>NC_141025.1:58564166-59293333 GCF_052040795.2 Danio rerio | reverse complement strand
GCTGGCTGAGATAAGCTCATTTTCAACGTCCAATTTAGAATGTAATAAAACCAGATCCAGACATAAAATGCATCATTCTTTTTTGTTTTAGACAACATTTCATGCACTGTTAAACATGTTAAAGCAAGTTGCAAGTGAAAATCTCTGTCTCTGACTGAGTTTGCATTACTGTGATTTGACCTCTCTGCTGGCTGAGATAAGCTTATTTTCAACGTTCAATTCAGAATGTAATAAAACCAGATCCAGCTATAAAATGCATCATTCTTTTTTGTTTTAGACAACATTTCATGCACTGTTAAACATGTTAAAGCAAGTTGCAAGTGAAAATCTATGTCTCTGACTGAGTTTGCATTACTGTGATTTGACCTCTCTGCTGGCTGAGATAAACTCATTTTCAACGTCCAATTTAGAATGTAATAAAACCAGATCCAGACATAAAATGCATCATTCTTTTTTGTTTTAGACAACATTTCATGCACTGTTAAACATGTTAAAGCAAGTTGCAAGTGAAAATCTCTGTCTCTGACTGAGTTTGCATTACTGTGATTTGACCTCTCTGCTGGCTGAGATAAGCTCATTTTCAACGTCCAATTTAGAATGTAAAAAAACCAGACCCAGCTATAAAATGCATCATTCTTTTTTGTTTTAGACAACATTTCATGCACTGTTAAACATGTTAAAGCAAGTTGCAAGTGAAAATCTATGTCTCTGACTGAGTTTGCATTACTGTGATTTGACCTCTCTGCTGGCTGAGATAAGCTTATTTTCAACGTTCAATTCAGAATGTAATAAAACCAGATCCAGCTATAAAATGCATCATTCTAATTTGTTTTAGACAACATTTCATGCACTGTTAAACATGTTAAAGCAAGTTGCAAGTGAAAATCTATGTCTCTGACTGAGTTTGCATTACTGTGATTTGACCTCTCTGCTGGCTGAGATAAGCTCATTTTCAACGTCCAATTTAGAATGTAATAAAACCAGATCCAGACATAAAATGCATCATTCTTTTTTGTTTTAGACAACATTTCATGCACTGTTAAACATGTTAAAGCAAGTTGCAAGTGAAAATCTCTGTCTCTGACTGAGTTTGCATTACTGTGATTTGACCTCTCTGCTGGCTGAGATAAGCTTATTTTCAACGTTCAATTCAGAATGTAATAAAACCAGATCCAGCTATAAAATGCATCATTCTTTTTTGTTTTAGACAACATTTCATGCACTGTTAAACATGTTAAAGCAAGTTGCAAGTGAAAATCTATGTCTCTGACTGAGTTTGCATTACTGTGATTTGACCTCTCTGCTGGCTGAGATAAGCTCATTTTCAATGTCCATTTCAGAAAGTGATAAAAACAGATCCAGCCATAAAATGCATCATTCTTTTTTGTTTTAGACAACATTTCATGCACTGTTAAACATGTTAAAGCAAGTTGCAAGTGAAAATCTATGTCTCTGACTGAGTTTGCATTACTGTGATTTGACCTCTCTGCTGGCTGAGATAAGCTCATTTTCAATGTCCAATTTAGAATGTAATAAAACCAGATCCAGACAAAAAATGCATCATTCTTTTTTGTTTTAGACAACATTTCATGCACTGTTAAACATGTTAAAGCAAGTTGCAAGTGAAAATCTATGTCTCTGACTGAGTTTGCATTACTGTGATTTGACCTCTCTGCTGGCTGAGATAAGCTCATTTTCACTGTCCAATTTAGAATGTAATAAAACCAGACCCAGCTATAAAATGCATCATTCTTTTTTGTTTTAGACAACATTTCATGCACTGTTAAACATGTTAAAGCAAGTTGCAAGTGAAAATCTATGTCTCTGAGTTTGCATTACTGTGATTTGACCTCTCTGCTGGCTGAGATAAGCTTATGTTCAACGTCCAATTCAGAATGTAATAAAACCAGATCCAGCTATAAAATGCATCATTCTTTTTTGTTTTAGACAACATTTCATGCACTGTTAAACATGTAAAGCAAGTTGCAAGTGAAAATCTATGTCTCTGACTGAGTTTGCATTACTGTGATTTGACCTCTCTGCTGGCTGAGATAAGCTCATTTTCAACGTCCAATTTAGAATGTAATAAAACCAGATCCAGACATAAAATGCATCATTCTTTTTTGTTTTAGACAACATTTCATGCACTGTTAAACATGTTAAAGCAAGTTGCAAGTAAAAATCTCTGTCTCTGACTGAGTTTGCATTACTGTGATTTGACCTCTCTGCTGGCTGAGATAAGCTCATTTTCAACGTCCAATTTAGAATGTAAAAAAACCAGACCCAGCTATAAAATGCATCATTCTTTTTTGTTTTAGACAACATTTCATGCACTGTTAAACATGTTAAAGCAAGTTGCAAGTGAAAATCTATGTCTCTGACTGAGTTTGCATTACTGTGATTTGACCTCTCTGCTGGCTGAGATAAGCTCATTTTCAACGTCCAATTCAGAATGTAATAAAACCAGATCCAGCTATAAAATGCATCATTCTTTTTTGTTTTAGACAACATTTCATGCACTGTTAAACATGTTAAAGCAAGTTGCAAGTGAAAATCTATGTCTCTGACTGAGTTTGCATTACTGTGATTTGACCTCTCTGCTGGCTGAGATAAGCTCATTTTCAACGTCCAATTCAGAATGTCATAAAACCAGATCCAGCTATAAAATGCATCATTCTCTTTTGTTTTAGACAACATTTCATGCACTGTTAAACATGTTAAAGCAAGTTGCAAGAGAAAATCTATGTCCCTGACTGAGTTTGCATTACTGTGATTTGACCTCTCTGCTGGCTGAGATAAGCTCATTTTCAACGTCCATTTCAGAATGTAATAAAACCAGATCCAGCCATAAAATGCATCATTCTTTTTTGTTTTAGACAACATTTCATGCACTGTTAAACATGTTAAAGCAAGTTGCAAGTGAAAATCTATGTCTCTGACTGAGTTTGCATTACTGTGATTTGACCTCTCTGCTGGCTGAGATAAGCTCATTTTCAACGTCCAATTCAGAATGTAATAAAACCAGATCCGGAAATAAAATGCATCATTCTTTTTTGTTTTAGACAACATTTCATGCACTGTTAAACATGTTTAAGCAAGTTGCAAGTGAAAATCTATGTCTCTCACTGAGTTTGCATTACTGTGATTTGACCTCTCTGCTGGCTGAGATAAGCTCATTTTCAACGTCCAATTCAGAAAGTGATAAAAATAGATCCAGCCATAAAATGCATCATTCTTTTTTGTTTTAGACAACATTTCATGCACTGTTAAACATGTTTAAGCAAGTTGCAAGTGAAAATCTATGTCTCTGACTGAGTTTGCATTACTGTGATTTGACCTCTCTGCTGGCTGAGATAAGCTCATTTTCAACGTCCAATTCAGAATGTAATAAAACCAGATCCAGCTATAAAATGCATCATTCTTTTTTGTTTTAGACAACATTTCATGCACTGTTAAACATGTTAAAGCAAGTTGCAAGTGAAAATCTATGTCTCTGACTGAGTTTGCATTACTGTGATTTGACCTCTCTGCTGGCTGAGATAAGCTCATTTTCAACGTCCAATTCAGAATGTAATAAAACCAGATCCAGCTATAAAATGCATCATTCTCTTTTGTTTTAGACAACATTTCATGCACTGTTAAACATGTTAAAGCAAGTTGCAAGAGAAAATCTATGTCCCTGACTGAG
The DNA here is from genome assembly GCF_052040795.2 of Danio rerio. Classification (NCBI taxonomy): domain Eukaryota; kingdom Metazoa; phylum Chordata; class Actinopteri; order Cypriniformes; family Danionidae; genus Danio; species Danio rerio. Next base: position 59,289,645 of record NC_141025.1, on the reverse strand, counting down.
TTTGCATTACTGTGATTTGACCTCTCTGCTGGCTGAGATAAGCTCATTTTCAACGTCCATTTCAGAATGTAATAAAACCAGATCCAGCCATAAAATGCATCATTCTTTTTTGTTTTAGACAACATTTCATGCACTGTTAAACATGTTAAAGCAAGTTGCAAGTGAAAATCTATGTCTCTGACTGAGTTTGCATTACTGTGATTTGACCTCTCTGCTGGCTGAGATAAGCTCATTTTCAACGCCCAATTCAGAATGTAATAAAACCAGATCCGGAAATAAAATGCATCATTCTTTTTTGTTTTAGACAACATTTCATGCACTGTTAAACATGTTTAAGCAAGTTGCAAGTGAAAATCTATGTCTCTGACTGAGTTTGCATTACTGTGATTTGACCTCTCTGCTGGCTGAGATAAGCTCATTTTCAACGTCCAATTCAGAAAGTGATAAAAATAGATCCAGACATAAAATGCATCATTCTTTTTTGTTTTAGACAACATTTCATGCACTGATAAACATGTTAAAGCAAGTTGCAAGTGAAAATCTATGTCTCTGACTGAGTTTGCATTACTGTGATTTGACCTCTCTGCTGGCTGAGATAAGCTCATTTTCAACGTCCAATTCAGAATGTAATAAAACCAGATCCAGCTATAAAATGCATCATTCTTTTTTGTTTTAGACAACATTTCATGCACTGTTAAACATGTTAAAGCAAGTTGCAAGTGAAAATCTATGTCTCTGACTGAGTTTGCATTACTGTGATTTGACCTCTCTGCTGGCTGAGATAAGCTCATTTTCAACGTCCAATTTAGAATGTAATAAAACCAGATCCAGACATAAAATGCATCATTCTTTTTTGTTTTAGACAACATTTCATGCACTGTTAAACATGTTAAAGCAAGTTGCAAGTGAAAATCTCTGTCTCTGACTGAGTTTGCATTACTGTGATTTGACCTCTCTGCTGGCTGAGATAAGCTCATTTTCAACGTCCAATTTAGAATGTAAAAAAACCAGACCCAGCTATAAAATGCATCATTCTTTTTTAATTTAGACAACATTTCATGCACTGTTAAACATGTTAAAGCAAGTTGCAAGTGAAAATCTATGTCTCTGACTGAGTTTGCATTACTGTGATTTGACCTCTCTGCTGGCTGAGATAAGCTCATTTTCAACGTCCAATTCAGAATGTAATAAAACCAGATCCACCCATAAAATGCATCATTATTTTTTGTTTCAGACAACATTTCATGCACTGTTAAACATGTTAAAGCAAGTTGCAAGTGAAAATATATGTCTCTGACTGAGTTTGCATTACTGTGATTTGACCTCTCTGCTGGCTGAGATAAGCTCATTTTCAACGTCCAATTCAGAAAGTGATAAAACCAGATCCAGCCATAAAATGCATCATTCTTTTTTGTTTTATACAACATTTCATGCACTGTTAAACATGTTAAAGCAAGTTGCAAGTGAAAATCTATGTCTCTGACTGAGTTTGCATTACTGTGATTTGACCTCTCTGCTGGCTGAGATAAGCTCATTTTCAACGTCCAATTCAGAATGTAATAAAACCAGATCCAGCTATAAAATGCATCATTCTTTTTTGTTTTAGACAACATTTCATGCACTGTTAAACATGTTAAAGCAAGTTGCAAGTGAAAATCTATGTCTCTGACTGAGTTTGCATTACTGTGATTTGACCTCTCTGCTGGCTGAGATAAGCTCATTTTCAACGTCCAATTCAGAATGTAATAAAACCAGATCCAGCTATAAAATGCATCATTCTCTTTTGTTTTAGACAACATTTCATGCACTGTTAAACATGTTAAAGCAAGTTGCAAGAGAAAATCTATATCCCTGACTGAGTTTGCATTACTGTGATTTGACCTCTCTGCTGGCTGAGATAAGCTCATTTTCAACGTCCATTTCAGAATGTAATAAAACCAGATCCAGCCATAAAATGCATCATTCTTTTTTGTTTTAGACAACATTTCATGCACTGTTAAACATGTTAAAGCAAGTTGCAAGTGAAAATCTATGTCTCTGACTGAGTTTGCATTACTGTGATTTGACCTCTCTGCTGGCTGAGATAAGCTCATTTTCAACGTCCAATTCAGAATGTAATAAAACCAGATCCGGAAATAAAATGCATCATTCTTTTTTGTTTTAGACAACATTTCATGCACTGTTAAACATGTTTAAGCAAGTTGCAAGTGAAAATCTATGTCTCTGACTGAGTTTGCATTACTGTGATTTGACCTCTCTGCTGGCTGAGATAAGCTCATTTTCAACGTCCAATTCAGAAAGTGATAAAAATAGATCCAGACATAAAATGCATCATTCTTTTTTGTTTTAGACAACATTTCATGCACTGTTAAACATGTTAAAGCAAGTTGCAAGTGAAAATCTATGTCTCTGACTGAGTTTGCATTATTGTGATTTGACCTCTCTGCTGGCTGAGATAAGCTCATTTTCAACGTCCAATTCAGAAAGTGATAAAACCAGATCCAGCCATAAAATGGATCATTCTTTTTTGTTTTAGACAACATTTCCTGCACTGTTAAACATGTTAAAGCAAGTTGCAAGTGAAAATCTATGTCTCTGACTGAGTTTGCATTACTGTGATTTGACCTCTCTGCTGGCTGAGATAAGCTCATTTTCAACGTCCAATTCAGAATGTAATAAAACCAGATCCAGCTATAAAATGCATCATTCTTTTTTGTTTTAGACAACATTTCATGCACTGTTAAACATGTTAAAGCAAGTTGCAAGTGAAAATCTATGCCTCTGACTGAGTTTGCATTACTGTGATTTGACCTCTCTGCTGGCTGAGATAAGCTCATTTTCAACGTCCAATTCAGAATGTAATAAAACCAGATCCAGCTATAAAATGCATCATTCTTTTTTGTTTTAGACAACATTTCATGCACTGTTAAACATGTTAAAGCAAGTTGCAAGAGAAAACATATGTCCCTGACTGAGTTTGCATTACTGTGATTTGACCTCTCTGCTGGCTGAGATAAGCTCATTTTCAACGTCCAATTCAGAATGTAATAAAACCAGATCCAGCCATAAAATGCATCATTCTTTTTTGTTTTAGACAACATTTCATGCACTGTTAAACATGTTAAAGCAAGTTGCAAGTGAAAATATATGTCTCTGACTGAGTTTTCATTACTGTGATTTGACCTCTCTGCTGGCTGAGATAAGCTCATTTTCAATGTCCAGTTCAGAAAGTGATAAAAACAAATCCAGCCATAAAATGCATCATTCTTTTTTGTTTTAGACAACATCTCATGCACTGTTAAACATGTTAAAGCAAGTTGCAAGTGAAAATCTATGTCTCTGACTGAGTTTGCATTACTGTGATTTGACCTCTCTGCTGGCTGAGATAAGCTCATTTTCAACGTCCAATTTAGAATGTAATAAAACCAGATCCAGACATAAAATGCATCATTCTTTTTTGTTTTAGACAACATTTCATGCACTGTTAAACATGTTAAAGCAAGTTGCAAGTGAAAATCTATGTCTCTGACTGAGTTTGCATTACTGTGATTTGACCTCTCTGCTGGCTGAGATAAGCTCATTTTCAACGTCCAATTTAGAATGTAATAAAACCAGACCCAGCTATAAAATGCATCATTCTTTTTTGTTTTAGACAACATTTCATGCACTGTTAAACATGTTAAAGCAAGTTGCAAGTGAAAATCTATGTCTCTGACTGAGTTTGCATTACTGTGATTTGACCTCTCTGCTGGCTGAGATAAGCTTATTTTCAACGTTCAATTCAGAATGTAATAAAACCAGATCCAGCTATAAAATGCATCATTCTAATTTGTTTTAGACAACATTTCATGCACTGTTAAACATGTTAAAGCAAGTTGCAAGTGAAAATCTATGTCTCTGACTGAGTTTGCATTACTGTGATTTGACCTCTCTGCTGGCTGAGATAAGCTCATTTTCAACGTCCAATTTAGAATGTAATAAAACCAGATCCAGACATAAAATGCATCATTCTTTTTTGTTTTAGACAACATTTCATGCACTGTTAAACATGTTAAAGCAAGTTGCAAGTGAAAATCTCTGTCTCTGACTGAGTTTGCATTACTGTGATTTGACCTCTCTGCTGGCTGAGATAAGCTTATTTTCAACGTTCAATTCAGAATGTAATAAAACCAGATCCAGCTATAAAATGCATCATTCTTTTTTGTTTTAGACAACATTTCATGCACTGTTAAACATGTTAAAGCAAGTTGCAAGTGAAAATCTATGTCTCTGACTGAGTTTGCATTACTGTGATTTGACCTCTCTGCTGGCTGAGATAAACTCATTTTCAACGTCCAATTTAGAATGTAATAAAACCAGATCCAGACATAAAATGCATCATTCTTTTTTGTTTTAGACAACATTTCATGCACTGTTAAACATGTTAAAGCAAGTTGCAAGTGAAAATCTCTGTCTCTGACTGAGTTTGCTTTACTGTGATTTGACCTCTCTGCTGGCTGAGATAAGCTCATTTTCAACGTCCAATTCAGAATGTAATAAAACCAGATCCACCCATAAAATGCATCATTCTTTTTTGTTTCAGACAACATTTCATGCACTGTTAAACATGTTAAAGCAAGTTGCAAGTAAAAATATATGTCTCTGACTGAGTTTGCATTACTGTGATTTGACCTCTCTGCTGGCTGAGATAAGCTCATTTTCAACGTCCAATTCAGAAAGTGATAAAACCAGATCCAGCCATAAAATGCATCATTCTTTTTTGTTTTATACAACATTTCATGCACTGTTAAACATGTTAAAGCAAGTTGCAAGTGAAAATCTATGTCTCTGACTGAGTTTGCATTACTGTGATTTGACCTCTCTGCTGGCTGAGATAAGCTCATTTTCAACGTCCAATTCAGAATGTAATAAAACCAGATCCAGCTATAAAATGCATCATTCTCTTTTGTTTTAGACAACATTTCATGCACTGTTAAACATGTTAAAGCAAGTTGCAAGAGAAAATCTATATCCCTGACTGAGTTTGCATTACTGTGATTTGACCTCTCTGCTGGCTGAGATAAGCTCATTTTCAACGTCCATTTCAGAATGTAATAAAACCAGATCCAGCCATAAAATGCATCATTCTTTTTTGTTTTAGACAACATTTCATGCACTGTTAAACATGTTAAAGCAAGTTGCAAGTGAAAATCTATGTCTCTGACTGAGTTTGCATTACTGTGATTTGACCTCTCTGCTGGCTGAGATAAGCTCATTTTCAACGTCCAATTCAGAATGTAATAAAACCAGATCCGGAAATAAAATGCATCATTCTTTTTTGTTTTAGACAACATTTCATGCACTGTTAAACATGTTTAAGCAAGTTGCAAGTGAAAATCTATGTCTCTGACTGAGTTTGCATTACTGTGATTTGACCTCTCTGCTGGCTGAGATAAGCTCATTTTCAACGTCCAATTCAGAAAGTGATAAAAATAGATCCAGACATAAAATGCATCATTCTTTTTTGTTTTAGACAACATTTCATGCACTGTTAAACATGTTAAAGCAAGTTGCAAGTGAAAATCTATGTCTCTGACTGAGTTTGCATTATTGTGATTTGACCTCTCTGCTGGCTGAGATAAGCTCATTTTCAACGTCCAATTCAGAAAGTGATAAAACCAGATCCAGCCATAAAATGGATCATTCTTTTTTGTTTTAGACAACATTTCCTGCACTGTTAAACATGTTAAAGCAAGTTGCAAGTGAAAATCTATGTCTCTGACTGAGTTTGCATTACTGTGATTTGACCTCTCTGCTGGCTGAGATAAGCTCATTTTCAACGTCCAATTCAGAATGTAATAAAACCAGATCCAGCTATAAAATGCATCATTCTTTTTTGTTTTAGACAACATTTCATGCACTGTTAAACATGTTAAAGCAAGTTGCAAGTGAAAATCTATGCCTCTGACTGAGTTTGCATTACTGTGATTTGACCTCTCTGCTGGCTGAGATAAGCTCATTTTCAACGTCCAATTCAGAATGTAATAAAACCAGATCCAGCTATAAAATGCATCATTCTTTTTTGTTTTAGACAACATTTCATGCACTGTTAAACATGTTAAAGCAAGTTGCAAGAGAAAACATATGTCCCTGACTGAGTTTGCATTACTGTGATTTGACCTCTCTGCTGGCTGAGATAAGCTCATTTTCAACGTCCAATTCAGAATGTAATAAAACCAGATCCAGCCATAAAATGCATCATTCTTTTTTGTTTTAGACAACATTTCATGCACTGTTAAACATGTTAAAGCAAGTTGCAAGTGAAAATATATGTCTCTGACTGAGTTTTCATTACTGTGATTTGACCTCTCTGCTGGCTGAGATAAGCTCATTTTCAATGTCCAGTTCAGAAAGTGATAAAAACAAATCCAGCCATAAAATGCATCATTCTTTTTTGTTTTAGACAACATTTCATGCACTGTTAAACATGTTAAAGCAAGTTGCAAGTGAAAATCTATGTCTCTGACTGAGTTTGCATTACTGTGATTTGACCTCTCTGCTGGCTGAGATAAGCTCATTTTCAACGTCCAATTTAGAATGTAATAAAACCAGATCCAGACATAAAATGCATCATTCTTTTTTGTTTTAGACAACATTTCATGCACTGTTAAACATGTTAAAGCAAGTTGCAAGTGAAAATCTATGTCTCTGACTGAGTTTGCATTACTGTGATTTGACCTCTCTGCTGGCTGAGATAAGCTCATTTTCAACGTCCAATTTAGAATGTAATAAAACCAGACCCAGCTATAAAATGCATCATTCTTTTTTGTTTTAGACAACATTTCATGCACTGTTAAACATGTTAAAGCAAGTTGCAAGTGAAAATCTATGTCTCTGACTGAGTTTGCATTACTGTGATTTGACCTCTCTGCTGGCTGAGATAAGCTTATTTTCAACGTTCAATTCAGAATGTAATAAAACCAGATCCAGCTATAAAATGCATCATTCTAATTTGTTTTAGACAACATTTCATGCACTGTTAAACATGTTAAAGCAAGTTGCAAGTGAAAATCTATGTCTCTGACTGAGTTTGCATTACTGTGATTTGACCTCTCTGCTGGCTGAGATAAGCTCATTTTCAACGTCCAATTTAGAATGTAATAAAACCAGATCCAGACATAAAATGCATCATTCTTTTTTGTTTTAGACAACATTTCATGCACTGTTAAACATGTTAAAGCAAGTTGCAAGTGAAAATCTCTGTCTCTGACTGAGTTTGCATTACTGTGATTTGACCTCTCTGCTGGCTGAGATAAGCTTATTTTCAACGTTCAATTCAGAATGTAATAAAACCAGATCCAGCTATAAAATGCATCATTCTTTTTTGTTTTAGACAACATTTCATGCACTGTTAAACATGTTAAAGCAAGTTGCAAGTGAAAATCTATGTCTCTGACTGAGTTTGCATTACTGTGATTTGACCTCTCTGCTGGCTGAGATAAACTCATTTTCAACGTCCAATTTAGAATGTAATAAAACCAGATCCAGACATAAAATGCATCATTCCTTTTTGTTTTAGACAACATTTCATGCACTGTTAAACATGTTAAAGCAAGTTGCAAGTGAAAATCTCTGTCTCCGACTGAGTTTGCTTTACTGTGATTTGACCTCTCTGCTGGCTGAGATAAGCTCATTTTCAACGTCCAATTCAGAATGTAATAAAACCAGATCCACCCATAAAATGCATCATTCTTTTTTGTTTCAGACAACATTTCATGCACTGTTAAACATGTTAAAGCAAGTTGCAAGTAAAAATATATGTCTCTGACTGAGTTTGCATTACTGTGATTTGACCTCTCTGCTGGCTGAGATAAGCTCATTTTCAACGTCCAATTCAGAAAGTGATAAAACCAGATCCAGCCATAAAATGCATCATTCTTTTTTGTTTTATACAACATTTCATGCACTGTTAAACATGTTAAAGCAAGTTGCAAGTGAAAATCTATGTCTCTGACTGAGTTTGCATTACTGTGATTTGACCTCTCTGCTGGCTGAGATAAGCTCATTTTCAACGTCCAATTCAGAATGTAATAAAACCAGATCCAGCTATAAAATGCATCATTCTTTTTTGTTTTAGACAACATTTCATGCACTGTTAAACATGTTAAAGCAAGTTGCAAGTGAAAATCTATGTCTCTGACTGAGTTTGCATTACTGTGATTTGACCTCTCTGCTGGCTGAGATAAGCTCATTTTCAACGTCCAATTCAGAATGTAATAAAACCAGATCCAGCTATAAAATGCATCATTCTATTTTGTTTTAGACAACATTTCATGCACTGTTAAACATGTTAAAGCAAGTTGCAAGAGAAAATCTATGTCCCTGACTGAGTTTGCATTACTGTGATTTGACCTCTCTGCTGGCTGAGATAAGCTCATTTTCAACGTCCATTTCAGAATGTAATAAAACCAGATCCAGCCATAAAATGCATCATTCTTTTTTGTTTTAGACAACATTTCATGCACTGTTAAACATGTTAAAGCAAGTTGCAAGTGAAAATCTATGTCTCTGACTGAGTTTGCATTACTGTGATTTGACCTCTCTGCTGGCTGAGATAAGCTCATTTTCAACGTCCAATTTAGAATGTAATAAAACCAGACCCAGCTATAAAATGCATAATTCTTTTTTGTTTTAGACAACATTTCATGCACTGTTAAACATGTTAAAGCAAGTTGCAAGTGAAAATCTATGTCTCTGACTGAGTTTGCATTACTGTGATTTGACCTCTCTGCTGGCTGAGATAAGCTCATTTTCAACGTCCAATTCAGAATGTAATAAAACCAGATCCAGCCATAAAATGTATCATTCTTTTTTGTTTCAGACAACATTTCATGCACTGTTAAACATGTTAAAGCAAGTTGCAAGTGAAAATATATGTCTCTGACTGAGTTTGCATTACTGTGATTTGACCTCTCTGCTGGCTGAGATAAGCTCATTTTCAACGTCCAATTCAGAAAGTGATAAAACCAGATCCAGCCATAAAATGCATCATTCTTTTTTGTTTTATACAACATTTCATGCACTGTTAAACATGTTAAAGCAAGTTACAAGTGAAAATCTATGTCTCTGACTGAGTTTGCATTACTGTGATTTGACCTCTCTGCTGGCTGAGATAAGCTCATTTTCAACGTCCAATTCAGAATGTAATAAAACCAGATCCAGCTATAAAATGCATCATTCTCTTTTGTTTTAGACAACATTTCATGCACTGTTAAACATGTTAAAGCAAGTTGCAAGAGAAAATCTATGTCCCTGACTGAGTTTGCATTACTGTGATTTGACCTCTCTGCTGGCTGAGATAAGCTCATTTTCAACGTCCATTTCAGAATGTAATAAAACCAGATCCAGCCATAAAATGCATCATTCTTTTTTGTTTTAGACAACATTTCATGCACTGTTAAACATGTTAAAGCAAGTTGCAAGTGAAAATCTATGTCTCTGACTGAGTTTGCATTACTGTGATTTGACCTCTCTGCTGGCTGAGATAAGCTCATTTTCAACGTCCAATTCAGAATGTAATAAAACCAGATCCGGAAATAAAATGCATCATTCTTTTTTGTTTTAGACAACATTTCATGCACTCTTAAACATGTTTAAGCAAGTTGCAAGTGAAAATCTATGTCTCTGACTGAGTTTGCATTACTGTGATTTGACCTCTCTGCTGGCTGAGATAAGCTCATTTTCAACGTCCAATTCAGAAAGTGATAAAAATAGATCCAGACATAAAATGCATCATTCTTTTTTGTTTTAGACAACATTTCATGCACTGTTAAACATGTTAAAGCAAGTTGCAAGTGAAAATCTATGTCTCTGACTGAGTTTGCATTACTGTGATTTGACCTCTCTGCTGGCTGAGATAAGCTCATTTTCAACGTCCAATTCAGAAAGTGATAAAACCAGATCCAGCCATAAAATGGATCATTCTTTTTTGTTTTAGACAACATTTCCTGCACTGTTAAACATGTTAAAGCAAGTTGCAAGTGAAAATCTATGTCTCTGACTGAGTTTGCATTACTGTGATTTGACCTCTCTGCTGGCTGAGATAAGCTCATTTTCAACGTCCAATTCAGAATGTAATAAAACCAGATCCAGCTATAAAATGCATCATTCTTTTTTGTTTTAGACAACATTTCATGCACTGTTAAACATGTTAAAGCAAGTTGCAAGTGAAAATCTATGCCTCTGACTGAGTTTGCATTACTGTGATTTGACCTCTCTGCTGGCTGAGATAAGCTCATTTTCAACGTCCAATTCAGAATGTAATAAAACCAGATCCAGCTAGAAAATGCATCATTCTTTTTTGTTTTAGACAACATTTCATGCACTGTTAAACATGTTAAAGCAAGTTGCAAGAGAAAACATATGTCCCTGACTGAGTTTGCATTACTGTGATTTGACCTCTCTGCTGGCTGAGATAAGCTCATTTTCAACGTCCAATTCAGAATGTAATAAAACCAGATCCAGCCATAAAATGCATCATTCTTTTTTGTTTTAGACAACATTTCATGCACTGTTAAACATGTTAAAGCAAGTTGCAAGTGAAAATCTATGTCTCTGACTGAGTTTGCATTACTGTGATTTGACCTCTCTGCTGGCTGAGATAAGCTCATTTTCAACGTTCAATTCAGAATGTAATAAAACCAGATCTAGCTATAAAATGCATCATTCTTTTTTGTTTTAGACAACATTTCATGCACTGTTAAACATGTTAAAGCAAGTTGCAAGTGAAAATCTATGTCTCTGACTGAGTTTGCATTACTGTGATTTGACCTCTCTGCTGGCTGAGATAAGCTCATTTTCAACGTCCAATTTAGAATGTAATAAAACCAGATCCAGACATAAAATGCATCATTCTTTTTTGTTTTAGACAACATTTCATGCACTGTTAAACATGTTAAAGCAAGTTGCAAGTGAAAATCTCTGTCTCTGACTGAGTTTGCATTACTGTGATTTGACCTCTCTGCTGGCTGAGATAAGCTCATTTTCAACGTCCAATTTAGAATGTAAAAAAACCAGACCCAGCTATAAAATGCATCATTCTTTTTTGTTTTAGACAACATTTCATGCACTGTTAAACATGTTAAAGCAAGTTGCAAGTGAAAATCTATGTCTCTGACTGAGTTTGCATTACTGTGATTTGACCTCTCTGCTGGCTGAGATAAGCTCATTTTCAACGTCCAATTCAGAAAGTGATAAAAATAGATCCAGACATAAAATGCATCATTCTTTTTTGTTTTAGACAACATTTCATGCACTGTTAAACATGTTAAAGCAAGTTGCAAGTGAAAATCTATGTCTCTGACTGAGTTTGCATTACTGTGATTTGACCTCTCTGCTGGCTGAGATAAGCTCATTTTCAACGTCCAATTCAGAAAGTGATAAAACCAGATCCAGCCATAAAATGGATCATTCTTTTTTGTTTTAGACAACATTTCCTGCACTGTTAAACATGTTAAAGCAAGTTGCAAGTGAAAATCTATGTCTCTGACTGAGTTTGCATTACTGTGATTTGACCTCTCTGCTGGCTGAGATAAGCTCATTTTCAACGTCCAATTCAGAATGTAATAAAACCAGATCCAGCTATAAAATGCATCATTCTTTTTTGTTTTAGACAACATTTCATGCACTGTTAAACATGTTAAAGCAAGTTGCAAGTGAAAATCTATGCCTCTGACTGAGTTTGCATTACTGTGATTTGACCTCTCTGCTGGCTGAGATAAGCTCATTTTCAACGTCCAATTCAGAATGTAATAAAACCAGATCCAGCTAGAAAATGCATCATTCTTTTTTGTTTTAGACAACATTTCATGCACTGTTAAACATGTTAAAGCAAGTTGCAAGAGAAAACATATGTCCCTGACTGAGTTTGCATTACTGTGATTTGACCTCTCTGCTGGCTGAGATAAGCTCATTTTCAACGTCCAATTCAGAATGTAATAAAACCAGATCCAGCCATAAAATGCATCATTCTTTTTTGTTTTAGACAACATTTCATGCACTGTTAAACATGTTAAAGCAAGTTGCAAGTGAAAATCTATGTCTCTGACTGAGTTTGCATTACTGTGATTTGACCTCTCTGCTGGCTGAGATAAGCTCATTTTCAACGTTCAATTCAGAATGTAATAAAACCAGATCTAGCTATAAAATGCATCATTCTTTTTTGTTTTAGACAACATTTCATGCACTGTTAAACATGTTAAAGCAAGTTGCAAGTGAAAATCTATGTCTCTGACTGAGTTTGCATTACTGTGATTTGACCTCTCTGCTGGCTGAGATAAGCTCATTTTCAACGTCCAATTTAGAATGTAATAAAACCAGATCCAGACATAAAATGCATCATTCTTTTTTGTTTTAGACAACATTTCATGCACTGTTAAACATGTTAAAGCAAGTTGCAAGTGAAAATCTCTGTCTCTGACTGAGTTTGCATTACTGTGATTTGACCTCTCTGCTGGCTGAGATAAGCTCATTTTCAACGTCCAATTTAGAATGTAAAAAAACCAGACCCAGCTATAAAATGCATCATTCTTTTTTGTTTTAGACAACATTTCATGCACTGTTAAACATGTTAAAGCAAGTTGCAAGTGAAAATCTATGTCTCTGACTGAGTTTGCATTACTGTGATTTGACCTCTCTGCTGGCTGAGATAAGCTCATTTTCAACGTCCAATTCAGAATGTAATAAAACCAGATCCACCCATAAAATGCATCATTCTTTTTTGTTTCAGACAACATTTCATGCACTGTTAAACATGTTAAAGCAAGTTGCAAGTGAAAATATATGTCTCTGACTGAGTTTGCATTACTGTGATTTGACCTCTCTGCTGGCTGAGATAAGCTCATTTTCAACGTCCAATTCAGAAAGTGATAAAACCAGATCCAGCCATAAAATGCATCATTCTTTTTTGTTTTATACAACATTTCATGCACTGTTAAACATGTTAAAGCAAGTTGCAAGTGAAAATCTATGTCTCTGACTGAGTTTGCATTACTGTGATTTGACCTCTCTGCTGGCTGAGATAAGCTCATTTTCAACGTCCAATTCAGAATGTAATAAAACCAGATCCAGCTATAAAATGCATCATTCTTTTTTGTTTTAGACAACATTTCATGCACTGTTAAACATGTTAAAGCAAGTTGCAAGTGAAAATCTATGTCTCTGACTGAGTTTGCATTACTGTGATTTGACCTCTCTGCTGGCTGAGATAAGCTCATTTTCAACGTCCAATTCAGAATGTAATAAAACCAGATCCAGCTATAAAATGCATCATTCTCTTTTGTTTTAGACAACATTTCATGCACTGTTAAACATGTTAAAGCAAGTTGCAAGAGAAAATCTATGTCCCTGACTGAGTTTGCATTACTGTGATTTGACCTCTCTGCTGGCTGAGATAAGCTCATTTTCAACGTCCATTTCAGAATGTAATAAAACCAGATCCAGCCATAAAATGCATCATTCTTTTTTGTTTTAGACAACATTTCATGCACTGTTAAACATGTTAAAGCAAGTTGCAAGTGAAAATCTATGTCCCTGACTGAGTTTGCATTACTGTGATTTGACCTCTCTGCTGGCTGAGATAAGCTCATTTTCAACGTCCATTTCAGAATGTAATAAAACCAGATCCAGCCATAAAATGCATCATTCTTTTTTTGTTTTAGACAACATTTCATGCACTGTTAAACATGTTAAAGCAAGTTGCAAGTGAAAATCTATGTCTCTGACTGAGTTTGCATTACTGTGATTTGACCTCTCTGCTGGCTGAGATAAGCTCATTTTCAACGTCCAATTTAGAATGTAATAAAACCAGACCCAGCTATAAAATGCATAATTCTTTTTTGTTTTAGACAACATTTCATGCACTGTTAAACATGTTAAAGCAAGTTGCAAGTGAAAATCTATGTCTCTGACTGAGTTTGCATTACTGTGATTTGACCTCTCTGCTGGCTGAGATAAGCTCATTTTCAACGTCCAATTCAGAATGTAATAAAACCAGATCCACCCATAAAATGCATCATTCTTTTTTGTTTCAGACAACATTTCATGCACTGTTAAACATGTTAAAGCAAGTTGCAAGTGAAAATATATGTCTCTGACTGAGTTTGCATTACTGTGATTTGACCTCTCTGCTGGCTGAGATAAGCTCATTTTCAACGTCCAATTCAGAAAGTGATAAAACCAGATCCAGCCATAAAATGCATCATTCTTTTTTGTTTTATACAACATTTCATGCACTGTTAAACATGTTAAAGCAAGTTACAAGTGAAAATCTAAATCTCTGACTGAGTTTGCATTACTGTGATTTGACCTCTCTGCTGGCTGAGATAAGCTCATTTTCAACGTCCAATTCAGAATGTAATAAAACCAGATCCAGCTATAAAATGCATCATTCTCTTTTGTTTTAGACAACATTTCATGCACTGTTAAACATGTTAAAGCAAGTTGCAAGAGAAAATCTATGTCCCTGACTGAGTTTGCATTACTGTGATTTGACCTCTCTGCTGGCTGAGATAAGCTCATTTTCAACGTCCATTTCAGAATGTAATAAAACCAGATCCAGCCATAAAATGCATCATTCTTTTTTGTTTTATACAACATTTCATGCACTGTTAAACATGTTAAAGCAAGTTGCAAGTGAAAATCTATGTCTCTGACTGAGTTTGCATTACTGTGATTTGACCTCTCTGCTGGCTGAGATAAGCTCATTTTCAACGTCCAATTCAGAATGTAATAAAACCAGATCCAGCTATAAAATGCATCATTCTTTTTTGTTTTAGACAACATTTCATGCACTGTTAAACATGTTAAAGCAAGTTGCAAGTGAAAATCTATGTCTCTGACTGAGTTTGCATTACTGTGATTTGACCTCTCTGCTGGCTGAGATAAGCTCATTTTCAACGTCCAATTCAGAATGTAATAAAACCAGATCCAGCTATAAAATGCATCATTCTCTTTTGTTTTAGACAACATTTCATGCACTGTTAAACATGTTAAAGCAAGTTGCAAGAGAAAATCTATGTCCCTGACTGAGTTTGCATTACTGTGATTTGACCTCTCTGCTGGCTGAGATAAGCTCATTTTCAACGTCCATTTCAGAATGTAATAAAACCAGATCCAGCCATAAAATGCATCATTCTTTTTTGTTTTAGACAACATTTCATGCACTGTTAAACATGTTAAAGCAAGTTGCAAGTGAAAATCTATGTCCCTGACTGAGTTTGCATTACTGTGATTTGACCTCTCTGCTGGCTGAGATAAGCTCATTTTCAACGTCCATTTCAGAATGTAATAAAACCAGATCCAGCCATAAAATGCATCATTCTTTTTTGTTTTAGACAACATTTCATGCACTGTTAAACATGTTAAAGCAAGTTGCAAGTGAAAATCTATGTCTCTGACTGAGTTTGCATTACTGTGATTTGACCTCTCTGCTGGCTGAGATAAGCTCATTTTCAACGTCCAATTTAGAATGTAATAAAACCAGACCCAGCTATAAAATGCATAATTCTTTTTTGTTTTAGACAACATTTCATGCACTGTTAAACATGTTAAAGCAAGTTGCAAGTGAAAATCTATGTCTCTGACTGAGTTTGCATTACTGTGATTTGACCTCTCTGCTGGCTGAGATAAGCTCATTTTCAACGTCCAATTCAGAATGTAATAAAACCAGATCCACCCATAAAATGCATCATTCTTTTTTGTTTCAGACAACATTTCATGCACTGTTAAACATGTTAAAGCAAGTTGCAAGTGAAAATATATGTCTCTGACTGAGTTTGCATTACTGTGATTTGACCTCTCTGCTGGCTGAGATAAGCTCATTTTCAACGTCCAATTCAGAAAGTGATAAAACCAGATCCAGCCATAAAATGCATCATTCTTTTTTGTTTTATACAACATTTCATGCACTGTTAAACATGTTAAAGCAAGTTACAAGTGAAAATCTATGTCTCTGACTGAGTTTGCATTACTGTGATTTGACCTCTCTGCTGGCTGAGATAAGCTCATTTTCAACGTCCAATTCAGAATGTAATAAAACCAGATCCAGCTATAAAATGCATCATTCTCTTTTGTTTTAGACAACATTTCATGCACTGTTAAACATGTTAAAGCAAGTTGCAAGAGAAAATCTATGTCCCTGACTGAGTTTGCATTACTGTGATTTGACCTCTCTGCTGGCTGAGATAAGCTCATTTTCAACGTCCATTTCAGAATGTAATAAAACCAGATCCAGCCATAAAATGCATCATTCTTTTTTGTTTTATACAACATTTCATGCACTGTTAAACATGTTAAAGCAAGTTGCAAGTGAAAATCTATGTCTCTGACTGAGTTTGCATTACTGTGATTTGACCTCTCTGCTGGCTGAGATAAGCTCATTTTCAACGTCCAATTCAGAATGTAATAAAACCAGATCCAGCTATAAAATGCATCATTCTTTTTTGTTTTAGACAACATTTCATGCACTGTTAAACATGTTTAAGCAAGTTGCAAGTGAAAATCTATGTCTCTGACTGAGTTTGCATTACTGTGATTTGACCTCTCTGCTGGCTGAGATAAGCTCATTTTCAACGTCCAATTCAGAAAGTGATAAAAATAGATCCAGACATAAAATGCATCATTCTTTTTTGTTTTAGACAACATTTCATGCACTGTTAAACATGTTAAAGCAAGTTGCAAGTGAAAATCTATGTCTCTGACTGAGTTTGCATTACTGTGATTTGACCTCTCTGCTGGCTGAGATAAGCTCATTTTCAACGTCCAATTCAGAAAGTGATAAAACCAGATCCAGCCATAAAATGGATCATTCTTTTTTGTTTTAGACAACATTTCCTGCACTGTTAAACATGTTAAAGCAAGTTGCAAGTGAAAATCTATGTCTCTGACTGAGTTTGCATTACTGTGATTTGACCTCTCTGCTGGCTGAGATAAGCTCATTTTCAACGTCCAATTCAGAATGTAATAAAACCAGATCCAGCTATAAAATGCATCATTCTTTTTTGTTTTAGACAACATTTCATGCACTGTTAAACATGTTAAAGCAAGTTGCAAGTGAAAATCTATGCCTCTGACTGAGTTTGCATTACTGTGATTTGACCTCTCTGCTGGCTGAGATAAGCTCATTTTCAACGTCCAATTCAGAATGTAATAAAACCAGATCCAGCTATAAAATGCATCATTCTTTTTTGTTTTAGACAACATTTCATGCACTGTTAAGCATGTTAAAGCAAGTTGCAAGAGAAAACATATGTCCCTGACTGAGTTTGCATTACTGTGATTTGACCTCTCTGCTGGCTGAGATAAGCTCATTTTCAACGTCCAATTCAGAATGTAATAAAACCAGATCCAGCCATAAAATGCATCATTCTTTTTTGTTTTAGACAACATTTCATGCACTGTTAAACATGTTAAAGCAAGTTGCAAGTGAAAATCTATGTCTCTGACTGAGTTTGCATTACTGTGATTTGACCTCTCTGCTGGCTGAGATAAGCTCATTTTCAACGTCCATTTCAGAATGTAATAAAACCAGATCCACCCATAAAATGCATCATTCTTTTTTGTTTCAGACAACATTTCATGCACTGTTAAACATGTTAAAGCAAGTTGCAAGTGAAAATATATGTCTCTGACTGAGTTTGCATTACTGTGATTTGACCTCTCTGCTGGCTGAGATAAGCTCATTTTCAACGTCCAATTCAGAAAGTGATAAAACCAGATCCAGCCATAAAATGCATCATTCTTTTTTGTTTTATACAACATTTCATGCACTGTTAAACATGTTAAAGCAAGTTGCAAGTGAAAATCTATGTCTCTGACTGAGTTTGCATTACTGTGATTTGACCTCTCTGCTGGCTGAGATAAGCTCATTTTCAACGTCCAATTCAGAATGTAATAAAACCAGATCCAGCTATAAAATGCATCATTCTTTTTTGTTTTAGACAACATTTCATGCACTGTTAAACATGTTAAAGCAAGTTGCAAGTGAAAATCTATGTCTCTGACTGAGTTTGCATTACTGTGATTTGACCTCTCTGCTGGCTGAGATAAGCTCATTTTCAACGTCCAATTCAGAATGTAATAAAACCAGATCCAGCTATAAAATGCATCATTCTCTTTTGTTTTAGACAACATTTCATGCACTGTTAAACATGTTAAAGCAAGTTGCAAGAGAAAATCTATATCCCTGACTGAGTTTGCATTACTGTGATTTGACCTCTCTGCTGGCTGAGATAAGCTCATTTTCAACGTCCATTTCAGAATGTAATAAAACCAGATCCAGCCATAAAATGCATCATTCTTTTTTGTTTTAGACAACATTTCATGCACTGTTAAACATGTTAAAGCAAGTTGCAAGAGAAAATCTATGTCCCTGACTGAGTTTGCATTACTGTGATTTGACCTCTCTGCTGGCTGAGATAAGCTCATTTTCAACGTCCATTTCAGAATGTAATAAAACCAGATCCAGCCATAAAATGCATCATTCTTTTTTGTTTTAGACAACATTTCATGCACTGTTAAACATGTTAAAGCAAGTTGCAAGTGAAAATCTATGTCTCTGACTGAGTTTGCATTACTGTGATTTGACCTCTCTGCTGGCTGAGATAAGCTCATTTTCAACGTCCAATTCAGAATGTAATAAAACCAGATCCGGAAATAAAATGCATCATTCTTTTTTGTTTTAGACAACATTTCATGCACTGTTAAACATGTTTAAGCAAGTTGCAAGTGAAAATCTATGTCTCTGACTGAGTTTGCATTACTGTGATTTGACCTCTCTGCTGGCTGAGATAAGCTCATTTTCAACGTCCAATTCAGAAAGTGATAAAAATAGATCCAGACATAAAATGCATCATTCTTTTTTGTTTTAGACAACATTTCATGCACTGTTAAACATGTTAAAGCAAGTTGCAAGTGAAAATCTATGTCTCTGACTGAGTTTGCATTACTGTGATTTGACCTCTCTGCTGGCTGAGATAAGCTCATTTTCAACGTCCAATTCAGAAAGTGATAAAACCAGATCCAGCCATAAAATGGATCATTCTTTTTTGTTTTAGACAACATTTCCTGCACTGTTAAACATGTTAAAGCAAGTTGCAAGTGAAAATCTATGTCTCTGACTGAGTTTGCATTACTGTGATTTGACCTCTCTGCTGGCTGAGATAAGCTCATTTTCAACGTCCAATTCAGAATGTAATAAAACCAGATCCAGCTATAAAATGCATCATTCTTTTTTGTTTTAGACAACATTTCATGCACTGTTAAACATGTTAAAGCAAGTTGCAAGTGAAAATCTATGCCTCTGACTGAGTTTGCATTACTGTGATTTGACCTCTCTGCTGGCTGAGATAAGCTCATTTTCAACGTCCAATTCAGAATGTAATAAAACCAGATCCAGCTATAAAATGCATCATTCTTTTTTGTTTTAGACAACATTTCATGCACTGTTAAGCATGTTAAAGCAAGTTGCAAGAGAAAACATATGTCCCTGACTGAGTTTGCATTACTGTGATTTGACCTCTCTGCTGGCTGAGATAAGCTCATTTTCAACGTCCAATTCAGAATGTAATAAAACCAGATCCAGCCATAAAATGCATCATTCTTTTTTGTTTTAGACAACATTTCATGCACTGTTAAACATGTTAAAGCAAGTTGCAAGTGAAAATCTATGTCTCTGACTGAGTTTGCATTACTGTGATTTGACCTCTCTGCTGGCTGAGATAAGCTCATTTTCAACGTCCATTTCAGAATGTAATAAAACCAGATCCACCCATAAAATGCATCATTCTTTTTTGTTTCAGACAACATTTCATGCACTGTTAAACATGTTAAAGCAAGTTGCAAGTGAAAATATATGTCTCTGACTGAGTTTGCATTACTGTGATTTGACCTCTCTGCTGGCTGAGATAAGCTCATTTTCAACGTCCAATTCAGAAAGTGATAAAACCAGATCCAGCCATAAAATGCATCATTCTTTTTTGTTTTATACAACATTTCATGCACTGTTAAACATGTTAAAGCAAGTTGCAAGTGAAAATCTATGTCTCTGACTGAGTTTGCATTACTGTGATTTGACCTCTCTGCTGGCTGAGATAAGCTCATTTTCAACGTCCAATTCAGAATGTAATAAAACCAGATCCAGCTATAAAATGCATCATTCTTTTTTGTTTTAGACAACATTTCATGCACTGTTAAACATGTTAAAGCAAGTTGCAAGTGAAAATCTATGTCTCTGACTGAGTTTGCATTACTGTGATTTGACCTCTCTGCTGGCTGAGATAAGCTCATTTTCAACGTCCAATTCAGAATGTAATAAAACCAGATCCAGCTATAAAATGCATCATTCTCTTTTGTTTTAGACAACATTTCATGCACTGTTAAACATGTTAAAGCAAGTTGCAAGAGAAAATCTATATCCCTGACTGAGTTTGCATTACTGTGATTTGACCTCTCTGCTGGCTGAGATAAGCTCATTTTCAACGTCCATTTCAGAATGTAATAAAACCAGATCCAGCCATAAAATGCATCATTCTTTTTTGTTTTAGACAACATTTCATGCACTGTTAAACATGTTAAAGCAAGTTGCAAGTGAAAATCTATGTCTCTGACTGAGTTTGCATTACTGTGATTTGACCTCTCTGCTGGCTGAGATAAGCTCATTTTCAACGTCCAATTCAGAATGTAATAAAACCAGATCCGGAAATAAAATGCATCATTCTTTTTTGTTTTAGACAACATTTCATGCACTGTTAAACATGTTTAAGCAAGTTGCAAGTGAAAATCTATGTCTCTGACTGAGTTTGCATTACTGTGATTTGACCTCTCTGCTGGCTGAGATAAGCTCATTTTCAACGTCCAATTCAGAAAGTGATAAAAATAGATCCAGACATAAAATGCATCATTCTTTTTTGTTTTAGACAACATTTCATGCACTGTTAAACATGTTAAAGCAAGTTGCAAGTGAAAATCTATGCCTCTGACTGAGTTTGCATTACTGTGATTTGACCTCTCTGCTGGCTGAGATAAGCTCATTTTCAACGTCCAATTCAGAATGTAATAAAACCAGATCCAGCTATAAAATGCATCATTCTTTTTTGTTTTAGACAACATTTCATGCACTGTTAAACATGTTAAAGCAAGTTGCAAGAGAAAACATATGTCCCTGACTGAGTTTGCATTACTGTGATTTGACCTCTCTGCTGGCTGAGATAAGCTCATTTTCAACGTCCAATTCAGAATGTAATAAAACCAGATCCAGCCATAAAATGCATCATTCTTTTTTGTTTTAGACAACATTTCATGCACTGTTAAACATGTTAAAGCAAGTTGCAAGTGAAAATATATGTCTCTGACTGAGTTTTCATTACTGTGATTTGACCTCTCTGCTGGCTGAGATAAGCTCATTTTCAATGTCCAGTTCAGAAAGTGATAAAAACAAATCCAGCCATAAAATGCATCATTCTTTTTTGTTTTAGACAACATTTCATGCACTGTTAAACATGTTAAAGCAAGTTGCAAGTGAAAATCTATGTCTCTGACTGAGTTTGCATTACTGTGATTTGACCTCTCTGCTGGCTGAGATAAGCTCATTTTCAACGTCCAATTTAGAATGTAATAAAACCAGATCCAGACATAAAATGCATCATTCTTTTTTGTTTTAGACAACATTTCATGCACTGTTAAACATGTTAAAGCAAGTTGCAAGTGAAAATCTATGTCTCTGACTGAGTTTGCATTACTGTGATTTGACCTCTCTGCTGGCTGAGATAAGCTCATTTTCAACGTCCAATTTAGAATGTAATAAAACCAGACCCAGCTATAAAATGCATCATTCTTTTTTGTTTTAGACAACATTTCATGCACTGTTAAACATGTTAAAGCAAGTTGCAAGTGAAAATCTATGTCTCTGACTGAGTTTGCATTACTGTGATTTGACCTCTCTGCTGGCTGAGATAAGCTTATTTTCAACGTTCAATTCAGAATGTAATAAAACCAGATCCAGCTATAAAATGCATCATTCTAATTTGTTTTAGACAACATTTCATGCACTGTTAAACATGTTAAAGCAAGTTGCAAGTGAAAATCTATGTCTCTGACTGAGTTTGCATTACTGTGATTTGACCTCTCTGCTGGCTGAGATAAGCTCATTTTCAACGTCCAATTTAGAATGTAATAAAACCAGATCCAGACATAAAATGCATCATTCTTTTTTGTTTTAGACAACATTTCATGCACTGTTAAACATGTTAAAGCAAGTTGCAAGTGAAAATCTCTGTCTCTGACTGAGTTTGCATTACTGTGATTTGACCTCTCTGCTGGCTGAGATAAGCTTATTTTCAACGTTCAATTCAGAATGTAATAAAACCAGATCCAGCTATAAAATGCATCATTCTTTTTTGTTTTAGACAACATTTCATGCACTGTTAAACATGTTAAAGCAAGTTGCAAGTGAAAATCTATGTCTCTGACTGAGTTTGCATTACTGTGATTTGACCTCTCTGCTGGCTGAGATAAACTCATTTTCAACGTCCAATTTAGAATGTAATAAAACCAGATCCAGACATAAAATGCATCATTCCTTTTTGTTTTAGACAACATTTCATGCACTGTTAAACATGTTAAAGCAAGTTGCAAGTGAAAATCTCTGTCTCTGACTGAGTTTGCTTTACTGTGATTTGACCTCTCTGCTGGCTGAGATAAGCTCATTTTCAACGTCCAATTCAGAATGTAATAAAACCAGATCCACCCATAAAATGCATCATTCTTTTTTGTTTCAGACAACATTTCATGCACTGTTAAACATGTTAAAGCAAGTTGCAAGTAAAAATATATGTCTCTGACTGAGTTTGCATTACTGTGATTTGACCTCTCTGCTGGCTGAGATAAGCTCATTTTCAACGTCCAATTCAGAAAGTGATAAAACCAGATCCAGCCATAAAATGCATCATTCTTTTTTGTTTTATACAACATTTCATGCACTGTTAAACATGTTAAAGCAAGTTGCAAGTGAAAATCTATGTCTCTGACTGAGTTTGCATTACTGTGATTTGACCTCTCTGCTGGCTGAGATAAGCTCATTTTCAACGTCCAATTCAGAATGTAATAAAACCAGATCCAGCTATAAAATGCATCATTCTTTTTTGTTTTAGACAACATTTCATGCACTGTTAAACATGTTAAAGCAAGTTGCAAGTGAAAATCTATGTCTCTGACTGAGTTTGCATTACTGTGATTTGACCTCTCTGCTGGCTGAGATAAGCTCATTTTCAACGTCCAATTCAGAATGTAATAAAACCAGATCCAGCTATAAAATGCATCATTCTATTTTGTTTTAGACAACATTTCATGCACTGTTAAACATGTTAAAGCAAGTTGCAAGAGAAAATCTATGTCCCTGACTGAGTTTGCATTACTGTGATTTGACCTCTCTGCTGGCTGAGATAAGCTCATTTTCAACGTCCATTTCAGAATGTAATAAAACCAGATCCAGCCATAAAATGCATCATTCTTTTTTGTTTTAGACAACATTTCATGCACTGTTAAACATGTTAAAGCAAGTTGCAAGTGAAAATCTATGTCTCTGACTGAGTTTGCATTACTGTGATTTGACCTCTCTGCTGGCTGAGATAAGCTCATTTTCAACGTCCAATTTAGAATGTAATAAAACCAGACCCAGCTATAAAATGCATAATTCTTTTTTGTTTTAGACAACATTTCATGCACTGTTAAACATGTTAAAGCAAGTTGCAAGTGAAAATCTATGTCTCTGACTGAGTTTGCATTACTGTGATTTGACCTCTCTGCTGGCTGAGATAAGCTCATTTTCAACGTCCAATTCAGAATGTAATAAAACCAGATCCAGCCATAAAATGTATCATTCTTTTTTGTTTCAGACAACATTTCATGCACTGTTAAACATGTTAAAGCAAGTTGCAAGTGAAAATATATGTCTCTGACTGAGTTTGCATTACTGTGATTTGACCTCTCTGCTGGCTGAGATAAGCTCATTTTCAACGTCCAATTCAGAAAGTGATAAAACCAGATCCAGCCATAAAATGCATCATTCTTTTTTGTTTTATACAACATTTCATGCACTGTTAAACATGTTAAAGCAAGTTACAAGTGAAAATCTATGTCTCTGACTGAGTTTGCATTACTGTGATTTGACCTCTCTGCTGGCTGAGATAAGCTCATTTTCAACGTCCAATTCAGAATGTAATAAAACCAGATCCAGCTATAAAATGCATCATTCTCTTTTGTTTTAGACAACATTTCATGCACTGTTAAACATGTTAAAGCAAGTTGCAAGAGAAAATCTATGTCCCTGACTGAGTTTGCATTACTGTGATTTGACCTCTCTGCTGGCTGAGATAAGCTCATTTTCAACGTCCATTTCAGAATGTAATAAAACCAGATCCAGCCATAAAATGCATCATTCTTTTTTGTTTTAGACAACATTTCATGCACTGTTAAACATGTTAAAGCAAGTTGCAAGTGAAAATCTATGTCTCTGACTGAGTTTGCATTACTGTGATTTGACCTCTCTGCTGGCTGAGATAAGCTCATTTTCAACGTCCAATTCAGAATGTAATAAAACCAGATCCGGAAATAAAATGCATCATTCTTTTTTGTTTTAGACAACATTTCATGCACTCTTAAACATGTTTAAGCAAGTTGCAAGTGAAAATCTATGTCTCTGACTGAGTTTGCATTACTGTGATTTGACCTCTCTGCTGGCTGAGATAAGCTCATTTTCAACGTCCAATTCAGAAAGTGATAAAAATAGATCCAGACATAAAATGCATCATTCTTTTTTGTTTTAGACAACATTTCATGCACTGTTAAACATGTTAAAGCAAGTTGCAAGTGAAAATCTATGTCTCTGACTGAGTTTGCATTACTGTGATTTGACCTCTCTGCTGGCTGAGATAAGCTCATTTTCAACGTCCAATTCAGAAAGTGATAAAACCAGATCCAGCCATAAAATGGATCATTCTTTTTTGTTTTAGACAACATTTCCTGCACTGTTAAACATGTTAAAGCAAGTTGCAAGTGAAAATCTATGTCTCTGACTGAGTTTGCATTACTGTGATTTGACCTCTCTGCTGGCTGAGATAAGCTCATTTTCAACGTCCAATTCAGAATGTAATAAAACCAGATCCAGCTATAAAATGCATCATTCTTTTTTGTTTTAGACAACATTTCATGCACTGTTAAACATGTTAAAGCAAGTTGCAAGTGAAAATCTATGCCTCTGACTGAGTTTGCATTACTGTGATTTGACCTCTCTGCTGGCTGAGATAAGCTCATTTTCAACGTCCAATTCAGAATGTAATAAAACCAGATCCAGCTAGAAAATGCATCATTCTTTTTTGTTTTAGACAACATTTCATGCACTGTTAAACATGTTAAAGCAAGTTGCAAGAGAAAACATATGTCCCTGACTGAGTTTGCATTACTGTGATTTGACCTCTCTGCTGGCTGAGATAAGCTCATTTTCAACGTCCAATTCAGAATGTAATAAAACCAGATCCAGCCATAAAATGCATCATTCTTTTTTGTTTTAGACAACATTTCATGCACTGTTAAACATGTTAAAGCAAGTTGCAAGTGAAAATCTATGTCTCTGACTGAGTTTGCATTACTGTGATTTGACCTCTCTGCTGGCTGAGATAAGCTCATTTTCAACGTTCAATTCAGAATGTAATAAAACCAGATCTAGCTATAAAATGCATCATTCTTTTTTGTTTTAGACAACATTTCATGCACTGTTAAACATGTTAAAGCAAGTTGCAAGTGAAAATCTATGTCTCTGACTGAGTTTGCATTACTGTGATTTGACCTCTCTGCTGGCTGAGATAAGCTCATTTTCAACGTCCAATTTAGAATGTAATAAAACCAGATCCAGACATAAAATGCATCATTCTTTTTTGTTTTAGACAACATTTCATGCACTGTTAAACATGTTAAAGCAAGTTGCAAGTGAAAATCTCTGTCTCTGACTGAGTTTGCATTACTGTGATTTGACCTCTCTGCTGGCTGAGATAAGCTCATTTTCAACGTCCAATTTAGAATGTAAAAAAACCAGACCCAGCTATAAAATGCATCATTCTTTTTTGTTTTAGACAACATTTCATGCACTGTTAAACATGTTAAAGCAAGTTGCAAGTGAAAATCTATGTCTCTGACTGAGTTTGCATTACTGTGATTTGACCTCTCTGCTGGCTGAGATAAGCTCATTTTCAACGTCCAATTCAGAAAGTGATAAAAATAGATCCAGACATAAAATGCATCATTCTTTTTTGTTTTAGACAACATTTCATGCACTGTTAAACATGTTAAAGCAAGTTGCAAGTGAAAATCTATGTCTCTGACTGAGTTTGCATTACTGTGATTTGACCTCTCTGCTGGCTGAGATAAGCTCATTTTCAACGTCCAATTCAGAAAGTGATAAAACCAGATCCAGCCATAAAATGGATCATTCTTTTTTGTTTTAGACAACATTTCCTGCACTGTTAAACATGTTAAAGCAAGTTGCAAGTGAAAATCTATGTCTCTGACTGAGTTTGCATTACTGTGATTTGACCTCTCTGCTGGCTGAGATAAGCTCATTTTCAACGTCCAATTCAGAATGTAATAAAACCAGATCCAGCTATAAAATGCATCATTCTTTTTTGTTTTAGACAACATTTCATGCACTGTTAAACATGTTAAAGCAAGTTGCAAGTGAAAATCTATGCCTCTGACTGAGTTTGCATTACTGTGATTTGACCTCTCTGCTGGCTGAGATAAGCTCATTTTCAACGTCCAATTCAGAATGTAATAAAACCAGATCCAGCTAGAAAATGCATCATTCTTTTTTGTTTTAGACAACATTTCATGCACTGTTAAACATGTTAAAGCAAGTTGCAAGAGAAAACATATGTCCCTGACTGAGTTTGCATTACTGTGATTTGACCTCTCTGCTGGCTGAGATAAGCTCATTTTCAACGTCCAATTCAGAATGTAATAAAACCAGATCCAGCCATAAAATGCATCATTCTTTTTTGTTTTAGACAACATTTCATGCACTGTTAAACATGTTAAAGCAAGTTGCAAGTGAAAATCTATGTCTCTGACTGAGTTTGCATTACTGTGATTTGACCTCTCTGCTGGCTGAGATAAGCTCATTTTCAACGTTCAATTCAGAATGTAATAAAACCAGATCTAGCTATAAAATGCATCATTCTTTTTTGTTTTAGACAACATTTCATGCACTGTTAAACATGTTAAAGCAAGTTGCAAGTGAAAATCTATGTCTCTGACTGAGTTTGCATTACTGTGATTTGACCTCTCTGCTGGCTGAGATAAGCTCATTTTCAACGTCCAATTTAGAATGTAATAAAACCAGATCCAGACATAAAATGCATCATTCTTTTTTGTTTTAGACAACATTTCATGCACTGTTAAACATGTTAAAGCAAGTTGCAAGTGAAAATCTCTGTCTCTGACTGAGTTTGCATTACTGTGATTTGACCTCTCTGCTGGCTGAGATAAGCTCATTTTCAACGTCCAATTTAGAATGTAAAAAAACCAGACCCAGCTATAAAATGCATCATTCTTTTTTGTTTTAGACAACATTTCATGCACTGTTAAACATGTTAAAGCAAGTTGCAAGTGAAAATCTATGTCTCTGACTGAGTTTGCATTACTGTGATTTGACCTCTCTGCTGGCTGAGATAAGCTCATTTTCAACGTCCAATTCAGAATGTAATAAAACCAGATCCACCCATAAAATGCATCATTCTTTTTTGTTTCAGACAACATTTCATGCACTGTTAAACATGTTAAAGCAAGTTGCAAGTGAAAATATATGTCTCTGACTGAGTTTGCATTACTGTGATTTGACCTCTCTGCTGGCTGAGATAAGCTCATTTTCAACGTCCAATTCAGAAAGTGATAAAACCAGATCCAGCCATAAAATGCATCATTCTTTTTTGTTTTATACAACATTTCATGCACTGTTAAACATGTTAAAGCAAGTTGCAAGTGAAAATCTATGTCTCTGACTGAGTTTGCATTACTGTGATTTGACCTCTCTGCTGGCTGAGATAAGCTCATTTTCAACGTCCAATTCAGAATGTAATAAAACCAGATCCAGCTATAAAATGCATCATTCTTTTTTGTTTTAGACAACATTTCATGCACTGTTAAACATGTTAAAGCAAGTTGCAAGTGAAAATCTATGTCTCTGACTGAGTTTGCATTACTGTGATTTGACCTCTCTGCTGGCTGAGATAAGCTCATTTTCAACGTCCAATTCAGAATGTAATAAAACCAGATCCAGCTATAAAATGCATCATTCTCTTTTGTTTTAGACAACATTTCATGCACTGTTAAACATGTTAAAGCAAGTTGCAAGAGAAAATCTATGTCCCTGACTGAGTTTGCATTACTGTGATTTGACCTCTCTGCTGGCTGAGATAAGCTCATTTTCAACGTCCATTTCAGAATGTAATAAAACCAGATCCAGCCATAAAATGCATCATTCTTTTTTGTTTTAGACAACATTTCATGCACTGTTAAACATGTTAAAGCAAGTTGCAAGTGAAAATCTATGTCCCTGACTGAGTTTGCATTACTGTGATTTGACCTCTCTGCTGGCTGAGATAAGCTCATTTTCAACGTCCATTTCAGAATGTAATAAAACCAGATCCAGCCATAAAATGCATCATTCTTTTTTGTTTTAGACAACATTTCATGCACTGTTAAACATGTTAAAGCAAGTTGCAAGTGAAAATCTATGTCTCTGACTGAGTTTGCATTACTGTGATTTGACCTCTCTGCTGGCTGAGATAAGCTCATTTTCAACGTCCAATTTAGAATGTAATAAAACCAGACCCAGCTATAAAATGCATAATTCTTTTTTGTTTTAGACAACATTTCATGCACTGTTAAACATGTTAAAGCAAGTTGCAAGTGAAAATCTATGTCTCTGACTGAGTTTGCATTACTGTGATTTGACCTCTCTGCTGGCTGAGATAAGCTCATTTTCAACGTCCAATTCAGAATGTAATAAAACCAGATCCACCCATAAAATGCATCATTCTTTTTTGTTTCAGACAACATTTCATGCACTGTTAAACATGTTAAAGCAAGTTGCAAGTGAAAATATATGTCTCTGACTGAGTTTGCATTACTGTGATTTGACCTCTCTGCTGGCTGAGATAAGCTCATTTTCAACGTCCAATTCAGAAAGTGATAAAACCAGATCCAGCCATAAAATGCATCATTCTTTTTTGTTTTATACAACATTTCATGCACTGTTAAACATGTTAAAGCAAGTTACAAGTGAAAATCTATGTCTCTGACTGAGTTTGCATTACTGTGATTTGACCTCTCTGCTGGCTGAGATAAGCTCATTTTCAACGTCCAATTCAGAATGTAATAAAACCAGATCCAGCTATAAAATGCATCATTCTCTTTTGTTTTAGACAACATTTCATGCACTGTTAAACATGTTAAAGCAAGTTGCAAGAGAAAATCTATGTCCCTGACTGAGTTTGCATTACTGTGATTTGACCTCTCTGCTGGCTGAGATAAGCTCATTTTCAACGTCCATTTCAGAATGTAATAAAACCAGATCCAGCCATAAAATGCATCATTCTTTTTTGTTTTATACAACATTTCATGCACTGTTAAACATGTTAAAGCAAGTTGCAAGTGAAAATCTATGTCTCTGACTGAGTTTGCATTACTGTGATTTGACCTCTCTGCTGGCTGAGATAAGCTCATTTTCAACGTCCAATTCAGAATGTAATAAAACCAGATCCAGCTATAAAATGCATCATTCTTTTTTGTTTTAGACAACATTTCATGCACTGTTAAACATGTTAAAGCAAGTTGCAAGTGAAAATCTATGTCTCTGACTGAGTTTGCATTACTGTGATTTGACCTCTCTGCTGGCTGAGATAAGCTCATTTTCAACGTCCAATTCAGAATGTAATAAAACCAGATCCAGCTATAAAATGCATCATTCTCTTTTGTTTTAGACAACATTTCATGCACTGTTAAACATGTTAAAGCAAGTTGCAAGAGAAAATCTATGTCCCTGACTGAGTTTGCATTACTGTGATTTGACCTCTCTGCTGGCTGAGATAAGCTCATTTTCAACGTCCATTTCAGAATGTAATAAAACCAGATCCAGCCATAAAATGCATCATTCTTTTTTGTTTTAGACAACATTTCATGCACTGTTAAACATGTTAAAGCAAGTTGCAAGTGAAAATCTATGTCCCTGACTGAGTTTGCATTACTGTGATTTGACCTCTCTGCTGGCTGAGATAAGCTCATTTTCAACGTCCATTTCAGAATGTAATAAAACCAGATCCAGCCATAAAATGCATCATTCTTTTTTGTTTTAGACAACATTTCATGCACTGTTAAACATGTTAAAGCAAGTTGCAAGTGAAAATCTATGTCTCTGACTGAGTTTGCATTACTGTGATTTGACCTCTCTGCTGGCTGAGATAAGCTCATTTTCAACGTCCAATTTAGAATGTAATAAAACCAGACCCAGCTATAAAATGCATAATTCTTTTTTGTTTTAGACAACATTTCATGCACTGTTAAACATGTTAAAGCAAGTTGCAAGTGAAAATCTATGTCTCTGACTGAGTTTGCATTACTGTGATTTGACCTCTCTGCTGGCTGAGATAAGCTCATTTTCAACGTCCAATTCAGAATGTAATAAAACCAGATCCACCCATAAAATGCATCATTCTTTTTTGTTTCAGACAACATTTCATGCACTGTTAAACATGTTAAAGCAAGTTGCAAGTGAAAATATATGTCTCTGACTGAGTTTGCATTACTGTGATTTGACCTCTCTGCTGGCTGAGATAAGCTCATTTTCAACGTCCAATTCAGAAAGTGATAAAACCAGATCCAGCCATAAAATGCATCATTCTTTTTTGTTTTATACAACATTTCATGCACTGTTAAACATGTTAAAGCAAGTTACAAGTGAAAATCTATGTCTCTGACTGAGTTTGCATTACTGTGATTTGACCTCTCTGCTGGCTGAGATAAGCTCATTTTCAACGTCCAATTCAGAATGTAATAAAACCAGATCCAGCTATAAAATGCATCATTCTCTTTTGTTTTAGACAACATTTCATGCACTGTTAAACATGTTAAAGCAAGTTGCAAGAGAAAATCTATGTCCCTGACTGAGTTTGCATTACTGTGATTTGACCTCTCTGCTGGCTGAGATAAGCTCATTTTCAACGTCCATTTCAGAATGTAATAAAACCAGATCCAGCCATAAAATGCATCATTCTTTTTTGTTTTATACAACATTTCATGCACTGTTAAACATGTTAAAGCAAGTTGCAAGTGAAAATCTATGTCTCTGACTGAGTTTGCATTACTGTGATTTGACCTCTCTGCTGGCTGAGATAAGCTCATTTTCAACGTCCAATTCAGAATGTAATAAAACCAGA
Source organism: Danio rerio (assembly GCF_052040795.2). Classification (NCBI taxonomy): domain Eukaryota; kingdom Metazoa; phylum Chordata; class Actinopteri; order Cypriniformes; family Danionidae; genus Danio; species Danio rerio. The sequence goes on along the minus strand of NC_141025.1, from coordinate 59,258,128 downwards.
TCCAGCTATAAAATGCATCATTCTTTTTTGTTTTAGACAACATTTCATGCACTGTTAAACATGTTTAAGCAAGTTGCAAGTGAAAATCTATGTCTCTGACTGAGTTTGCATTACTGTGATTTGACCTCTCTGCTGGCTGAGATAAGCTCATTTTCAACGTCCAATTCAGAAAGTGATAAAAATAGATCCAGACATAAAATGCATCATTCTTTTTTGTTTTAGACAACATTTCATGCACTGTTAAACATGTTAAAGCAAGTTGCAAGTGAAAATCTATGTCTCTGACTGAGTTTGCATTACTGTGATTTGACCTCTCTGCTGGCTGAGATAAGCTCATTTTCAACGTCCAATTCAGAAAGTGATAAAACCAGATCCAGCCATAAAATGGATCATTCTTTTTTGTTTTAGACAACATTTCCTGCACTGTTAAACATGTTAAAGCAAGTTGCAAGTGAAAATCTATGTCTCTGACTGAGTTTGCATTACTGTGATTTGACCTCTCTGCTGGCTGAGATAAGCTCATTTTCAACGTCCAATTCAGAATGTAATAAAACCAGATCCAGCTATAAAATGCATCATTCTTTTTTGTTTTAGACAACATTTCATGCACTGTTAAACATGTTAAAGCAAGTTGCAAGTGAAAATCTATGCCTCTGACTGAGTTTGCATTACTGTGATTTGACCTCTCTGCTGGCTGAGATAAGCTCATTTTCAACGTCCAATTCAGAATGTAATAAAACCAGATCCAGCTATAAAATGCATCATTCTTTTTTGTTTTAGACAACATTTCATGCACTGTTAAGCATGTTAAAGCAAGTTGCAAGAGAAAACATATGTCCCTGACTGAGTTTGCATTACTGTGATTTGACCTCTCTGCTGGCTGAGATAAGCTCATTTTCAACGTCCAATTCAGAATGTAATAAAACCAGATCCAGCCATAAAATGCATCATTCTTTTTTGTTTTAGACAACATTTCATGCACTGTTAAACATGTTAAAGCAAGTTGCAAGTGAAAATCTATGTCTCTGACTGAGTTTGCATTACTGTGATTTGACCTCTCTGCTGGCTGAGATAAGCTCATTTTCAACGTCCATTTCAGAATGTAATAAAACCAGATCCACCCATAAAATGCATCATTCTTTTTTGTTTCAGACAACATTTCATGCACTGTTAAACATGTTAAAGCAAGTTGCAAGTGAAAATATATGTCTCTGACTGAGTTTGCATTACTGTGATTTGACCTCTCTGCTGGCTGAGATAAGCTCATTTTCAACGTCCAATTCAGAAAGTGATAAAACCAGATCCAGCCATAAAATGCATCATTCTTTTTTGTTTTATACAACATTTCATGCACTGTTAAACATGTTAAAGCAAGTTGCAAGTGAAAATCTATGTCTCTGACTGAGTTTGCATTACTGTGATTTGACCTCTCTGCTGGCTGAGATAAGCTCATTTTCAACGTCCAATTCAGAATGTAATAAAACCAGATCCAGCTATAAAATGCATCATTCTTTTTTGTTTTAGACAACATTTCATGCACTGTTAAACATGTTAAAGCAAGTTGCAAGTGAAAATCTATGTCTCTGACTGAGTTTGCATTACTGTGATTTGACCTCTCTGCTGGCTGAGATAAGCTCATTTTCAACGTCCAATTCAGAATGTAATAAAACCAGATCCAGCTATAAAATGCATCATTCTCTTTTGTTTTAGACAACATTTCATGCACTGTTAAACATGTTAAAGCAAGTTGCAAGAGAAAATCTATATCCCTGACTGAGTTTGCATTACTGTGATTTGACCTCTCTGCTGGCTGAGATAAGCTCATTTTCAACGTCCATTTCAGAATGTAATAAAACCAGATCCAGCCATAAAATGCATCATTCTTTTTTGTTTTAGACAACATTTCATGCACTGTTAAACATGTTAAAGCAAGTTGCAAGAGAAAATCTATGTCCCTGACTGAGTTTGCATTACTGTGATTTGACCTCTCTGCTGGCTGAGATAAGCTCATTTTCAACGTCCATTTCAGAATGTAATAAAACCAGATCCAGCCATAAAATGCATCATTCTTTTTTGTTTTAGACAACATTTCATGCACTGTTAAACATGTTAAAGCAAGTTGCAAGTGAAAATCTATGTCTCTGACTGAGTTTGCATTACTGTGATTTGACCTCTCTGCTGGCTGAGATAAGCTCATTTTCAACGTCCAATTCAGAATGTAATAAAACCAGATCCGGAAATAAAATGCATCATTCTTTTTTGTTTTAGACAACATTTCATGCACTGTTAAACATGTTTAAGCAAGTTGCAAGTGAAAATCTATGTCTCTGACTGAGTTTGCATTACTGTGATTTGACCTCTCTGCTGGCTGAGATAAGCTCATTTTCAACGTCCAATTCAGAAAGTGATAAAAATAGATCCAGACATAAAATGCATCATTCTTTTTTGTTTTAGACAACATTTCATGCACTGTTAAACATGTTAAAGCAAGTTGCAAGTGAAAATCTATGTCTCTGACTGAGTTTGCATTACTGTGATTTGACCTCTCTGCTGGCTGAGATAAGCTCATTTTCAACGTCCAATTCAGAAAGTGATAAAACCAGATCCAGCCATAAAATGGATCATTCTTTTTTGTTTTAGACAACATTTCCTGCACTGTTAAACATGTTAAAGCAAGTTGCAAGTGAAAATCTATGTCTCTGACTGAGTTTGCATTACTGTGATTTGACCTCTCTGCTGGCTGAGATAAGCTCATTTTCAACGTCCAATTCAGAATGTAATAAAACCAGATCCAGCTATAAAATGCATCATTCTTTTTTGTTTTAGACAACATTTCATGCACTGTTAAACATGTTAAAGCAAGTTGCAAGTGAAAATCTATGCCTCTGACTGAGTTTGCATTACTGTGATTTGACCTCTCTGCTGGCTGAGATAAGCTCATTTTCAACGTCCAATTCAGAATGTAATAAAACCAGATCCAGCTATAAAATGCATCATTCTTTTTTGTTTTAGACAACATTTCATGCACTGTTAAGCATGTTAAAGCAAGTTGCAAGAGAAAACATATGTCCCTGACTGAGTTTGCATTACTGTGATTTGACCTCTCTGCTGGCTGAGATAAGCTCATTTTCAACGTCCAATTCAGAATGTAATAAAACCAGATCCAGCCATAAAATGCATCATTCTTTTTTGTTTTAGACAACATTTCATGCACTGTTAAACATGTTAAAGCAAGTTGCAAGTGAAAATCTATGTCTCTGACTGAGTTTGCATTACTGTGATTTGACCTCTCTGCTGGCTGAGATAAGCTCATTTTCAACGTCCATTTCAGAATGTAATAAAACCAGATCCACCCATAAAATGCATCATTCTTTTTTGTTTCAGACAACATTTCATGCACTGTTAAACATGTTAAAGCAAGTTGCAAGTGAAAATATATGTCTCTGACTGAGTTTGCATTACTGTGATTTGACCTCTCTGCTGGCTGAGATAAGCTCATTTTCAACGTCCAATTCAGAAAGTGATAAAACCAGATCCAGCCATAAAATGCATCATTCTTTTTTGTTTTATACAACATTTCATGCACTGTTAAACATGTTAAAGCAAGTTGCAAGTGAAAATCTATGTCTCTGACTGAGTTTGCATTACTGTGATTTGACCTCTCTGCTGGCTGAGATAAGCTCATTTTCAACGTCCAATTCAGAATGTAATAAAACCAGATCCAGCTATAAAATGCATCATTCTTTTTTGTTTTAGACAACATTTCATGCACTGTTAAACATGTTAAAGCAAGTTGCAAGTGAAAATCTATGTCTCTGACTGAGTTTGCATTACTGTGATTTGACCTCTCTGCTGGCTGAGATAAGCTCATTTTCAACGTCCAATTCAGAATGTAATAAAACCAGATCCAGCTATAAAATGCATCATTCTCTTTTGTTTTAGACAACATTTCATGCACTGTTAAACATGTTAAAGCAAGTTGCAAGAGAAAATCTATATCCCTGACTGAGTTTGCATTACTGTGATTTGACCTCTCTGCTGGCTGAGATAAGCTCATTTTCAACGTCCATTTCAGAATGTAATAAAACCAGATCCAGCCATAAAATGCATCATTCTTTTTTGTTTTAGACAACATTTCATGCACTGTTAAACATGTTAAAGCAAGTTGCAAGTGAAAATCTATGTCTCTGACTGAGTTTGCATTACTGTGATTTGACCTCTCTGCTGGCTGAGATAAGCTCATTTTCAACGTCCAATTCAGAATGTAATAAAACCAGATCCGGAAATAAAATGCATCATTCTTTTTTGTTTTAGACAACATTTCATGCACTGTTAAACATGTTTAAGCAAGTTGCAAGTGAAAATCTATGTCTCTGACTGAGTTTGCATTACTGTGATTTGACCTCTCTGCTGGCTGAGATAAGCTCATTTTCAACGTCCAATTCAGAAAGTGATAAAAATAGATCCAGACATAAAATGCATCATTCTTTTTTGTTTTAGACAACATTTCATGCACTGTTAAACATGTTAAAGCAAGTTGCAAGTGAAAATCTATGTCTCTGACTGAGTTTGCATTATTGTGATTTGACCTCTCTGCTGGCTGAGATAAGCTCATTTTCAACGTCCAATTCAGAAAGTGATAAAACCAGATCCAGCCATAAAATGGATCATTCTTTTTTGTTTTAGACAACATTTCCTGCACTGTTAAACATGTTAAAGCAAGTTGCAAGTTAAAATCTATGTCTCTGACTGAGTTTGCATTACTGTGATTTGACCTCTCTGCTGGCTGAGATAAGCTCATTTTCAACGTCCAATTCAGAATGTAATAAAACCAGATCCAGCTATAAAATGCATCATTCTTTTTTGTTTTAGACAACATTTCATGCACTGTTAAACATGTTAAAGCAAGTTGCAAGTGAAAATCTATGCCTCTGACTGAGTTTGCATTACTGTGATTTGACCTCTCTGCTGGCTGAGATAAGCTCATTTTCAACGTCCAATTCAGAATGTAATAAAACCAGATCCAGCTATAAAATGCATCATTCTTTTTTGTTTTAGACAACATTTCATGCACTGTTAAACATGTTAAAGCAAGTTGCAAGAGAAAACATATGTCCCTGACTGAGTTTGCATTACTGTGATTTGACCTCTCTGCTGGCTGAGATAAGCTCATTTTCAACGTCCAATTCAGAATGTAATAAAACCAGATCCAGCCATAAAATGCATCATTCTTTTTTGTTTTAGACAACATTTCATGCACTGTTAAACATGTTAAAGCAAGTTGCAAGTGAAAATATATGTCTCTGACTGAGTTTTCATTACTGTGATTTGACCTCTCTGCTGGCTGAGATAAGCTCATTTTCAATGTCCATTTCAGAAAGTGATAAAAACAAATCCAGCCATAAAATGCATCATTCTTTTTTGTTTTAGACAACATTTCATGCACTGTTAAACATGTTAAAGCAAGTTGCAAGTGAAAATCTATGTCTCTGACTGAGTTTGCATTACTGTGATTTGACCTCTCTGCTGGCTGAGATAAGCTCATTTTCAACGTCCAATTTAGAATGTAATAAAACCAGATCCAGACATAAAATGCATCATTCTTTTTTGTTTTAGACAACATTTCATGCACTGTTAAACATGTTAAAGCAAGTTGCAAGTGAAAATCTATGTCTCTGACTGAGTTTGCATTACTGTGATTTGACCTCTCTGCTGGCTGAGATAAGCTCATTTTCAACGTCCAATTTAGAATGTAATAAAACCAGACCCAGCTATAAAATGCATCATTCTTTTTTGTTTTAGACAACATTTCATGCACTGTTAAACATGTTAAAGCAAGTTGCAAGTGAAAATCTATGTCTCTGACTGAGTTTGCATTACTGTGATTTGACCTCTCTGCTGGCTGAGATAAGCTTATTTTCAACGTTCAATTCAGAATGTAATAAAACCAGATCCAGCTATAAAATGCATCATTCTAATTTTTTTTAGACAACATTTCATGCACTGTTAAACATGTTAAAGCAAGTTGCAAGTGAAAATCTATGTCTCTGACTGAGTTTGCATTACTGTGATTTGACCTCTCTGCTGGCTGAGATAAGCTCATTTTCAACGTCCAATTTAGAATGTAATAAAACCAGATCCAGACATAAAATGCATCATTCTTTTTTGTTTTAGACAACATTTCATGCACTGTTAAACATGTTAAAGCAAGTTGCAAGTGAAAATCTCTGTCTCTGACTGAGTTTGCATTACTGTGATTTGACCTCTCTGCTGGCTGAGATAAGCTTATTTTCAACGTTCAATTCAGAATGTAATAAAACCAGATCCAGCTATAAAATGCATCATTCTTTTTTGTTTTAGACAACATTTCATGCACTGTTAAACATGTTAAAGCAAGTTGCAAGTGAAAATCTATGTCTCTGACTGAGTTTGCATTACTGTGATTTGACCTCTCTGCTGGCTGAGATAAACTCATTTTCAACGTCCAATTTAGAATGTAATAAAACCAGATCCAGACATAAAATGCATCATTCTTTTTTGTTTTAGACAACATTTCATGCACTGTTAAACATGTTAAAGCAAGTTGCAAGTGAAAATCTCTGTCTCTGACTGAGTTTGCATTACTGTGATTTGACCTCTCTGCTGGCTGAGATAAGCTCATTTTCAACGTCCAATTTAGAATGTAAAAAAACCAGACCCAGCTATAAAATGCATCATTCTTTTTTGTTTTAGACAACATTTCATGCACTGTTAAACATGTTAAAGCAAGTTGCAAGTGAAAATCTATGTCTCTGACTGAGTTTGCATTACTGTGATTTGACCTCTCTGCTGGCTGAGATAAGCTCATTTTCAACGTCCAATTCAGAATGTAATAAAACCAGATCCACCCATAAAATGCATCATTCTTTTTTGTTTCAGACAACATTTCATGCACTGTTAAACATGTTAAAGCAAGTTGCAAGTAAAAATATATGTCTCTGACTGAGTTTGCATTACTGTGATTTGACCTCTCTGCTGGCTGAGATAAGCTCATTTTCAACGTCCAATTCAGAAAGTGATAAAACCAGATCCAGCCATAAAATGCATCATTCTTTTTTGTTTTATACAACATTTCATGCACTGTTAAACATGTTAAAGCAAGTTGCAAGTGAAAATCTATGTCTCTGACTGAGTTTGCATTACTGTGATTTGACCTCTCTGCTGGCTGAGATAAGCTCATTTTCAACGTCCAATTCAGAATGTAATAAAACCAGATCCAGCTATAAAATGCATCATTCTTTTTTGTTTTAGACAACATTTCATGCACTGTTAAACATGTTAAAGCAAGTTGCAAGTGAAAATCTATGTCTCTGACTGAGTTTGCATTACTGTGATTTGACCTCTCTGCTGGCTGAGATAAGCTCATTTTCAACGTCCAATTCAGAATGTAATAAAACCAGATCCAGCTATAAAATGCATCATTCTATTTTGTTTTAGACAACATTTCATGCACTGTTAAACATGTTAAAGCAAGTTGCAAGAGAAAATCTATGTCCCTGACTGAGTTTGCATTACTGTGATTTGACCTCTCTGCTGGCTGAGATAAGCTCATTTTCAACGTCCATTTCAGAATGTAATAAAACCAGATCCAGCCATAAAATGCATCATTCTTTTTTGTTTTAGACAACATTTCATGCACTGTTAAACATGTTAAAGCAAGTTGCAAGTGAAAATCTATGTCTCTGACTGAGTTTGCATTACTGTGATTTGACCTCTCTGCTGGCTGAGATAAGCTCATTTTCAACGTCCAATTTAGAATGTAATAAAACCAGACCCAGCTATAAAATGCATAATTCTTTTTTGTTTTAGACAACATTTCATGCACTGTTAAACATGTTAAAGCAAGTTGCAAGTGAAAATCTATGTCTCTGACTGAGTTTGCATTACTGTGATTTGACCTCTCTGCTGGCTGAGATAAGCTCATTTTCAACGTCCAATTCAGAATGTAATAAAACCAGATCCACCCATAAAATGTATCATTCTTTTTTGTTTCAGACAACATTTCATGCACTGTTAAACATGTTAAAGCAAGTTGCAAGTGAAAATATATGTCTCTGACTGAGTTTGCATTACTGTGATTTGACCTCTCTGCTGGCTGAGATAAGCTCATTTTCAACGTCCAATTCAGAATGTAATAAAACCAGATCCACCCATAAAATGTATCATTCTTTTTTGTTTCAGACAACATTTCATGCACTGTTAAACATGTTAAAGCAAGTTGCAAGTGAAAATATATGTCTCTGACTGAGTTTGCATTACTGTGATTTGACCTCTCTGCTGGCTGAGATAAGCTCATTTTCAACGTCCAATTCAGAAAGTGATAAAACCAGATCCAGCCATAAAATGCATCATTCTTTTTTGTTTTATACAACATTTCATGCACTGTTAAACATGTTAAAGCAAGTTACAAGTGAAAATCTATGTCTCTGACTGAGTTTGCATTACTGTGATTTGACCTCTCTGCTGGCTGAGATAAGCTCATTTTCAACGTCCAATTCAGAATGTAATAAAACCAGATCCAGCTATAAAATGCATCATTCTCTTTTGTTTTAGACAACATTTCATGCACTGTTAAACATGTTAAAGCAAGTTGCAAGAGAAAATCTATGTCCCTGACTGAGTTTGCATTACTGTGATTTGACCTCTCTGCTGGCTGAGATAAGCTCATTTTCAACGTCCATTTCAGAATGTAATAAAACCAGATCCAGCCATAAAATGCATCATTCTTTTTTGTTTTAGACAACATTTCATGCACTGTTAAACATGTTAAAGCAAGTTGCAAGTGAAAATCTATGTCTCTGACTGAGTTTGCATTACTGTGATTTGACCTCTCTGCTGGCTGAGATAAGCTCATTTTCAACGTCCAATTCAGAAAGTGATAAAACCAGATCCAGCCATAAAATGGATCATTCTTTTTTGTTTTAGACAACATTTCCTGCACTGTTAAACATGTTAAAGCAAGTTGCAAGTGAAAATCTATGTCTCTGACTGAGTTTGCATTACTGTGATTTGACCTCTCTGCTGGCTGAGATAAGCTCATTTTCAACGTCCAATTCAGAATGTAATAAAACCAGATCCAGCTATAAAATGCATCATTCTTTTTTGTTTTAGACAACATTTCATGCACTGTTAAACATGTTAAAGCAAGTTGCAAGTGAAAATCTATGTCTCTGACTGAGTTTGCATTACTGTGATTTGACCTCTCTGCTGGCTGAGATAAGCTCATTTTCAACGTCCAATTCAGAATGTAATAAAACCAGATCCAGCTAGAAAATGCATCATTCTTTTTTGTTTTAGACAACATTTCATGCACTGTTAAACATGTTAAAGCAAGTTGCAAGAGAAAACATATGTCCCTGACTGAGTTTGCATTACTGTGATTTGACCTCTCTGCTGGCTGAGATAAGCTCATTTTCAACGTCCAATTCAGAATGTAATAAAACCAGATCCAGCCATAAAATGCATCATTCTTTTTTGTTTTAGACAACATTTCATGCACTGTTAAACATGTTAAAGCAAGTTGCAAGTGAAAATCTATGTCTCTGACTGAGTTTGCATTACTGTGATTTGACCTCTCTGCTGGCTGAGATAAGCTCATTTTCAACGTTCAATTCAGAATGTAATAAAACCAGATCTAGCTATAAAATGCATCATTCTTTTTTGTTTTAGACAACATTTCATGCACTGTTAAACATGTTAAAGCAAGTTGCAAGTGAAAATCTATGTCTCTGACTGAGTTTGCATTACTGTGATTTGACCTCTCTGCTGGCTGAGATAAGCTCATTTTCAACGTCCAATTTAGAATGTAATAAAACCAGATCCAGACATAAAATGCATCATTCTTTTTTGTTTTAGACAACATTTCATGCACTGTTAAACATGTTAAAGCAAGTTGCAAGTGAAAATCTCTGTCTCTGACTGAGTTTGCATTACTGTGATTTGACCTCTCTGCTGGCTGAGATAAGCTCATTTTCAACGTCCAATTTAGAATGTAAAAAAACCAGACCCAGCTATAAAATGCATCATTCTTTTTTGTTTTAGACAACATTTCATGCACTGTTAAACATGTTAAAGCAAGTTGCAAGTGAAAATCTATGTCTCTGACTGAGTTTGCATTACTGTGATTTGACCTCTCTGCTGGCTGAGATAAGCTCATTTTCAACGTCCAATTCAGAATGTAATAAAACCAGATCCACCCATAAAATGCATCATTCTTTTTTGTTTCAGACAACATTTCATGCACTGTTAAACATGTTAAAGCAAGTTGCAAGTGAAAATATATGTCTCTGACTGAGTTTGCATTACTGTGATTTGACCTCTCTGCTGGCTGAGATAAGCTCATTTTCAACGTCCAATTCAGAAAGTGATAAAACCAGATCCAGCCATAAAATGCATCATTCTTTTTTGTTTTATACAACATTTCATGCACTGTTAAACATGTTAAAGCAAGTTGCAAGTGAAAATCTATGTCTCTGACTGAGTTTGCATTACTGTGATTTGACCTCTCTGCTGGCTGAGATAAGCTCATTTTCAACGTCCAATTCAGAATGTAATAAAACCAGATCCAGCTATAAAATGCATCATTCTTTTTTGTTTTAGACAACATTTCATGCACTGTTAAACATGTTAAAGCAAGTTGCAAGTGAAAATCTATGTCTCTGACTGAGTTTGCATTACTGTGATTTGACCTCTCTGCTGGCTGAGATAAGCTCATTTTCAACGTCCAATTCAGAATGTAATAAAACCAGATCCAGCTATAAAATGCATCATTCTCTTTTGTTTTAGACAACATTTCATGCACTGTTAAACATGTTAAAGCAAGTTGCAAGAGAAAATCTATGTCCCTGACTGAGTTTGCATTACTGTGATTTGACCTCTCTGCTGGCTGAGATAAGCTCATTTTCAACGTCCATTTCAGAATGTAATAAAACCAGATCCAGCCATAAAATGCATCATTCTTTTTTGTTTTAGACAACATTTCATGCACTGTTAAACATGTTAAAGCAAGTTGCAAGTGAAAATCTATGTCCCTGACTGAGTTTGCATTACTGTGATTTGACCTCTCTGCTGGCTGAGATAAGCTCATTTTCAACGTCCATTTCAGAATGTAATAAAACCAGATCCAGCCATAAAATGCATCATTCTTTTTTGTTTTAGACAACATTTCATGCACTGTTAAACATGTTAAAGCAAGTTGCAAGTGAAAATCTATGTCTCTGACTGAGTTTGCATTACTGTGATTTGACCTCTCTGCTGGCTGAGATAAGCTCATTTTCAACGTCCAATTTAGAATGTAATAAAACCAGACCCAGCTATAAAATGCATAATTCTTTTTTGTTTTAGACAACATTTCATGCACTGTTAAACATGTTAAAGCAAGTTGCAAGTGAAAATCTATGTCTCTGACTGAGTTTGCATTACTGTGATTTGACCTCTCTGCTGGCTGAGATAAGCTCATTTTCAACGTCCAATTCAGAATGTAATAAAACCAGATCCACCCATAAAATGCATCATTCTTTTTTTGTTTCAGACAACATTTCATGCACTGTTAAACATGTTAAAGCAAGTTGCAAGTGAAAATATATGTCTCTGACTGAGTTTGCATTACTGTGATTTGACCTCTCTGCTGGCTGAGATAAGCTCATTTTCAACGTCCAATTCAGAAAGTGATAAAACCAGATCCAGCCATAAAATGCATCATTCTTTTTTGTTTTATACAACATTTCATGCACTGTTAAACATGTTAAAGCAAGTTACAAGTGAAAATCTATGTCTCTGACTGAGTTTGCATTACTGTGATTTGACCTCTCTGCTGGCTGAGATAAGCTCATTTTCAACGTCCAATTCAGAATGTAATAAAACCAGATCCAGCTATAAAATGCATCATTCTCTTTTGTTTTAGACAACATTTCATGCACTGTTAAACATGTTAAAGCAAGTTGCAAGAGAAAATCTATGTCCCTGACTGAGTTTGCATTACTGTGATTTGACCTCTCTGCTGGCTGAGATAAGCTCATTTTCAACGTCCATTTCAGAATGTAATAAAACCAGATCCAGCCATAAAATGCATCATTCTTTTTTGTTTTAGACAACATTTCATGCACTGTTAAACATGTTAAAGCAAGTTGCAAGTGAAAATCTATGTCTCTGACTGAGTTTGCATTACTGTGATTTGACCTCTCTGCTGGCTGAGATAAGCTCATTTTCAACGTCCAATTCAGAATGTAATAAAACCAGATCCGGAAATAAAATGCATCATTCTTTTTTGTTTTAGACAACATTTCATGCACTGTTAAACATGTTTAAGCAAGTTGCAAGTGAAAATCTATGTCTCTGACTGAGTTTGCATTACTGTGATTTGACCTCTCTGCTGGCTGAGATAAGCTCATTTTCAACGTCCAATTCAGAAAGTGATAAAAATAGATCCAGACATAAAATGCATCATTCTTTTTTGTTTTAGACAACATTTCATGCACTGTTAAACATGTTAAAGCAAGTTGCAAGTGAAAATCTATGTCTCTGACTGAGTTTGCATTACTGTGATTTGACCTCTCTGCTGGCTGAGATAAGCTCATTTTCAACGTCCAATTCAGAAAGTGATAAAACCAGATCCAGCCATAAAATGGATCATTCTTTTTTGTTTTAGACAACATTTCCTGCACTGTTAAACATGTTAAAGCAAGTTGCAAGTGAAAATCTATGTCTCTGACTGAGTTTGCATTACTGTGATTTGACCTCTCTGCTGGCTGAGATAAGCTCATTTTCAACGTCCAATTCAGAATGTAATAAAACCAGATCCAGCTATAAAATGCATCATTCTTTTTTGTTTTAGACAACATTTCATGCACTGTTAAACATGTTAAAGCAAGTTGCAAGTGAAAATCTATGCCTCTGACTGAGTTTGCATTACTGTGATTTGACCTCTCTGCTGGCTGAGATAAGCTCATTTTCAACGTCCAATTCAGAATGTAATAAAACCAGATCCAGCTATAAAATGCATCATTCTTTTTTGTTTTAGACAACATTTCATGCACTGTTAAGCATGTTAAAGCAAGTTGCAAGAGAAAACATATGTCCCTGACTGAGTTTGCATTACTGTGATTTGACCTCTCTGCTGGCTGAGATAAGCTCATTTTCAACGTCCAATTCAGAATGTAATAAAACCAGATCCAGCCATAAAATGCATCATTCTTTTTTGTTTTAGACAACATTTCATGCACTGTTAAACATGTTAAAGCAAGTTGCAAGTGAAAATCTATGTCTCTGACTGAGTTTGCATTACTGTGATTTGACCTCTCTGCTGGCTGAGATAAGCTCATTTTCAACGTCCATTTCAGAATGTAATAAAACCAGATCCACCCATAAAATGCATCATTCTTTTTTGTTTCAGACAACATTTCATGCACTGTTAAACATGTTAAAGCAAGTTGCAAGTGAAAATATATGTCTCTGACTGAGTTTGCATTACTGTGATTTGACCTCTCTGCTGGCTGAGATAAGCTCATTTTCAACGTCCAATTCAGAAAGTGATAAAACCAGATCCAGCCATAAAATGCATAATTCTTTTTTGTTTTAGACAACATTTCATGCACTGTTAAACATGTTAAAGCAAGTTGCAAGTGAAAATCTATGTCTCTGACTGAGTTTGCATTACTGTGATTTGACCTCTCTGCTGGCTGAGATAAGCTCATTTTCAACGTCCAATTCAGAATGTAATAAAACCAGATCCAGCTATAAAATGCATCATTCTTTTTTGTTTTAGACAACATTTCATGCACTGTTAAACATGTTAAAGCAAGTTGCAAGTGAAAATCTATGTCTCTGACTGAGTTTGCATTACTGTGATTTGACCTCTCTGCTGGCTGAGATAAGCTCATTTTCAACGTCCAATTCAGAATGTAATAAAACCAGATCCAGCTATAAAATGCATCATTCTCTTTTGTTTTAGACAACATTTCATGCACTGTTAAACATGTTAAAGCAAGTTGCAAGAGAAAATCTATGTCCCTGACTGAGTTTGCATTACTGTGATTTGACCTCTCTGCTGGCTGAGATAAGCTCATTTTCAACGTCCATTTCAGAATGTAATAAAACCAGATCCAGCCATAAAATGCATCATTCTTTTTTGTTTTAGACAACATTTCATGCACTGTTAAACATGTTAAAGCAAGTTGCAAGTGAAAATCTATGTCTCTGACTGAGTTTGCATTACTGTGATTTGACCTCTCTGCTGGCTGAGATAAGCTCATTTTCAACGTCCAATTCAGAATGTAATAAAACCAGATCCACCCATAAAATGCATCATTCTTTTTTGTTTCAGACAACATTTCATGCACTGTTAAACATGTTAAAGCAAGTTGCAAGTGAAAATATATGTCTCTGACTGAGTTTGCATTACTGTGATTTGACCTCTCTGTTGGCTGAGATGAGCTCATTTTCAACGTCCAATTCAGAAAGTGATAAAACCAGATCCAGCCATAAAATGCATCATTCTTTTTTGTTTTAGACAACATTTCATGCACTGTTAAACATGTTAAAGCAAGTTGCAAGTGAAAACATATGTCCCTGACTGAGTTTGCATTACTGTGATTTGACCTCTCTGCTGGCTGAGATAAGCTCATTTTCAACGTCCAATTCAGAATGTAATAAAACCAGATCCAGCCATAAAATGCATCATTCTTTTTTGTTTTAGACAACATTTCATGCACTGTTAAACATGTTAAAGCAAGTTGCAAGTGAAAATATATGTCTCTGACTGAGTTTTCATTACTGTGATTTGACCTCTCTGCTGGCTGAGATAAGCTCATTTTCAACGTCCAATTTAGAATGTAATAAAACCAGACCCAGCTATAAAATGCATCATTCTTTTTTGTTTTAGACAACATTTCATGCACTGTTAAACATGTTAAAGCAAGTTGCAAGTGAAAATCTATGTCTCTGACTGAGTTTGCATTACTGTGATTTGACCTCTCTGCTGGCTGAGATAAGCTCATTTTCAACGTCCAATTCAGAATGTAATAAAACCAGATCCACCCATAAAATGCATCATTCTTTTTTGTTTCAGACAACATTTCATGCACTGTTAAACATGTTAAAGCAAGTTGCAAGTGAAAATATATGTCTCTGACTGAGTTTGCATTACTGTGATTTGACCTCTCTGCTGGCTGAGATAAGCTCATTTTCAACGTCCAATTCAGAAAGTGATAAAACCAGATCCAGCCATAAAATGCATAATTCTTTTTTGTTTTATACAACATTTCATGCACTGTTAAACATGTTAAAGCAAGTTGCAAGTGAAAATCTATGTCTCTGACTGAGTTTGCATTACTGTGATTTGACCTCTCTGCTGGCTGAGATAAGCTCATTTTCAACGTCCAATTCAGAATGTAATAAAACCAGATCCAGCTATAAAATGCATAATTCTTTTTTGTTTTAGACAACATT
The DNA here is from genome assembly GCF_052040795.2 of Danio rerio. NCBI lineage: Eukaryota > Metazoa > Chordata > Actinopteri > Cypriniformes > Danionidae > Danio > Danio rerio. The sequence goes on along the minus strand of NC_141025.1, from coordinate 59,242,645 downwards.
TCATGCACTGTTAAACATGTTAAAGCAAGTTGCAAGTGAAAATCTATGTCTCTGACTGAGTTTGCATTACTGTGATTTGACCTCTCTGCTGGCTGAGATAAGCTCATTTTCAACGTCCAATTCAGAATGTAATAAAACCAGATCCAGCTATAAAATGCATCATTCTCTTTTGTTTTAGACAACATTTCATGCACTGTTAAACATGTTAAAGCAAGTTGCAAGTGAAAATCTATGTCTCTGACTGAGTTTGCATTACTGTGATTTGACCTCTCTGCTGGCTGAGATAAGCTCATTTTCAACGTCCAATTCAGAATGTAATAAAACCAGATCCAGCTATAAAATGCATCATTCTTTTTTGTTTTAGACAACATTTCATGCACTGTTAAACATGTTAAAGCAAGTTGCAAGAGAAAATCTATGTCCCTGACTGAGTTTGCATTACTGTGATTTGACCTCTCTGCTGGCTGAGATAAGCTCATTTTCAACGTCCATTTCAGAAAATGATAAAAACAGATCCAGCCATAACATGGATCATTCTTTTTTGTTTTAGACAACATTTCATGCACTGTTAAACATGTTAAAGCAAGTTGCAAGTGAAAATCTATGTCCCTGACTGAGTTTGCAATACTGTGATTTGACCTCTCTGCTGGCTGAGATAAGCTCATTTTCAACGTCCAATTTAGAATGTAATAAAACCAGATCCAGACATAAAATGCATCATTCTTTTTTGTTTTAGACAACATTTCATGCAATGTTAAACATGTTAAAGCAAGTTGCAAGTGAAAATCTATGTCTCTGACTGAGTTTGCATTACTGTGATTTGACCTCTCTGCTGGCTGAGATAAGCTCATTTTCAACGTCCAATTTAGACTGTAATAAAACCAGACCCAGCTATAAAATGCATCATTCTTTTTTGTTTTAGACAACATTTCATGCACTGTTAAACATGTTAAAGCAAGTTGCAAGTGAAAATCTATAGCTCTGACTGAGTTTGCATTACTGTGATTTGACCTCTCTGCTGGCTGAGATAAGCTCATTTTCAACGTCCAATTCAGAATGTAATAAAACCAGATCCAGCCATAAAATGCATCATTCTTTTTTGTTTTAGACAACATTTCATGCACTGTTAAACATGTTAAAGCAAGTTGCAAGTGAAAAAATATGTCTCTGACTGAGTTTGCATTACTGTGATTTGACCTCTCTGCTGGCTGAGAAAAGCTCATTTTCAACGTCCAATTCAGAAAGTGATAAAAACAGGTCCAGCCATAAAATTCATCATTCTTTTTTGTTTTAGACAACATTTCATGCACTGTTAAACATGTTAAAGCAAGTTGCAAGTGAAAATCTATGTCTCTGACTGAGTTTGCATTACTGTGATTTGACCTCTCTGCTGGCTGAGATAAGCTCATTTTCAACGTCCAATTCAGAATGTAATAAAACCAGATCCAGCTATAAAATGCATCATTCTTTTTTGTTTTAGACAACATTTCATGCACTGTTAAACATGTTAAAGCAAGTTGCAAGTGAAAATCTATGTCTCTGACTGAGTTTGCATTACTGTGATTTGACCTCTCTGCTGGCTGAGATGAGCTCATTTTCAACGTCCAATTCAGAATTTAATAAAACCAGATCCAGCCATAAAATGCATCATTCTTTTTTGTTTTAGACAACATTTCATGCACTGTTAAACATGTTAAAGCAAGTTGCAAGTGAAAATATATGTCTCTGACTGAGTTTGCATTACTGTGATTTGACCTCTCTGCTGGCTGAGATAAGCTCATTTTCAACGTCCAATTCAGAAAGTGATAAAAACAGATCCAGCCATAAAATGCATCATTCTTTTTTGTTTTATACAACATTTCATGCACTGTTAAACATGTTAAAGCAAGTTGCAAGTGAAAATCTATGTGTCTGACTGAGTTTGCATTACTGTGATTTGACCTCTCTGCTGGCTGAGATAAGCTCATTTTCAACGTCCAATTCAGAAAGTAATAAAACCAGATCCAGCTATAAAATGCATCATTCTTTTTTGTTTTAGACAACATTTCATGCACTGTTAAACATGTTAAAGCAAGTTGCAAGTGAAAATCTATGTCTCTGACTGAGTTTGCATTACTGTGATTTGACCTCTCTGCTGGCTGAGATAAGCTCATTTTCAACGTCCAATTCAGAATGTAATAAAACCAGATCCAGCTATAAAATGCATCATTCTCTTTTGTTTTAGACAACATTTCATGCACTGTTAAACATGTTAAAGCAAGTTGCAAGAGAAAATCTATGTCCCTGACTGAGTTTGCATTACTGTGATTTGACCTCTCTGCTGGCTGAGATAAGCTCATTTTCAACGTCCATTTCAGAATTTGATAAAAACAGATCCAGCCATAACATGGATCATTCTTTTTTGTTTTAGACAACATTTCATGCACTGTTAAACATGTTAAAGCAAGTTGCAAGTGAAAATCTATGTCTCTGACTGAGTTTGCATTACTGTGATTTGACCTCTCTGCTGGCTGAGATAAGCTCATTTTCAATGTCCAATTCAGAATGTAATAAAACCAGATCCAGCTATAAAATGCATCATTCTTTTTTGTTTTAGACAACATTTCATGCACTGTTAAACATGTTAAAGCAAGTTGCAAGTGAAAATCTATGTCTCTGACTGAGTTTGCATTACTGTGATTTGACCTCTCTGCTGGCTGAGATAAGCTCATTTTCATCGTCCAATTCAAAAGTGATAAAAACAGATCCAGACATAAAATGCATCATTCTTTTTTGTTTTAGACAACATTTCATGCACTGTTAAACATGTTAAAGGAAGTTGCAAGTGAAAATCTATGTCTCTGATTGAGTTTGCATTACTGTGATTTGACCTCTCTGCTGGCTGAGATAAGCTCATTTTCAACGTCCAATTCAGAATGTAATAAAACCAGATCCAACTATAAAATGCATCATTCTTTTTTGTTTTATACAACATTTCATGCACTGTTAAACATGTTAAAGCAAGTTGCAAGTGAAAATCTATGTGTCTGACTGAGTTTGCATTACTGTGATTTGACCTCTCTGCTGGCTGAGATAAGCTCATTTTCAACGTCCAATTCAGAATGTAATAAAACCAGATCCAGCTATAAAATGCATCATTCTTTTTTGTTTTAGACAACATTTCATGCACTGTTAAACATGTTAAAGCAAGTTGCAAGTGAAAATCTATGTGTCTGACTGAGTTTGCATTACTGTGATTTGACCTCTCTGCTGGCTGAGATAAGCTCATTTTCAACGTCCAATTCAGAATGTAATAAAACCAGATCCAGCCATAAAATGCATCATTCTTTTTTGTTTTAGACAACATTTCATGCACTGTTAAACATGTTAAAGCAAGTTGCAAGAGAAAATCTATGTCCCTGACTGAGTTTGCATTACTGTGATTTGACCTCTCTGCTGGCTGAGATAAGCTCATTTTCATTGTCCATTTCAGAATGTAATAAAACCAGATCCAGCCATAAAATGCATCATTCTTTTTTGTTTTAGACAACATTTCATGCACTGTTAAACATGTTAAAGCAAGTTGCAAGTGAAAATCTATGTCTCTGACTGAGTTTGCATTACTGTGATTTGACCTCTCTGCTGGCTGAGATAAGCTCATTTTCAACGTCCAATTCAGAATGTAATAAAACCAGATCCACCCATAAAATGCATCATTCTTTTTTGTTTCAGACAACATTTCATGCACTGTTAAACATGTTAAAGCAAGTTGCAAGTGAAAATATATGTCTCTGACTGAGTTTGCATTACTGTGATTTGACCTCTCTGCTGGCTGAGATAAGCTCATTTTCAACGTCCAATTCAGAAAGTGATAAAACCAGATCCAGCCATAAAATGCATAATTCTTTTTTGTTTTATACAACATTTCATGCACTGTTAAACATGTTAAAGCAAGTTGCAAGTGAAAATCTATGTCTCTGACTGAGTTTGCATTACTGTGATTTGACCTCTCTGCTGGCTGAGATAAGCTCATTTTCAACGTCCAATTCAGAATGTAATAAAACCAGATCCAGCTATAAAATGCATAATTCTTTTTTGTTTTAGACAACATTTCATGCACTGTTAAACATGTTAAAGCAAGTTGCAAGTGAAAATCTATGTCTCTGACTGAGTTTGCATTACTGTGATTTGACCTCTCTGCTGGCTGAGATAAGCTCATTTTCAACGTCCAATTCAGAATGTAATAAAACCAGATCCAGCTATAAAATGCATCATTCTCTTTTGTTTTAGACAACATTTCATGCACTGTTAAACATGTTAAAGCAAGTTGCAAGTGAAAATCTATGTCTCTGACTGAGTTTGCATTACTGTGATTTGACCTCTCTGCTGGCTGAGATAAGCTCATTTTCAACGTCCAATTCAGAATGTAATAAAACCAGATCCAGCTATAAAATGCATCATTCTTTTTTGTTTTAGACAACATTTCATGCACTGTTAAACATGTTAAAGCAAGTTGCAAGAGAAAATCTATGTCCCTGACTGAGTTTGCATTACTGTGATTTGACCTCTCTCTGCTGGCTGAGATAAGCTCATTTTCAACGTCCATTTCAGAAAATGATAAAAACAGATCCAGCCATAACATGGATCATTCTTTTTTGTTTTAGACAACATTTCATGCACTGTTAAACATGTTAAAGCAAGTTGCAAGTGAAAATCTATGTCCCTGACTGAGTTTGCATTACTGTGATTTGACCTCTCTGCTGGCTGAGATAAGCTCATTTTCAACGTCCAATTCAGAATGTAATAAAACCAGATCCAGCTATAAAATGCATCATTCTTTTTTGTTTTAGACAACATTTCATGCACTGTTAAACATGTTAAAGCAAGTTGCAAGTGAAAATCTATGTCTCTGACTGAGTTTGCATTACTGTGATTTGACCTCTCTGCTGGCTGAGATAAGCTCATTTTCAACGTCCAATTTAGAATGTAATAAAACCAGATCCAGACATAAAATGCATCATTCTTTTTTGTTTTAGACAACATTTCATGCACTGTTAAACATGTTAAAGCAAGTTGCAAGTGAAAATCTATGTCTCTGACTGAGTTTGCATTACTGTGATTTGACCTCTCTGCTGGCTGAGATAAGCTCATTTTCAACGTCCAATTCAGAATGTAATAAAACCAGATCCAGACATAAAATGCATCATTCTTTTTTGTTTTAGACAACATTTCATGCAATGTTAAACATGTTAAAGCAAGTTGCAAGTGAAAATCTATGTCTCTGACTGAGTTTGCATTACTGTGATTTGACCTCTCTGCTGGCTGAGATAAGCTCATTTTCAACGTCCAATTTAGAATGTAATAAAACCAGATCCAGCTATAAAATGCATCATTCTTTTTTGTTTTAGACAACATTTCATGCACTGTTAAACATGTTAAAGCAAGTTGCAAGTGAAAATCTATGTCTCTGACTGAATTTGCATTACTGTGATTTGACCTCTCTGCTGGCTGAGATAAGCTCATTTTCAACGTCCAATTTAGAATGTAATAAAACCAGATCCAGACATAAAATGCATCATTCTTTTTTGTTTTAGACAACATTTCATGCAATGTTAAACATGTTAAAGCAAGTTGCAAGTGAAAATCTATGTCTTTGACTGAGTTTGCATTACTGTGATTTGACCTCTCTGCTGGCTGAGATAAGCTCATTTTCAACGTCCAATTCAGAATGTAATAAAACCAGATCCAGCTATAAAATGCATCATTTCTTTTTTGTTTTAGACAACATTTCATGCACTGTTAAACATGTTAAAGCAAGTTGCAAGTGAAAATCTATGTCTCTGACTGAGTTTGCATTACTGTGATTTGACCTCTCTGCTGGCTGAGATAAGCTCATTTTCAACGTCCAATTCAGAATGTAATAAAACCAGATCCGGAAATAAAATGCATCATTCTTTTTTGTTTTAGACAACATTTCATGCACTGTTAAACATGTTTAAGCAAGTTGCAAGTGAAAATCTATGTCTCTGACTGAGTTTGCATTACTGTGATTTGACCTCTCTGCTGGCTGAGATAAGCTCATTTTCAACGTCCAATTCAGAAAGTGATAAAAATAGATCCAGACATAAAATGCATCATTCTTTTTTGTTTTAGACAACATTTCATGCACTGTTAAACATGTTAAAGCAAGTTGCAAGTGAAAATCTATGTCTCTGACTGAGTTTGCATTACTGTGATTTGACCTCTCTGCTGGCTGAGATAAGCTCATTTTCAACGTCCAATTCAGAAAGTAATAAAACCAGATCCAGCCATAAAATGGATCATTCTTTTTTGTTTTAGACAACATTTCCTGCACTGTTAAACATGTTAAAGCAAGTTGCAAGTGAAAATCTATGTCTCTGACTGAGTTTGCATTACTGTGATTTGACCTCTCTGCTGGCTGAGATAAGCTCATTTTCAACGTCCAATTCAGAATGTAATAAAACCAGATCCAGCTATAAAATGCATCATTCTTTTTTGTTTTAGACAACATTTCATGCACTGTTAAACATGTTAAAGCAAGTTGCAAGTGAAAATCTATGCCTCTGACTGAGTTTGCATTACTGTGATTTGACCTCTCTGCTGGCTGAGATAAGCTCATTTTCAACGTCCAATTCAGAATGTAATAAAACCAGATCCAGCTATAAAATGCATCATTCTTTTTTGTTTTAGACAACATTTCATGCACTGTTAAACATGTTAAAGCAAGTTGCAAGAGAAAACATATGTCCCTGACTGAGTTTGCATTACTGTGATTTGACCTCTCTGCTGGCTGAGATAAGCTCATTTTCAACGTCCAATTCAGAATGTAATAAAACCAGATCCAGCCATAAAATGCATCATTCTTTTTTGTTTTAGACAACATTTCATGCACTGTTAAACATGTTAAAGCAAGTTGCAAGTGAAAATCTATGTCTCTGACTGAGTTTGCATTACTGTGATTTGACCTCTCTGCTGGCTGAGATAAGCTCATTTTCAACGTCCATTTCAGAATGTAATAAAACCAGATCCACCCATAAAATGCATCATTCTTTTTTGTTTCAGACAACATTTCATGCACTGTTAAACATGTTAAAGCAAGTTGCAAGTGAAAATATATGTCTCTGACTGAGTTTGCATTACTGTGATTTGACCTCTCTGCTGGCTGAGATAAGCTCATTTTCAACGTCCAATTCAGAAAGTGATAAAACCAGATCCAGCCATAAAATGCATCATTCTTTTTTGTTTTATACAACATTTCATGCACTGTTAAACATGTTAAAGCAAGTTGCAAGTGAAAATCTATGTCTCTGACTGAGTTTGCATTACTGTGATTTGACCTCTCTGCTGGCTGAGATAAGCTCATTTTCAACGTCCAATTCAGAATGTAATAAAACCAGATCCAGCTATAAAATGCATCATTCTCTTTTGTTTTAGACAACATTTCATGCACTGTTAAACATGTTAAAGCAAGTTGCAAGAGAAAATCTATGTCCCTGACTGAGTTTGCATTACTGTGATTTGACCTCTCTGCTGGCTGAGATAAGCTCATTTTCAACGTCCATTTCAGAATGTAATAAAACCAGATCCAGCCATAAAATGCATCATTCTTTTTTGTTTTAGACAACATTTCATGCACTGTTAAACATGTTAAAGTAAGTTGCAAGTGAAAATCTATGTCTCTGACTGAGTTTGCATTACTGTGATTTGACCTCTCTGCTGGCTGAGATAAGCTCATTTTCAACGTCCAATTCAGAATGTAATAAAACCAGATCCACCCATAAAATGCATCATTCTTTTTTGTTTCAGACAACATTTCATGCACTGTTAAACATATTAAAGCAAGTTGCAAGTGAAAATATATGTCTTTGACTGAGTTTGCATTACTGTGATTTGACCTCTCTGCTGGCTGAGATAAGCTCATTTTCAACGTCCATTTCAGAATGTAATAAAACCAGATCCACCCATAAAATGCATCATTCTTTTTTGTTTCAGACAACATTTCATGCACTGTTAAACATGTTAAAGCAAGTTGCAAGTGAAAATATATGTCTCTGACTGAGTTTGCATTACTGTGATTTGACCTCTCTGCTGGCTGAGATAAGCTCATTTTCAACGTCCAATTCAGAAAGTGATAAAACCAGATCCAGCCATAAAATGCATCATTCTTTTTTGTTTTATACAACATTTCATGCACTGTTAAACATGTTAAAGCAAGTTGCAAGTGAAAATCTATGTCTCTGACTGAGTTTGCATTACTGTGATTTGACCTCTCTGCTGGCTGAGATAAGCTCATTTTCAACGTCCAATTCAGAATGTAATAAAACCAGATCCAGCTATAAAATGCATCATTCTTTTTTGTTTTAGACAACATTTCATGCACTGTTAAACATGTTAAAGCAAGTTGCAAGTGAAAATCTATGTCTCTGACTGAGTTTGCATTACTGTGATTTGACCTCTCTGCTGGCTGAGATAAGCTCATTTTCAACGTCCAATTCAGAATGTAATAAAACCAGATCCAGCTATAAAATGCATCATTCTCTTTTGTTTTAGACAACATTTCATGCACTGTTAAACATGTTAAAGCAAGTTGCAAGTGAAAATCTATGTCTCTGACTGAGTTTGCATTACTGTGATTTGACCTCTCTGCTGGCTGAGATAAGCTCATTTTCAACGTCCAATTCAGAATGTAATAAAACCAGATCCAGCCATAAAATGCATCATTCTTTTTTGTTTTAGACAACATTTCATGCACTGTTAAACATGTTAAAGCAAGTTGCAAGTGAAAATCTATGTCTCTGACTGAGTTTGCATTACTGTGATTTGACCTCTCTGCTGGCTGAGATAAGCTCATTTTCAACGTCCATTTCAGAAAATGATAAAAACAGATCCAGCCATAAAATGCATCATTCTTTTTTGTTTTAGACAACATTTCATGCACTGTTAAACATGTTAAAGCAAGTTGCAAGTGAAAATCTATGTCCCTGACTGAGTTTGCATTACTGTGATTTGACCTCTCTGCTGGCTGAGATAAGCTCATTTTCAACGTCCAATTCAGAATGTAATAAAACCAGATCCAGCTATAAAATGCATCATTCTTTTTTGTTTTAGACAACATTTCATGCACTGTTAAACATGTTAAAGCAAGTTGCAAGTGAAAATCTATGTCTCTGACTGAGTTTGCATTACTGTGATTTGACCTCTCTGCTGGCTGAGATAAGCTCATTTTCAACGTCCAATTTAGAATGTAATAAAACCAGATCCAGACATAAAATGCATCATTCTTTTTTGTTTTAGACAACATTTCATGCACTGTTAAACATGTTAAAGCAAGTTGCAAGTGAAAATCTATGTCTCTGACTGAGTTTGCATTACTGTGATTTGACCTCTCTGCTGGCTGAGATAAGCTCATTTTCAACGTCCAATTCAGAATGTAATAAAACCAGATCCAGCTATAAAATGCATCATTCTTTTTTGTTTTAGACAACATTTCATGCACTGTTAAACATGTTAAAGCAAGTTGCAAGTGAAAATCTATGTCTCTGACTGAGTTTGCATTACTGTGATTTGACCTCTCTGCTGGCTGAGATAAGCTCATTTTCAACGTCCAATTTAGAATGTAATAAAACCAGATCCAGCTATAAAATGCATCATTCTTTTTTGTTTTAGACAACATTTCATGCACTGTTAAACATGTTAAAGCAAGTTGCAAGTGAAAATCTATGTCTCTGACTGAGTTTGCATTACTGTGATTTGACCTCTCTGCTGGCTGAGATAAGCTCATTTTCAACGTCCAATTCAGAATGTAATAAAACCAGATCCAGCCATAAAATGCATCATTCTTTTTTGTTTTAGACAACATTTCATGCACTGTTAAACATGTTAAAGCAAGTTGCAAGTGAAAATCTATGTCTCTGACTGAGTTTGCATTACTGTGATTTGACCTCTCTGCTGGCTGAGATAAGCTCATTTTCAACGTCCAATTTAGAATGTAATAAAACCAGATCCAGCTATAAAATGCATCATTCTTTTTTGTTTTAGACAACATTTCATGCACTGTTAAACATGTTAAAGCAAGTTGCAAGTGAAAATCTATGTCTCTGACTGAGTTTGCATTACTGTGATTTGACCTCTCTGCTGGCTGAGATAAGCTCATTTTCAACGTCCAATTCAGAATGTAATAAAACCAGATCCAGCCATAAAATGCATCATTCTTTTTTGTTTTAGACAACATTTCATGCACTGTTAAACATGTTAAAGCAAGTTGCAAGTGAAAATCTATGTCTCTGACTGAGTTTGCATTACTGTGATTTGACCTCTCTGCTGGCTGAGATAAGCTCATTTTCAACGTCCATTTCAGAATGTAATAAAACCAGATCCAGCCATAAAATGCATCATTCTTTTTTGTTTTAGACAACATTTCATGCACTGTTAAACATGTTAAAGCAAGTTGCAAGTGAAAATCTATGTCTCTGACTGAGTTTGCATTACTGTGATTTGACCTCTCTGCTGGCTGAGATAAGCTCATTTTCAACGTCCAATTCAGAATGTAATAAAACCAGATCCAGCTATAAAATGCATCATTCTTTTTTGTTTTAGACAACATTTCATGCACTGTTAAACATGTTAAAGCAAGTTGCAAGTGAAAATCTATGTCTCTGACTGAGTTTGCATTACTGTGATTTGACCTCTCTGCTGGCTGAGATAAGCTCATTTTCAACGTCCAATTCAGAATGTAATAAAACCAGATCCAGCTATAAAATGCATCATTCTTTTTTGTTTTAGACAACATTTCATGCACTGTTAAACATGTTAAAGCAAGTTGCAAGAGAAAATCTATGTCCCTGACTGAGTTTGCATTACTGTGATTTGACCTCTCTGCTGGCTGAGATAAGCTCATTTTCAACGTCCATTTCAGAAAATGATAAAAACAGATCCAGCCATAACTTGATCATTCTTTTTTGTTTTAGACAACATTTCATGCACTGTTAAACATGTTAAAGCAAGTTGCAAGTGAAAATCTATGTCCCTGACTGAGTTTGCATTACTGTGATTTGACCTCTCTGCTGGCTGAGATAAGCTCATTTTCAACGTCCAATTCAGAATGTAATAAAACCAGATCCAGCTATAAAATGCATCATTCTTTTTTGTTTTAGACAACATTTCATGCACTGTTAAACATGTTAAAGCAAGTTGCAAGTGAAAATCTATGTCTCTGACTGAGTTTGCATTACTGTGATTTGACCTCTCTGCTGGCTGAGATAAGCTCATTTTCAACGTCCAATTTAGAATGTAATAAAACCAGATCCAGCTATAAAATGCATCATTCTTTTTTGTTTTAGACAACATTTCATGCACTGTTAAACATGTTAAAGCAAGTTGCAAGTGAAAATCTATGTCCCTGACTGAGTTTGCATTACTGTGATTTGACCTCTCTGCTGGCTGAGATAAGCTCATTTTCAACGTCCATTTCAGAAAATGATAAAACAGATCCAGCCATAAAATGCATCATTCTTTTTTGTTTTAGACAACATTTCATGCACTGTTAAACATGTTAAAGCAAGTTGCAAGTGAAAATCTATGTCTCTGACTGAGTTTGCATTACTGTGATTTGACCTCTCTGCTGGCTGAGATAAGCTCATTTTCAACGTCCATTTCAGAAAATGATAAAAACAGATCCAGCCATAACATGGATCATTCTTTTTTGTTTTAGACAACATTTCATGCACTGTTAAACATGTTAAAGCAAGTTGCAAGTGAAAATCTATGTCTCTGACTGAGTTTGCATTACTGTGATTTGACCTCTCTGCTGGCTGAGATAAGCTCATTTTCAACGTCCAATTTAGAATGTAATAAAACCAGATCCAGACATAAAATGCATCATTCTTTTTTGTTTTAGACAACATTTCATGCACTGTTAAACATGTTAAAGCAAGTTGCAAGTGAAAATCTATGTCTCTGACTGAGTTTGCATTACTGTGATTTGACCTCTCTGCTGGCTGAGATAAGCTCATTTTCAACGTCCAATTTAGAATGTAATAAAACCAGATCCAGACATAAAATGCATCATTCTTTTTTGTTTTAGACAACATTTCATGCAATGTTAAACATGTTAAAGCAAGTTGCAAGTGAAAATCTATGTCTCTGACTGAGTTTGCATTACTGTGATTTGACCTCTCTGCTGGCTGAGATAAGCTCATTTTCAACGTCCAATTTAGAATGTAATAAAACCAGATCCAGCTATAAAATGCATCATTCTTTTTTGTTTTAGACAACATTTCATGCACTGTTAAACATGTTAAAGCAAGTTGCAAGTGAAAATCTATGTCTCTGACTGAGTTTGCATTACTGTGATTTGACCTCTCTTTTGGCTGAGATAAGCTCATTTTCAACGTCCAATTCAGAATGTAATAAAACCAGATCCAGCTATAAAATGCATCATTCTTTTTTCATTTTAGACAACATTTCATGCACTGTTAAACATGTTAAAGCAAGTTGCAAGTGAAAATCTATGTCTCTGACTGAGTTTGCATTACTGTGATTTGACCTCTCTGCTGGCTGAGATAAGCTCATTTTCAACGTCCAATTCAGAATGTAATAAAACCAGATCCAGCTATAAAATGCATCATTCTTTTTTGTTTTAGACAACATTTCATGCACTGTTAAACATGTTAAAGCAAGTTGCAAGTGAAAATCTATGTCTCTGACTGAGTTTGCATTACTGTGATTTGACCTCTCTGCTGGCTGAGATAAGCTCATTTTCATCGTCCAATTCAAAAGTGATAAAAACAGATCCAGACATAAAATGCATCATTCTTTTTTGTTTTAGACAACATTTCATGCACTGTTAAACATGTTAAAGCTAGTTGCAAGAGAAAATCTATGTCCCTGACTGAGTTTGCATTACTGTGATTTGACCTCTCTGCTGGCTGAGATAAGCTCATTTTCAACGTCCAATTTAGAATGTAATAAAACCAGACCCAGCTATAAAATGCATCATTCTTTTTTGTTTTAGACAACATTTCATGCACTGTTAAACATGTTAAAGCAAGTTGCAAGTGAAAATCTATGTCTCTGACTGAGTTTGCATTACTGTGATTTGACCTCTCTGCTGGCTGAGATAAGCTCATTTTCAACGTCCAATTTAGAATGTAATAAAATCAGATCCAGCTATAAAATGCATCATTCTTTTTTGTTTTAGACAACATTTCATGCACTGTTAAACATGTTAAAGCAAGTTGCAAGTGAAAATCTATGTCTCTGACTGAGTTTGCATTACTGTGATTTGACCTCTCTGCTGGCTGAGATAAGCTCATTTTCAACGTCCATTTCAGAATGTAATAAAACCAGATCCAGCCATAAAATGCATCATTCTTTTTTGTTTTAGACAACATTTCATGCACTGTTAAACATGTTAAAGCAAGTTGCAAGTGAAAATATATGTCTCTGACTGAGTTTGCATTACTGTGATTTGACCTCTCTGCTGGCTGAGATAAGCTCATTTTCAACGTCCATTTCAGAAAGTGATAAAAACAGATCCAGCCATAAAATGCATCATTCTTTTTTGTTTTAGACAACATTTCATGCACTGTTAAACATGTTAAAGCAAGTTGCAAGTGAAAATATATGTCTCTGACTGAGTTTGCATTACTGTGATTTGACCTCTCTGCTGGCTGAGATAAGCTCATTTTCAACGTCCAATTCAGACTGTAATAAAACCAGATCCAGCTATAAAATGCATCATTCTTTTTTGTTTTAGACAACATTTCATGCACTGTTAAACATGTTAAAGCAAGTTGCAAGTGAAAATCTATGTCTCTGACTGAGTTTGCATTACTGTGATTTGACCTCTCTGCTGGCTGAGATAAGCTCATTTTCATCGTCCAATTCAAAAGTGATAAAAACAGATCCAGACATAAAATGCATCATTCTTTTTTGTTTTAGACAACATTTCATGCACTGGTAAACATGTTAAAGGAAGTTGCAAGTGAAAATCTATGTCTCTGACTGAGTTTGCATTACTGTGATTTGACCTCGCTGCTGGCTGAGATAAGCTCATTTTCAACGTCCAATTCAGAATGTAATAAAACCAGATCCAGCTATAAAATGCATCATTCTTTTTTGTTTTAGACAACATTTCATGCACTGTTAAACATGTTAAAGCAAGTTGCAAGAGAAAACATATGTCCCTGACTGAGTTTGCATTACTGTGATTTGACCTCTCTGCTGGCTGAGATAAGCTCATTTTCAACGTCCAATTCAGAAAGTAATAAAACCAGATCCAGCTATAAAATGCATCATTCTTTTTTGTTTTAGACAAGATTTCATGCACTGTTAAACATGTTAAAGCAAGTTGCAAGTGAAAATCTATGTCTCTGACTGAGTTTGCATTACTGTGATTTGACCTCTCTGCTGGCTGAGATAAGCTCATTTTCAACGTCCAATTTAGAATGTAATAAAACCAGATCCAGACATAAAATGCATCATTCTTTTTTGTTTTAGACAACATTTCATGCACTGTTAAACATGTTAAAGCAAGTTGCAAGTGAAAATCTATGTCTCTGACTGAGTTTGCATTACTGTGATTTGACCTCTCTGCTGGCTGAGATAAGCTCATATTCAAAGTCCAATTTAGAATGTAATAAAACCAGATCCAGCTATAAAATGCATCATTCTTTTTTGTTTTAGACAACATTTCATGCACTGTTAAACATGTTAAAGCAAGTTGCAAGTGAAAATATATGTCTCTGACTGAGTTTGCATTACTGTGATTTGACCTCTCTGCTGGCTGAGATAAGCTCATTTTCAACGTCCAATTTAGAATGTAATAAAACCAGATCCAGCTATAAAATGCATCATTCTTTTTTGTTTTAGACAACATTTCATGCACTGTTAAACATGTTAAAGCAAGTTGCAAGAGAAAATCTATGTCCCTGACTGAGTTTGCATTACTGTGATTTGACCTCTCTGCTGGCTGAGATAAGCTCATTTTCAACGTCCATTTCAGAAAATGATAAAAACAGATCCAGCCATAACATGGATCATTCTTTTTTGTTTTAGACAACATTTCATGCACTGTTAAACATGTTAAAGCAAGTTGCAAGTGAAAATCTATGTCTCTGACTGAGTTTGCATTACTGTGATTTGACCTCTCTGCTGGCTGAGATAAGCTCATTTTCAACGTCCAATTTAGAATGTAATAAAACCAGATCCAGACATAAAATGCATCATTCTTTTTTGTTTTAGACAACATTTCATGCACTGTTAAACATGTTAAAACAAGTTACAAGTGAAAATCTATTTCTCTGACTGAATTTGCATTACTGTGATTTGACCTCTCTGCTGGCTGAGATAAGCTCATTTTCAACGTCCAATTTAGAATGTAATAAAACCAGATCCAGACATAAAATGCATCATTCTTTTTTGTTTTAGACAACATTTCATGCAATGTTAAACATGTTAAAGCAAGTTGCAAGTGAAAATCTATGTCTCTGACTGAGTTTGCATTACTGTGATTTGACCTCTCTGCTGGCTGAGATAAGCTCATTTTCAACGTCCAATTTAGAATGTAATAAAATCAGATCCAGCTATAAAATGCATCATTCTTTTTTGTTTTAGACAACATTTCATGCACTGTTAAACATGTTAAAGCAAGTTGCAAGTGAAAATCTATGTCTCTGACTGAGTTTGCATTACTGTGATTTGACCTCTCTGCTGGCTGAGATAAGCTCATTTTCAACGTCCAATTCAGAATGTAATAAAACCAGATCCGGCTATAAAATGCATCATTCTTTTTTGTTTTAGACAACATTTCATGCACTGTTAAACATGTTAAAGCAAGTTGCAAGTGAAAATCTATGTCTCTGACTGAGTTTGCATTACTGTGATTTGACCTCTCTGCTGGCTGAGATAAGCTCATTTTCAACGTCCATTTCAGAATGTAATAAAACCAGATCCAGCCATAAAATGCATCATTCTTTTTTGTTTTAGACAACATTTCATGCACTGTTAAACATGTTAAAGCAAGTTGCAAGTGAAAATATATGTCTCTGACTGAGTTTGCATTACTGTGATTTGACCTCTCTGCTGGCTGAGATAAGCTCATTTTCAACGTCCATTTCAGAAAGTGATAAAAACAGATCCAGACATAAAATGCATCATTCTTTTTTGTTTTAGACAACATTTCATGCACTGTTAAACATGTTAAAACAAGTTGCAAGTGAAAATCTATTTCTCTGACTGAATTTGCATTACTGTGATTTGACCTCTCTGCTGGCTGAGATAAGCTCATTTTCAACGTCCAATTTAGAATGTAATAAAACCAGATCCAGACATAAAATGCATCATTCTTTTTTGTTTTAGACAACATTTCATGCAATGTTAAACATGTTAAAGCAAGTTGCAAGTGAAAATCTATGTCTCTGACTGAGTTTGCATTACTGTGATTTGACCTCTCTGCTGGCTGAGATAAGCTCATTTTCAACGTCCAATTTAGAATGTAATAAAATCAAATCCAGCTATAAAATGCATCATTCTTTTTTGTTTTAGACAACATTTCATGCACTGTTAAACATGTTAAAGCAAGTTGCAAGTGAAAATCTATGTCTCTGACTGAGTTTGCATTACTGTGATTTGACCTCTCTGCTGGCTGAGATAAGCTCATTTTCAACGTCCAATTCAGAATGTAATAAAACCAGATCCGGCTATAAAATGCATCATTCTTTTTTGTTTTAGACAACATTTCATGCACTGTTAAACATGTTAAAGCAAGTTGCAAGTGAAAATCTATGTCTCTGACTGAGTTTGCATTACTGTGATTTGACCTCTCTGCTGGCTGAGATAAGCTCATTTTCAACGTCCATTTCAGAATGTAATAAAACCAGATCCAGCCATAAAATGCATCATTCTTTTTTGTTTTAGACAACATTTCATGCACTGTTAAACATGTTAAAGCAAGTTGCAAGTGAAAATATATGTCTCTGACTGAGTTTGCATTACTGTGATTTGACCTCTCTGCTGGCTGAGATAAGCTCATTTTCAACGTCCAATTTAGAATGTAATAAAACCAGATCCAGACATAAAATGCATCATTCTTTTTTGTTTTAGACAACATTTCATGCAATGTTAAACATGTTAAAGCAAGTTGCAAGTGAAAATCTATGTCTCTGACTGAGTTTGCATTACTGTGATTTGACCTCTCTGCTGGCTGAGATAAGCTCATTTTCAACGTCCAATTTAGAATGTAATAAAATCAGATCCAGCTATAAAATGCATCATTCTTTTTTGTTTTAGACAACATTTCATGCACTGTTAAACATGTTAAAGCAAGTTGCAAGTGAAAATCTATGTCTCTGACTGAGTTTGCATTACTGTGATTTGACCTCTCTGCTGGCTGAGATAAGCTCATTTTCAACGTCCAATTCAGAATGTAATAAAACCAGATCCGGCTATAAAATGCATCATTCTTTTTTGTTTTAGACAACATTTCATGCACTGTTAAACATGTTAAAGCAAGTTGCAAGTGAAAATCTATGTCTCTGACTGAGTTTGCATTACTGTGATTTGACCTCTCTGCTGGCTGAGATAAGCTCATTTTCAACGTCCATTTCAGAATGTAATAAAACCAGATCCAGCCATAAAATGCATCATTCTTTTTTGTTTTAGACAACATTTCATGCACTGTTAAACATGTTAAAGCAAGTTGCAAGTGAAAATATATGTCTCTGACTGAGTTTGCATTACTGTGATTTGACCTCTCTGCTGGCTGAGATAAGCTCATTTTCAACGTCCATTTCAGAAAGTGATAAAAACAGATCCAGACATAAAATGCATCATTCTTTTTTGTTTTAGACAACATTTCATGCACTGTTAAACATGTTAAAACAAGTTGCAAGTGAAAATCTATTTCTCTGACTGAATTTGCATTACTGTGATTTGACCTCTCTGCTGGCTGAGATAAGCTCATTTTCAACGTCCAATTTAGAATGTAATAAAACCAGATCCAGACATAAAATGCATCATTCTTTTTTGTTTTAGACAACATTTCATGCAATGTTAAACATGTTAAAGCAAGTTGCAAGTGAAAATCTATGTCTCTGACTGAGTTTGCATTACTGTGATTTGACCTCTCTGCTGGCTGAGATAAGCTCATTTTCAACGTCCAATTTAGAATGTAATAAAATCAAATCCAGCTATAAAATGCATCATTCTTTTTTGTTTTAGACAACATTTCATGCACTGTTAAACATGTTAAAGCAAGTTGCAAGTGAAAATCTATGTCTCTGACTGAGTTTGCATTACTGTGATTTGACCTCTCTGCTGGCTGAGATAAGCTCATTTTCAACGTCCAATTCAGAATGTAATAAAACCAGATCCGGCTATAAAATGCATCATTCTTTTTTGTTTTAGACAACATTTCATGCACTGTTAAACATGTTAAAGCAAGTTGCAAGTGAAAATCTATGTCTCTGACTGAGTTTGCATTACTGTGATTTGACCTCTCTGCTGGCTGAGATAAGCTCATTTTCAACGTCCATTTCAGAATGTAATAAAACCAGATCCAGCCATAAAATGCATCATTCTTTTTTGTTTTAGACAACATTTCATGCACTGTTAAACATGTTAAAGCAAGTTGCAAGTGAAAATATATGTCTCTGACTGAGTTTGCATTACTGTGATTTGACCTCTCTGCTGGCTGAGATAAGCTCATTTTCAACGTCCATTTCAGAAAGTGATAAAAACAGATCCAGCCATAAAATGCATCATTCTTTTTTGTTTTAGACAACATTTCATGCACTGTTAAACATGTTAAAGCAAGTTGCAAGTGAAAATATATGTCTCTGACTGAGTTTGCATTACTGTGATTTGACCTCTCTGCTGGCTGAGATAAGCTCATTTTCAACGTCCAATTCAGAATGTAATAAAACCAGATCCAGCTATAAAATGCATCATTCTTTTTTGTTTTAGACAACATTTCATGCACTGTTAAACATGTTAAAGCAAGTTGCAAGTGAAAATCTATGTCTCTGACTGAGTTTGCATTACTGTGATTTGACCTCTCTGCTGGCTGAGATAAGCTCATTTTCAACGTCAATTTAGAATGTAATAAAACCAGATCCAGCTATAAAATGCATCATTCTTTTTTGTTTTAGACAACATTTCATGCAATGTTAAACATGTTAAAGCAAGTTGCAAGTGAAAATCTATGTCTCTGACTGAGTTTGCATTACTGTGATTTGACCTCTCTGCTGGCTGAGATAAGCTCATTTTCAACATCCAATTCAGAATGTAATAAAACCAGATCCAGCTATAAAATGCATCATTCTTTTTTGTTTTAGACAACATTTCATGCACTGTTAAACATGTTAAAGCAAGTTGCAAGAGAAAATCTATGTCCCTGACTGAGTTTGCATTACTGTGATTTGACCTCTCTGCTGGCTGAGATAAGCTCATTTTCAACGTCCATTTCAGAAAATGATAAAAACAGATCCAGCCATAAAATGCATCATTCTTTTTTGTTTAGACAACATTTCATGCACTGTTAAACATGTTAAAGCAAGTTGCAAGTGAAAATCTATGTCTCTGACTGAGTTTGCATTACTGTGATTTGACCTCTCTGCTGGCTGAGATAAGCTCATTTTCAACGTCAATTTAGAATGTAATAAAACCAGATCCAGCTATAAAATGCATCATTCTTTTTTGTTTTAGACAACATTTCATGCACTGTTAAACATGTTAAAGCAAGTTGCAAGTGAAAATCTATGTCTCTGACTGAGTTTGCATTACTGTGTTTTGACCTCTCTGCTGGCTGAGATAAGCTCATTTTCAACGTCCAATTCAGAATGTAATAAAACCAGATCCAGCTATGAAATGCATCATTCTTTTTTGTTTTAGACAACATTTCATGCACTGTTAAACATGTTAAAGCAAGTTGCAAGAGAAAATCTATGTCCCTGACTGAGTTTGCATTACTGTGATTTGACCTCTCTGCTGGCTGAGATAAGCTCATTTTCAACGTCCATTTCAGAAAATGATAAAAACAGATCCAGCCATAAAATGCATCATTCTTTTTTGTTTAGACAACATTTCATGCACTGTTAAACATGTTAAAGCAAGTTGCAAGTGAAAATCTATGTCTCTGACTGAGTTTGCATTACTGTGATTTGACCTCTCTGCTGGCTGAGATAAGCTCATTTTCAACGTCCATTTCAGAATGTAATAAAACCAGATCCAGCCATAAAATGCATCATTCTTTTTTGTTTTAGACAACATTTCATGCACTGTTAAACATGTTAAAGCAAGTTGCAAGTGAAAATATATGTCTCTGACTGAGTTTGCATTACTGTGATTTGACCTCTCTGCTGGCTGAGATAAGCTCATTTTCAACGTCCATTTCAGAAAGTGATAAAAACAGATCCAGCCATAAAATGCATCATTCTTTTTTGTTTTAGACAACATTTCATGCACTGTTAAACATGTTAAAGCAAGTTGCAAGTGAAAATATATGTCTCTGACTGAGTTTGCATTACTGTGATTTGACCTCTCTGCTGGCTGAGATAAGCTCATTTTCAACGTCCAATTCAGAATGTAATAAAACCAGATCCAGCTATAAAATGCATCATTCTTTTTTGTTTTAGACAACATTTCATGCACTGTTAAACATGTTAAAGCAAGTTGCAAGTGAAAATCTATGTCTCTGACTGAGTTTGCATTACTGTGATTTGACCTCTCTGCTGGCTGAGATAAGCTCATTTTCAACGTCCAATTTAGAATGTAATAAAACCAGATCCAGACATAAAATGCATCATTCTTTTTTGTTTTAGACAACATTTCATGCACTGTTAAACATGTTAAAGCAAGTTGCAAGTGAAAATCTATGTCTCTGACTGAGTTTGCATTACTGTGATTTGACCTCTCTGCTGGCTGAGATAAGCTCATTTTCAACGTCAATTTAGAATGTAATAAAACCAGATCCAGCTATAAAATGCATCATTCTTTTTTGTTTTAGACAACATTTCATGCAATGTTAAACATGTTAAAGCAAGTTGCAAGTGAAAATCTATGTCTCTGACTGAGTTTGCATTACTGTGATTTGACCTCTCTGCTGGCTGAGATAAGCTCATTTTCAACATCCAATTCAGAATGTAATAAAACCAGATCCAGCTATAAAATGCATCATTCTTTTTTGTTTTAGACAACATTTCATGCACTGTTAAACATGTTAAAGCAAGTTGCAAGAGAAAATCTATGTCCCTGACTGAGTTTGCATTACTGTGATTTGACCTCTCTGCTGGCTGAGATAAGCTCATTTTCAACGTCCATTTCAGAAAATGATAAAAACAGATCCAGCCATAAAATGCATCATTCTTTTTTGTTTAGACAACATTTCATGCACTGTTAAACATGTTAAAGCAAGTTGCAAGTGAAAATCTATGTCTCTGACTGAGTTTGCATTACTGTGATTTGACCTCTCTGCTGGCTGAGATAAGCTCATTTTCAACGTCAATTTAGAATGTAATAAAACCAGATCCAGCTATAAAATGCATCATTCTTTTTTGTTTTAGACAACATTTCATGCACTGTTAAACATGTTAAAGCAAGTTGCAAGTGAAAATCTATGTCTCTGACTGAGTTTGCATTACTGTGTTTTGACCTCTCTGCTGGCTGAGATAAGCTCATTTTCAACGTCCAATTCAGAATGTAATAAAACCAGATCCAGCTATAAAATGCATCATTCTTTTTTGTTTTAGACAACATTTCATGCACTGTTAAACATGTTAAAGCAAGTTGCAAGAGAAAATCTATGTCCCTGACTGAGTTTGCATTACTGTGATTTGACCTCTCTGCTGGCTGAGATAAGCTCATTTTCAACGTCCATTTCAGAAAATGATAAAAACAGATCCAGCCATAAAATGCATCATTCTTTTTTGTTTAGACAACATTTCATGCACTGTTAAACATGTTAAAGCAAGTTGCAAGTGAAAATCTATGTCTCTGACTGAGTTTGCATTACTGTGATTTGACCTCTCTGCTGGCTGAGATAAGCTCATTTTCAACGTCAATTTAGAATGTAATAAAACCAGATCCAGCTATAAAATGCATCATTCTTTTTTGTTTTAGACAACATTTCATGCACTGTTAAACATGTTAAAGCAAGTTGCAAGTGAAAATCTATGTCTCTGACTGAGTTTGCATTACTGTGATTTGACCTCTCTGCTGGCTGAGATAAGCTCATTTTCAACGTCCAATTCAGAATGTAATAAAACCAGATCCAGCTATAAAATGCATCATTCTTTTTTGTTTTAGTCAACATTTCATGCACTGTTAAACATGTTAAAGCAAGTTGCAAGAGAAAATCTATGTCCCTGACTGAGTTTGCATTACTGTGATTTGACCTCTCTGCTGGCTGAGATAAGCTCATTTTCAACGTCCATTTCAGAAAATGATAAAAACAGATCCAGCCATAACTTAGATCATTCTTTTTTGTTTTAGACAACATTTCATGCACTGTTTAACATGTTAAAGCAAGTTGCAAGTGAAAATCTATGTCTCTGACTGAGTTTGCATTACTGTGATTTGACCTCTCTGCTGGCTGAGATAAGCTCATTTTCAACGTCCAATTCAGAATGTAATAAAACCAGATCCAGCTATAAAATGCATCATTCTTTTTTGTTTTAGACAACATTTCATGCACTGTTAAACATGTTAAA
Source organism: Danio rerio (assembly GCF_052040795.2). Classification (NCBI taxonomy): domain Eukaryota; kingdom Metazoa; phylum Chordata; class Actinopteri; order Cypriniformes; family Danionidae; genus Danio; species Danio rerio. Next base: position 59,219,939 of record NC_141025.1, on the reverse strand, counting down.
GCAAGTTGCAAGTGAAAATCTATGTCTCTGACTGAGTTTGCATTACTGTGATTTGACCTCTCTGCTGGCTGAGATAAGCTCATTTTCAACGTCCAATTTAGAATGTAATAAAACCAGATCCAGCTATAAAATGCATCATTCTTTTTTGTTTTAGACAACATTTCATGCACTGTTAAACATGTTAAAGCAAGTTGCAAGAGAAAACATATGTCCCTGACTGAGTTTGCATTACTGTGATTTGACCTCTCTGCTGGCTGAGATAAGCTCATTTTCAACGTCCATTTCAGAAAATGATAAAAACAGATCCAGCCATAACATGGATCATTCTTTTTTGTTTTAGACAACATTTCATGCACTGTTAAACATGTTAAAGCAAGTTGCAAGTGAAAATCTATGTCTCTGACTGAGTTTGCATTACTGTGATTTGACCTCTCTGCTGGCTGAGATAAGCTCATTTTCAACGTCCATTTCAGAAAATGATAAAAACAGATCCAGCCATAACATGGATCATTCTTTTTTGTTTTAGACAACATTTCATGCACTGTTAAACATGTTAAAGCAAGTTGCAAGTGAAAATCTATGTCTCTGACTGAGTTTGCATTACTGTGATTTGACTTCTCTGCTGGCTGAGATAAGCTCATTTTCAACGTCCAATTTAGAATGTAATAAAACCAGATCCAGACATAAAATGCATCATTCTTTTTTGTTTTAGACAACATTTCATGCACTGTTAAACATGTTAAAACAAGTTGCAAGTGAAAATCTATTTCTCTGACTGAATTTGCATTACTGTGATTTGACCTCTCTGCTGGCTGAGATAAGCTCATTTTCAACGTCCAATTTAGAATGTAATAAAACCAGATCCAGACATAAAATGCATCATTCTTTTTTGTTTTAGACAACATTTCATGCAATGTTGAACATGTTAAAGCAAGTTGCAAGTGAAAATCTATGTCTCTGACTGAGTTTGCATTACTGTGATTTGACCTCTCTGCTGGCTGAGATAAGCTCATTTTCAACGTCCAATTTAGAATGTAATAAAATCAAATCCAGCTATAAAATGCATCATTCTTTTTTGTTTTAGACAACATTTCATGCACTGTTAAACATGTTAAAGCAAGTTGCAAGTGAAAATCTATGTCTCTGACTGAGTTTGCATTACTGTGATTTGACCTCTCTGCTGGCTGAGATAAGCTCATTTTCAACGTCCAATTCAGAATGTAATAAAACCAGATCCGGCTATAAAATGCATCATTCTTTTTTGTTTTAGACAACATTTCATGCACTGTTAAACATGTTAAAGCAAGTTGCAAGTGAAAATCTATGTCTCTGATTGAGTTTGCATTACTGTGATTTGACCTCTCTGCTGGCTGAGATAAGCTCATTTTCAACGTCCATTTCAGAATGTAATAAAACCAGATCCAGCCATAAAATGCATCATTCTTTTTTGTTTTAGACAACATTTCATGCACTGTTAAACATGTTAAAGCAAGTTGCAAGTGAAAATATATGTCTCTGACTGAGTTTGCATTACTGTGATTTGACCTCTCTGCTGGCTGAGATAAGCTCATTTTCAACGTCCATTTCAGAAAGTGATAAAAACAGATCCAGCCATAAAATGCATCATTCTTTTTTGTTTTAGACAACATTTCATGCACTGTTAAACATGTTAAAGCAAGTTGCAAGTGAAAATATATGTCTCTGACTGAGTTTGCATTACTGTGATTTGACCTCTCTGCTGGCTGAGATAAGCTCATTTTCAACGTCCAATTCAGAATGTAATAAAACCAGATCCAGCTATAAAATGCATCATTCTTTTTTGTTTTAGACAACATTTCATGCACTGTTAAACATGTTAAAGCAAGTTGCAAGTGAAAATCTATGTCTCTGACTGAGTTTGCATTACTGTGATTTGACCTCTCTGCTGGCTGAGATAAGCTCATTTTCAACGTCAATTTAGAATGTAATAAAACCAGATCCAGCTATAAAATGCATCATTCTTTTTTGTTTTAGACAACATTTCATGCAATGTTAAACATGTTAAAGCAAGTTGCAAGTGAAAATCTATGTCTCTGACTGAGTTTGCATTACTGTGATTTGACCTCTCTGCTGGCTGAGATAAGCTCATTTTCAACATCCAATTCAGAATGTAATAAAACCAGATCCAGCTATAAAATGCATCATTCTTTTTTGTTTTAGACAACATTTCATGCACTGTTAAACATGTTAAAGCAAGTTGCAAGAGAAAATCTATGTCCCTGACTGAGTTTGCATTACTGTGATTTGACCTCTCTGCTGGCTGAGATAAGCTCATTTTCAACGTCCATTTCAGAAAATGATAAAAACAGATCCAGCCATAAAATGCATCATTCTTTTTTGTTTAGACAACATTTCATGCACTGTTAAACATGTTAAAGCAAGTTGCAAGTGAAAATCTATGTCTCTGACTGAGTTTGCATTACTGTGATTTGACCTCTCTGCTGGCTGAGATAAGCTCATTTTCAACGTCAATTTAGAATGTAATAAAACCAGATCCAGCTATAAAATGCATCATTCTTTTTTGTTTTAGACAACATTTCATGCACTGTTAAACATGTTAAAGCAAGTTGCAAGTGAAAATCTATGTCTCTGACTGAGTTTGCATTACTGTGTTTTGACCTCTCTGCTGGCTGAGATAAGCTCATTTTCAACGTCCAATTCAGAATGTAATAAAACCAGATCCAGCTATAAAATGCATCATTCTTTTTTGTTTTAGACAACATTTCATGCACTGTTAAACATGTTAAAGCAAGTTGCAAGAGAAAATCTATGTCCCTGACTGAGTTTGCATTACTGTGATTTGACCTCTCTGCTGGCTGAGATAAGCTCATTTTCAACGTCCATTTCAGAAAATGATAAAAACAGATCCAGCCATAAAATGCATCATTCTTTTTTGTTTAGACAACATTTCATGCACTGTTAAACATGTTAAAGCAAGTTGCAAGTGAAAATCTATGTCTCTGACTGAGTTTGCATTACTGTGATTTGACCTCTCTGCTGGCTGAGATAAGCTCATTTTCAACGTCCATTTCAGAATGTAATAAAACCAGATCCAGCCATAAAATGCATCATTCTTTTTTGTTTTAGACAACATTTCATGCACTGTTAAACATGTTAAAGCAAGTTGCAAGTGAAAATATATGTCTCTGACTGAGTTTGCATTACTGTGATTTGACCTCTCTGCTGGCTGAGATAAGCTCATTTTCAACGTCAATTTAGAATGTAATAAAACCAGATCCAGCTATAAAATGCATCATTCTTTTTTGTTTTAGACAACATTTCATGCACTGTTAAACATGTTAAAGCAAGTTGCAAGTGAAAATCTATGTCTCTGACTGAGTTTGCATTACTGTGTTTTGACCTCTCTGCTGGCTGAGATAAGCTCATTTTCAACGTCCAATTCAGAATGTAATAAAACCAGATCCAGCTATAAAATGCATCATTCTTTTTTGTTTTAGACAACATTTCATGCACTGTTAAACATGTTAAAGCAAGTTGCAAGAGAAAATCTATGTCCCTGACTGAGTTTGCATTACTGTGATTTGACCTCTCTGCTGGCTGAGATAAGCTCATTTTCAACGTCCATTTCAGAAAATGATAAAAACAGATCCAGCCATAAAATGCATCATTCTTTTTTGTTTAGACAACATTTCATGCACTGTTAAACATGTTAAAGCAAGTTGCAAGTGAAAATCTATGTCTCTGACTGAGTTTGCATTACTGTGATTTGACCTCTCTGCTGGCTGAGATAAGCTCATTTTCAACGTCCATTTCAGAATGTAATAAAACCAGATCCAGCCATAAAATGCATCATTCTTTTTTGTTTTAGACAACATTTCATGCACTGTTAAACATGTTAAAGCAAGTTGCAAGTGAAAATATATGTCTCTGACTGAGTTTGCATTACTGTGATTTGACCTCTCTGCTGGCTGAGATAAGCTCATTTTCAACGTCCATTTCAGAAAGTGATAAAAACAGATCCAGCCATAAAATGCATCATTCTTTTTTGTTTTAGACAACATTTCATGCACTGTTAAACATGTTAAAGCAAGTTGCAAGTGAAAATATATGTCTCTGACTGAGTTTGCATTACTGTGATTTGACCTCTCTGCTGGCTGAGATAAGCTCATTTTCAACGTCCAATTCAGAATGTAATAAAACCAGATCCAGCTATAAAATGCATCATTCTTTTTTGTTTTAGACAACATTTCATGCACTGTTAAACATGTTAAAGCAAGTTGCAAGTGAAAATCTATGTCTCTGACTGAGTTTGCATTACTGTGATTTGACCTCTCTGCTGGCTGAGATAAGCTCATTTTCAACGTCCAATTTAGAATGTAATAAAACCAGATCCAGACATAAAATGCATCATTCTTTTTTGTTTTAGACAACATTTCATGCACTGTTAAACATGTTAAAGCAAGTTGCAAGTGAAAATCTATGTCTCTGACTGAGTTTGCATTACTGTGATTTGACCTCTCTGCTGGCTGAGATAAGCTCATTTTCAACGTCAATTTAGAATGTAATAAAACCAGATCCAGCTATAAAATGCATCATTCTTTTTTGTTTTAGACAACATTTCATGCAATGTTAAACATGTTAAAGCAAGTTGCAAGTGAAAATCTATGTCTCTGACTGAGTTTGCATTACTGTGATTTGACCTCTCTGCTGGCTGAGATAAGCTCATTTTCAACATCCAATTCAGAATGTAATAAAACCAGATCCAGCTATAAAATGCATCATTCTTTTTTGTTTTAGACAACATTTCATGCACTGTTAAACATGTTAAAGCAAGTTGCAAGAGAAAATCTATGTCCCTGACTGAGTTTGCATTACTGTGATTTGACCTCTCTGCTGGCTGAGATAAGCTCATTTTCAACGTCCATTTCAGAAAATGATAAAAACAGATCCAGCCATAAAATGCATCATTCTTTTTTGTTTAGACAACATTTCATGCACTGTTAAACATGTTAAAGCAAGTTGCAAGTGAAAATCTATGTCTTTGACTGAGTTTGCATTACTGTGATTTGACCTCTCTGCTGGCTGAGATAAGCTCATTTTCAACGTCAATTTAGAATGTAATAAAACCAGATCCAGCTATAAAATGCATCATTCTTTTTTGTTTTAGACAACATTTCATGCACTGTTAAACATGTTAAAGCAAGTTGCAAGTGAAAATCTATGTCTCTGACTGAGTTTGCATTACTGTGTTTTGACCTCTCTGCTGGCTGAGATAAGCTCATTTTCAACGTCCAATTCAGAATGTAATAAAACCAGATCCAGCTATAAAATGCATCATTCTTTTTTGTTTTAGACAACATTTCATGCACTGTTAAACATGTTAAAGCAAGTTGCAAGAGAAAATCTATGTCCCTGACTGAGTTTGCATTACTGTGATTTGACCTCTCTGCTGGCTGAGATAAGCTCATTTTCAACGTCCATTTCAGAAAATGATAAAAACAGATCCAGCCATAAAATGCATCATTCTTTTTTGTTTAGACAACATTTCATGCACTGTTAAACATGTTAAAGCAAGTTGCAAGTGAAAATCTATGTCTCTGACTGAGTTTGCATTACTGTGATTTGACCTCTCTGCTGGCTGAGATAAGCTCATTTTCAACGTCAATTTAGAATGTAATAAAACCAGATCCAGCTATAAAATGCATCATTCTTTTTTGTTTTAGACAACATTTCATGCACTGTTAAACATGTTAAAGCAAGTTGCAAGTGAAAATCTATGTCTCTGACTGAGTTTGCATTACTGTGATTTGACCTCTCTGCTGGCTGAGATAAGCTCATTTTCAACGTCCAATTCAGAATGTAATAAAACCAGATCCAGCTATAAAATGCATCATTCTTTTTTGTTTTAGACAACATTTCATGCACTGTTAAACATGTTAAAGCAAGTTGCAAGAGAAAATCTATGTCCCTGACTGAGTTTGCATTACTGTGATTTGACCTCTCTGCTGGCTGAGATAAGCTCATTTTCAACGTCCATTTCAGAAAATGATAAAAACAGATCCAGCCATAACTTAGATCATTCTTTTTTGTTTTAGACAACATTTCATGCACTGTTTAACATGTTAAAGCAAGTTGCAAGTGAAAATCTATGTCTCTGACTGAGTTTGCATTACTGTGATTTGACCTCTCTGCTGGCTGAGATAAGCTCATTTTCAACGTCCAATTCAGAATGTAATAAAACCAGATCCAGCTATAAAATGCATCATTCTTTTTTGTTTTAGACAACATTTCATGCACTGTTAAACATGTTAAAGCAAGTTGCAAGTGAAAATCTATGTCTCTGACTGAGTTTGCATTACTGTGATTTGACCTCTCTGCTGGCTGAGATAAGCTCATTTTCAACGTCCAATTTAGAATGTAATAAAACCAGATCCAGCTATAAAATGCATCATTCTTTTTTGTTTTAGACAACATTTCATGCACTGTTAAACATGTTAAAGCAAGTTGCAAGAGAAAACATATGTCCCTGACTGAGTTTGCATTACTGTGATTTGACCTCTCTGCTGGCTGAGATAAGCTCATTTTCAACGTCCATTTCAGAAAATGATAAAAACAGATCCAGCCATAACATGGATCATTCTTTTTTGTTTTAGACAACATTTCATGCACTGTTAAACATGTTAAAGCAAGTTGCAAGTGAAAATCTATGTCTCTGACTGAGTTTGCATTACTGTGATTTGACCTCTCTGCTGGCTGAGATAAGCTCATTTTCAACGTCCATTTCAGAAAATGATAAAAACAGATCCAGCCATAACATGGATCATTCTTTTTTGTTTTAGACAACATTTCATGCACTGTTAAACATGTTAAAGCAAGTTGCAAGTGAAAATCTATGTCTCTGACTGAGTTTGCATTACTGTGATTTGACCTCTCTGCTGGCTGAGATAAGCTCATTTTCAACGTCCAATTTAGAATGTAATAAAACCAGATCCAGACATAAAATGCATCATTCTTTTTTGTTTTAGACAACATTTCATGCACTGTTAAACATGTTAAAACAAGTTGCAAGTGAAAATCTATTTCTCTGACTGAATTTGCATTACTGTGATTTGACCTCTCTGCTGGCTGAGATAAGCTCATTTTCAACGTCCAATTTAGAATGTAATAAAACCAGATCCAGACATAAAATGCATCATTCTTTTTTGTTTTAGACAACATTTCATGCAATTTTAAACATGTTAAAGCAAGTTGCAAGTGAAAATCTATGTCTCTGACTGAGTTTGCATTACTGTGATTTGACCTCTCTGCTGGCTGAGATAAGCTCATTTTCAACGTCCAATTCAGAATGTAATAAAACCAGATCCAGCTATAAAATGCATCATTCTTTTTTGTTTTAGACAACATTTCATGCACTGTTAAACATGTTAAAGCAAGTTGCAAGAGAAAATCTATGTCCCTGACTGAGTTTGCATTACTGTGATTTGACCTCTCTGCTGGCTGAGATAAGCTCATTTTCAACGTCCATTTCAGAAAATGATAAAAACAGATCCAGCCATAAAATGCATCATTCTTTTTTGTTTAGACAACATTTCATGCACTGTTAAACATGTTAAAGCAAGTTGCAAGTGAAAATCTATGTCTCTGACTGAGTTTGCATTACTGTGATTTGACCTCTCTGCTGGCTGAGATAAGCTCATTTTCAACGTCAATTTAGAATGTAATAAAACCAGATCCAGCTATAAAATGCATCATTCTTTTTTGTTTTAGACAACATTTCATGCACTGTTAAACATGTTAAAGCAAGTTGCAAGTGAAAATCTATGTCTCTGACTGAGTTTGCATTACTGTGATTTGACCTCTCTGCTGGCTGAGATAAGCTCATTTTCAACGTCCAATTCAGAATGTAATAAAACCAGATCCAGCTATAAAATGCATCATTCTTTTTTGTTTTAGTCAACATTTCATGCACTGTTAAACATGTTAAAGCAAGTTGCAAGAGAAAATCTATGTCCCTGACTGAGTTTGCATTACTGTGATTTGACCTCTCTGCTGGCTGAGATAAGCTCATTTTCAACGTCCATTTCAGAAAATGATAAAAACAGATCCAGCCATAACTTAGATCATTCTTTTTTGTTTTAGACAACATTTCATGCACTGTTTAACATGTTAAAGCAAGTTGCAAGTGAAAATCTATGTCTCTGACTGAGTTTGCATTACTGTGATTTGACCTCTCTGCTGGCTGAGATAAGCTCATTTTCAACGTCCAATTCAGAATGTAATAAAACCAGATCCAGCTATAAAATGCATCATTCTTTTTTGTTTTAGACAACATTTCATGCACTGTTAAACATGTTAAAGCAAGTTGCAAGTGAAAATCTATGTCTCTGACTGAGTTTGCATTACTGTGATTTGACCTCTCTGCTGGCTGAGATAAGCTCATTTTCAACGTCCAATTTAGAATGTAATAAAACCAGATCCAGCTATAAAATGCATCATTCTTTTTTGTTTTAGACAACATTTCATGCACTGTTAAACATGTTAAAGCAAGTTGCAAGAGAAAACATATGTCCCTGACTGAGTTTGCATTACTGTGATTTGACCTCTCTGCTGGCTGAGATAAGCTCATTTTCAACGTCCATTTCAGAAAATGATAAAAACAGATCCAGCCATAACATGGATCATTCTTTTTTGTTTTAGACAACATTTCATGCACTGTTAAACATGTTAAAGCAAGTTGCAAGTGAAAATCTATGTCTCTGACTGAGTTTGCATTACTGTGATTTGACCTCTCTGCTGGCTGAGATAAGCTCATTTTCAACGTCCATTTCAGAAAATGATAAAAACAGATCCAGCCATAACATGGATCATTCTTTTTTGTTTTAGACAACATTTCATGCACTGTTAAACATGTTAAAGCAAGTTGCAAGTGAAAATCTATGTCTCTGACTGAGTTTGCATTACTGTGATTTGACCTCTCTGCTGGCTGAGATAAGCTCATTTTCAACGTCCAATTTAGAATGTAATAAAACCAGATCCAGACATAAAATGCATCATTCTTTTTTGTTTTAGACAACATTTCATGCACTGTTAAACATGTTAAAACAAGTTGCAAGTGAAAATCTATTTCTCTGACTGAATTTGCATTACTGTGATTTGACCTCTCTGCTGGCTGAGATAAGCTCATTTTCAACGTCCAATTTAGAATGTAATAAAACCAGATCCAGACATAAAATGCATCATTCTTTTTTGTTTTAGACAACATTTCATGCAATGTTAAACATGTTAAAGCAAGTTGCAAGTGAAAATCTATGTCTCTGACTGAGTTTGCATTACTGTGATTTGACCTCTCTGCTGGCTGAGATAAGCTCATTTTCAACGTCCAATTTAGAATGTAATAAAATCAAATCCAGCTATAAAATGCATCATTCTTTTTTGTTTTAGACAACATTTCATGCACTGTTAAACATGTTAAAGCAAGTTGCAAGTGAAAATCTATGTCTCTGACTGAGTTTGCATTACTGTGATTTGACCTCTCTGCTGGCTGAGATAAGCTCATTTTCAACGTCCAATTCAAAATGTAATAAAACCAGATCCGGCTATAAAATGCATCATTCTTTTTTGTTTTAGACAACATTTCATGCACTGTTAAACATGTTAAAGCAAGTTGCAAGTGAAAATCTATGTCTCTGACTGAGTTTGCATTACTGTGATTTGACCTCTCTGCTGGCTGAGATAAGCTCATTTTCAACGTCCATTTCAGAATGTAATAAAACCAGATCCAGCCATAAAATGCATCATTCTTTTTTGTTTTAGACAACATTTCATGCACTGTTAAACATGTTAAAGCAAGTTGCAAGTGAAAATATATGTCTCTGACTGAGTTTGCATTACTGTGATTTGACCTCTCTGCTGGCTGAGATAAGCTCATTTTCAACGTCCATTTCAGAAAGTGATAAAAACAGATCCAGCCATAAAATGCATCATTCTTTTTTGTTTTAGACAACATTTCATGCACTGTTAAACATGTTAAAGCAAGTTGCAAGTGAAAATATATGTCTCTGACTGAGTTTGCATTACTGTGATTTGACCTCTCTGCTGGCTGAGATAAGCTCATTTTCAACGTCCAATTCAGAATGTAATAAAACCAGATCCAGCTATAAAATGCATCATTCTTTTTTGTTTTAGACAACATTTCATGCACTGTTAAACATGTTAAAGCAAGTTGCAAGTGAAAATCTATGTCTCTGACTGAGTTTGCATTACTGTGATTTGACCTCTCTGCTGGCTGAGATAAGCTCATTTTCAACGTCAATTTAGAATGTAATAAAACCAGATCCAGCTATAAAATGCATCATTCTTTTTTGTTTTAGACAACATTTCATGCAATGTTAAACATGTTAAAGCAAGTTGCAAGTGAAAATCTATGTCTCTGACTGAGTTTGCATTACTGTGATTTGACCTCTCTGCTGGCTGAGATAAGCTCATTTTCAACATCCAATTCAGAATGTAATAAAACCAGATCCAGCTATAAAATGCATCATTCTTTTTTGTTTTAGACAACATTTCATGCACTGTTAAACATGTTAAAGCAAGTTGCAAGAGAAAATCTATGTCCCTGACTGAGTTTGCATTACTGTGATTTGACCTCTCTGCTGGCTGAGATAAGCTCATTTTCAACGTCCATTTCAGAAAATGATAAAAACAGATCCAGCCATAAAATGCATCATTCTTTTTTGTTTAGACAACATTTCATGCACTGTTAAACATGTTAAAGCAAGTTGCAAGAGAAAATCTATGTCCCTGACTGAGTTTGCATTACTGTGATTTGACCTCTCTGCTGGCTGAGATAAGCTCATTTTCAACGTCCATTTCAGAAAATGATAAAAACAGATCCAGCCATAAAATGCATCATTCTTTTTTGTTTAGACAACATTTCATGCACTGTTAAACATGTTAAAGCAAGTTGCAAGTGAAAATCTATGTCTCTGACTGAGTTTGCATTACTGTGATTTGACCTCTCTGCTGGCTGAGATAAGCTCATTTTCAACGTCAATTTAGAATGTAATAAAACCAGATCCAGCTATAAAATGCATCATTCTTTTTTGTTTTAGACAACATTTCATGCACTGTTAAACATGTTAAAGCAAGTTGCAAGTGAAAATCTATGTCTCTGACTGAGTTTGCATTACTGTGATTTGACCTCTCTGCTGGCTGAGATAAGCTCATTTTCAACGTCCAATGCAGAATGTAATAAAACCAGATCCAGCTATAAAATGCATCATTCTTTTTTGTTTTAGACAACATTTCATGCACTGTTAAACATGTTAAAGCAAGTTGCAAGAGAAAATCTATGTCCCTGACTGAGTTTGCATTACTGTGATTTGACCTCTCTGCTGGCTGAGATAAGCTCATTTTCAACGTCCATTTCAGAAAATGATAAAAACAGATCCAGCCATAACTTAGATCATTCTTTTTTGTTTTAGACAACATTTCATGCACTGTTTAACATGTTAAAGCAAGTTGCAAGTGAAAATCTATGTCTCTGACTGAGTTTGCATTACTGTGATTTGACCTCTCTGCTGGCTGAGATAAGCTCATTTTCAACGTCCAATTCAGAATGTAATAAAACCAGATCCAGCTATAAAATGCATCATTCTTTTTTGTTTTAGACAACATTTCATGCACTGTTAAACATGTTAAAGCAAGTTGCAAGAGAAAATCTATGTCCCTGACTGAGTTTGCATTACTGTGATTTGACCTCTCTGCTGGCTGAGATAAGCTCATTTTCAACGTCCATTTCAGAAAATGATAAAAACAGATCCAGCCATAACATAGATCATTCTTTTTTGTTTTAGACAACATTTCATGCACTGTTTAACATGTTAAAGCAAGTTGCAAGTGAAAATCTATGTCTCTGACTGAGTTTGCATTACTGTGATTTGACCTCTCTGCTGGCTGAGATAAGCTCATTTTCAACGTCCAATTCAGAATGTAATAAAACCAGATCCAGCTATAAAATGCATCATTCTTTTTTGTTTTAGACAACATTTCATGCACTGTTAAACATGTTAAAGCAAGTTGCAAGTGAAAATCTATGTCTCTGACTGAGTTTGCATTACTGTGATTTGACCTCTCTGCTGGCTGAGATAAGCTCATTTTCAACGTCCATTTCAGAAAGTGATAAAAACAGATCCAGCCATAAAATGCATCATTCTTTTTTGTTTTAGACAACATTTCATGCACTGTTAAACATGTTAAAGCAAGTTGCAAGAGAAAACATATGTCCCTGACTGAGTTTGCATTACTGTGATTTGACCTCTCTGCTGGCTGAGATAAGCTCATTTTCAACGTCCATTTCAGAAAGTGATAAAAACAGATCCAGCCATAAAATGCATCATTCTTTTTTGTTTTAGACAACATTTCATGCACTGTTAAACATGTTAAAGCAAGTTGCAAGTGAAAATATATGTCTCTGACTGAGTTTGCATTACTGTGATTTGACCTCTCTGCTGGCTGAGATAAGCTCATTTTCAACGTCCAATTCAGAATGTAATAAAACCAGATCCAGCTATAAAATGCATCATTCTTTTTTGTTTTAGACAACATTTCATGCACTGTTAAACATGTTAAAGCAAGTTGCAAGTGAAAATCTATGTCTCTGACTGAGTTTGCATTACTGTGATTTGACCTCTCTGCTGGCTGAGATAAGCTCATTTTCAACGTCCAATTTAGAATGTAATAAAACCAGATCCAGACATAAAATGCATCATTCTTTTTTGTTTTAGACAACATTTCATGCACTGTTAAACATGTTAAAGCAAGTTGCAAGTGAAAATCTATGTCTCTGACTGAGTTTGCATTACTGTGATTTGACCTCTCTGCTGGCTGAGATAAGCTCATTTTCAACGTCCATTTCAGAAAATGATAAAAACAGATCCAGCCATAACATGGATCATTCTTTTTTGTTTTAGACAACATTTCATGCACTGTTAAACATGTTAAAGCAAGTTGCAAGTGAAAATCTATGTCTCTGACTGAGTTTGCATTACTGTGATTTGACCTCTCTGCTGGCTGAGATAAGCTCATTTTCAACGTCCAATTTAGAATGTAATAAAACCAGACCCAGCTATAAAATGCATCATTCTTTTTTGTTTTAGACAACATTTCATGCACTGTTAAACATGTTAAAGCAAGTTGCAAGTGAAAATATATGTCTCTGACTGAGTTTGCATTACTGTGATTTGACCTCTCTGCTGGCTGAGATAAGCTCATTTTCAACGTCCAATTCAGAATGTAATAAAACCAGATCCAGCCATAAAATGCATCATTCTTTTTTGTTTTAGACAACATTTCATGCACTGTTAAACATGTTAAAGCAAGTTGCAAGTGAAAATCTATGTCTCTGACTGAGTTTGCTTTACTGTGATTTGACCTCTCTGCTGGCTGAGATAAGCTCATTTTTAATGTCCAATTCAGAATGTAATAAAACCAGATCCAGCTATAAAATGCATCATTCTTTTTTGTTTTAGACAACATTTCATGCACTGTTAAACATGTTAAAGCAAGTTGCAAGTGAAAATCTATGTCTCTGACTGAGTTTGCATTACTGTGATTTGACCTCTCTGCTGGCTGAGATAAGCTCATTTTCATCGTCCAATTCAAAAGTGATAAAAACAGATCCAGACATAAAATGCATCATTCTTTTTTGTTTTAGACAACATTTCATGCACTGTTAAAACATGTTAAAGGAAGTTGCAAGTGAAAATCTATGTCTCTGACTGAGTTTGCATTACTGTGATTTGACCTCTCTGCTGGCTGAGATAAGCTCATTTTCAACGTCCAATTTAGAATGTAATAAAACCAGATCCAGCTATAAAATGCATCATTCTTTTTTGTTTTAGACAACATTTCATGCACTGTTAAACATGTTAAAGCAAGTTGCAAGTGAAAATCTATGTCTCTGACTGAGTTTGCATTACTGTGATTTGACCTCTCTGCTGGCTGAGATAAGCTCATTTTCAACGTCCAATTCAGAATGCAATAAAACCAGATCCAGCTATAAAATGCATCATTCTTTTTTGTTTTAGACAACATTTCTTGCACTGTTAAACATGTTAAAGCAAGTTGCAAGTGAAAATCTATGTCCCTGACTGAGTTTGCATTACTGTGATTTGACCTCTCTGCTGGCTGAGATAAGCTCATTTTCAACGTCCATTTCAGAAAATGATAAAAACAGATCCAGCCATAACATGGATCATTCTTTTTTGTTTTAGACAACATTTCATGCACTGTTAAACATGTTAAAGCAAGTTGCAAGTGAAAATCTATGTCTCTGACTGAGTTTGCATTACTGTGATTTGACCTCTCTGCTGGCTGAGATAAGCTCATTTTCAACGTCCAATTTAGAATGTAATAAAACCAGACCCAGCTATAAAATGCATCATTCTTTTTTGTTTTAGACAACATTTCATGCACTGTTAAACATGTTAAAGCAAGTTGCAAGTGAAAATATATGTCTCTGACTGAGTTTGCATTACTGTGATTTGACCTCTCTGCTGGCTGAGATAAGCTCATTTTCAACGTCCAATTCAGAATGTAATAAAACCAGATCCAGCCATAAAATGCATCATTCTTTTTTGTTTTAGACAACATTTCATGCACTGTTAAACATGTTAAAGCAAGTTGCAAGTGAAAATCTATGTCTCTGACTGAGTTTGCTTTACTGTGATTTGACCTCTCTGCTGGCTGAGATAAGCTCATTTTTAATGTCCAATTCAGAATGTAATAAAACCAGATCCAGCTATAAAATGCATCATTCTTTTTTGTTTTAGACAACATTTCATGCACTGTTAAACATGTTAAAGCAAGTTGCAAGTGAAAATCTATGTCTCTGACTGAGTTTGCATTACTGTGATTTGACCTCTCTGCTGGCTGAGATAAGCTCATTTTCATCGTCCAATTCAAAAGTGATAAAAACAGATCCAGACATAAAATGCATCATTCTTTTTTGTTTTAGACAACATTTCATGCACTGTTAAAACATGTTAAAGGAAGTTGCAAGTGAAAATCTATGTCTCTGACTGAGTTTGCATTACTGTGATTTGACCTCTCTGCTGGCTGAGATAAGCTCATTTTCAACGTCCAATTCAGAATGTAATAAAACCAGATCCAGCCATAAAATGCATCATTCTTTTTTGTTTTAGACAACATTTCATGCACTGTTAAACATGTTAAAGCAAGTTGCAAGTGAAAATCTATGTCTCTGACTGAGTTTGCATTACTGTGATTTGACCTCTCTGCTGGCTGAGATAAGCTCATTTTCAATGTCCAATTCAGAATGTAATAAAACCAGATCCAGCCATAAAATGCATCATTCTTTTTTGTTTTAGACAACATTTCATGCACTGTTAAACATGTTAAAGCAAGTTGCAAGTGAAAATCTATGTCTCTGACTGAGTTTGCATTACTGTGATTTGACCTCTCTGCTGGCTGAGATAAGCTCATTTTCAACGTCCAATTTAGAATGTAATAAAACCAGATCCAGACATAAAATGCATCATTCTTTTTTGTTTTAGACAACATTTCATGCACTGTTAAACATGTTAAAACAAGTTGCAAGTGAAAATCTATTTCTCTGACTGAATTTGCATTACTGTGATTTGACCTCTCTGCTGGCTGAGATAAGCTCATTTTCAACGTCCAATTTAGAATGTAATAAAACCAGATCCAGACATAAAATGCATCATTCTTTTTTGTTTTAGACAACATTTCATGCAATGTTAAACATGTTAAAGCAAGTTGCAAGTGAAAATCTATGTCTCTGACTGAGTTTGCATTACTGTGATTTGACCTCTCTGCTGGCTGAGATAAGCTCATTTTCAACGTCCAATTTAGAATGTAATAAAATCAGATCCAGCTATAAAATGCATCATTCTTTTTTGTTTTAGACAACATTTCATGCACTGTTAAACATGTTAAAGCAAGTTGCAAGTGAAAATCTATGTCTCTGACTGAGTTTGCATTACTGTGATTTGACCTCTCTGCTGGCTGAGATAAGCTCATTTTCAACGTCCAATTCAGAATGTAATAAAACCAGATCCGGCTATAAAATGCATCATTCTTTTTTGTTTTAGACAACATTTCATGCACTGTTAAACATGTTAAAGCAAGTTGCAAGTGAAAATCTATGTGTCTGACTGAGTTTGCATTACTGTGATTTGACCTCTCTGCTGGCTGAGATAAGCTCATTTTCAACGTCCATTTCAGAATGTAATAAAACCAGATCCAGCCATAAAATGCATCATTCTTTTTTGTTTTAGACAACATTTCATGTACTGTTAAACATGTTAAAGCAAGTTGCAAGTGAAAATATATGTCTCTGACTGAGTTTGCATTACTGTGATTTGACCTCTCTGCTGGCTGAGATAAGCTCATTTTCAACGTCCATTTCAGAAAGTGATAAAAACAGATCCAGCCATAAAATGCATCATTCTTTTTTGTTTTAGACAACATTTCATGCACTGTTAAACATGTTAAAGCAAGTTGCAAGTGAAAATATATGTCTCTGACTGAGTTTGCATTACTGTGATTTGACCTCTCTGCTGGCTGAGATAAGCTCATTTTCAACGTCCAATTCAGAATGTAATAAAACCAGATCCAGCTATAAAATGCATCATTCTTTTTTGTTTTAGACAACATTTCATGCACTGTTAAACATGTTAAAGCAAGTTGCAAGTGAAAATCTATGTCTCTGACTGAGTTTGCATTACTGTGATTTGACCTCTCTGCTGGCTGAGATAAGCTCATTTTCAACGTCAATTTAGAATGTAATAAAACCAGATCCAGCTATAAAATGCATCATTCTTTTTTGTTTTAGACAACATTTCATGCAATGTTAAACATGTTAAAGCAAGTTGCAAGTGAAAATCTATGTCTCTGACTGAGTTTGCATTACTGTGATTTGACCTCTCTGCTGGCTGAGATAAGCTCATTTTCAACATCCAATTCAGAATGTAATAAAACCAGATCCAGCTATAAAATGCATCATTCTTTTTTGTTTTAGACAACATTTCATGCACTGTTAAACATGTTAAAGCAAGTTGCAAGAGAAAATCTATGTCCCTGACTGAGTTTGCATTACTGTGATTTGACCTCTCTGCTGGCTGAGATAAGCTCATTTTCAACGTCCATTTCAGAAAATGATAAAAACAGATCCAGCCATAAAATGCATCATTCTTTTTTGTTTAGACAACATTTCATGCACTGTTAAACATGTTAAAGCAAGTTGCAAGTGAAAATCTATGTCTCTGACTGAGTTTGCATTACTGTGATTTGACCTCTCTGCTGGCTGAGATAAGCTCATTTTCAACGTCCAATTCAGAATGTAATAAAACCAGATCCAGCTATAAAATGCATCATTCTTTTTTGTTTTAGACAACATTTCATGCACTGTTAAACATGTTAAAGCAAGTTGCAAGAGAAAATCTATGTCCCTGACTGAGTTTGCATTACTGTGATTTGACCTCTCTGCTGGCTGAGATAAGCTCATTTTCAACGTCCATTTCAGAAAATGATAAAAACAGATCCAGCCATAACATAGATCATTCTTTTTTGTTTTAGACAACATTTCATGCACTGTTTAACATGTTAAAGCAAGTTGCAAGTGAAAATCTATGTCTCTGACTGAGTTTGCATTACTGTGATTTGACCTCTCTGCTGGCTGAGATAAGCTCATTTTCAACGTCCATTTCAGAAAGTGATAAAAACAGATCCAGCCATAAAATGCATCATTCTTTTTTGTTTTAGACAACATTTCATGCACTGTTAAACATGTTAAAGCAAGTTGCAAGTGAAAATATATGTCTCTGACTGAGTTTGCATTACTGTGATTTGACCTCTCTGCTGGCTGAGATAAGCTCATTTTCAACGTCCAATTCAGAATGTAATAAAACCAGATCCAGCTATAAAATGCATCATTCTTTTTTGTTTTAGACAACATTTCATGCACTGTTAAACATGTTAAAGCAAGTTGCAAGTGAAAATCTATGTCTCTGACTGAGTTTGCATTACTGTGATTTGACCTCTCTGCTGGCTGAGATAAGCTCATTTTCAACGTCAATTTAGAATGTAATAAAACCAGATCCAGCTATAAAATGCATCATTCTTTTTTGTTTTAGACAACATTTCATGCAATGTTAAACATGTTAAAGCAAGTTGCAAGTGAAAATCTATGTCTCTGACTGAGTTTGCATTACTGTGATTTGACCTCTCTGCTGGCTGAGATAAGCTCATTTTCAACATCCAATTCAGAATGTAATAAAACCAGATCCAGCTATAAAATGCATCATTCTTTTTTGTTTTAGACAACATTTCATGCACTGTTAAACATGTTAAAGCAAGTTGCAAGAGAAAATCTATGTCCCTGACTGAGTTTGCATTACTGTGATTTGACCTCTCTGCTGGCTGAGATAAGCTCATTTTCAACGTCCATTTCAGAAAATGATAAAAACAGATCCAGCCATAACATGGATCATTCTTTTTTGTTTTAGACAACATTTCATGCACTGTTAAACATGTTAAAGCAAGTTGCAAGTGAAAATCTATGTCTCTGACTGAGTTTGCATTACTGTGATTTGACCTCTCTGCTGGCTGAGATAAGCTCATTTTCAACGTCCAATTTAGAATGTAATAAAACCAGACCCAGCTATAAAATGCATCATTCTTTTTTGTTTTAGACAACATTTCATGCACTGTTAAACATGTTAAAGCAAGTTGCAAGTGAAAATATATGTCTCTGACTGAGTTTGCATTACTGTGATTTGACCTCTCTGCTGGCTGAGATAAGCTCATTTTCAACGTCCAATTCAGAATGTAATAAAACCAGATCCAGCCATAAAATGCATCATTCTTTTTTGTTTTAGACAACATTTCATGCACTGTTAAACATGTTAAAGCAAGTTGCAAGTGAAAATCTATGTCTCTGACTGAGTTTGCTTTACTGTGATTTGACCTCTCTGCTGGCTGAGATAAGCTCATTTTTAATGTCCAATTCAGAATGTAATAAAACCAGATCCAGCTATAAAATGCATCATTCTTTTTTGTTTTAGACAACATTTCATGCACTGTTAAACATGTTAAAGCAAGTTGCAAGTGAAAATCTATGTCTCTGACTGAGT
Organism: Danio rerio; assembly: GCF_052040795.2. NCBI lineage: Eukaryota > Metazoa > Chordata > Actinopteri > Cypriniformes > Danionidae > Danio > Danio rerio. The sequence continues at coordinate 59,200,764 of NC_141025.1, read as the reverse complement.
TTGCATTACTGTGATTTGACCTCTCTGCTGGCTGAGATAAGCTCATTTTCATCGTCCAATTCAAAAGTGATAAAAACAGATCCAGACATAAAATGCATCATTCTTTTTTGTTTTAGACAACATTTCATGCACTGTTAAAACATGTTAAAGGAAGTTGCAAGTGAAAATCTATGTCTCTGACTGAGTTTGCATTACTGTGATTTGACCTCTCTGCTGGCTGAGATAAGCTCATTTTCAACGTCCAATTTAGAATGTAATAAAACCAGATCCAGCTATAAAATGCATCATTCTTTTTTGTTTTAGACAACATTTCATGCACTGTTAAACATGTTAAAGCAAGTTGCAAGTGAAAATCTATGTCTCTGACTGAGTTTGCATTACTGTGATTTGACCTCTCTGCTGGCTGAGATAAGCTCATTTTCAACGTCCAATTCAGAATGCAATAAAACCAGATCCAGCTATAAAATGCATCATTCTTTTTTGTTTTAGACAACATTTCTTGCACTGTTAAACATGTTAAAGCAAGTTGCAAGTGAAAATCTATGTCCCTGACTGAGTTTGCATTACTGTGATTTGACCTCTCTGCTGGCTGAGATAAGCTCATTTTCAACGTCCATTTCAGAAAATGATAAAAACAGATCCAGCCATAACATGGATCATTCTTTTTTGTTTTAGACAACATTTCATGCACTGTTAAACATGTTAAAGCAAGTTGCAAGTGAAAATCTATGTCTCTGACTGAGTTTGCATTACTGTGATTTGACCTCTCTGCTGGCTGAGATAAGCTCATTTTCAACGTCCAATTTAGAATGTAATAAAACCAGACCCAGCTATAAAATGCATCATTCTTTTTTGTTTTAGACAACATTTCATGCACTGTTAAACATGTTAAAGCAAGTTGCAAGTGAAAATATATGTCTCTGACTGAGTTTGCATTACTGTGATTTGACCTCTCTGCTGGCTGAGATAAGCTCATTTTCAACGTCCAATTCAGAATGTAATAAAACCAGATCCAGCCATAAAATGCATCATTCTTTTTTGTTTTAGACAACATTTCATGCACTGTTAAACATGTTAAAGCAAGTTGCAAGTGAAAATCTATGTCTCTGACTGAGTTTGCTTTACTGTGATTTGACCTCTCTGCTGGCTGAGATAAGCTCATTTTTAATGTCCAATTCAGAATGTAATAAAACCAGATCCAGCTATAAAATGCATCATTCTTTTTTGTTTTAGACAACATTTCATGCACTGTTAAACATGTTAAAGCAAGTTGCAAGTGAAAATCTATGTCTCTGACTGAGTTTGCATTACTGTGATTTGACCTCTCTGCTGGCTGAGATAAGCTCATTTTCATCGTCCAATTCAAAAGTGATAAAAACAGATCCAGACATAAAATGCATCATTCTTTTTTGTTTTAGACAACATTTCATGCACTGTTAAAACATGTTAAAGGAAGTTGCAAGTGAAAATCTATGTCTCTGACTGAGTTTGCATTACTGTGATTTGACCTCTCTGCTGGCTGAGATAAGCTCATTTTCAACGTCCAATTCAGAATGTAATAAAACCAGATCCAGCCATAAAATGCATCATTCTTTTTTGTTTTAGACAACATTTCATGCACTGTTAAACATGTTAAAGCAAGTTGCAAGTGAAAATCTATGTCTCTGACTGAGTTTGCATTACTGTGATTTGACCTCTCTGCTGGCTGAGATAAGCTCATTTTCAATGTCCAATTCAGAATGTAATAAAACCAGATCCAGCCATAAAATGCATCATTCTTTTTTGTTTTAGACAACATTTCATGCACTGTTAAACATGTTAAAGCAAGTTGCAAGTGAAAATCTATGTCTCTGACTGAGTTTGCATTACTGTGATTTGACCTCTCTGCTGGCTGAGATAAGCTCATTTTCAACGTCCAATTTAGAATGTAATAAAACCAGATCCAGACATAAAATGCATCATTCTTTTTTGTTTTAGACAACATTTCATGCACTGTTAAACATGTTAAAACAAGTTGCAAGTGAAAATCTATTTCTCTGACTGAATTTGCATTACTGTGATTTGACCTCTCTGCTGGCTGAGATAAGCTCATTTTCAACGTCCAATTTAGAATGTAATAAAACCAGATCCAGACATAAAATGCATCATTCTTTTTTGTTTTAGACAACATTTCATGCAATGTTAAACATGTTAAAGCAAGTTGCAAGTGAAAATCTATGTCTCTGACTGAGTTTGCATTACTGTGATTTGACCTCTCTGCTGGCTGAGATAAGCTCATTTTCAACGTCCAATTTAGAATGTAATAAAATCAGATCCAGCTATAAAATGCATCATTCTTTTTTGTTTTAGACAACATTTCATGCACTGTTAAACATGTTAAAGCAAGTTGCAAGTGAAAATCTATGTCTCTGACTGAGTTTGCATTACTGTGATTTGACCTCTCTGCTGGCTGAGATAAGCTCATTTTCAACGTCCAATTCAGAATGTAATAAAACCAGATCCGGCTATAAAATGCATCATTCTTTTTTGTTTTAGACAACATTTCATGCACTGTTAAACATGTTAAAGCAAGTTGCAAGTGAAAATCTATGTGTCTGACTGAGTTTGCATTACTGTGATTTGACCTCTCTGCTGGCTGAGATAAGCTCATTTTCAACGTCCATTTCAGAATGTAATAAAACCAGATCCAGCCATAAAATGCATCATTCTTTTTTGTTTTAGACAACATTTCATGTACTGTTAAACATGTTAAAGCAAGTTGCAAGTGAAAATATATGTCTCTGACTGAGTTTGCATTACTGTGATTTGACCTCTCTGCTGGCTGAGATAAGCTCATTTTCAACGTCCATTTCAGAAAGTGATAAAAACAGATCCAGCCATAAAATGCATCATTCTTTTTTGTTTTAGACAACATTTCATGCACTGTTAAACATGTTAAAGCAAGTTGCAAGTGAAAATATATGTCTCTGACTGAGTTTGCATTACTGTGATTTGACCTCTCTGCTGGCTGAGATAAGCTCATTTTCAACGTCCAATTCAGAATGTAATAAAACCAGATCCAGCTATAAAATGCATCATTCTTTTTTGTTTTAGACAACATTTCATGCACTGTTAAACATGTTAAAGCAAGTTGCAAGTGAAAATCTATGTCTCTGACTGAGTTTGCATTACTGTGATTTGACCTCTCTGCTGGCTGAGATAAGCTCATTTTCAACGTCAATTTAGAATGTAATAAAACCAGATCCAGCTATAAAATGCATCATTCTTTTTTGTTTTAGACAACATTTCATGCAATGTTAAACATGTTAAAGCAAGTTGCAAGTGAAAATCTATGTCTCTGACTGAGTTTGCATTACTGTGATTTGACCTCTCTGCTGGCTGAGATAAGCTCATTTTCAACATCCAATTCAGAATGTAATAAAACCAGATCCAGCTATAAAATGCATCATTCTTTTTTGTTTTAGACAACATTTCATGCACTGTTAAACATGTTAAAGCAAGTTGCAAGAGAAAATCTATGTCCCTGACTGAGTTTGCATTACTGTGATTTGACCTCTCTGCTGGCTGAGATAAGCTCATTTTCAACGTCCATTTCAGAAAATGATAAAAACAGATCCAGCCATAAAATGCATCATTCTTTTTTGTTTAGACAACATTTCATGCACTGTTAAACATGTTAAAGCAAGTTGCAAGTGAAAATCTATGTCTCTGACTGAGTTTGCATTACTGTGATTTGACCTCTCTGCTGGCTGAGATAAGCTCATTTTCAACGTCCAATTCAGAATGTAATAAAACCAGATCCAGCTATAAAATGCATCATTCTTTTTTGTTTTAGACAACATTTCATGCACTGTTAAACATGTTAAAGCAAGTTGCAAGAGAAAATCTATGTCCCTGACTGAGTTTGCATTACTGTGATTTGACCTCTCTGCTGGCTGAGATAAGCTCATTTTCAACGTCCATTTCAGAAAATGATAAAAACAGATCCAGCCATAACATAGATCATTCTTTTTTGTTTTAGACAACATTTCATGCACTGTTTAACATGTTAAAGCAAGTTGCAAGTGAAAATCTATGTCTCTGACTGAGTTTGCATTACTGTGATTTGACCTCTCTGCTGGCTGAGATAAGCTCATTTTCAACGTCCATTTCAGAAAGTGATAAAAACAGATCCAGCCATAAAATGCATCATTCTTTTTTGTTTTAGACAACATTTCATGCACTGTTAAACATGTTAAAGCAAGTTGCAAGTGAAAATATATGTCTCTGACTGAGTTTGCATTACTGTGATTTGACCTCTCTGCTGGCTGAGATAAGCTCATTTTCAACGTCCAATTCAGAATGTAATAAAACCAGATCCAGCTATAAAATGCATCATTCTTTTTTGTTTTAGACAACATTTCATGCACTGTTAAACATGTTAAAGCAAGTTGCAAGTGAAAATCTATGTCTCTGACTGAGTTTGCATTACTGTGATTTGACCTCTCTGCTGGCTGAGATAAGCTCATTTTCAACGTCAATTTAGAATGTAATAAAACCAGATCCAGCTATAAAATGCATCATTCTTTTTTGTTTTAGACAACATTTCATGCAATGTTAAACATGTTAAAGCAAGTTGCAAGTGAAAATCTATGTCTCTGACTGAGTTTGCATTACTGTGATTTGACCTCTCTGCTGGCTGAGATAAGCTCATTTTCAACATCCAATTCAGAATGTAATAAAACCAGATCCAGCTATAAAATGCATCATTCTTTTTTGTTTTAGACAACATTTCATGCACTGTTAAACATGTTAAAGCAAGTTGCAAGAGAAAATCTATGTCCCTGACTGAGTTTGCATTACTGTGATTTGACCTCTCTGCTGGCTGAGATAAGCTCATTTTCAACGTCCATTTCAGAAAATGATAAAAACAGATCCAGCCATAAAATGCATCATTCTTTTTTGTTTAGACAACATTTCATGCACTGTTAAACATGTTAAAGCAAGTTGCAAGTGAAAATCTATGTCTCTGACTGAGTTTGCATTACTGTGATTTGACCTCTCTGCTGGCTGAGATAAGCTCATTTTCAACGTCCAATTCAGAATGTAATAAAACCAGATCCAGCTATAAAATGCATCATTCTTTTTTGTTTTAGACAACATTTCATGCACTGTTAAACATGTTAAAGCAAGTTGCAAGAGAAAATCTATGTCCCTGACTGAGTTTGCATTACTGTGATTTGACCTCTCTGCTGGCTGAGATAAGCTCATTTTCAACGTCCATTTCAGAAAATGATAAAAACAGATCCAGCCATAACATAGATCATTCTTTTTTGTTTTAGACAACATTTCATGCACTGTTTAACATGTTAAAGCAAGTTGCAAGTGAAAATCTATGTCTCTGACTGAGTTTGCATTACTGTGATTTGACCTCTCTGCTGGCTGAGATAAGCTCATTTTCAACGTCCAATTCAGAATGTAATAAAACCAGATCCAGCTATAAAATGCATCATTCTTTTTTGTTTTAGACAACATTTCATGCACTGTTAAACATGTTAAAGCAAGTTGCAAGTGAAAATCTATGTCTCTGACTGAGTTTGCATTACTGTGATTTGACCTCTCTGCTGGCTGAGATAAGCTCATTTTCAACGTCCATTTCAGAAAGTGATAAAAACAGATCCAGCCATAAAATGCATCATTCTTTTTTGTTTTAGACAACATTTCATGCACTGTTAAACATGTTAAAGCAAGTTGCAAGAGAAAACATATGTCCCTGACTGAGTTTGCATTACTGTGATTTGACCTCTCTGCTGGCTGAGATAAGCTCATTTTCAACGTCCATTTCAGAAAGTGATAAAAACAGATCCAGCCATAAAATGCATCATTCTTTTTTGTTTTAGACAACATTTCATGCACTGTTAAACATGTTAAAGCAAGTTGCAAGTGAAAATATATGTCTCTGACTGAGTTTGCATTACTGTGATTTGACCTCTCTGCTGGCTGAGATAAGCTCATTTTCAACGTCCAATTCAGAATGTAATAAAACCAGATCCAGCTATAAAATGCATCATTCTTTTTTGTTTTAGACAACATTTCATGCACTGTTAAACATGTTAAAGCAAGTTGCAAGTGAAAATCTATGTCTCTGACTGAGTTTGCATTACTGTGATTTGACCTCTCTGCTGGCTGAGATAAGCTCATTTTCAACGTCCAATTTAGAATGTAATAAAACCAGATCCAGACATAAAATGCATCATTCTTTTTTGTTTTAGACAACATTTCATGCACTGTTAAACATGTTAAAGCAAGTTGCAAGTGAAAATCTATGTCTCTGACTGAGTTTGCATTACTGTGATTTGACCTCTCTGCTGGCTGAGATAAGCTCATTTTCAACGTCCATTTCAGAAAATGATAAAAACAGATCCAGCCATAACATGGATCATTCTTTTTTGTTTTAGACAACATTTCATGCACTGTTAAACATGTTAAAGCAAGTTGCAAGTGAAAATCTATGTCTCTGACTGAGTTTGCATTACTGTGATTTGACCTCTCTGCTGGCTGAGATAAGCTCATTTTCAACGTCCAATTTAGAATGTAATAAAACCAGACCCAGCTATAAAATGCATCATTCTTTTTTGTTTTAGACAACATTTCATGCACTGTTAAACATGTTAAAGCAAGTTGCAAGTGAAAATATATGTCTCTGACTGAGTTTGCATTACTGTGATTTGACCTCTCTGCTGGCTGAGATAAGCTCATTTTCAACGTCCAATTCAGAATGTAATAAAACCAGATCCAGCCATAAAATGCATCATTCTTTTTTGTTTTAGACAACATTTCATGCACTGTTAAACATGTTAAAGCAAGTTGCAAGTGAAAATCTATGTCTCTGACTGAGTTTGCTTTACTGTGATTTGACCTCTCTGCTGGCTGAGATAAGCTCATTTTTAATGTCCAATTCAGAATGTAATAAAACCAGATCCAGCTATAAAATGCATCATTCTTTTTTGTTTTAGACAACATTTCATGCACTGTTAAACATGTTAAAGCAAGTTGCAAGTGAAAATCTATGTCTCTGACTGAGTTTGCATTACTGTGATTTGACCTCTCTGCTGGCTGAGATAAGCTCATTTTCATCGTCCAATTCAAAAGTGATAAAAACAGATCCAGACATAAAATGCATCATTCTTTTTTGTTTTAGACAACATTTCATGCACTGTTAAAACATGTTAAAGGAAGTTGCAAGTGAAAATCTATGTCTCTGACTGAGTTTGCATTACTGTGATTTGACCTCTCTGCTGGCTGAGATAAGCTCATTTTCAACGTCCAATTCAGAATGTAATAAAACCAGATCCAGCCATAAAATGCATCATTCTTTTTTGTTTTAGACAACATTTCATGCACTGTTAAACATGTTAAAGCAAGTTGCAAGTGAAAATCTATGTCTCTGACTGAGTTTGCATTACTGTGATTTGACCTCTCTGCTGGCTGAGATAAGCTCATTTTCAATGTCCAATTCAGAATGTAATAAAACCAGATCCAGCCATAAAATGCATCATTCTTTTTTGTTTTAGACAACATTTCATGCACTGTTAAACATGTTAAAGCAAGTTGCAAGTGAAAATCTATGTCTCTGACTGAGTTTGCATTACTGTGATTTGACCTCTCTGCTGGCTGAGATAAGCTCATTTTCAACGTCCAATTTAGAATGTAATAAAACCAGATCCAGACATAAAATGCATCATTCTTTTTTGTTTTAGACAACATTTCATGCACTGTTAAACATGTTAAAACAAGTTGCAAGTGAAAATCTATTTCTCTGACTGAATTTGCATTACTGTGATTTGACCTCTCTGCTGGCTGAGATAAGCTCATTTTCAACGTCCAATTTAGAATGTAATAAAACCAGATCCAGACATAAAATGCATCATTCTTTTTTGTTTTAGACAACATTTCATGCAATGTTAAACATGTTAAAGCAAGTTGCAAGTGAAAATCTATGTCTCTGACTGAGTTTGCATTACTGTGATTTGACCTCTCTGCTGGCTGAGATAAGCTCATTTTCAACGTCCAATTTAGAATGTAATAAAATCAGATCCAGCTATAAAATGCATCATTCTTTTTTGTTTTAGACAACATTTCATGCACTGTTAAACATGTTAAAGCAAGTTGCAAGTGAAAATCTATGTCTCTGACTGAGTTTGCATTACTGTGATTTGACCTCTCTGCTGGCTGAGATAAGCTCATTTTCAACGTCCAATTCAGAATGTAATAAAACCAGATCCGGCTATAAAATGCATCATTCTTTTTTGTTTTAGACAACATTTCATGCACTGTTAAACATGTTAAAGCAAGTTGCAAGTGAAAATCTATGTGTCTGACTGAGTTTGCATTACTGTGATTTGACCTCTCTGCTGGCTGAGATAAGCTCATTTTCAACGTCCATTTCAGAATGTAATAAAACCAGATCCAGCCATAAAATGCATCATTCTTTTTTGTTTTAGACAACATTTCATGTACTGTTAAACATGTTAAAGCAAGTTGCAAGTGAAAATATATGTCTCTGACTGAGTTTGCATTACTGTGATTTGACCTCTCTGCTGGCTGAGATAAGCTCATTTTCAACGTCCATTTCAGAAAGTGATAAAAACAGATCCAGCCATAAAATGCATCATTCTTTTTTGTTTTAGACAACATTTCATGCACTGTTAAACATGTTAAAGCAAGTTGCAAGTGAAAATATATGTCTCTGACTGAGTTTGCATTACTGTGATTTGACCTCTCTGCTGGCTGAGATAAGCTCATTTTCAACGTCCAATTCAGAATGTAATAAAACCAGATCCAGCTATAAAATGCATCATTCTTTTTTGTTTTAGACAACATTTCATGCACTGTTAAACATGTTAAAGCAAGTTGCAAGTGAAAATCTATGTCTCTGACTGAGTTTGCATTACTGTGATTTGACCTCTCTGCTGGCTGAGATAAGCTCATTTTCAACGTCAATTTAGAATGTAATAAAACCAGATCCAGCTATAAAATGCATCATTCTTTTTTGTTTTAGACAACATTTCATGCAATGTTAAACATGTTAAAGCAAGTTGCAAGTGAAAATCTATGTCTCTGACTGAGTTTGCATTACTGTGATTTGACCTCTCTGCTGGCTGAGATAAGCTCATTTTCAACATCCAATTCAGAATGTAATAAAACCAGATCCAGCTATAAAATGCATCATTCTTTTTTGTTTTAGACAACATTTCATGCACTGTTAAACATGTTAAAGCAAGTTGCAAGAGAAAATCTATGTCCCTGACTGAGTTTGCATTACTGTGATTTGACCTCTCTGCTGGCTGAGATAAGCTCATTTTCAACGTCCATTTCAGAAAATGATAAAAACAGATCCAGCCATAAAATGCATCATTCTTTTTTGTTTAGACAACATTTCATGCACTGTTAAACATGTTAAAGCAAGTTGCAAGTGAAAATCTATGTCTCTGACTGAGTTTGCATTACTGTGATTTGACCTCTCTGCTGGCTGAGATAAGCTCATTTTCAACGTCCAATTCAGAATGTAATAAAACCAGATCTAGCTATAAAATGCATCATTCTTTTTTGTTTTAGACAACATTTCATGCACTGTTAAACATGTTAAAGCAAGTTGCAAGAGAAAATCTATGTCCCTGACTGAGTTTGCATTACTGTGATTTGACCTCTCTGCTGGCTGAGATAAGCTCATTTTCAACGTCCATTTCAGAAAATGATAAAAACAGATCCAGCCATAACATAGATCATTCTTTTTTGTTTTAGACAACATTTCATGCACTGTTTAACATGTTAAAGCAAGTTGCAAGTGAAAATCTATGTCTCTGACTGAGTTTGCATTACTGTGATTTGACCTCTCTGCTGGCTGAGATAAGCTCATTTTCAACGTCCAATTCAGAATGTAATAAAACCAGATCCAGCTATAAAATGCATCATTCTTTTTTGTTTTAGACAACATTTCATGCACTGTTAAACATGTTAAAGCAAGTTGCAAGTGAAAATCTATGTCTCTGACTGAGTTTGCATTACTGTGATTTGACCTCTCTGCTGGCTGAGATAAGCTCATTTTCAACGTCCATTTCAGAAAGTGATAAAAACAGATCCAGCCATAAAATGCATCATTCTTTTTTGTTTTAGACAACATTTCATGCACTGTTAAACATGTTAAAGCAAGTTGCAAGAGAAAACATATGTCCCTGACTGAGTTTGCATTACTGTGATTTGACCTCTCTGCTGGCTGAGATAAGCTCATTTTCAACGTCCATTTCAGAAAGTGATAAAAACAGATCCAGCCATAAAATGCATCATTCTTTTTTGTTTTAGACAACATTTCATGCACTGTTAAACATGTTAAAGCAAGTTGCAAGTGAAAATATATGTCTCTGACTGAGTTTGCATTACTGTGATTTGACCTCTCTGCTGGCTGAGATAAGCTCATTTTCAACGTCCAATTCAGAATGTAATAAAACCAGATCCAGCTATAAAATGCATCATTCTTTTTTGTTTTAGACAACATTTCATGCACTGTTAAACATGTTAAAGCAAGTTGCAAGTGAAAATCTATGTCTCTGACTGAGTTTGCATTACTGTGATTTGACCTCTCTGCTGGCTGAGATAAGCTCATTTTCAACGTCCAATTTAGAATGTAATAAAACCAGATCCAGACATAAAATGCATCATTCTTTTTTGTTTTAGACAACATTTCATGCACTGTTAAACATGTTAAAGCAAGTTGCAAGTGAAAATCTATGTCTCTGACTGAGTTTGCATTACTGTGATTTGACCTCTCTGCTGGCTGAGATAAGCTCATTTTCAACGTCCATTTCAGAAAATGATAAAAACAGATCCAGCCATAACATGGATCATTCTTTTTTGTTTTAGACAACATTTCATGCACTGTTAAACATGTTAAAGCAAGTTGCAAGTGAAAATCTATGTCTCTGACTGAGTTTGCATTACTGTGATTTGACCTCTCTGCTGGCTGAGATAAGCTCATTTTCAACGTCCAATTTAGAATGTAATAAAACCAGACCCAGCTATAAAATGCATCATTCTTTTTTGTTTTAGACAACATTTCATGCACTGTTAAACATGTTAAAGCAAGTTGCAAGTGAAAATATATGTCTCTGACTGAGTTTGCATTACTGTGATTTGACCTCTCTGCTGGCTGAGATAAGCTCATTTTCAACGTCCAATTCAGAATGTAATAAAACCAGATCCAGCCATAAAATGCATCATTCTTTTTTGTTTTAGACAACATTTCATGCACTGTTAAACATGTTAAAGCAAGTTGCAAGTGAAAATCTATGTCTCTGACTGAGTTTGCTTTACTGTGATTTGACCTCTCTGCTGGCTGAGATAAGCTCATTTTTAATGTCCAATTCAGAATGTAATAAAACCAGATCCAGCTATAAAATGCATCATTCTTTTTTGTTTTAGACAACATTTCATGCACTGTTAAACATGTTAAAGCAAGTTGCAAGTGAAAATCTATGTCTCTGACTGAGTTTGCATTACTGTGATTTGACCTCTCTGCTGGCTGAGATAAGCTCATTTTCATCGTCCAATTCAAAAGTGATAAAAACAGATCCAGACATAAAATGCATCATTCTTTTTTGTTTTAGACAACATTTCATGCACTGTTAAAACATGTTAAAGGAAGTTGCAAGTGAAAATCTATGTCTCTGACTGAGTTTGCATTACTGTGATTTGACCTCTCTGCTGGCTGAGATAAGCTCATTTTCAACGTCCAATTTAGAATGTAATAAAACCAGATCCAGCTATAAAATGCATCATTCTTTTTTGTTTTAGACAACATTTCATGCACTGTTAAACATGTTAAAGCAAGTTGCAAGTGAAAATCTATGTCTCTGACTGAGTTTGCATTACTGTGATTTGACCTCTCTGCTGGCTGAGATAAGCTCATTTTCAACGTCCAATTCAGAATGCAATAAAACCAGATCCAGCTATAAAATGCATCATTCTTTTTTGTTTTAGACAACATTTCTTGCACTGTTAAACATGTTAAAGCAAGTTGCAAGTGAAAATCTATGTCCCTGACTGAGTTTGCATTACTGTGATTTGACCTCTCTGCTGGCTGAGATAAGCTCATTTTCAACGTCCATTTCAGAAAATGATAAAAACAGATCCAGCCATAACATGGATCATTCTTTTTTGTTTTAGACAACATTTCATGCACTGTTAAACATGTTAAAGCAAGTTGCAAGTGAAAATCTATGTCTCTGACTGAGTTTGCATTACTGTGATTTGACCTCTCTGCTGGCTGAGATAAGCTCATTTTCAACGTCCAATTCAGAATGTAATAAAACCAGATCCAGCTATAAAATGCATCATTCTTTTTTGTTTTAGACAACATTTCATGCACTGTTAAACATGTTAAAGCAAGTTGCAAGTGAAAATCTATGTCTCTGACTGAGTTTGCATTACTGTGATTTGACCTCTCTGCTGGCTGAGATAAGCTCATTTTCAACGTCCAATTTAGAATGTAATAAAACCAGACCCAGCTATAAAATGCATCATTCTTTTTTGTTTTAGACAACATTTCATGCACTGTTAAACATGTTAAAGCAAGTTGCAAGTGAAAATCTATGTCTCTGACTGAGTTTGCATTACTGTGATTTGACCTCTCTGCTGGCTGAGATAAGCTCATTTTCAACGTCCAATTCAGAATGTAATAAAACCAGATCCAGCCATAAAATGCATCATTCTTTTTTGTTTTAGACAACATTTCATGCACTGTTAAACATGTTAAAGCAAGTTGCAAGTGAAAATCTATGTCTCTGACTGAGTTTGCATTACTGTGATTTGACCTCTCTGCTGGCTGAGATAAGCTCATTTTCAATGTCCAATTCAGAATGTAATAAAACCAGATCCAGCCATAAAATGCATCATTCTTTTTTGTTTTAGACAACATTTCATGCACTGTTAAACATGTTAAAGCAAGTTGCAAGTGAAAATCTATGTCTCTGACTGAGTTTGAATTACTGTGATTTGACCTCTTTGCTGGCTGAGATAAGCTCATTTTCAATGTCCAATTCAGAATGTAATAAAACCAGATCCAGCTATAAAATGCATCATTCTTTTTTGTTTTAGACAACATTTCATGCACTGTTAAACATGTTAAAGCAAGTTGCAAGTGAAAATCTATGTCTCTGACTGAGTTTGCATTACTGTGATTTGACCTCTCTGCTGGCTGAGATAAGCTCATTTTCATCGTCCAATTCAAAAGTGATAAAAAAAGATCCAGACATAAAATGCATCATTCTTTTTTGTTTTAGACAACATTTCATGCACTGTTAAACATGTTAAAGGAAGTTGCAAGTGAAAATCTATGTCTCTGACTGAGTTTGCATTACTGTGATTTGACCTCTCTGCTGGCTGAGATAAGCTCATTTTCAACGTCCAATTCAGAATGTAATAAAACCAGATCCAGCTATAAAATGCATCATTCTTTTTTGTTTTAGACAACATTTCATGCACTGTTAAACATGTTAAAGCAAGTTGCAAGTGAAAATCTATGTCTCTGACTGAGTTTGCATTACTGTGATTTGACCTCTCTGCTGGCTGAGATAAGCTCATTTTCAACGTCCAATTTAGAATATAATAAAACCAGATCCAGCTATAAAATGCATCATTCTTTTTTGTTTTAGACAACATTTCATGCACTGTTAAACATGTTAAAGCAAGTTGCAAGAGAAAACATATGTCCCTGACTGAGTTTGCATTACTGTGATTTGACCTCTCTGCTGGCTGAGATAAGCTCATTTTCAACGTCCATTTCAGAAAATGATAAAAATAGATCCAGCCATAACATGGATCATTCTTTTTTGTTTTAGACAACATTTCATGCACTGTTAAACATGTTAAAGCAAGTTGCAAGTGAAAATCTATGTCTCTGACTGAGTTTGCATTACTGTGATTTGACCTCTCTGCTGGCTGAGATAAGCTCATTTTCAACGTCCATTTCAGAAAATGATAAAAACAGATCCAGCCATAACATGGATCATTCTTTTTTGTTTTAGACAACATTTCATGCACTGTTAAACATGTTAAAGCAAGTTGCAAGTGAAAATCTATGTCTCTGACTGAGTTTGCATTACTGTGATTTGACCTCTCTGCTGGCTGAGATAAGCTCATTTTCAACGTCCAATTTAGAATGTAATAAAACCAGACCCAGCTATAAAATGCATCATTCTTTTTTGTTTTAGACAACATTTCATGCACTGTTAAACATGTTAAAGCAAGTTGCAAGTGAAAATCTATGTCTCTGACTGAGTTTGCATTACTGTGATTTGACCTCTCTGCTGGCTGAGATAAGCTCATTTTCAACGTCCAATTTAGAATGTAATAAAACCAGATCCAGACATAAAATGCATCATTCTTTTTTGTTTTAGACAACATTTCATGCAATGTTAAACATGTTAAAGCAAGTTGCAAGTGAAAATCTATGTCTCTGACTGAGTTTGCATTACTGTGATTTGACCTCTCTGCTGGCTGAGATAAGCTCATTTTCAACGTCCAATTCAGAAAGTAAAAAAACCAGATCCAGCTATAAAATGCATCATTCTTTTTCGTTTTAGACAACATTTCATGCACTGTTAAACATGTTAAAGCAAGTTGCAAGTGAAAATCTATGTCTCTGACTGAGTTTGCATTACTGTGATTTGACCTCTCTGCTGGCTGAGATAAGCTCATTTTCAACGTCCAATTCAGAATGTAATAAAACCAGATCCAGCCATAAAATGCATCATTCTTTTTTGTTTTAGACAACATTTCATGCACTGTTAAACATGTTAAAGCAAGTTGCAAGTGAAAATCTATGTCTCTGACTGAGTTTGCTTTACTGTGATTTGACCTCTCTGCTGGCTGAGATAAGCTCATTTTTAATGTCCAATTCAGAATGTAATAAAACCAGATCCAGCTATAAAATGCATCATTCTTTTTTGTTTTAGACAAGATTTCATGCACTGTTAAACATGTTAAAGCAAGTTGCAAGTGAAAATCTATGTCTCTGACTGAGTTTGCATTACTGTGATTTGACCTCTCTGCTGGCTGAGATAAGCTCATTTTCAACGTCCAATTTAGAATGTAATAAAACCAGATCCAGACATAAAATGCATCATTCTTTTTTGTTTTAGACAACATTTCATGCACTGTTAAACATGTTAAAGCAAGTTGCAAGTGAAAATCTATGTCTCTGACTGAGTTTGCATTACTGTGATTTGACCTCTCTGCTGGCTGAGATAAGCTCATTTTCAAAGTCCAATTTAGAATGTAATAAAACCAGATCCAGCTATAAAATGCATCATTCTTTTTTGTTTTAGACAACATTTCATGCACTGTTAAACATGTTAAAGCAAGTTGCAAGTGAAAATATATGTCTCTGACTGAGTTTGCATTACTGTGATTTGACCTCTCTGCTGGCTGAGATAAGCTCATTTTCAACGTCCAATTCAGAATGTAATAAAACCAGATCCAGCTATAAAATGCATCATTCTTTTTTGTTTTAGACAACATTTCATGCACTGTTAAACATGTTAAAGCAAGTTGCAAGAGAAAATCTATGTCCCTGACTGAGTTTGCATTACTGTGATTTGACCTCTCTGCTGGCTGAGATAAGCTCATTTTCAACGTCCATTTCAGAAAATGATAAAAACAGATCCAGCCATAACATGGATCATTCTTTTTTGTTTTAGACAACATTTCATGCACTGTTAAACATGTTAAAGCAAGTTGCAAGTGAAAATCTATGTCTCTGACTGAGTTTGCATTACTGTGATTTGACCTCTCTGCTGGCTGAGATAAGCTCATTTTCAACGTCCAATTTAGAATGTAATAAAACCAGATCCAGACATAAAATGCATCATTCTTTTTTGTTTTAGACAACATTTCATGCACTGTTAAACATGTTAAAACAAGTTGCAAGTGAAAATCTATTTCTCTGACTGAATTTGCATTACTTTGATTTGACCTCTCTGCTGGCTGAGATAAGCTCATTTTCAACGTCCAATTTAGAATGTAATAAAACCAGATCCAGACATAAAATGCATCATTCTTTTTTGTTTTAGACAACATTTCATGCACTGTTAAACATGTTAAAGCAAGTTGCAAGTGAAAATCTATGTCTCTGACTGAGTTTGCATTACTGTGATTTGACCTCTCTGCTGGCTGAGATAAGCTCATTTTCAACGTCCAATTTAGAATGTAATAAAACCAGATCCAGACATAAAATGCATCATTCTTTTTTGTTTTAGACAACATTTCATGCAATGTTAAACATGTTAAAGCAAGTTGCAAGTGAAAATCTATGTCTCTGACTGAGTTTGCATTACTGTGATTTGACCTCTCTGCTGGCTGAGATAAGCTCATTTTCAACGTCCAATTCAGAATGTAATAAAACCAGATCCAGCTATAAAATGCATCATTCTTTTTCGTTTTAGACAACATTTCATGCACTGTTAAACATGTTAAAGCAAGTTGCAAGTGAAAATCTATGTCTCTGACTGAGTTTGCATTACTGTGATTTGACCTCTCTGCTGGCTGAGATAAGCTCATTTTCAACGTCCAATTCAGAATGTAATAAAACCAGATCCAGCTATAAAATGCATCATTCTTTTTTGTTTTAGACAAGATTTCATGCACTGTTAAACATGTTAAAGCAAGTTGCAAGTGAAAATCTATGTCTCTGACTGAGTTTGCATTACTGTGATTTGACCTCTCTGCTGGCTGAGATAAGCTCATTTTCAACGTCCAATTTAGAATGTAATAAAACCAGATCCAGACATAAAATGCATCATTCTTTTTTATTTTAGACAACATTTCATGCACTGTTAAACATGTTAAAGCAAGTTGCAAGTGAAAATCTATGTCTCTGACTGAGTTTGCATTACTGTGATTTGACCTCTCTGCTGGCTGAGATAAGCTCATTTTCAAAGTCCAATTTAGAATGTAATAAAACCAGATCCAGCTATAAAATGCATCATTCTTTTTTGTTTTAGACAACATTTCATGCACTGTTAAACATGTTAAAGCAAGTTGCAAGTGAAAATATATGTCTCTGACTGAGTTTGCATTACTGTGATTTGACCTCTCTGCTGGCTGAGATAAGCTCATTTTCAACGTCCAATTCAGAATGTAATAAAACCAGATCCAGCTATAAAATGCATCATTCTTTTTTGTTTTAGACAACATTTCATGCACTGTTAAACATGTTAAAGCAAGTTGCAAGAGAAAATCTATGTCCCTGACTGAGTTTGCATTACTGTGATTTGACCTCTCTGCTGGCTGAGATAAGCTCATTTTCAACGTCCATTTCAGAAAATTATAAAAACAGATCCAGCCATAACATGGATCATTCTTTTTTGTTTTAGACAACATTTCATGCACTGTTAAACATGTTAAAGCAAGTTGCAAGTGAAAATCTATGTCTCTGACTGAGTTTGCATTACTGTGATTTGACCTCTCTGCTGGCTGAGATAAGCTCATTTTCAACGTCCAATTTAGAATGTAATAAAACCAGATCCAGACATAAAATGCATCATTCTTTTTTGTTTTAGACAACATTTCATGCACTGTTAAACATGTTAAAACAAGTTGCAAGTGAAAATCTATTTCTCTGACTGAATTTGCATTACTGTGATTTGACCTCTCTGCTGGCTGAGATAAGCTCATTTTCAACGTCCAATTTAGAATGTAATAAAACCAGATCCAGACATAAAATGCATCATTCTTTTTTGTTTTAGACAACATTTCATGCAATGTTAAACATGTTAAAGCAAGTTGCAAGTGAAAATCTATGTCTCTGACTGAGTTTGCATTACTGTGATTTGACCTCTCTGCTGGCTGAGATAAGCTCATTTTCAACGTCCAATTTAGAATGTAATAAAATCAGATCCAGCTATAAAATGCATCATTCTTTTTTGTTTTAGACAACATTTCATGCACTGTTAAACATGTTAAAGCAAGTTGCAAGTGAAAATCTATGTCTCTGACTGAGTTTGCATTACTGTGATTTGACCTCTCTGCTGGCTGAGATAAGCTCATTTTCAACGTCCATTTCAGAAAATGATAAAAACAGATCCAGCCATAACATGGATCATTCTTTTTTGTTTTAGACAACATTTCATGCACTGTTAAACATGTTAAAGCAAGTTGCAAGTGAAAATCTATGTCTCTGACTGAGTTTGCATTACTGTGATTTGACCTCTCTGCTGGCTGAGATAAGCTCATTTTCAACGTCCAATTTAGAATGTAATAAAACCAGACCCAGCTATAAAATGCATCATTCTTTTTTGTTTTAGACAACATTTCATGCACTGTTAAACATGTTAAAGCAAGTTGCAAGTGAAAATATATGTCTCTGACTGAGTTTGCATTACTGTGATTTGACCTCTCTGCTGGCTGAGATAAGCTCATTTTCAACGTCCAATTCAGAATGTAATAAAACCAGATCCAGCCATAAAATGCATCATTCTTTTTTGTTTTAGACAACATTTCATGCACTGTTAAACATGTTAAAGCAAGTTGCAAGTGAAAATCTATGTCTCTGACTGAGTTTGCTTTACTGTGATTTGACCTCTCTGCTGGCTGAGATAAGCTCATTTTTAATGTCCAATTCAGAATGTAATAAAACCAGATCCAGCTATAAAATGCATCATTCTTTTTTGTTTTAGACAACATTTCATGCACTGTTAAACATGTTAAAGCAAGTTGCAAGTGAAAATCTATGTCTCTGACTGAGTTTGCATTACTGTGATTTGACCTCTCTGCTGGCTGAGATAAGCTCATTTTCATCGTCCAATTCAAAAGTGATAAAAACAGATCCAGACATAAAATGCATCATTCTTTTTTGTTTTAGACAACATTTCATGCACTGTTAAAACATGTTAAAGGAAGTTGCAAGTGAAAATCTATGTCTCTGACTGAGTTTGCATTACTGTGATTTGACCTCTCTGCTGGCTGAGATAAGCTCATTTTCAATGTCCAATTCAGAATGTAATAAAACCAGATCCAGCCATAAAATGCATCATTCTTTTTTGTTTTAGACAACATTTCATGCA
This sequence comes from Danio rerio, assembly GCF_052040795.2. NCBI lineage: Eukaryota > Metazoa > Chordata > Actinopteri > Cypriniformes > Danionidae > Danio > Danio rerio. Next base: position 59,181,667 of record NC_141025.1, on the reverse strand, counting down.
CTGTTAAACATGTTAAAGCAAGTTGCAAGTGAAAATCTATGTCTCTGACTGAGTTTGCATTACTGTGATTTGACCTCTCTGCTGGCTGAGATAAGCTCATTTTCAATGTCCAATTCAGAATGTAATAAAACCAGATCCAGCCATAAAATGCATCATTCTTTTTTGTTTTAGACAACATTTCATGCACTGTTAAACATGTTAAAGCAAGTTGCAAGTGAAAATCTATGTCTCTGACTGAGTTTGCATTACTGTGATTTGACCTCTCTGCTGGCTGAGATAAGCTCATTTTCAACGTCCAATTTAGAATGTAATAAAACCAGATCCAGACATAAAATGCATCATTCTTTTTTGTTTTAGACAACATTTCATGCACTGTTAAACATGTTAAAACAAGTTGCAAGTGAAAATCTATTTCTCTGACTGAATTTGCATTACTGTGATTTGACCTCTCTGCTGGCTGAGATAAGCTCATTTTCAACGTCCAATTTAGAATGTAATAAAACCAGATCCAGACATAAAATGCATCATTCTTTTTTGTTTTAGACAACATTTCATGCAATGTTAAACATGTTAAAGCAAGTTGCAAGTGAAAATCTATGTCTCTGACTGAGTTTGCATTACTGTGATTTGACCTCTCTGCTGGCTGAGATAAGCTCATTTTCAACGTCCAATTTAGAATGTAATAAAATCAGATCCAGCTATAAAATGCATCATTCTTTTTTGTTTTAGACAACATTTCATGCACTGTTAAACATGTTAAAGCAAGTTGCAAGTGAAAATCTATGTCTCTGACTGAGTTTGCATTACTGTGATTTGACCTCTCTGCTGGCTGAGATAAGCTCATTTTCAACGTCCAATTCAGAATGTAATAAAACCAGATCCGGCTATAAAATGCATCATTCTTTTTTGTTTTAGACAACATTTCATGCACTGTTAAACATGTTAAAGCAAGTTGCAAGTGAAAATCTATGTGTCTGACTGAGTTTGCATTACTGTGATTTGACCTCTCTGCTGGCTGAGATAAGCTCATTTTCAACGTCCATTTCAGAATGTAATAAAACCAGATCCAGCCATAAAATGCATCATTCTTTTTTGTTTTAGACAACATTTCATGTACTGTTAAACATGTTAAAGCAAGTTGCAAGTGAAAATATATGTCTCTGACTGAGTTTGCATTACTGTGATTTGACCTCTCTGCTGGCTGAGATAAGCTCATTTTCAACGTCCATTTCAGAAAGTGATAAAAACAGATCCAGCCATTAAATGCATCATTCTTTTTTGTTTTAGACAACATTTCATGCACTGTTAAACATGTTAAAGCAAGTTGCAAGTGAAAATATATGTCTCTGACTGAGTTTGCATTACTGTGATTTGACCTCTCTGCTGGCTGAGATAAGCTCATTTTCAACGTCCAATTCAGAATGTAATAAAACCAGATCCAGCTATAAAATGCATCATTCTTTTTTGTTTTAGACAACATTTCATGCACTGTTAAACATGTTAAAGCAAGTTGCAAGTGAAAATCTATGTCTCTGACTGAGTTTGCATTACTGTGATTTGACCTCTCTGCTGGCTGAGATAAGCTCATTTTCAACGTCAATTTAGAATGTAATAAAACCAGATCCAGCTATAAAATGCATCATTCTTTTTTGTTTTAGACAACATTTCATGCAATGTTAAACATGTTAAAGCAAGTTGCAAGTGAAAATCTATGTCTCTGACTGAGTTTGCATTACTGTGATTTGACCTCTCTGCTGGCTGAGATAAGCTCATTTTCAACATCCAATTCAGAATGTAATAAAACCAGATCCAGCTATAAAATGCATCATTCTTTTTTGTTTTAGACAACATTTCATGCACTGTTAAACATGTTAAAGCAAGTTGCAAGAGAAAATCTATGTCCCTGACTGAGTTTGCATTACTGTGATTTGACCTCTCTGCTGGCTGAGATAAGCTCATTTTCAACGTCCATTTCAGAAAATGATAAAAACAGATCCAGCCATAAAATGCATCATTCTTTTTTGTTTAGACAACATTTCATGCACTGTTAAACATGTTAAAGCAAGTTGCAAGTGAAAATCTATGTCTCTGACTGAGTTTGCATTACTGTGATTTGACCTCTCTGCTGGCTGAGATAAGCTCATTTTCAACGTCCAATTCAGAATGTAATAAAACCAGATCCAGCTATAAAATGCATCATTCTTTTTTGTTTTAGACAACATTTCATGCACTGTTAAACATGTTAAAGCAAGTTGCAAGAGAAAATCTATGTCCCTGACTGAGTTTGCATTACTGTGATTTGACCTCTCTGCTGGCTGAGATAAGCTCATTTTCAACGTCCATTTCAGAAAATGATAAAAACAGATCCAGCCATAACATAGATCATTCTTTTTTGTTTTAGACAACATTTCATGCACTGTTTAACATGTTAAAGCAAGTTGCAAGTGAAAATCTATGTCTCTGACTGAGTTTGCATTACTGTGATTTGACCTCTCTGCTGGCTGAGATAAGCTCATTTTCAACGTCCATTTCAGAAAGTGATAAAAACAGATCCAGCCATAAAATGCATCATTCTTTTTTGTTTTAGACAACATTTCATGCACTGTTAAACATGTTAAAGCAAGTTGCAAGTGAAAATATATGTCTCTGACTGAGTTTGCATTACTGTGATTTGACCTCTCTGCTGGCTGAGATAAGCTCATTTTCAACGTCCAATTCAGAATGTAATAAAACCAGATCCAGCTATAAAATGCATCATTCTTTTTTGTTTTAGACAACATTTCATGCACTGTTAAACATGTTAAAGCAAGTTCCAAGTGAAAATCTATGTCTCTGACTGAGTTTGCATTACTGTGATTTGACCTCTCTGCTGGCTGAGATAAGCTCATTTTCAACGTCAATTTAGAATGTAATAAAACCAGATCCAGCTATAAAATGCATCATTCTTTTTTGTTTTAGACAACATTTCATGCAATGTTAAACATGTTAAAGCAAGTTGCAAGTGAAAATCTATGTCTCTGACTGAGTTTGCATTACTGTGATTTGACCTCTCTGCTGGCTGAGATAAGCTCATTTTCAACATCCAATTCAGAATGTAATAAAACCAGATCCAGCTATAAAATGCATCATTCTTTTTTGTTTTAGACAACATTTCATGCACTGTTAAACATGTTAAAGCAAGTTGCAAGAGAAAATCTATGTCCCTGACTGAGTTTGCATTACTGTGATTTGACCTCTCTGCTGGCTGAGATAAGCTCATTTTCAACGTCCATTTCAGAAAATGATAAAAACAGATCCAGCCATAAAATGCATCATTCTTTTTTGTTTAGACAACATTTCATGCACTGTTAAACATGTTAAAGCAAGTTGCAAGTGAAAATCTATGTCTCTGACTGAGTTTGCATTACTGTGATTTGACCTCTCTGCTGGCTGAGATAAGCTCATTTTCAACGTCCAATTCAGAATGTAATAAAACCAGATCCAGCTATAAAATGCATCATTCTTTTTTGTTTTAGACAACATTTCATGCACTGTTAAACATGTTAAAGCAAGTTGCAAGAGAAAATCTATGTCCCTGACTGAGTTTGCATTACTGTGATTTGACCTCTCTGCTGGCTGAGATAAGCTCATTTTCAACGTCCATTTCAGAAAATGATAAAAACAGATCCAGCCATAACATAGATCATTCTTTTTTGTTTTAGACAACATTTCATGCACTGTTTAACATGTTAAAGCAAGTTGCAAGTGAAAATCTATGTCTCTGACTGAGTTTGCATTACTGTGATTTGACCTCTCTGCTGGCTGAGATAAGCTCATTTTCAACGTCCAATTCAGAATGTAATAAAACCAGATCCAGCTATAAAATGCATCATTCTTTTTTGTTTTAGACAACATTTCATGCACTGTTAAACATGTTAAAGCAAGTTGCAAGTGAAAATCTATGTCTCTGACTGAGTTTGCATTACTGTGATTTGACCTCTCTGCTGGCTGAGATAAGCTCATTTTCAACGTCCATTTCAGAAAGTGATAAAAACAGATCCAGCCATAAAATGCATCATTCTTTTTTGTTTTAGACAACATTTCATGCACTGTTAAACATGTTAAAGCAAGTTGCAAGAGAAAACATATGTCCCTGACTGAGTTTGCATTACTGTGATTTGACCTCTCTGCTGGCTGAGATAAGCTCATTTTCAACGTCCATTTCAGAAAGTGATAAAAACAGATCCAGCCATAAAATGCATCATTCTTTTTTGTTTTAGACAACATTTCATGCACTGTTAAACATGTTAAAGCAAGTTGCAAGTGAAAATATATGTCTCTGACTGAGTTTGCATTACTGTGATTTGACCTCTCTGCTGGCTGAGATAAGCTCATTTTCAACGTCCAATTCAGAATGTAATAAAACCAGATCCAGCTATAAAATGCATCATTCTTTTTTGTTTTAGACAACATTTCATGCACTGTTAAACATGTTAAAGCAAGTTGCAAGTGAAAATCTATGTCTCTGACTGAGTTTGCATTACTGTGATTTGACCTCTCTGCTGGCTGAGATAAGCTCATTTTCAACGTCCAATTTAGAATGTAATAAAACCAGATCCAGACATAAAATGCATCATTCTTTTTTGTTTTAGACAACATTTCATGCACTGTTAAACATGTTAAAGCAAGTTGCAAGTGAAAATCTATGTCTCTGACTGAGTTTGCATTACTGTGATTTGACCTCTCTGCTGGCTGAGATAAGCTCATTTTCAACGTCCATTTCAGAAAATGATAAAAACAGATCCAGCCATAACATGGATCATTCTTTTTTGTTTTAGACAACATTTCATGCACTGTTAAACATGTTAAAGCAAGTTGCAAGTGAAAATCTATGTCTCTGACTGAGTTTGCATTACTGTGATTTGACCTCTCTGCTGGCTGAGATAAGCTCATTTTCAACGTCCAATTTAGAATGTAATAAAACCAGACCCAGCTATAAAATGCATCATTCTTTTTTGTTTTAGACAACATTTCATGCACTGTTAAACATGTTAAAGCAAGTTGCAAGTGAAAATATATGTCTCTGACTGAGTTTGCATTACTGTGATTTGACCTCTCTGCTGGCTGAGATAAGCTCATTTTCAACGTCCAATTCAGAATGTAATAAAACCAGATCCAGCCATAAAATGCATCATTCTTTTTTGTTTTAGACAACATTTCATGCACTGTTAAACATGTTAAAGCAAGTTGCAAGTGAAAATCTATGTCTCTGACTGAGTTTGCTTTACTGTGATTTGACCTCTCTGCTGGCTGAGATAAGCTCATTTTTAATGTCCAATTCAGAATGTAATAAAACCAGATCCAGCTATAAAATGCATCATTCTTTTTTGTTTTAGACAACATTTCATGCACTGTTAAACATGTTAAAGCAAGTTGCAAGTGAAAATCTATGTCTCTGACTGAGTTTGCATTACTGTGATTTGACCTCTCTGCTGGCTGAGATAAGCTCATTTTCATCGTCCAATTCAAAAGTGATAAAAACAGATCCAGACATAAAATGCATCATTCTTTTTTGTTTTAGACAACATTTCATGCACTGTTAAAACATGTTAAAGGAAGTTGCAAGTGAAAATCTATGTCTCTGACTGAGTTTGCATTACTGTGATTTGACCTCTCTGCTGGCTGAGATAAGCTCATTTTCAACGTCCAATTCAGAATGTAATAAAACCAGATCCAGCCATAAAATGCATCATTCTTTTTTGTTTTAGACAACATTTCATGCACTGTTAAACATGTTAAAGCAAGTTGCAAGTGAAAATCTATGTCTCTGACTGAGTTTGCATTACTGTGATTTGACCTCTCTGCTGGCTGAGATAAGCTCATTTTCAATGTCCAATTCAGAATGTAATAAAACCAGATCCAGCCATAAAATGCATCATTCTTTTTTGTTTTAGACAACATTTCATGCACTGTTAAACATGTTAAAGCAAGTTGCAAGTGAAAATCTATGTCTCTGACTGAGTTTGCATTACTGTGATTTGACCTCTCTGCTGGCTGAGATAAGCTCATTTTCAACGTCCAATTTAGAATGTAATAAAACCAGATCCAGACATAAAATGCATCATTCTTTTTTGTTTTAGACAACATTTCATGCACTGTTAAACATGTTAAAACAAGTTGCAAGTGAAAATCTATTTCTCTGACTGAATTTGCATTACTGTGATTTGACCTCTCTGCTGGCTGAGATAAGCTCATTTTCAACGTCCAATTTAGAATGTAATAAAACCAGATCCAGACATAAAATGCATCATTCTTTTTTGTTTTAGACAACATTTCATGCAATGTTAAACATGTTAAAGCAAGTTGCAAGTGAAAATCTATGTCTCTGACTGAGTTTGCATTACTGTGATTTGACCTCTCTGCTGGCTGAGATAAGCTCATTTTCAACGTCCAATTTAGAATGTAATAAAATCAGATCCAGCTATAAAATGCATCATTCTTTTTTGTTTTAGACAACATTTCATGCACTGTTAAACATGTTAAAGCAAGTTGCAAGTGAAAATCTATGTCTCTGACTGAGTTTGCATTACTGTGATTTGACCTCTCTGCTGGCTGAGATAAGCTCATTTTCAACGTCCAATTCAGAATGTAATAAAACCAGATCCGGCTATAAAATGCATCATTCTTTTTTGTTTTAGACAACATTTCATGCACTGTTAAACATGTTAAAGCAAGTTGCAAGTGAAAATCTATGTGTCTGACTGAGTTTGCATTACTGTGATTTGACCTCTCTGCTGGCTGAGATAAGCTCATTTTCAACGTCCATTTCAGAATGTAATAAAACCAGATCCAGCCATAAAATGCATCATTCTTTTTTGTTTTAGACAACATTTCATGTACTGTTAAACATGTTAAAGCAAGTTGCAAGTGAAAATATATGTCTCTGACTGAGTTTGCATTACTGTGATTTGACCTCTCTGCTGGCTGAGATAAGCTCATTTTCAACGTCCATTTCAGAAAGTGATAAAAACAGATCCAGCCATAAAATGCATCATTCTTTTTTGTTTTAGACAACATTTCATGCACTGTTAAACATGTTAAAGCAAGTTGCAAGTGAAAATATATGTCTCTGACTGAGTTTGCATTACTGTGATTTGACCTCTCTGCTGGCTGAGATAAGCTCATTTTCAACGTCCAATTCAGAATGTAATAAAACCAGATCCAGCTATAAAATGCATCATTCTTTTTTGTTTTAGACAACATTTCATGCACTGTTAAACATGTTAAAGCAAGTTGCAAGTGAAAATCTATGTCTCTGACTGAGTTTGCATTACTGTGATTTGACCTCTCTGCTGGCTGAGATAAGCTCATTTTCAACGTCAATTTAGAATGTAATAAAACCAGATCCAGCTATAAAATGCATCATTCTTTTTTGTTTTAGACAACATTTCATGCAATGTTAAACATGTTAAAGCAAGTTGCAAGTGAAAATCTATGTCTCTGACTGAGTTTGCATTACTGTGATTTGACCTCTCTGCTGGCTGAGATAAGCTCATTTTCAACATCCAATTCAGAATGTAATAAAACCAGATCCAGCTATAAAATGCATCATTCTTTTTTGTTTTAGACAACATTTCATGCACTGTTAAACATGTTAAAGCAAGTTGCAAGAGAAAATCTATGTCCCTGACTGAGTTTGCATTACTGTGATTTGACCTCTCTGCTGGCTGAGATAAGCTCATTTTCAACGTCCATTTCAGAAAATGATAAAAACAGATCCAGCCATAAAATGCATCATTCTTTTTTGTTTAGACAACATTTCATGCACTGTTAAACATGTTAAAGCAAGTTGCAAGTGAAAATCTATGTCTCTGACTGAGTTTGCATTACTGTGATTTGACCTCTCTGCTGGCTGAGATAAGCTCATTTTCAACGTCCAATTCAGAATGTAATAAAACCAGATCCAGCTATAAAATGCATCATTCTTTTTTGTTTTAGACAACATTTCATGCACTGTTAAACATGTTAAAGCAAGTTGCAAGAGAAAATCTATGTCCCTGACTGAGTTTGCATTACTGTGATTTGACCTCTCTGCTGGCTGAGATAAGCTCATTTTCAACGTCCATTTCAGAAAATGATAAAAACAGATCCAGCCATAACATAGATCATTCTTTTTTGTTTTAGACAACATTTCATGCACTGTTTAACATGTTAAAGCAAGTTGCAAGTGAAAATCTATGTCTCTGACTGAGTTTGCATTACTGTGATTTGACCTCTCTGCTGGCTGAGATAAGCTCATTTTCAACGTCCAATTCAGAATGTAATAAAACCAGATCCAGCTATAAAATGCATCATTCTTTTTTGTTTTAGACAACATTTCATGCACTGTTAAACATGTTAAAGCAAGTTGCAAGTGAAAATCTATGTCTCTGACTGAGTTTGCATTACTGTGATTTGACCTCTCTGCTGGCTGAGATAAGCTCATTTTCAACGTCCATTTCAGAAAGTGATAAAAACAGATCCAGCCATAAAATGCATCATTCTTTTTTGTTTTAGACAACATTTCATGCACTGTTAAACATGTTAAAGCAAGTTGCAAGAGAAAACATATGTCCCTGACTGAGTTTGCATTACTGTGATTTGACCTCTCTGCTGGCTGAGATAAGCTCATTTTCAACGTCCATTTCAGAAAGTGATAAAAACAGATCCAGCCATAAAATGCATCATTCTTTTTTGTTTTAGACAACATTTCATGCACTGTTAAACATGTTAAAGCAAGTTGCAAGTGAAAATATATGTCTCTGACTGAGTTTGCATTACTGTGATTTGACCTCTCTGCTGGCTGAGATAAGCTCATTTTCAACGTCCAATTCAGAATGTAATAAAACCAGATCCAGCTATAAAATGCATCATTCTTTTTTGTTTTAGACAACATTTCATGCACTGTTAAACATGTTAAAGCAAGTTGCAAGTGAAAATCTATGTCTCTGACTGAGTTTGCATTACTGTGATTTGACCTCTCTGCTGGCTGAGATAAGCTCATTTTCAACGTCCAATTTAGAATGTAATAAAACCAGATCCAGACATAAAATGCATCATTCTTTTTTGTTTTAGACAACATTTCATGCACTGTTAAACATGTTAAAGCAAGTTGCAAGTGAAAATCTATGTCTCTGACTGAGTTTGCATTACTGTGATTTGACCTCTCTGCTGGCTGAGATAAGCTCATTTTCAACGTCCATTTCAGAAAATGATAAAAACAGATCCAGCCATAACATGGATCATTCTTTTTTGTTTTAGACAACATTTCATGCACTGTTAAACATGTTAAAGCAAGTTGCAAGTGAAAATCTATGTCTCTGACTGAGTTTGCATTACTGTGATTTGACCTCTCTGCTGGCTGAGATAAGCTCATTTTCAACGTCCAATTTAGAATGTAATAAAACCAGACCCAGCTATAAAATGCATCATTCTTTTTTGTTTTAGACAACATTTCATGCACTGTTAAACATGTTAAAGCAAGTTGCAAGTGAAAATATATGTCTCTGACTGAGTTTGCATTACTGTGATTTGACCTCTCTGCTGGCTGAGATAAGCTCATTTTCAACGTCCAATTCAGAATGTAATAAAACCAGATCCAGCCATAAAATGCATCATTCTTTTTTGTTTTAGACAACATTTCATGCACTGTTAAACATGTTAAAGCAAGTTGCAAGTGAAAATCTATGTCTCTGACTGAGTTTGCTTTACTGTGATTTGACCTCTCTGCTGGCTGAGATAAGCTCATTTTTAATGTCCAATTCAGAATGTAATAAAACCAGATCCAGCTATAAAATGCATCATTCTTTTTTGTTTTAGACAACATTTCATGCACTGTTAAACATGTTAAAGCAAGTTGCAAGTGAAAATCTATGTCTCTGACTGAGTTTGCATTACTGTGATTTGACCTCTCTGCTGGCTGAGATAAGCTCATTTTCATCGTCCAATTCAAAAGTGATAAAAACAGATCCAGACATAAAATGCATCATTCTTTTTTGTTTTAGACAACATTTCATGCACTGTTAAAACATGTTAAAGGAAGTTGCAAGTGAAAATCTATGTCTCTGACTGAGTTTGCATTACTGTGATTTGACCTCTCTGCTGGCTGAGATAAGCTCATTTTCAACGTCCAATTTAGAATGTAATAAAACCAGATCCAGCTATAAAATGCATCATTCTTTTTTGTTTTAGACAACATTTCATGCACTGTTAAACATGTTAAAGCAAGTTGCAAGTGAAAATCTATGTCTCTGACTGAGTTTGCATTACTGTGATTTGACCTCTCTGCTGGCTGAGATAAGCTCATTTTCAACGTCCAATTCAGAATGCAATAAAACCAGATCCAGCTATAAAATGCATCATTCTTTTTTGTTTTAGACAACATTTCTTGCACTGTTAAACATGTTAAAGCAAGTTGCAAGTGAAAATCTATGTCCCTGACTGAGTTTGCATTACTGTGATTTGACCTCTCTGCTGGCTGAGATAAGCTCATTTTCAACGTCCATTTCAGAAAATGATAAAAACAGATCCAGCCATAACATGGATCATTCTTTTTTGTTTTAGACAACATTTCATGCACTGTTAAACATGTTAAAGCAAGTTGCAAGTGAAAATCTATGTCTCTGACTGAGTTTGCATTACTGTGATTTGACCTCTCTGCTGGCTGAGATAAGCTCATTTTCAACGTCCAATTCAGAATGTAATAAAACCAGATCCAGCTATAAAATGCATCATTCTTTTTTGTTTTAGACAACATTTCATGCACTGTTAAACATGTTAAAGCAAGTTGCAAGTGAAAATCTATGTCTCTGACTGAGTTTGCATTACTGTGATTTGACCTCTCTGCTGGCTGAGATAAGCTCATTTTCAACGTCCAATTTAGAATGTAATAAAACCAGACCCAGCTATAAAATGCATCATTCTTTTTTGTTTTAGACAACATTTCATGCACTGTTAAACATGTTAAAGCAAGTTGCAAGTGAAAATCTATGTCTCTGACTGAGTTTGCATTACTGTGATTTGACCTCTCTGCTGGCTGAGATAAGCTCATTTTCAACGTCCAATTCAGAATGTAATAAAACCAGATCCAGCCATAAAATGCATCATTCTTTTTTGTTTTAGACAACATTTCATGCACTGTTAAACATGTTAAAGCAAGTTGCAAGTGAAAATCTATGTCTCTGACTGAGTTTGCATTACTGTGATTTGACCTCTCTGCTGGCTGAGATAAGCTCATTTTCAATGTCCAATTCAGAATGTAATAAAACCAGATCCAGCCATAAAATGCATCATTCTTTTTTGTTTTAGACAACATTTCATGCACTGTTAAACATGTTAAAGCAAGTTGCAAGTGAAAATCTATGTCTCTGACTGAGTTTGAATTACTGTGATTTGACCTCTTTGCTGGCTGAGATAAGCTCATTTTCAATGTCCAATTCAGAATGTAATAAAACCAGATCCAGCTATAAAATGCATCATTCTTTTTTGTTTTAGACAACATTTCATGCACTGTTAAACATGTTAAAGCAAGTTGCAAGTGAAAATCTATGTCTCTGACTGAGTTTGCATTACTGTGATTTGACCTCTCTGCTGGCTGAGATAAGCTCATTTTCATCGTCCAATTCAAAAGTGATAAAAAAAGATCCAGACATAAAATGCATCATTCTTTTTTGTTTTAGACAACATTTCATGCACTGTTAAACATGTTAAAGGAAGTTGCAAGTGAAAATCTATGTCTCTGACTGAGTTTGCATTACTGTGATTTGACCTCTCTGCTGGCTGAGATAAGCTCATTTTCAACGTCCAATTCAGAATGTAATAAAACCAGATCCAGCTATAAAATGCATCATTCTTTTTTGTTTTAGACAACATTTCATGCACTGTTAAACATGTTAAAGCAAGTTGCAAGTGAAAATCTATGTCTCTGACTGAGTTTGCATTACTGTGATTTGACCTCTCTGCTGGCTGAGATAAGCTCATTTTCAACGTCCAATTTAGAATATAATAAAACCAGATCCAGCTATAAAATGCATCATTCTTTTTTGTTTTAGACAACATTTCATGCACTGTTAAACATGTTAAAGCAAGTTGCAAGAGAAAACATATGTCCCTGACTGAGTTTGCATTACTGTGATTTGACCTCTCTGCTGGCTGAGATAAGCTCATTTTCAACGTCCATTTCAGAAAATGATAAAAATAGATCCAGCCATAACATGGATCATTGTTTTTTGTTTTAGACAACATTTCATGCACTGTTAAACATGTTAAAGCAAGTTGCAAGTGAAAATCTATGTCTCTGACTGAGTTTGCATTACTGTGATTTGACCTCTCTGCTGGCTGAGATAAGCTCATTTTCAACGTCCATTTCAGAAAATGATAAAAACAGATCCAGCCATAACATGGATCATTCTTTTTTGTTTTAGACAACATTTCATGCACTGTTAAACATGTTAAAGCAAGTTGCAAGTGAAAATCTATGTCTCTGACTGAGTTTGCATTACTGTGATTTGACCTCTCTGCTGGCTGAGATAAGCTCATTTTCAACGTCCAATTTAGAATGTAATAAAACCAGACCCAGCTATAAAATGCATCATTCTTTTTTGTTTTAGACAACATTTCATGCACTGTTAAACATGTTAAAGCAAGTTGCAAGTGAAAATATATGTCTCTGACTGAGTTTGCATTACTGTGATTTGACCTCTCTGCTGGCTGAGATAAGCTCATTTTCAACGTCCAATTCAGAATGTAATAAAACCAGATCCAGCCATAAAATGCATCATTCTTTTTTGTTTTAGACAACATTTTATGCACTGTTAAACATGTTAAAGCAAGTTGCAAGTGAAAATCTATGTCTCTGACTGAGTTTGCTTTACTGTGATTTGACCTCTCTGCTGGCTGAGATAAGCTCATTTTCAACGTCCAATTCAGAATGTAATAAAACCAGATCCAGCCATAAAATGCATCATTCTTTTTTGTTTTAGACAACATTTCATGCACTGTTAAACATGTTAAAGCAAGTTGCAAGTGAAAATCTATGTCTCTGACTGAGTTTGCATTACTGTGATTTGACCTCTCTGCTGGCTGAGATAAGCTCATTTTCAATGTCCAATTCAGAATGTAATAAAACCAGATCCAGCTATAAAATGCATCATTCTTTTTTGTTTTAGACAACATTTCATGCACTGTTAAACATGTTAAAGCAAGTTGCAAGTGAAAATCTATGTCTCTGACTGAGTTTGCATTACTGTGATTTGACCTCTCTGCTGGCTGAGATAAGCTCATTTTCATCGTCCAATTCAAAAGTGATAAAAACAGATCCAGACATAAAATGCATCATTCTTTTTTGTTTTAGACAACATTTCATGCACTGTTAAAACATGTTAAAGGAAGTTGCAAGTGAAAATCTATGTCTCTGACTGAGTTTGCATTACTGTGATTTGACCTCTCTGCTGGCTGAGATAAGCTCATTTTCAACGTCCAATTTAGAATGTAATAAAACCAGATCCAGCTATAAAATGCATCATTCTTTTTTGTTTTAGACAACATTTCATGCACTGTTAAACATGTTAAAGCAAGTTGCAAGTGAAAATCTATGTCTCTGACTGAGTTTGCATTACTGTGATTTGACCTCTCTGCTGGCTGAGATAAGCTCATTTTCAACGTCCAATTCAGAATGCAATAAAACCAGATCGAGCTATAAAATGCATCATTCTTTTTTGTTTTAGACAACATTTCTTGCACTGTTAAACATGTTAAAGCAAGTTGCAAGTGAAAATCTATGTCCCTGACTGAGTTTGCATTACTGTGATTTGACCTCTCTGCTGGCTGAGATAAGCTCATTTTCAACGTCCATTTCAGAAAATGATAAAAACAGATCCAGCCATAACATGGATCATTCTTTTTTGTTTTAGACAACATTTCATGCACTGTTAAACATGTTAAAGCAAGTTGCAAGTGAAAATCTATGTCTCTGACTGAGTTTGCATTACTGTGATTTGACCTCTCTGCTGGCTGAGATAAGCTCATTTTCAACGTCCAATTCAGAATGTAATAAAACCAGATCCAGCTATAAAATGCATCATTCTTTTTGGTTTTAGACAACATTTCATGCACTGTTAAACATGTTAAAGCAAGTTGCAAGTGAAAATCTATGTCTCTGACTGAGTTTGCATTACTGTGATTTGACCTCTCTGCTGGCTGAGATAAGCTCATTTTCATCGTCCAATTCAAAAGTGATAAAAAAAGATCCAGACATAAAATGCATCATTCTTTTTTGTTTTAGACAACATTTCATGCACTGTTAAACATGTTAAAGGAAGTTGCAAGTGAAAATCTATGTCTCTGACTGAGTTTGCATTACTGTGATTTGACCTCTCTGCTGGCTGAGATAAGCTCATTTTCAACGTCCAATTCAGAATGTAATAAGACCAGATCCAGCTATAAAATGCATCATTCTTTTTTGTTTTAGACAACATTTCATGCACTGTTAAACATGTTAAAGCAAGTTGCAAGTGAAAATCTATGTCTCTGACTGAGTTTGCATTACTGTGATTTGACCTCTCTGCTGGCTGAGATAAGCTCATTTTCAACGTCCAATTTAGAATGTAATAAAACCAGACCCAGCTATAAAATGCATCATTCTTTTTTGTTTTAGACAACATTTCATGCACTGTTAAACATGTTAAAGCAAGTTGCAAGAGAAAATCTATGTCCCTGACTGAGTTTGCATTACTGTGATTTGACCTCTCTGCTGGCTGAGATAAGCTCATTTTCAACGCCCATTTCAGAAAATGATAAAAACAGATCCAGCCATAACATAGATCATTCTTTTTTGTTTTAGACAACATTTCATGCACTGTTTAACATGTTAAAGCAAGTTGCAAGTGAAAATCTATGTCTCTGACTGAGTTTGCATTACTGTGATTTGACCTCTCTGCTGGCTGAGATAAGCTCATTTTCAACGTCCAATTCAGAATGTAATAAAACCAGATCCAGCTATAAAATGCATCATTCTTTTTTGTTTTAGACAACATTTCATGCACTGTTAAACATGTTAAAGCAAGTTGCAAGTGAAAATCTATGTCTCTGACTGAGTTTGCATTACTGTGATTTGACCTCTCTGCTGGCTGAGATAAGCTCATTTTCAACGTCCAATTTAGAATGTAATAAAACCAGATCCAGCTATAAAATGCATCATTCTTTTTTGTTTTAGACAACATTTCATGCACTGTTAAACATGTTAAAGCAAGTTGCAAGAGAAAACATATGTCCCTGACTGAGTTTGCATTACTGTGATTTGACCTCTCTGCTGGCTGAGATAAGCTCATTTTCAACGTCCATTTCAGAAAATGATAAAAACAGATCCAGCCATAACATGGATCATTCTTTTTTGTTTTAGACAACATTTCATGCACTGTTAAACATGTTAAAGCAAGTTGCAAGTGAAAATCTATGTCTCTGACTGAGTTTGCATTACTGTGATTTGACCTCTCTGCTGGCTGAGATAAGCTCATTTTCAACGTCCATTTCAGAAAATGATAAAAACAGATCCAGCCATAACATGGATCATTCTTTTTTGTTTTAGACAACATTTCATGCACTGTTAAACATGTTAAAGCAAGTTGCAAGTGAAAATCTATGTCTCTGACTGAGTTTGCATTACTGTGATTTGACCTCTCTGCTGGCTGAGATAAGCTCATTTTCAACGTCCAATTTAGAATGTAATAAAACCAGACCCAGCTATAAAATGCATCATTCTTTTTTGTTTTAGACAACATTTCATGCACTGTTAAACATGTTAAAGCAAGTTGCAAGTGAAAATATATGTCTCTGACTGAGTTTGCATTACTGTGATTTGACCTCTCTGCTGGCTGAGATAAGCTCATTTTCAACGTCCAATTCAGAATGTAATAAAACCAGATCCAGCCATAAAATGCATCATTCTTTTTTGTTTTAGACAACATTTTATGCACTGTTAAACATGTTAAAGCAAGTTGCAAGTGAAAATCTATGTCTCTGACTGAGTTTGCTTTACTGTGATTTGACCTCTCTGCTGGCTGAGATAAGCTCATTTTCAACGTCCAATTCAGAATGTAATAAAACCAGATCCAGCCATAAAATGCATCATTCTTTTTTGTTTTAGACAACATTTCATGCACTGTTAAACATGTTAAAGCAAGTTGCAAGTGAAAATCTATGTCTCTGACTGAGTTTGCATTACTGTGATTTGACCTCTCTGCTGGCTGAGATAAGCTCATTTTCAATGTCCAATTCAGAATGTAATAAAACCAGATCCAGCCATAAAATGCATCATTCTTTTTTGTTTTAGACAACATTTCATGCACTGTTAAACATGTTAAAGCAAGTTGCAAGTGAAAATCTATGTCTCTGACTGAGTTTGCATTACTGTGATTTGACCTCTCTGCTGGCTGAGATAAGCTCATTTTCATCGTCCAATTCAAAAGTGATAAAAACAGATACAGACATAAAATGCATCATTCTTTTTTGTTTTAGACAACATTTCATGCACTGTTAAAACATGTTAAAGGAAGTTGCAAGTGAAAATCTATGTCTCTGACTGAGTTTGCATTACTGTGATTTGACCTCTCTGCTGGCTGAGATAAGCTCATTTTCAACGTCCAATTTAGAATGTAATAAAACCAGATCCAGCTATAAAATGCATCATTCTTTTTTGTTTTAGACAACATTTCATGCACTGTTAAACATGTTAAAGCAAGTTGCAAGTGAAAATCTATGTCTCTGACTGAGTTTGCATTACTGTGATTTGACCTCTCTGCTGGCTGAGATAAGCTCATTTTCAACGTCCAATTCAGAATGCAATAAAACCAGATCCAGCTATAAAATGCATCATTCTTTTTTGTTTTAGACAACATTTCATGCACTGTTAAACATGTTAAAGCAAGTTGCAAGTGAAAATCTATGTCCCTGACTGAGTTTGCATTACTGTGATTTGACCTCTCTGCTGGCTGAGATAAGCTCATTTTCAACGTCCATTTCAGAAAATGATAAAAACAGATCCAGCCATAACATGGATCATTCTTTTTTGTTTTAGACAACATTTCATGCACTGTTAAACATGTTAAAGCAAGTTGCAAGTGAAAATCTATGTCTCTGACTGAGTTTGCATTACTGCGATTTGACCTCTCTGCTGGCTGAGATAAGCTCATTTTCAACGTCCAATTCAGAATGTAATAAAACCAGATCCAGCTATAAAATGCATCATTCTTTTTTGTTTTAGACAACATTTCATGCACTGTTAAACATGTTAAAGCAAGTTGCAAGATAAAATCTATGTCTCTGACTGAGTTTGCATTACTGTGATTTGACCTCTCTGCTGGCTGAGATAAGCTCATTTTCAACGTCCAATTTAGAATGTAATAAAACCAGACCCAGCTATAAAATGCATCATTCTTTTTTGTTTTAGACAACATTTCATGCACTGTTAAACATGTTAAAGCAAGTTGCAAGTGAAAATCTATGTCTCTGACTGAGTTTGCATTACTGTGATTTGACCTCTCTGCTGGCTGAGATAAGCTCATTTTCAACGTCCAATTCAGAATGTAATAAAACCAGATCCAGCCATAAAATGCATCATTCTTTTTTGTTTTAGACAACATTTCATGCACTGTTAAACATGTTAAAGCAAGTTGCAAGTGAAAATCTATGTCTCTGACTGAGTTTGCATTACTGTGATTTGACCTCTCTGCTGGCTGAGATAAGCTCATTTTCAATGTCCAATTCAGAATGTAATAAAACCAGATCCAGCCATAAAATGCATCATTCTTTTTTGTTTTAGACAACATTTCATGCACTGTTAAACATGTTAAAGCAAGTTGCAAGTGAAAATCTATGTCTCTGACTGAGTTTGAATTACTGTGATTTGACCTCTTTGCTGGCTGAGATAAGCTCATTTTCAATGTCCAATTCAGAATGTAATAAAACCAGATCCAGCTATAAAATGCATCATTCTTTTTTGTTTTAGACAACATTTCATGCACTGTTAAACATGTTAAAGCAAGTTGCAAGTGAAAATCTATGTCTCTGACTGAGTTTGCATTACTGTGATTTGACCTCTCTGCTGGCTGAGATAAGCTCATTTTCATCGTCCAATTCAAATGTAATAAAACCAGATCCAGCCATAAAATGCATCATTCTTTTTTGTTTTAGACAACATTTCATGCACTGTTAAACATGTTAAAGCAAGTTGCAAGTGAAAATCTATGTCTCTGACTGAGTTTTTATTACTGTGATTTGACCTCTCTGCTGGCTGAGATAAGCTCATTTTCAATGTCCAATTCAGAATGTAATAAAACCAGATCCAGCTATAAAATGCATCATTCTTTTTTGTTTTAGACAACATTTCATGCACTGTTAAACATGTTAAAGCAAGTTGCAAGTGAAAATCTATGTCTCTGACTGAGTTTGCATTACTGTGATTTGACCTCTCTGCTGGCTGAGATAAGCTCATTTTCATCGTCCAATTCAAAAGTGATAAAAACAGATCCAGACATAAAATGCATCATTCTTTTTTGTTTTAGACAACATTTCATGCACTGTTAAACATGTTAAAGGAAGTTGCAAGTGAAAATCTATGTCTCTGACTGAGTTTGCATTACTGTGATTTGACCTCTCTGCTGGCTGAGATAAGCTCATTTTCAACGTCCAATTTAGAATGTAATAAAACCAGATCCAGCTATAAAATGCATCATTCTTTTTTGTTTTAGACAACATTTCATGCACTGTTAAACATGTTAAAGCAAGTTGCAAGTGAAAATCTATGTCTCTGACTGAGTTTGCATTACTGTGATTTGACCTCTCTGCTGGCTGAGATAAGCTCATTTTCAATGTCCAATTCAGAATGCAATAAAACAAGATCCAGCTATAAAATTCATCATTCTTTTTTGTTTTAGACAACATTTCATGCACTGTTAAACATGTTAAAGCAAGTTGCAAGTGAAAATCTATGTCCCTGACTGAGTTTGCATTACTGTGATTTGACCTCTCTGCTGGCTGAGATAAGCTCATTTTCAACGTCCATTTCAGAAAATGATAAAAACAGATCCAGCCATAACATGGATCATTCTTTTTTGTTTTAGACAACATTTCATGCACTGTTAAACATGTTAAAGCAAGTTGCAAGTGAAAATCTATGTCTCTGACTGAGTTTGCATTACTGTGATTTGACCTCTCTGCTGGCTGAGATAAGCTCATTTTCAACGTCCAATTCAGAATGTAATAAAACCAGATCCAGCTATAAAATGCATCATTCTTTTTTGTTTTAGACAACATTTCATGCACTGTTAAACATGTTAAAGCAAGTTGCAAGTGAAAATCTATGTCTCTGACTGAGTTTGCATTACTGTGATTTGACCTCTCTGCTGGCTGAGATAAGCTCATTTTCAACGTCCAATTTAGAATGTAATAAAACCAGACCCAGCTATAAAATGCATCATTCTTTTTTGTTTTAGACAACATTTCATGCACTGTTAAACATGTTAAAGCAAGTTGCAAGTGAAAATCTATGTCTCTGACTGAGTTTGCATTACTGTGATTTGACCTCTCTGCTGGCTGAGATAAGCTCATTTTCAACGTCCAATTCAGAATGTAATAAAACCAGATCCAGCCATAAAATGCATCATTCTTTTTTGTTTTAGACAACATTTCATGCACTGTTAAACATGTTAAAGCAAGTTGCAAGTGAAAATATATGTCTCTGACTGAGTTTGCATTACTGTGATTTGACCTCTCTGCTGGCTGAGATAAGCTCATTTTCAACGTCCAATTCAGAATGTAATAAAACCAGATCCAGCCATAAAATGCATCATTCTTTTTTGTTTTAGACAACATTTCATGCACTGTTAAACATGTTAAAGCAAGTTGCAAGTGAAAATCTATGTCTCTGACTGAGTTTGCATTACTGTGATTTGACCTCTCTGCTGGCTGAGATAAGCTCATTTTCAACGTCCAATTCAGAATGTAATAAAACCAGATCCAGCTATAAAATGCATCATTATTTTTTGTTTTAGACAACATTTCATGCACTGTTAAACATGTTAAAGCAAGTTGCAAGTGAAAATCTATGTCTCTGACTGAGTTTGCATTACTGTGATTTGACCTCTCTGCTGGCTGAGATAAGCTCATTTTCAACGTCCAATTTAGAATGTAATAAAACCAGACCCAGCTATAAAATGCATCATTCTTTTTTGTTTTAGACAACATTTCATGCACTGTTAAACATGTTAAAGCAAGTTGCAAGTGAAAATCTATGTCTCTGACTGAGTTTGCATTACTGTGATTTGACCTCTCTGCTGGCTGAGATAAGCTCATTTTCAACGTCCAATTCAGAATGTAATAAAACCAGATCCAGCCATAAAATGCATCATTCTTTTTTGTTTTAGACAACATTTCATGCACTGTTAAACATGTTAAAGCAAGTTGCAAGTGAAAATATATGTCTCTGACTGAGTTTGCATTACTGTGATTTGACCTCTCTGCTGGCTGAGATAAGCTCATTTTCAACGTCCAATTCAGAATGTAATAAAACCAGATCCAGCCATAAAATGCATCATTCTTTTTTGTTTTAGACAACATTTCATGCACTGTTAAACATGTTAAAGCAAGTTGCAAGTGAAAATCTATGTCTCTGACTGAGTTTGCATTACTGTGATTTGACCTCTCTGCTGGCTGAGATAAGCTCATTTTCAATGTCCAATTCAGAATGTAATAAAACCAGATCCAGCTATAAAATGCATCATTCTTTTTTGTTTTAGACAACATTTCATGCACTGTTAAACATGTTAAAGCAAGTTGCAAGTGAAAATCTATGTCTCTGACTGAGTTTGCATTACTGTGATTTGACCTCTCTGCTGGCTGAGATAAGCTCATTTTCATCGTCCAATTCAAAAGTGATAAAAACAGATCCAGACATAAAATGCATCATTCTTTTTTGTTTTAGACAACATTTCATGCACTGTTAAACATGTTAAAGGAAGTTGCAAGTGAAAATCTTTGTCTCTGACTGAGTTTGCATTACTGTGATTTGACCTCTCTGCTGGCTGAGATAAGCTCATTTTCAACGTCCAATTCAGAATGCAATAAAACCAGATCCAGCTATAAAATGCATCATTCTTTTTTGTTTTAGACAACATTTCATGCACTGTTAAACATGTTAAAGCAAGTTGCAAGAGAAAATCTATGTCCCTGACTGAGTTTGCATTACTGTGATTTGACCTCTCTGCTGGCTGAGATAAGCTCATTTTCAACGTCCATTCCAGAAAATGAAAAAAACAGATCCAGCCATAACATGGATCATTCTTTTTTGTTTTAGACAACATTTTATGCACTGTTAAACATGTTAAAGCAAGTTGCAAGTGAAAATCTATGTCTCTGACTGAGTTTGCATTACTGTGATTTGACCTCTCTGCTGGCTGAGATAAGCTCATTTTCATCGTCCAATTCAAAAGTGATAAAAACAGATCCAGACATAAAATGCATCATTCTTTTTTGTTTTAGACAACATTTCATGCACTGTTAAAACATGTTAAAGCAAGTTGCAAGTGAAAATCTATGTCCCTGACTGAGTTTGCATTACTGTGATTTGACCTCTCTGCTGGCTGAGATAAGCTCATTTTCAACGTCCATTTCAGAAAATTATAAAAACAGATCCAGCCATAACATGGATCATTCTTTTTTGTTTTAGACAACATTTCATGCACTGTTAAACATGTTAAAGCAAGTTGCAAGTGAAAATCTATGTCTCTGACTGAGTTTGCATTACTGTGATTTGACCTCTCTGCTGGCTGAGATAAGCTCATTTTCAACGTCCAATTCAGAATGTAATAAAACCAGATCCAGCTATAAAATGCATCATTCTTTTTTGTTTTAGACAACATTTCATGCACTGTTAAACATGTTAAAGCAAGTTGCAAGTGAAAATCTATGTCTCTGACTGAGTTTGCATTACTGTGATTTGACCTCTCTGCTGGCTGAGATAAGCTCATTTTCAACGTCCAATTTAGAATGTAATAAAACCAGACCCAGCTATAAAATGCATCATTCTTTTTTGTTTTAGACAACATTTCATGCACTGTTAAACATGTTAAAGCAAGTTGCAAGTGAAAATCTATGTCTCTGACTGAGTTTGCATTACTGTGATTTGACCTCTCTGCTGGCTGAGATAAGCTCATTTTCAACGTCCAATTCAGAATGTAATAAAACCAGATCCAGCCATAAAATGCATCATTCTTTTTTGTTTTAGACAACATTTCATGCACTGTTAAACATGTTAAAGCAAGTTGCAAGTGAAAATCTATGTCTCTGACTGAGTTTGCATTACTGTGATTTGACCTCTCTGCTGGCTGAGATAAGCTCATTTTCAATGTCCAATTCAGAATGTAATAAAACCAGATCCAGCCATAAAATGCATCATTCTTTTTTGTTTTAGACAACATTTCATGCACTGTTAAACATGTTAAAGCAAGTTGCAAGTGAAAATCTATGTCTCTGACTGAGTTTGCATTACTGTGATTTGACCTCTCTGCTGGCTGAGATAAGCTCATTTTCAATGTCCAATTCAGAATGTAATAAAACCAGATCCAGCTATAAAATGCATCATTCTTTTTTGTTTTAGACAACATTTCATGCACTGTTAAACATGTTAAAGCAAGTTGCAAGTGAAAATCTATGTCTCTGACTGAGTTTGCATTACTGTGATTTGACCTCTCTGCTGGCTGAGATAAGCTCATTTTCATCGTCCAATTCAAAAGTGATAAAAACAGATCCAGACATAAAATGCATCATTCTTTTTTGTTTTAGACAACATTTCATGCACTGTTAAACATGTTAAAGGAAGTTGCAAGTGAAAATCTATGTCTCTGACTGAGTTTGCATTACTGTGATTTGACCTCTCTGCTGGCTGAGATAAGCTCATTTTCAACGTCCAATTTAGAATGTAATAAAACCAGATCCAGCTATAAAATGCATCATTCTTTTTTGTTTTAGACAACATTTCATGCACTGTTAAACATGTTAAAGCAAGTTGCAAGTGAAAATCTATGTCTCTGACTGAGTTTGCATTACTGTGATTTGACCTCTCTGCTGGCTGAGATAAGCTCATTTTCAACGTCCAATTCAGAATGTAATAAAACCAGATCCAGCTATAAAATGCATCATTCTTTTTTGTTTTAGACAACATTTCATGCACTGTTAAACATGTTAAAGCAAGTTGCAAGTGAAAATCTATGTCTCTGACTGAGTTTGCATTACTGTGATTTGACCTCTCTGCTGGCTGAGATAAGCTCATTTTCAACGTCCAATTTAGAATGTAATAAAACCAGACCCAGCTATAAAATGCATCATTCTTTTTTGTTTTAGACAACATTTCATGCACTGTTAAACATGTTAAAGCAAGTTGCAAGTGAAAATCTATGTCTCTGACTGAGTTTGCATTACTGTGATTTGACCTCTCTGCTGGCTGAGATAAGCTCATTTTCAACGTCCAATTCAGAATGTAATAAAACCAGATCCAGCCATAAAATGCATCATTCTTTTTTGTTTTAGACAACATTTCATGCACTGTTAAACATGTTAAAGCAAGTTGCAAGTGAAAATCTATGTCTCTGACTGAGTTTGCATTACTGTGATTTGACCTCTCTGCTGGCTGAGATAAGCTCATTTTCAATGTCCAATTCAGAATGTAATAAAACCAGATCCAGCTATAAAATGCATCATTCTTTTTTGTTTTAGACAACATTTCATGCACTGTTAAACATGTTAAAGCAAGTTGCAAGTGAAAATCTATGTCTCTGACTGAGTTTGCATTACTGTGATTTGACCTCTCTGCTGGCTGAGATAAGCTCATTTTCATCGTCCAATTCAAAAGTGATAAAAACAGATCCAGACATAAAATGCATCATTCTTTTTTGTTTTAGACAACATTTCATGCACTGTTAAACATGTTAAAGGAAGTTGCAAGTGAAAATCTATGTCTCTGACTGAGTTTGCATTACTGTGATTTGACCTCTCTGCTGGCTGAGATAAGCTCATTTTCAACGTCCAATTCAGAATGCAATAAAACCAGATCCAGCTATAAAATGCATCATTCTTTTTTGTTTTAGACAACATTTCATGCACTGTTAAACATGTTAAAGCAAGTTGCAAGAGAAAATCTATGTCCCTGACTGAGTTTGCATTACTGTGATTTGACCTCTCTGCTGGCTGAGATAAGCTCATTTTCAACGTCCATTTCAGAAAATGATAAAAACAGATCCAGCCATAACATGGATCATTCTTTTTTGTTTTAGACAACATTTTATGCACTGTTAAACATGTTAAAGCAAGTTGCAAGTGAAAATCTATGTCTCTGACTGAGTTTGCATTACTGTGATTTGACCTCTCTGCTGGCTGAGATAAGCTCATTTTCAACGTCCAATTCAAAAGTGATAAAAACAGATCCAGACATAAAATGCATCATTCTTTTTTGTTTTAGACAACATTTCATGCACTGTTAAAACATGTTAAAGCAAGTTGCAAGTGAAAATCTATGTCCCTGACTGAGTTTGCATTACTGTGATTTGACCTCTCTGCTGGCTGAGATAAGCTCATTTTCAACGTCCATTTCAGAAAATGATAAAAACAGATCCAGCCATAACATGGATCATTCTTTTTTGTTTTAGACAACATTTCATGCACTGTTAAACATGTTAAAGCAAGTTGCAAGTGAAAATCTATGTCTCTGACTGAGTTTGCATTACTGTGATTTGACCTCTCTGCTGGCTGAGATAAGCTCATTTTCAACGTCCAATTCAGAATGTAATAAAACCAGATCCAGCTATAAAATGCATCATTCTTTTTTGTTTTAGACAACATTTCATGCACTGTTAAACATGTTAAAGCAAGTTGCAAGTGAAAATCTATGTCTCTGACTGAGTTTGCATTACTGTGATTTGACCTCTCTGCTGGCTGAGATAAGCTCATTTTCAACGTCCAATTTAGAATGTAATAAAACCAGACCCAGCTATAAAATGCATCATTCTTTTTTGTTTTAGACAACATTTCATGCACTGTTAAACATGTTAAAGCAAGTTGCAAGTGAAAATCTATGTCTCTGACTGAGTTTGCATTACTGTGATTTGACCTCTCTGCTGGCTGAGATAAGCTCATTTTCAACGTCCAATTCAGAATGTAATAAAACCAGATCCAGCCATAAAATGCATCATTCTTTTTTGTTTTAGACAACATTTCATGCACTGTTAAACATGTTAAAGCAAGTTGCAAGTAAAAATCTATGTCTCTGACTGAGTTTGTATTACTGTGATTTGACCTCTCTGCTGGCTGAGATAAGCTCATTTTCAATGTCCAATTCAGAATGTAATAAAACCAGATCCAGCCATAAAATGCATCATTCTTTTTTGTTTTAGACAACATTTCATGCACTGTTAAACATGTTAAAGCAAGTTGCAAGTGAAAATCTATGTCTCTGACTGAGTTTGCATTACTGTGATTTGACCTCTCTGCTGGCTGAGATAAGCTCATTTTCAACGTCCATTTCAGAAAATGATAAAAACAGATCCAGCCATAACATGGATCATTCTTTTTTGTTTTAGACAACATTTCATGCACTGTTAAACATGTTAAAGCAAGTTGCAAGTGAAAATCTATGTCTCTGACTGAGTTTGCATTACTGTGATTTGACCTCTCTGCTGGCTGAGATAAGCTCATTTTCAACGTCCAATTCAGAATGTAACAAAACCAGATCCAGCTATAAAATGCATCATTCTTTTTTGTTTTAGACAACATTTCATGCACTGTTAAACATGTTAAAGCAAGTTGCAAGTGAAAATCTATGTCTCTGACTGAGTTTGCATTACTGTGATTTGACCTCTCTGCTGGCTGAGATAAGCTCATTTTCAACGTCCAATTTAGAATGTAATAAAACCAGATCCAGCTATAAAATGCATCATTCTTTTTTGTTTTAGACAACATTTCATGCACTGTTAAACATGTTAAAGCAAGTTGCAAGTGAAAATCTATGTCTCTGACTGAATTTGCATTACTGTGATTTGACCTCTCTGCTGGCTGAGATAAGCTCATTTTCAATGTCCAATTCAGAATGTAATAAAACCAGATCCAGCTATAAAATGCATCATTCTTTTTTGTTTTAGACAACATTTCATGCACTGTTAAACATGTTAAAGCAAGTTGCAAGTGAAAATCTATGTCTCTGACTGAGTTTGCATTACTGTGATTTGACCTCTCTGCTGGCTGAGATAAGCTCATTTTCATCGTCCAATTCAAAAGTGATAAAAACAGATCCAGACATAAAATGCATCATTCTTTTTTGTTTTAGACAACATTTCATGCACTGTTAAACATGTTAAAGGAAGTTGCAAGTGAAAATCTATGTCTCTGACTGAGTTTGCATTACTGTGATTTGACCTCTCTGCTGGCTGAGATAAGCTCATTTTCAACGTCCAATTTAGAATGTAATAAAACTAGATCCAGCTATAAAATGCATCATTCTTTTTTGTTTTAGACAACATTTCATGCACTGTTAAACATGTTAAAGCAAGTTGCAAGTGAAAATCTATGTCTCTGACTGAGTTTGCATTACTGTGATTTGACCTCTCTGCTGGCTGAGATAAGCTCATTTTCAATGTCCAATTCAGAATGCAATAAAACAAGATCCAGCTATAAAATTCATCATTCTTTTTTGTTTTAGACAACATTTCATGCACTGTTAAACATGTTAAAGCAAGTTGCAAGTGAAAATCTATGTCCCTGACTGAGTTTGCATTACTGTGATTTGACCTCTCTGCTGGCTGAGATAAGCTCATTTTCAACGTCCATTTCAGAAAATGATAAAAACAGATCCAGCCATAACATGGATCATTCTTTTTTGTTTTAGACAACATTTCATGCACTGTTAAACATGTTAAAGCAAGTTGCAAGTGAAAATCTATGTCTCTGACTGAGTTTGCATTACTGTGATTTGACCTCTCTGCTGGCTGAGATAAGCTCATTTTCAACGTCCAATTCAGAATGTAATAAAACCAGATCCAGCTATAAAATGCATCATTCTTTTTTGTTTTAGACAACATTTCATGCACTGTTAAACATGTTAAAGCAAGTTGCAAGTGAAAATCTATGTCTCTGACTGAGTTTGCATTACTGTGATTTGACCTCTCTGCTGGCTGAGATAAGCTCATTTTCAACGTCCAATTTAGAATGTAATAAAACCAGACCCAGCTATAAAATGCATCATTCTTTTTTGTTTTAGACAACATTTCATGCACTGTTAAACATGTTAAAGCAAGTTGCAAGTGAAAATCTATGTCTCTGACTGAGTTTGCATTACTGTGATTTGACCTCTCTGCTGGCTGAGATAAGCTCATTTTCAACGTCCAATTCAGAATGTAATAAAACCAGATCCAGCCATAAAATGCATCATTCTTTTTTGTTTTAGACAACATTTCATGCACTGTTAAACATGTTAAAGCAAGTTGCAAGTAAAAATCTATGTCTCTGACTGAGTTTGTATTACTGTGATTTGACCTCTCTGCTGGCTGAGATAAGCTCATTTTCAATGTCCAATTCAGAATGTAATAAAACCAGATCCAGCCATAAAATGCATCATTCTTTTTTGTTTTAGACAACATTTCATGCACTGTTAAACATGTTAAAGCAAGTTGCAAGTGAAAATCTATGTCTCTGACTGAGTTTGCATTACTGTGATTTGACCTCTCTGCTGGCTGAGATAAGCTCATTTTCAACGTCCATTTCAGAAAATGATAAAAACAGATCCAGCCATAATATGGATCATTCTTTTTTGTTTTAGACAACATTTCATGCACTGTTAAACATGTTAAAGCAAGTTGCAAGTGAAAATCTATGTCTCTGACTGAGTTTGCATTACTGTGATTTGACCTCTCTGCTGGCTGAGATAAGCTCATTTTCAACGTCCAATGCAGAATGTAATAAAACCAGATCCAGCTATAAAATGCATCATTCTTTTTTGTTTTAGACAACATTTCATGCACTGTTAAACATGTTAAAGCAAGTTGCAAGTGAAAATCTATGTCTCTGACTGAGTTTGCATTACTGTGATTTGACCTCTCTGCTGGCTGAGATAAGCTCATTTTCAACGTCCAATTTAGAATGTAATAAAACCAGATCCAGCTATAAAATGCATCATTCTTTTTTGTTTTAGACAACATTTCATGCACTGTTAAACATGTTAAAGCAAGTTGCAAGTGAAAATCTATGTCTCTGACTGAGTTTGCATTACTGTGATTTGACCTCTCTGCTGGCTGAGATAAGCTCATTTTCAATGTCCAATTCAGAATGTAATAAAACCAGATCCAGCTATAAAATGCATCATTCTTTTTTGTTTTAGACAACATTTCATGCACTGTTAAACATGTTAAAGCAAGTTGCAAGTGAAAATCTATGTCTCTGACTGAGTTTGCATTACTGTGATTTGACCTCTCTGCTGGCTGAGATAAGCTCATTTTCATCGTCCAATTCAAAAGTGATAAAAACAGATCCAGACATAAAATGCATCATTCTTTTTTGTTTTAGACAACATTTCATGCACTGTTAAACATGTTAAAGGAAGTTGCAAGTGAAAATCTATGTCTCTGACTGAGTTTGCATTACTGTGATTTGACCTCTCTGCTGGCTGAGATAAGCTCATTTTCAACGTCCAATTCAGAATGCAATAAAACCAGATCCAGCTATAAAATGCATCATTCTTTTTTGTTTTAGACAACATTTCATGCACTGTTAAACATGTTAAAGCAAGTTGCAAGAGAAAATCTATGTCCCTGACTGAGTTTGCATTACTGTGATTTGACCTCTCTGCTGGCTGAGATAAGCTCATTTTCAACGTCCATTTCAGAAAATGATAAAAACAGATCCAGCCATAACATGGATCATTCTTTTTTGTTTTAGACAACATTTTATGCACTGTTAAACATGTTAAAGCAAGTTGCAAGTGAAAATCTATGTCTCTGACTGAGTTTGCATTACTGTGATTTGACCTCTCTGCTGGCTGAGATAAGCTCATTTTCATCGTCCAATTCAAAAGTGATAAAAACAGATCCAGACATAAAATGCATCATTCTTTTTTGTTTTAGACAACATTTCATGCACTGTTAAAACATGTTAAAGCAAGTTGCAAGTGAAAATCTATGTCCCTGACTGAGTTTGCATTACTGTGATTTGACCTCTCTGCTGGCTGAGATAAGCTCATTTTCAACGTCCATTTCAGAAAATGATAAAAACAGATCCAGCCATAACATGGATCATTCTTTTTTGTTTTAGACAACATTTCATGCACTGTTAAACATGTTAAAGCAAGTTGCAAGTGAAAATCTATGTCTCTGACTGAGTTTGCATTACTGTGATTTGACCTCTCTGCTGGCTGAGATAAGCTCATTTTCAACGTCCAATTCAGAATGTAATAAAACCAGATCCAGCTATAAAATGCATCATTCTTTTTTGTTTTAGACAACATTTCATGCACTGTTAAACATGTTAAAGCAAGTTGCAAGTGAAAATCTATGTCTCTGACTGAGTTTGCATTACTGTGATTTGACCTCTCTGCTGGCTGAGATAAGCTCATTTTCAACGTCCAATTTAGAATGTAATAAAACCACACCCAGCTATAAAATGCATCATTCTTTTTTGTTTTAGACAACATTTCATGCACTGTTAAACATGTTAAAGCAAGTTGCAAGTGAAAATCTATGTCTCTGACTGAGTTTGCATTACTGTGATTTGACCTCTCTGCTGGCTGAGATAAGCTCATTTTCAACGTCCAATTCAGAATGTAATAAAACCAGATCCAGCCATAAAATGCATCATTCTTTTTTGTTTTAGACAACATTTCATGCACTGTTAAACATGTTAAAGCAAGTTGCAAGTAAAAATCTATGTCTCTGACTGAGTTTGCATTACTGTGATTTGACCTCTCTGCTGGCTGAGATAAGCTCATTTTCAATGTCCAATTCAGAATGTAATAAAACCAGATCCAGCCATAAAATGCATCATTCTTTTTTGTTTTAGACAACATTTCATGCACTGTTAAACATGTTAAAGCAAGTTGCAAGTGAAAATCTATGTCTCTGACTGAGTTTGCATTACTGTGATTTGACCTCTCTGCTGGCTGAGATAAGCTCATTTTCAACGTCCAATTCAGAATGTAATAAAACCAGATCCAGCTATAAAATGCATCATTCTTTTTTGTTTTAGACAACATTTCATGCACTGTTAAACATGTTAAAGCAAGTTGCAAGTGAAAATCTATGTCTCTGACTGAGTTTGCATTACTGTGATTTGACCTCTCTGCTGGCTGAGATAAGCTCATTTTCATCGTCCAATTTAGAATGTAATAAAACCACACCCAGCTATAAAATGCATCATTCTTTTTTGTTTTAGACAACATTTCATGCACTGTTAAACATGTTAAAGGAAGTTGCAAGTGAAAATCTATGTCTCTGACTGA
The DNA here is from genome assembly GCF_052040795.2 of Danio rerio. Classification (NCBI taxonomy): domain Eukaryota; kingdom Metazoa; phylum Chordata; class Actinopteri; order Cypriniformes; family Danionidae; genus Danio; species Danio rerio. The sequence goes on along the minus strand of NC_141025.1, from coordinate 59,151,126 downwards.
GTTTGCATTACTGTGATTTGACCTCTCTGCTGGCTGAGATAAGCTCATTTTCAACGTCCAATTTAGAATGTAATAAAACCAGATCCAGCTATAAAATGCATCATTCTTTTTTGTTTTAGACAACATTTCATGCACTGTTAAACATGTTAAAGCAAGTTGCAAGTGAAAATCTATGTCTCTGACTGAGTTTGCATTACTGTGATTTGACCTCTCTGCTGGCTGAGATAAGCTCATTTTCAACGTCCAATTCAGAATGTAATAAAACCAGATCCAGCTATAAAATGCATCATTCTTTTTTGTTTTAGACAACATTTCATGCACTGTTAAACATGTTAAAGCAAGTTGCAAGTGAAAATCTATGTCTCTGACTGAGTTTGCATTACTGTGATTTGACCTCTCTGCTGGCTGAGATAAGCTCATTTTCAACGTCCAATTTAGAATGTAATAAAACCAGACCCAGCTATAAAATGCATCATTCTTTTTTGTTTTAGACAACATTTCTTGCACTGTTAAACATGTTAAAGCAAGTTGCAAGTGAAAATCTATGTCTCTGACTGAGTTTGAATTACTGTGATTTGACCTCTCTGCTGGCTGAGATAAGCTCATTTTCAACGTCCAATTCAGAATGTAATAAAACCAGATCCAGCCATAAAATGCATCATTCTTTTTTGTTTTAGACAACATTTCATGCACTGTTAAACATGTTAAAGCAAGTTGCAAGTAAAAATCTATGTCTCTGACTGAGTTTGCATTACTGTGATTTGACCTCTCTGCTGGCTGAGATAAGCTCATTTTCATCGTCCAATTCAAAAGTGATAAAAACAGATCCAGACATAAAATGCTCATTCTTTTTTGTTTTAGACAACATTTCATGCACTGTTAAACATGTTAAAGGAAGTTGCAAGTGAAAATCTATGTCTCTGACTGAGTTTGCATTACTGTGATTTGACCTCTCTGCTGGCTGAGATAAGCTCATTTTCAACGTCCAATTTAGAATGTAATAAAACCAGACCCAGCTATAAAATGCATCATTCTTTTTTGTTTTAGACAACATTTCATGCACTGTTAAACATGTTAAAGCAAGTTGCAAGTGAAAATCTATGTCTCTGACTGAGTTTGCATTACTGTGATTTGACCTCTCTGCTGGCTGAGATAAGCTCATTTTCAACGTCCAATTCAGAATGTAATAAAACCAGATCCAGCCATAAAATGCATCATTCTTTTTTGTTTTAGACAACATTTCATGCACTGTTAAACATGTTAAAGCAAGTTGCAAGTAAAAATCTATGTCTCTGACTGAGTTTGCATTACTGTGATTTGACCTCTCTGCTGGCTGAGATAAGCTCATTTTCAATGTCCAATTCAGAATGTAATAAAACCAGATCCAGCCATAAAATGCATCATTCTTTTTTGTTTTAGACAACATTTCATGCACTGTTAAACATGTTAAAGCAAGTTGCAAGTGAAAATCTATGTCTCTGACTGAGTTTGCATTACTGTGATTTGACCTCTCTGCTGGCTGAGATAAGCTCATTTTCATTGTCCAATTCAAAAGTGATAAAAACAGATCCAGACATAAAATGCATCATTCTTTTTTGTTTTAGACAACATTTCATGCACTGTTAAACATGTTAAAGGAAGTTGCAAGTGAAAATCTATGTCTCTGACTGAGTTTGCATTACTGTGATTTGACCTCTCTACTGGCTGAGATAAGCTCATTTTCAACGTCCAATTTAGAATGTAATAAAACCAGATCCAGCTATAAAATGCATCATTCTTTTTTGTTTTAGACAACATTTCATGCACTGTTAAACATGTTAAAGCAAGTTGCAAGTGAAAATCTATGTCTCTGACTGAGTTTGCATTACTGTGATTTGACCTCTCTGCTGGCTGAGATAAGCTCATTTTCAACGTCCAATTCAGAATGCAATAAAACCAGATCCAGCTATAAAATGCATCATTCTTTTTTGTTTTAGACAACATTTCATGCACTGTTAAACATGTTAAAGCAAGTTGCAAGAGAAAATCTATGTCCCTGACTGAGTTTGCATTACTGTGATTTGACCTCTCTGCTGGCTGAGATAAGCTCATTTTCAACGTCCATTTCAGAAAATGATAAAAACAGATCCAGCCATAACATGGATCATTCTTTTTTGTTTTAGACAACATTTCATGCACTGTTAAAACATGTTAAAGCAAGTTGCAAGTGAAAATCTATGTCCCTGACTGAGTTTGCATTACTGTGATTTGACCTCTCTGCTGGCTGAGATAAGCTCATTTTCATCGTCCAATTCAAAAGTGATAAAAACAGATCCAGACATAAAATGCATCATTCTTTTTTGTTTTAGACAACATTTCATGCACTGTTAAACATGTTAAAGGAAGTTGCAAGTGAAAATCTATGTCTCTGACTGAGTTTGCATTACTGTGATTTGACCTCTCTGCTGGCTGAGATAAGCTCATTTTCAACGTCCAATTTAGAATGTAATAAAACCAGATCCAGCTATAAAATGCATCATTCTTTTTTGTTTTAGACAACATTTCATGCACTGTTAAACATGTTAAAGCAAGTTGCAAGTGAAAATCTATGTCTCTGACTGAGTTTGCATTACTGTGATTTGACCTCTCTGCTGGCTGAGATAAGCTCATTTTCAATGTCCAATTCAGAATGCAATAAAACAAGATCCAGCTATAAAATTCATCATTCTTTTTTGTTTTAGACAACATTTTATGCACTGTTAAACATGTTAAAGCAAGTTGCAAGTGAAAATCTATGTCCCTGACTGAGTTTGCATTACTGTGATTTGACCTCTCTGCTGGCTGAGATAAGCTCATTTTCAACGTCCAATTCAGAATGTAATAAAACCAGATCCAGCTATAAAATGCATCATTCTTTTTTGTTTTAGACAACATTTCATGCACTGTTAAACATGTTAAAGCAAGTTGCAAGTGAAAATCTATGTCTCTGACTGAGTTTGCATTACTGTGATTTGACCTCTCTGCTGGCTGAGATAAGCTCATTTTCAACGTCCAATTCAGAATGTAATAAAACCAGATCCAGCCATAAAATGCATCATTCTTTTTTGTTTTAGACAACATTTCATGCACTGTTAAACATGTTAAAGCAAGTTGCAAGTGAAAATATATGTCTCTGACTGAGTTTGCATTACTGTGATTTGACCTCTCTGCTGGCTGAGATAAGCTCATTTTCAACGTCCAATTCAGAATGTAATAAAACCAGATCCAGCCATAAAATGCATCATTCTTTTTTGTTTTAGACAACATTTCATGCACTGTTAAACATGTTAAAGCAAGTTGCAAGTGAAAATCTATGTCTCTGACTGAGTTTGCATTGCTGTGATTTGACCTCTCTGCTGGCTGAGATAAGCTCATTTTCATCGTCCAATTCAAAAGTGATAAAAACAGATCCAGACATAAAATGCATCATTCTTTTTTGTTTTAGACAACATTTCATGCACTGTTAAACATGTTAAAGGAAGTTGCAAGTGAAAATCTATGTCTCTGACTGAGTTTGCATTACTGTGATTTGACCTCTCTGCTGGCTGAGATAAGCTCATTTTCAACGTCCAATTCAGAATGCAATAAAACCAGATCCAGCTATAAAATGCATCATTCTTTTTTGTTTTAGACAACATTTCATGCACTGTTAAACATGTTAAAGCAAGTTGCAAGAGAAAATCTATGTCCCTGACTGAGTTTGCATTACTGTGATTTGACCTCTCTGCTGGCTGAGATAAGCTCATTTTCAACGTCCATTTCAGAAAATGATAAAAACAGATCCAGCCATAACATGGATCATTCTTTTTTGTTTTAGACAACATTTTATGCACTGTTAAACATGTTAAAGCAAGTTGCAAGTGAAAATCTATGTCTCTGACTGAGTTTGCATTACTGTGATTTGACCTCTCTGCTGGCTGAGATAAGCTCATTTTCATCGTCCAATTCAAAAGTGATAAAAACAGATCCAGACATAAAATGCATCATTCTTTTTTGTTTTAGACAACATTTCATGCACTGTTAAAACATGTTAAAGCAAGTTGCAAGTGAAAATCTATGTCCCTGACTGAGTTTGCATTACTGTGATTTGACCTCTCTGCTGGCTGAGATAAGCTCATTTTCAACGTCCATTTCAGAAAATGATAAAAACAGATCCAGCCATAACATGGATCATTCTTTTTTGTTTTAGACAACATTTCATGCACTGTTAAACATGTTAAAGCAAGTTGCAAGTGAAAATCTATGTCTCTGACTGAGTTTGCATTACTGTGATTTGACCTCTCTGCTGGCTGAGATAAGCTCATTTTCAACGTCCAATTCAGAATGTAATAAAACCAGATCCAGCTATAAAATGCATCATTCTTTTTTGTTTTAGACAACATTTCATGCACTGTTAAACATGTTAAAGCAAGTTGCAAGTGAAAATCTATGTCTCTGACTGAGTTTGCATTACTGTGATTTGACCTCTCTGCTGGCTGAGATAAGCTCATTTTCATCGTCCAATTTAGAATGTAATAAAACCACACCCAGCTATAAAATGCATCATTCTTTTTTGTTTTAGACAACATTTCATGCACTGTTAAACATGTTAAAGGAAGTTGCAAGTGAAAATCTATGTCTCTGACTGAGTTTGCATTACTGTGATTTGACCTCTCTGCTGGCTGAGATAAGCTCATTTTCAACGTCCAATTTAGAATGTAATAAAACCAGATCCAGCTATAAAATGCATCATTCTTTTTTGTTTTAGACAACATTTCATGCACTGTTAAACATGTTAAAGCAAGTTGCAAGTGAAAATCTATGTCTCTGACTGAGTTTGCATTACTGTGATTTGACCTCTCTGCTGGCTGAGATAAGCTCATTTTCAACGTCCAATTCAGAATGTAATAAAACCAGATCCAGCTATAAAATGCATCATTCTTTTTTGTTTTAGACAACATTTCATGCACTGTTAAACATGTTAAAGCAAGTTGCAAGTGAAAATCTATGTCTCTGACTGAGTTTGCATTACTGTGATTTGACCTCTCTGCTGGCTGAGATAAGCTCATTTTCAACGTCCAATTTAGAATGTAATAAAACCAGACCCAGCTATAAAATGCATCATTCTTTTTTGTTTTAGACAACATTTCTTGCACTGTTAAACATGTTAAAGCAAGTTGCAAGTGAAAATCTATGTCTCTGACTGAGTTTGAATTACTGTGATTTGACCTCTCTGCTGGCTGAGATAAGCTCATTTTCAACGTCCAATTCAGAATGTAATAAAACCAGATCCAGCCATAAAATGCATCATTCTTTTTTGTTTTAGACAACATTTCATGCACTGTTAAACATGTTAAAGCAAGTTGCAAGTAAAAATCTATGTCTCTGACTGAGTTTGCATTACTGTGATTTGACCTCTCTGCTGGCTGAGATAAGCTCATTTTCATCGTCCAATTCAAAAGTGATAAAAACAGATCCAGACATAAAATGCTCATTCTTTTTTGTTTTAGACAACATTTCATGCACTGTTAAACATGTTAAAGGAAGTTGCAAGTGAAAATCTATGTCTCTGACTGAGTTTGCATTACTGTGATTTGACCTCTCTGCTGGCTGAGATAAGCTCATTTTCAACGTCCAATTTAGAATGTAATAAAACCAGACCCAGCTATAAAATGCATCATTCTTTTTTGTTTTAGACAACATTTCATGCACTGTTAAACATGTTAAAGCAAGTTGCAAGTGAAAATCTATGTCTCTGACTGAGTTTGCATTACTGTGATTTGACCTCTCTGCTGGCTGAGATAAGCTCATTTTCAACGTCCAATTCAGAATGTAATAAAACCAGATCCAGCCATAAAATGCATCATTCTTTTTTGTTTTAGACAACATTTCATGCACTGTTAAACATGTTAAAGCAAGTTGCAAGTAAAAATCTATGTCTCTGACTGAGTTTGCATTACTGTGATTTGACCTCTCTGCTGGCTGAGATAAGCTCATTTTCAATGTCCAATTCAGAATGTAATAAAACCAGATCCAGCCATAAAATGCATCATTCTTTTTTGTTTTAGACAACATTTCATGCACTGTTAAACATGTTAAAGCAAGTTGCAAGTGAAAATCTATGTCTCTGACTGAGTTTGCATTACTGTGATTTGACCTCTCTGCTGGCTGAGATAAGCTCATTTTCATTGTCCAATTCAAAAGTGATAAAAACAGATCCAGACATAAAATGCATCATTCTTTTTTGTTTTAGACAACATTTCATGCACTGTTAAACATGTTAAAGGAAGTTGCAAGTGAAAATCTATGTCTCTGACTGAGTTTGCATTACTGTGATTTGACCTCTCTACTGGCTGAGATAAGCTCATTTTCAACGTCCAATTTAGAATGTAATAAAACCAGATCCAGCTATAAAATGCATCATTCTTTTTTGTTTTAGACAACATTTCATGCACTGTTAAACATGTTAAAGCAAGTTGCAAGTGAAAATCTATGTCTCTGACTGAGTTTGCATTACTGTGATTTGACCTCTCTGCTGGCTGAGATAAGCTCATTTTCAACGTCCAATTCAGAATGCAATAAAACCAGATCCAGCTATAAAATGCATCATTCTTTTTTGTTTTAGACAACATTTCATGCACTGTTAAACATGTTAAAGCAAGTTGCAAGAGAAAATCTATGTCCCTGACTGAGTTTGCATTACTGTGATTTGACCTCTCTGCTGGCTGAGATAAGCTCATTTTCAACGTCCATTTCAGAAAATGATAAAAACAGATCCAGCCATAACATGGATCATTCTTTTTTGTTTTAGACAACATTTCATGCACTGTTAAAACATGTTAAAGCAAGTTGCAAGTGAAAATCTATGTCCCTGACTGAGTTTGCATTACTGTGATTTGACCTCTCTGCTGGCTGAGATAAGCTCATTTTCATCGTCCAATTCAAAAGTGATAAAAACAGATCCAGACATAAAATGCATCATTCTTTTTTGTTTTAGACAACATTTCATGCACTGTTAAACATGTTAAAGGAAGTTGCAAGTGAAAATCTATGTCTCTGACTGAGTTTGCATTACTGTGATTTGACCTCTCTGCTGGCTGAGATAAGCTCATTTTCAACGTCCAATTTAGAATGTAATAAAACCAGATCCAGCTATAAAATGCATCATTCTTTTTTGTTTTAGACAACATTTCATGCACTGTTAAACATGTTAAAGCAAGTTGCAAGTGAAAATCTATGTCTCTGACTGAGTTTGCATTACTGTGATTTGACCTCTCTGCTGGCTGAGATAAGCTCATTTTCAATGTCCAATTCAGAATGCAATAAAACAAGATCCAGCTATAAAATTCATCATTCTTTTTTGTTTTAGACAACATTTTATGCACTGTTAAACATGTTAAAGCAAGTTGCAAGTGAAAATCTATGTCCCTGACTGAGTTTGCATTACTGTGATTTGACCTCTCTGCTGGCTGAGATAAGCTCATTTTCAACGTCCAATTCAGAATGTAATAAAACCAGATCCAGCTATAAAATGCATCATTCTTTTTTGTTTTAGACAACATTTCATGCACTGTTAAACATGTTAAAGCAAGTTGCAAGTGAAAATCTATGTCTCTGACTGAGTTTGCATTACTGTGATTTGACCTCTCTGCTGGCTGAGATAAGCTCATTTTCAACGTCCAATTCAGAATGTAATAAAACCAGATCCAGCCATAAAATGCATCATTCTTTTTTGTTTTAGACAACATTTCATGCACTGTTAAACATGTTAAAGCAAGTTGCAAGTGAAAATATATGTCTCTGACTGAGTTTGCATTACTGTGATTTGACCTCTCTGCTGGCTGAGATAAGCTCATTTTCAACGTCCAATTCAGAATGTAATAAAACCAGATCCAGCCATAAAATGCATCATTCTTTTTTGTTTTAGACAACATTTCATGCACTGTTAAACATGTTAAAGCAAGTTGCAAGTGAAAATCTATGTCTCTGACTGAGTTTGCATTGCTGTGATTTGACCTCTCTGCTGGCTGAGATAAGCTCATTTTCATCGTCCAATTCAAAAGTGATAAAAACAGATCCAGACATAAAATGCATCATTCTTTTTTGTTTTAGACAACATTTCATGCACTGTTAAACATGTTAAAGGAAGTTGCAAGTGAAAATCTATGTCTCTGACTGAGTTTGCATTACTGTGATTTGACCTCTCTGCTGGCTGAGATAAGCTCATTTTCAACGTCCAATTCAGAATGCAATAAAACCAGATCCAGCTATAAAATGCATCATTCTTTTTTGTTTTAGACAACATTTCATGCACTGTTAAACATGTTAAAGCAAGTTGCAAGAGAAAATCTATGTCCCTGACTGAGTTTGCATTACTGTGATTTGACCTCTCTGCTGGCTGAGATAAGCTCATTTTCAACGTCCATTTCAGAAAATGATAAAAACAGATCCAGCCATAACATGGATCATTCTTTTTTGTTTTAGACAACATTTTATGCACTGTTAAACATGTTAAAGCAAGTTGCAAGTGAAAATCTATGTCTCTGACTGAGTTTGCATTACTGTGATTTGACCTCTCTGCTGGCTGAGATAAGCTCATTTTCATCGTCCAATTCAAAAGTGATAAAAACAGATCCAGACATAAAATGCATCATTCTTTTTTGTTTTAGACAACATTTCATGCACTGTTAAAACATGTTAAAGCAAGTTGCAAGTGAAAATCTATGTCCCTGACTGAGTTTGCATTACTGTGATTTGACCTCTCTGCTGGCTGAGATAAGCTCATTTTCAACGTCCATTTCAGAAAATGATAAAAACAGATCCAGCCATAACATGGATCATTCTTTTTTGTTTTAGACAACATTTCATGCACTGTTAAACATGTTAAAGCAAGTTGCAAGTGAAAATCTATGTCTCTGACTGAGTTTGCATTACTGTGATTTGACCTCTCTGCTGGCTGAGATAAGCTCATTTTCAACGTCCAATTCAGAATGTAATAAAACCAGATCCAGCTATAAAATGCATCATTCTTTTTTGTTTTAGACAACATTTCATGCACTGTTAAACATGTTAAAGCAAGTTGCAAGTGAAAATCTATGTCTCTGACTGAGTTTGCATTACTGTGATTTGACCTCTCTGCTGGCTGAGATAAGCTCATTTTCAACGTCCAATTTAGAATGTAATAAAACCAGACCCAGCTATAAAATGCATCATTCTTTTTTGTTTTAGACAACATTTCATGCACTGTTAAACATGTTAAAGCAAGTTGCAAGTGAAAATCTATGTCTCTGACTGAGTTTGCATTACTGTGATTTGACCTCTCTGCTGGCTGAGATAAGCTCATTTTCAACGTCCAATTCAGAATGTAATAAAACCAGATCCAGCCATAAAATGCATCATTCTTTTTTGTTTTAGACAACATTTCATGCACTGTTAAACATGTTAAAGCAAGTTGCAAGTAAAAATCTATGTCTCTGACTGAGTTTGCATTACTGTGATTTGACCTCTCTGCTGGCTGAGATAAGCTCATTTTCAATGTCCAATTCAGAATGTAATAAAACCAGATCCAGCCATAAAATGCATCATTCTTTTTTGTTTTAGACAACATTTCATGCACTGTTAAACATGTTAAAGCAAGTTGCAAGTGAAAATCTATGTCTCTGACTGAGTTTGCATTACTGTGATTTGACCTCTCTGCTGGCTGAGATAAGCTCATTTTCAACGTCCATTTCAGAAAATGATAAAAACAGATCCAGCCATAACATGGATCATTCTTTTTTGTTTTAGACAACATTTCATGCACTGTTAAACATGTTAAAGCAAGTTGCAAGTGAAAATCTATGTCTCTGACTGAGTTTGCATTACTGTGATTTGACCTCTCTGCTGGCTGAGATAAGCTCATTTTCAACGTCCAATTCAGAATGTAATAAAACCAGATCCAGCTATAAAATGCATCATTCTTTTTTGTTTTAGACAACATTTCATGCACTGTTAAACATGTTAAAGCAAGTTGCAAGTGAAAATCTATGTCTCTGACTGAGTTTGCATTACTGTGATTTGACCTCTCTGCTGGCTGAGATAAGCTCATTTTCAACGTCCAATTTAGAATGTAATAAAACCAGATCCAGCTATAAAATGCATCATTCTTTTTTGTTTTAGACAACATTTCATGCACTGTTAAACATGTTAAAGCAAGTTGCAAGTGAAAATCTATGTCTCTGACTGAGTTTGCATTACTGTGATTTGACCTCTCTGCTAGCTGAGATAAGCTCATTTTCAATGTCCAATTCAGAATGTAATAAAACCAGATCCAGCTATAAAATGCATCATTCTTTTTTGTTTTAGACAACATTTCATGCACTGTTAAACATGTTAAAGCAAGTTGCAAGAGAAAATCTATGTCCCTGACTGAGTTTGCATTACTGTGATTTGACCTCTCTGCTGGCTGAGATAAGCTCATTTTCAACGTCCATTTCAGAAAATGATAAAAACAGATCCAGCCATAACATGGATCATTCTTTTTTGTTTTAGACAACATTTTATGCACTGTTAAACATGTTAAAGCAAGTTGCAAGTGAAAATCTATGTCTCTGACTGAGTTTGCATTACTGTGATTTGACCTCTCTGCTGGCTGAGATAAGCTCATTTTCATCGTCCAATTCAAAAGTGATAAAAACAGATCCAGACATAAAATGCATCATTCTTTTTTGTTTTAGACAACATTTCATGCACTGTTAAAACATGTTAAAGCAAGTTGCAAGTGAAAATCTATGTCCCTGACTGAGTTTGCATTACTGTGATTTGACCTCTCTGCTGGCTGAGATAAGCTCATTTTCAACGTCCATTTCAGAAAATGATAAAAACAGATCCAGCCATAACATGGATCATTCTTTTTTGTTTTAGACAACATTTCATGCACTGTTAAACATGTTAAAGCAAGTTGCAAGTGAAAATCTATGTCTCTGACTGAGTTTGCATTACTGTGATTTGACCTCTCTGCTGGCTGAGATAAGCTCATTTTCAACGTCCAATTCAGAATGTAATAAAACCAGATCCAGCTATAAAATGCATCATTCTTTTTTGTTTTAGACAACATTTCATGCACTGTTAAACATGTTAAAGCAAGTTGCAAGTGAAAATCTATGTCTCTGACTGAGTTTGCATTACTGTGATTTGACCTCTCTGCTGGCTGAGATAAGCTCATTTTCAACGTCCAATTTAGAATGTAATAAAACCAGACCCAGCTATAAAATGCATCATTCTTTTTTGTTTTAGACAACATTTCATGCACTGTTAAACATGTTAAAGCAAGTTGCAAGTGAAAATCTATGTCTCTGACTGAGTTTGCATTACTGTGATTTGACCTCTCTGCTGGCTGAGATAAGCTCATTTTCAACGTCCAATTCAGAATGTAATAAAACCAGATCCAGCCATAAAATGCATCATTCTTTTTTGTTTTAGACAACATTTCATGCACTGTTAAACATGTTAAAGCAAGTTGCAAGTAAAAATCTATGTCTCTGACTGAGTTTGCATTACTGTGATTTGACCTCTCTGCTGGCTGAGATAAGCTCATTTTCAATGTCCAATTCAGAATGTAATAAAACCAGATCCAGCCATAAAATGCATCATTCTTTTTTGTTTTAGACAACATTTCATGCACTGTTAAACATGTTAAAGCAAGTTGCAAGTGAAAATCTATGTCTCTGACTGAGTTTGCATTACTGTGATTTGACCTCTCTGCTGGCTGAGATAAGCTCATTTTCAACGTCCATTTCAGAAAATGATAAAAACAGATCCAGCCATAACATGGATCATTCTTTTTTGTTTTAGACAACATTTCATGCACTGTTAAACATGTTAAAGCAAGTTGCAAGTGAAAATCTATGTCTCTGACTGAGTTTGCATTACTGTGATTTGACCTCTCTGCTGGCTGAGATAAGCTCATTTTCAACGTCCAATTCAGAATGTAATAAAACCAGATCCAGCTATAAAATGCATCATTCTTTTTTGTTTTAGACAACATTTCATGCACTGTTAAACATGTTAAAGCAAGTTGCAAGTGAAAATCTATGTCTCTGACTGAGTTTGCATTACTGTGATTTGACCTCTCTGCTGGCTGAGATAAGCTCATTTTCAACGTCCAATTTAGAATGTAATAAAACCAGATCCAGCTATAAAATGCATCATTCTTTTTTGTTTTAGACAACATTTCATGCACTGTTAAACATGTTAAAGCAAGTTGCAAGTGAAAATCTATGTCTCTGACTGAGTTTGCATTACTGTGATTTGACCTCTCTGCTAGCTGAGATAAGCTCATTTTCAATGTCCAATTCAGAATGTAATAAAACCAGATCCAGCTATAAAATGCATCATTCTTTTTTGTTTTAGACAACATTTCATGCACTGTTAAACATGTTAAAGCAAGTTGCAAGTGAAAATCTATGTCTCTGACTGAGTTTGCATTACTGTGATTTGACCTCTCTGCTGGCTGAGATAAGCTCATTTTCATCGTCCAATTCAAAAGTGATAAAAACAGATCCAGACATAAAATGCATCATTCTTTTTTGTTTTAGACAACATTTCATGCACTGTTAAACATGTTAAAGGAAGTTGCAAGTGAAAATCTATGTCTCTGACTGAGTTTGCATTACTGTGATTTGACCTCTCTGCTGGCTGAGATAAGCTCATTTTCAACGTCCAATTTAGAATGTAATAAAACCAGATCCAGCTATAAAATGCATCATTCTTTTTTGTTTTAGACAACATTTCATGCACTGTTAAACATGTTAAAGCAAGTTGCAAGTGAAAATCTATGTCTCTGACTGAGTTTGCATTACTGTGATTTGACCTCTCTGCTGGCTGAGATAAGCTCATTTTCAATGTCCAATTCAGAATGCAATAAAACAAGATCCAGCTATAAAATTCATCATTCTTTTTTGTTTTAGACAACATTTCATGCACTGTTAAACATGTTAAAGCAAGTTGCAAGTGAAAATCTATGTCCCTGACTGAGTTTGCATTACTGTGATTTGACCTCTCTGCTGGCTGAGATAAACTCATTTTCAACGTCCATTTCAGAAAATGATAAAAACAGATCCAGCCATAACATGGATCATTCTTTTTTGTTTTAGACAACATTTCATGCACTGTTAAACATGTTAAAGCAAGTTGCAAGTGAAAATCTATGTCTCTGACTGAGTTTGCATTACTGTGATTTGACCTCTCTGCTGGCTGAGATAAGCTCATTTTCAACGTCCAATTCAGAATGTAATAAAACCAGATCCAGCTATAAAATGCATCATTCTTTTTTGTTTTAGACAACATTTCATGCACTGTTAAACATGTTAAAGCAAGTTGCAAGTGAAAATCTATGTCTCTGACTGAGTTTGCATTACTGTGATTTGACCTCTCTGCTGGCTGAGATAAGCTCATTTTCAACGTCCAATTTAGAATGTAATAAAACCAGACCCAGCTATAAAATGCATCATTCTTTTTTGTTTTAGACAACATTTCATGCACTGTTAAACATGTTAAAGCAAGTTGCAAGTGAAAATCTATGTCTCTGACTGAGTTTGCATTACTGTGATTTGACCTCTCTGCTGGCTGAGATAAGCTCATTTTCAACGTCCAATTCAGAATGTAATAAAACCAGATCCAGCCATAAAATGCATCATTCTTTTTTGTTTTAGACAACATTTCATGCACTGTTAAACATGTTAAAGCAAGTTGCAAGTGAAAATATATGTCTCTGACTGAGTTTGCATTACTGTGATTTGACCTCTCTGCTGGCTGAGATAAGCTCATTTTCAACGTCCAATTCAGAATGTAATAAAACCAGATCCAGCCATAAAATGCATCATTCTTTTTTGTTTTAGACAACATTTCATGCACTGTTAAACATGTTAAAGCAAGTTGCAAGTGAAAATCTATGTCTCTGACTGAGTTTGCATTACTGTGATTTGACCTCTCTGCTGGCTGAGATAAGCTCATTTTCAATGTCCAATTCAGAATGTAATAAAACCAGATCCAGCTATAAAATGCATCATTCTTTTTTGTTTTAGACAACATTTCATGCACTGTTAAACATGTTAAAGCAAGTTGCAAGTGAAAATCTATGTCTCTGACTGAGTTTGCATTACTGTGATTTGACCTCTCTGCTGGCTGAGATAAGCTCATTTTCATCGTCCAATTCAAAAGTGATAAAAACAGATCCAGACATAAAATGCATCATTCTTTTTTGTTTTAGACAACATTTCATGCACTGTTAAACATGTTAAAGGAAGTTGCAAGTAAAAATCTATGTCTCTGACTGAGTTTGCATTACTGTGATTTGACCTCTCTGCTGGCTGAGATAAGCTCATTTTCAACGTCCATTTCAGAAAATGATAAAAACAGATCCAGCCATAACATGGATCATTCTTTTTTGTTTTAGACAACATTTTATGCACTGTTAAACATGTTAAAGCAAGTTGCAAGTGAAAATCTATGTCTCTGACTGAGTTTGCATTACTGTGATTTGACCTCTCTGCTGGCTGAGATAAGCTCATTTTCATCGTCCAATTCAAAAGTGATAAAAACAGATCCAGACATAAAATGCATCATTCTTTTTTGTTTTAGACAACATTTCATGCACTGTTAAAACATGTTAAAGCAAGTTGCAAGTGAAAATCTATGTCCCTGACTGAGTTTGCATTACTGTGATTTGACCTCTCTGCTGGCTGAGATAAGCTCATTTTCAACGTCCATTTCAGAAAATGATAAAAACAGATCCAGCCATAACATGGATCATTCTTTTTTGTTTTAGACAACATTTCATGCACTGTTAAACATGTTAAAGCAAGTTGCAAGTGAAAATCTATGTCTCTGACTGAGTTTGCATTACTGTGATTTGACCTCTCTGCTGGCTGAGATAAGCTCATTTTCAACGTCCAATTCAGAATGTAATAAAACCAGATCCAGCTATAAAATGCATCATTCTTTTTTGTTTTAGACAACATTTCATGCACTGTTAAACATGTTAAAGCAAGTTGCAAGTGAAAATCTATGTCTCTGACTGAGTTTGCATTACTGTGATTTGACCTCTCTGCTGGCTGAGATAAGCTCATTTTCAACGTCCAATTTAGAATGTAATAAAACCAGACCCAGCTATAAAATGCATCATTCTTTTTTGTTTTAGACAACATTTCATGCACTGTTAAACATGTTAAAGCAAGTTGCAAGTGAAAATCTATGTCTCTGACTGAGTTTGCATTACTGTGATTTGACCTCTCTGCTGGCTGAGATAAGCTCATTTTCAACGTCCAATTCAGAATGTAATAAAACCAGATCCAGCCATAAAATGCATCATTCTTTTTTGTTTTAGACAACATTTCATGCACTGTTAAACATGTTAAAGCAAGTTGCAAGTAAAAATCTATGTCTCTGACTGAGTTTGCATTACTGTGATTTGACCTCTCTGCTGGCTGAGATAAGCTCATTTTCAATGTCCAATTCAGAATGTAATAAAACCAGATCCAGCCATAAAATGCATCATTCTTTTTTGTTTTAGACAACATTTCATGCACTGTTAAACATGTTAAAGCAAGTTGCAAGTGAAAATCTATGTCTCTGACTGAGTTTGCATTACTGTGATTTGACCTCTCTGCTGGCTGATACAAGCTCATTTTCAACGTCCAATTCAGAATGTAATAAAACCAGATCCAGCTATAAAATGCATCATTCTTTTTTGTTTTAGACAACATTTCATGCACTGTTAAACATGTTAAAGCAAGTTGCAAGTGAAAATCTATGTCTCTGACTGAGTTTGCATTACTGTGATTTGACCTCTCTGCTGGCTGAGATAAGCTCATTTTCATCGTCCAATTTAGAATGTAATAAAACCAGACCCAGCTATAAAATGCATCATTCTTTTTTGTTTTAGACAACATTTCATGCACTGTTAAACATGTTAAAGCAAGTTGCAAGTGAAAATCTATGTCTCTGACTGAGTTTGCATTACTGTGATTTGACCTCTCTGCTGGCTGAGATAAGCTCATTTTCAACGTCCAATTTAGAATGTAATAAAACCAGATCCAGCTATAAAATGCATCATTCTTTTTTGTTTTAGACAACATTTCATGCACTGTTAAACATGTTAAAGCAAGTTGCAAGTGAAAATCTATGTCTCTGACTGAGTTTGCATTACTGTGATTTGACCTCTCTGCTGGCTGAGATAAGCTCATTTTCAATGTCCAATTCAGAATGTAATAAAACCAGATCCAGCTATAAAATGCATCATTCTTTTTTGTTTTAGACAACATTTCATGCACTGTTAAACATGTTAAAGCAAGTTGCAAGTGAAAATCTATGTCTCTGACTGAGTTTGCATTACTGTGATTTGACCTCTCTGCTGGCTGAGATAAGCTCATTTTCATCGTCCAATTCAAAAGTGATAAAAACAGATCCAGACATAAAATGCATCATTCTTTTTTGTTTTAGACAACATTTCATGCACTGTTAAACATGTTAAAGGAAGTTGCAAGTGAAAATTTATGTCTCTGACTGAGTTTGCATTACTGTGATTTGACCTCTCTGCTGGCTGAGATAAGCTCATTTTCAACGTCCAATTTAGAATGTAATAAAACCAGATCCAGCTATAAAATGCATCATTCTTTTTTGTTTTAGACAACATTTCATGCACTGTTAAACATGTTAAAGCAAGTTGCAAGTGAAAATATATGTCTCTGACTGAGTTTGCATTACTGTGATTTGACCTCTCTGCTGGCTGAGATAAGCTCATTTTCAACGTCCAATTCAGAATGTAATAAAACCAGATCCAGCCATAAAATGCATCATTCTTTTTTGTTTTAGACAACATTTCATGCACTGTTAAACATGTTAAAGCAAGTTGCAAGTGAAAATATATGTCTCTGACTGAGTTTGCATTACTGTGATTTGACCTCTCTGCTGGCTGAGATAAGCTCATTTTCAACGTCCATTTCAGAAAATGATAAAAACAGATCCAGCCATAACATGGATCATTCTTTTTTGTTTTAGACAACATTTCATGCACTGTTAAACATGTTAAAGCAAGTTGCAAGTGAAAATCTATGTCTCTGACTGAGTTTGCATTACTGTGATTTGACCTCTCTGCTGGCTGAGATAAGCTCATTTTCAACGTCCAATTTAGAATGTAATAAAACCAGATCCAGCTATAAAATGCATCATTCTTTTTTGTTTTAGACAACATTTCATGCACTGTTAAACATGTTAAAGCAAGTTGCAAGTGAAAATCTATGTCTCTGACTGAGTTTGCATTACTGTGATTTGACCTCTCTGCTGGCTGAGATAAGCTCATTTTCAACGTCCAATTTAGAATGTAATAAAACCAGATCCAGCTATAAAATGCATCATTCTTTTTTGTTTTAGACAACATTTCATGCACTGTTAAACATGTTAAAGCAAGTTGCAAGTGAAAATCTATGTCTCTGACTGAGTTTGCATTACTGTGATTTGACCTCTCTGCTGGCTGAGATAAGCTCATTTTCAATGTCCAATTCAGAATGTAATAAAACCAGACCCAGCTATAAAATGCATCATTCTTTTTTGTTTTAGACAACATTTCATGCACTGTTAAACATGTTAAAGGAAGTTGCAAGTGAAAATCTATGTCTCTGACTGAGTTTGCATTACTGTGATTTGACCTCTCTGCTGGCTGAGATAAGCTCATTTTCAACGTCCAATTTAGAATGTAATAAAACCAGATCCAGCTATAAAATGCATCATTCTTTTTTGTTTTAGACAACATTTCATGCACTGTTAAACATGTTAAAGCAAGTTGCAAGTGAAAATCTATGTCTCTGACTGAGTTTGCATTACTGTGATTTGACCTCTCTGCTGGCTGAGATAAGCTCATTTTCAACGTCCAATTCAGAATGTAATAAAACCAGATCCAGCTATAAAATGCATCATTCTTTTTTGTTTTAGACAACATTTCATGCACTGTTAAACATGTTAAAGCAAGTTGCAAGTGAAAATCTATGTCTCTGACTGAGTTTGCATTACTGTGATTTGACCTCTCTGCTGGCTGAGATAAGCTCATTTTCAACGTCCAATTTAGAATGTAATAAAACCAGACCCAGCTATAAAATGCATCATTCTTTTTTGTTTTAGACAACATTTCTTGCACTGTTAAACATGTTAAAGCAAGTTGCAAGTGAAAATCTATGTCTCTGACTGAGTTTGAATTACTGTGATTTGACCTCTCTGCTGGCTGAGATAAGCTCATTTTCAACGTCCAATTCAGAATGTAATAAAACCAGATCCAGCCATAAAATGCATCATTCTTTTTTGTTTTAGACAACATTTCATGCACTGTTAAACATGTTAAAGCAAGTTGCAAGTAAAAATCTATGTCTCTGACTGAGTTTGCATTACTGTGATTTGACCTCTCTGCTGGCTGAGATAAGCTCATTTTCATCGTCCAATTCAAAAGTGATAAAAACAGATCCAGACATAAAATGCATCATTCTTTTTTGTTTTAGACAACATTTCATGCACTGTTAAACATGTTAAAGGAAGTTGCAAGTGAAAATCTATGTCTCTGACTGAGTTTGCATTACTGTGATTTGACCTCTCTGCTGGCTGAGATAAGCTCATTTTCAACGTCCAATTTAGAATGTAATAAAACCAGATCCAGCTATAAAATGCATCATTCTTTTTTGTTTTAGACAACATTTCATGCACTGTTAAACATGTTAAAGCAAGTTGCAAGTGAAAATCTATGTCTCTGACTGAGTTTGCATTACTGTGATTTGACCTCTCTGCTGGCTGAGATAAGCTCATTTTCAATGTCCAAATCAGAATGTAATAAAACCAGATCCAGCTATAAAATGCATCATTCTTTTTTGTTTTAGACAACATTTCATGCACTGTTAAACATGTTAAAGCAAGTTGCAAGTGAAAATCTATGTCTCTGACTGAGTTTGCATTACTGTGATTTGACCTCTCTGCTGGCTGAGATAAGCTCATTTTCATCGTCCAATTAAAAAGTGATAAAACCAGATCCAGACATAAAATGCATCATTCTTTTTTGTTTTAGACAACATTTCATGCACTGTTAAACATGTTAAAGGAAGTTGCAAGTGAAAATCTATGTCTCTGACTGAGTTTGCATTACTGTGATTTGACCTCTCTGCTGGCTGAGATAAGCTCATTTTCAACGTCCAATTTAGAATGTAATAAAACCAGACCCAGCTATAAAATGCATCATTCTTTTTTGTTTTAGACAACATTTCATGCACTGTTAAACATGTTAAAGCAAGTTGCAAGTGAAAATCTATGTCTCTGACTGAGTTTGCATTACTGTGATTTGACCTCTCTGCTGGCTGAGATAAGCTCATTTTCAACGTCCAATTCAGCATGTAATAAAACCAGATCCAGCCATAAAATGCATCATTCTTTTTTGTTTTAGACAACATTTCATGCACTGTTAAACATGTTAAAGCAAGTTGCAAGTAAAAATCTATGTCTCTGACTGAGTTTGCATTACTGTGATTTGACCTCTCTGCTGGCTGAGATAAGCTCATTTTCAATGTCCAATTCAGAATGTAATAAAACCAGATCCAGCCATAAAATGCATCATTCTTTTTTGTTTTAGACAACATTTCATGCACTGTTAAACATGTTAAAGCAAGTTGCAAGTGAAAATCTATGTCTCTGACTGAGTTTGCATTACTGTGATTTGACCTCTCTGCTGGCTGAGATAAGCTCATTTTCATCGTGCAATTCAAAAGTGATAAAAACAGATCCAGACATAAAATGCATCATTCTTTTTTGTTTTAGACAACATTTCATGCACTGTTAAACATGTTAAAGGAAGTTGCAAGTGAAAATCTATGTCTCTGACTGAGTTTGCATTACTGTGATTTGACCTCTCTGCTGGCTGAGATAAGCTCATTTTCAACGTCCAATTTAGAATGTAATAAAACCAGATCCAGCTATAAAATGCATCATTCTTTTTTGTTTTAGACAACATTTCATGCACTGTTAAACATGTTAAAGCAAGTTGCAAGTGAAAATCTATGTCTCTGACTGAGTTTGCATTACTGTGATTTGACCTCTCTGCTGGCTGAGATAAGCTCATTTTCAATGTCCAATTCAGAATGCAATAAAACAAGATCCAGCTATAAAATGCATCATTCTTTTTTGTTTTAGACAACATTTCATGCACTGTTAAACATGTTAAAGGAAGTTGCAAGTGAAAATCTATGTCTCTGACTGAGTTTGCATTACTGTGATTTGACCTCTCTGCTGGCTGAGATAAGCTCATTTTCAACGTCCAATTTAGAATGTAATAAAACCAGATCCAGCTATAAAATGCATCATTCTTTTTTGTTTTAGACAACATTTCATGCACTGTTAAACATGTTAAAGCAAGTTGCAAGTGAAAATCTATGTCTCTGACTGAGTTTGCATTACTGTGATTTGACCTCTCTGCTGGCTGAGATAAGCTCATTTTCAACGTCCAATTCAGAATGTAATAAAACCAGATCCAGCTATAAAATGCATCATTCTTTTTTGTTTTAGACAACATTTCATGCACTGTTAAACATGTTAAAGCAAGTTGCAAGTGAAAATCTATGTCTCTGACTGAGTTTGCATTACTGTGATTTGACCTCTCTGCTGGCTGAGATAAGCTCATTTTCAACGTCCAATTTAGAATGTAATAAAACCAGACCCAGCTATAAAATGCATCATTCTTTTTTGTTTTAGACAACATTTCTTGCACTGTTAAACATGTTAAAGCAAGTTGCAAGTGAAAATCTATGTCTCTGACTGAGTTTGAATTACTGTGATTTGACCTCTCTGCTGGCTGAGATAAGCTCATTTTCAACGTCCAATTCAGAATGTAATAAAACCAGATCCAGCCATAAAATGCATCATTCTTTTTTGTTTTAGACAACATTTCATGCACTGTTAAACATGTTAAAGCAAGTTGCAAGTAAAAATCTATGTCTCTGACTGAGTTTGCATTACTGTGATTTGACCTCTCTATTGGCTGAGATAAGCTCATTTTCATCGTCCAATTCAAAAGTGATAAAAACAGATCCAGACATAAAATGCATCATTCTTTTTTGTTTTAGACAACATTTCATGCACTGTTAAACATGTTAAAGGAAGTTGCAAGTGAAAATCTATGTCTCTGACTGAGTTTGCATTACTGTGATTTGACCTCTCTGCTGGCTGAGATAAGCTCATTTTCAACGTCCAATTTAGAATGTAATAAAACCAGATCCAGCTATAAAATGCATCATTCTTTTTTGTTTTAGACAACATTTCATGCACTGTTAAACATGTTAAAGCAAGTTGCAAGTGAAAATCTATGTCTCTGACTGAGTTTGCATTACTGTGATTTGACCTCTCTGCTGGCTGAGATAAGCTCATTTTCAATGTCCAAATCAGAATGTAATAAAACCAGATCCAGCTATAAAATGCATCATTCTTTTTTGTTTTAGACAACATTTCATGCACTGTTAAACATGTTAAAGCAAGTTGCAAGTGAAAATCTATGTCTCTGACTGAGTTTGCATTACTGTGATTTGACCTCTCTGCTGGCTGAGATAAGCTCATTTTCAACGTCCAATTCAGAATGCAATAAAACAAGATCCAGCTATAAAATTCATCATTCTTTTTTGTTTTAGACAACATTTCATGCACTGTTAAACATGTTAAAGCAAGTTGCAAGTGAAAATCTATGTCCCTGACTGAGTTTGCATTACTGTGATTTGACCTCTCTGCTGGCTGAGATAAGCTCATTTTCATCGTCCAATTCAAAAGTGATAAAAAAAGATCCAGACATAAAATGCATCATTCTTTTTTGTTTTAGACAACATTTCATGCACTGTTAAACATGTTAAAGGAAGTTGCAAGTGAAAATCTATGTCTCTGACTGAGTTTGCATTACTGTGATTTGACCTCTCTGCTGGCTGAGATAAGCTCATTTTCAACGTCCAATTTAGAATGTAATAAAACCAGATCCAGCTATAAAATGCATCATTCTCTTTTGTTTTAGACAACATTTCATGCACTGTTAAACATGTTAAAGCAAGTTGCAAGTGAAAATCTATGTCCCTGACTGAGTTTGCATTACTGTGATTTGACCTCTCTGCTGGCTGAGATAAGCTCATTTTCAACGTCCAATTCAGAATGTAATAAAACCAGATCCAGCTATAAAATGCATCATTCTTTTTTGTTTTAGACAACATTTCATGCACTGTTAAACTTGTTAAAGCAAGTTGCAAGTGAAAATCTATGTCCCTGACTGAGTTTGCATTACTGTGATTTGACCTCTCAGCTGGCTGAGATAAGCTCATTTTCAACGTCCATTTCAGAAAATGATAAAAACAGATCCAGCCATAACATGGATCATTCTTTTTTGTTTTAGACAACATTTCATGCACTGTTAAACATGTTAAAGCATGTTGCAAGTGAAAATCTATGTCTCTGACTGAGTTTGCATTACTGTGATTTGACCTCTCTGCTGGCTGAGATAAGCTCATTTTCAACGTCCAATTCAGAATGTAATAAAACCAGATCCAGCTATAAAATGCATCATTCTTTTTTGTTTTAGACAACATTTCATGCACTGTTAAACATGTTAAAGCAAGTTGCAAGTGAAAATCTATGTCTCTGACTGAGTTTGCATTACTGTGATTTGACCTCTCTGCTGGCTGAGATAAGCTCATTTTCAACGTCCAATTTAGAATGTAATAAAACCAGATCCAGCTATAAAATGCATCATTCTTTTTTGTTTTAGACAACATTTCATGCACTGTTAAACATGTTAAAGCAAGTTGCAAGTGAAAATCTATGTCTCTGACTGAGTTTGCATTACTGTGATTTGACCTCTCTGCTGGCTGAGATAAGCTCATTTTCAATGTCCAATTCAGAATGTAATAAAACCAGACCCAGCTATAAAATGCATCATTCTTTTTTGTTTTAGACAACATTTCATGCACTGTTAAACATGTTAAAGGAAGTTGCAAGTGAAAATCTATGTCTCTGACTGAGTTTGCATTACTGTGATTTGACCTCTCTGCTGGCTGAGATAAGCTCATTTTCAACGTCCAATTTAGAATGTAATAAAACCAGATCCAGCTATAAAATGCATCATTCTTTTTTGTTTTAGACAACATTTCATGCACTGTTAAACATGTTAAAGCAAGTTGCAAGTGAAAATCTATGTCTCTGACTGAGTTTGCATTACTGTGATTTGACCTCTCTGCTGGCTGAGATAAGCTCATTTTCAACGTCCAATTCAGAATGTAATAAAACCAGATCCAGCTATAAAATGCATCATTCTTTTTTGTTTTAGACAACATTTCATGCACTGTTAAACATGTTAAAGCAAGTTGCAAGTGAAAATCTATGTCTCTGACTGAGTTTGCATTACTGTGATTTGACCTCTCTGCTGGCTGAGATAAGCTCATTTTCAACGTCCAATTTAGAATGTAATAAAACCAGACCCAGCTATAAAATGCATCATTCTTTTTTGTTTTAGACAACATTTCTTGCACTGTTAAACATGTTAAAGCAAGTTGCAAGTGAAAATCTATGTCTCTGACTGAGTTTGAATTACTGTGATTTGACCTCTCTGCTGGCTGAGATAAGCTCATTTTCAACGTCCAATTCAGAATGTAATAAAACCAGATCCAGCCATAAAATGCATCATTCTTTTTTGTTTTAGACAACATTTCATGCACTGTTAAACATGTTAAAGCAAGTTGCAAGTAAAAATCTATGTCTCTGACTGAGTTTGCATTACTGTGATTTGACCTCTCTGCTGGCTGAGATAAGCTCATTTTCATCGTCCAATTCAAAAGTGATAAAAACAGATCCAGACATAAAATGCATCATTCTTTTTTGTTTTAGACAACATTTCATGCACTGTTAAACATGTTAAAGGAAGTTGCAAGTGAAAATCTATGTCTCTGACTGAGTTTGCATTACTGTGATTTGACCTCTCTGCTGGCTGAGATAAGCTCATTTTCAACGTCCAATTTAGAATGTAATAAAACCAGATCCAGCTATAAAATGCATCATTCTTTTTTGTTTTAGACAACATTTCATGCACTGTTAAACATGTTAAAGCAAGTTGCAAGTGAAAATCTATGTCTCTGACTGAGTTTGCATTACTGTGATTTGACCTCTCTGCTGGCTGAGATAAGCTCATTTTCATCGTCCAATTCAAAAGTGATAAAAACAGATCCAGACATAAAATGCATCATTCTTTTTTGTTTTAGACAACATTTCATGCACTGTTAAACATGTTAAAGGAAGTTGCAAGTGAAAATCTATGTCTCTGACTGAGTTTGCATTACTGTGATTTGACCTCTCTGCTGGCTGAGATAAGCTCATTTTCAACGTCCAATTTAGAATGTAATAAAACCAGATCCAGCTATAAAATGCATCATTCTTTTTTGTTTTAGACAACATTTCATGCACTGTTAAACATGTTAAAGCAAGTTGCAAGTGAAAATCTATGTCTCTGACTGAGTTTGCATTACTGTGATTTGACCTCTCTGCTGGCTGAGATAAGCTCATTTTCAATGTCCAATTCAGAATGCAATAAAACAAGATCCAGCTATAAAATGCATCATTCTTTTTTGTTTTAGACAACATTTCATGCACTGTTAAACATGTTAAAGGAAGTTGCAAGTGAAAATCTATGTCTCTGACTGAGTTTGCATTACTGTGATTTGACCTCTCTGCTGGCTGAGATAAGCTCATTTTCAACGTCCAATTTAGAATGTAATAAAACCAGATCCAGCTATAAAATGCATCATTCTTTTTTGTTTTAGACAACATTTCATGCACTGTTAAACATGTTAAAGCAAGTTGCAAGTGAAAATCTATGTCTCTGACTGAGTTTGCATTACTGTGATTTGACCTCTCTGCTGGCTGAGATAAGCTCATTTTCAACGTCCAATTCAGAATGTAATAAAACCAGATCCAGCTATAAAATGCATCATTCTTTTTTGTTTTAGACAACATTTCATGCACTGTTAAACATGTTAAAGCAAGTTGCAAGTGAAAATCTATGTCTCTGACTGAGTTTGCATTACTGTGATTTGACCTCTCTGCTGGCTGAGATAAGCTCATTTTCAACGTCCAATTTAGAATGTAATAAAACCAGACCCAGCTATAAAATGCATCATTCTTTTTTGTTTTAGACAACATTTCTTGCACTGTTAAACATGTTAAAGCAAGTTGCAAGTGAAAATCTATGTCTCTGACTGAGTTTGAATTACTGTGATTTGACCTCTCTGCTGGCTGAGATAAGCTCATTTTCAACGTCCAATTCAGAATGTAATAAAACCAGATCCAGCCATAAAATGCATCATTCTTTTTTGTTTTAGACAACATTTCATGCACTGTTAAACATGTTAAAGCAAGTTGCAAGTAAAAATCTATGTCTCTGACTGAGTTTGCATTACTGTGATTTGACCTCTCTATTGGCTGAGATAAGCTCATTTTCATCGTCCAATTCAAAAGTGATAAAAACAGATCCAGACATAAAATGCATCATTCTTTTTTGTTTTAGACAACATTTCATGCACTGTTAAACATGTTAAAGGAAGTTGCAAGTGAAAATCTATGTCTCTGACTGAGTTTGCATTACTGTGATTTGACCTCTCTGCTGGCTGAGATAAGCTCATTTTCAACGTCCAATTTAGAATGTAATAAAACCAGATCCAGCTATAAAATGCATCATTCTTTTTTGTTTTAGACAACATTTCATGCACTGTTAAACATGTTAAAGCAAGTTGCAAGTGAAAATCTATGTCTCTGACTGAGTTTGCATTACTGTGATTTGACCTCTCTGCTGGCTGAGATAAGCTCATTTTCAATGTCCAAATCAGAATGTAATAAAACCAGATCCAGCTATAAAATGCATCATTCTTTTTTGTTTTAGACAACATTTCATGCACTGTTAAACATGTTAAAGCAAGTTGCAAGTGAAAATCTATGTCTCTGACTGAGTTTGCATTACTGTGATTTGACCTCTCTGCTGGCTGAGATAAGCTCATTTTCAACGTCCAATTCAGAATGCAATAAAACAAGATCCAGCTATAAAATTCATCATTCTTTTTTGTTTTAGACAACATTTCATGCACTGTTAAACATGTTAAAGCAAGTTGCAAGTGAAAATCTATGTCCCTGACTGAGTTTGCATTACTGTGATTTGACCTCTCTGCTGGCTGAGATAAGCTCATTTTCATCGTCCAATTCAAAAGTGATAAAAAAAGATCCAGACATAAAATGCATCATTCTTTTTTGTTTTAGACAACATTTCATGCACTGTTAAACATGTTAAAGGAAGTTGCAAGTGAAAATCTATGTCTCTGACTGAGTTTGCATTACTGTGATTTGACCTCTCTGCTGGCTGAGATAAGCTCATTTTCAACGTCCAATTTAGAATGTAATAAAACCAGATCCAGCTATAAAATGCATCATTCTCTTTTGTTTTAGACAACATTTCATGCACTGTTAAACATGTTAAAGCAAGTTGCAAGTGAAAATCTATGTCCCTGACTGAGTTTGCATTACTGTGATTTGACCTCTCTGCTGGCTGAGATAAGCTCATTTTCAACGTCCAATTCAGAATGTAATAAAACCAGATCCAGCTATAAAATGCATCATTCTTTTTTGTTTTAGACAACATTTCATGCACTGTTAAACTTGTTAAAGCAAGTTGCAAGTGAAAATCTATGTCCCTGACTGAGTTTGCATTACTGTGATTTGACCTCTCAGCTGGCTGAGATAAGCTCATTTTCAACGTCCATTTCAGAAAATGATAAAAACAGATCCAGCCATAACATGGATCATTCTTTTTTGTTTTAGACAACATTTCATGCACTGTTAAACATGTTAAAGCATGTTGCAAGTGAAAATCTATGTCTCTGACTGAGTTTGCATTACTGTGATTTGACCTCTCTGCTGGCTGAGATAAGCTCATTTTCAACGTCCAATTCAGAATGTAATAAAACCAGATCCAGCTATAAAATGCATCATTCTTTTTTGTTTTAGACAACATTTCATGCACTGTTAAACATGTTAAAGCAAGTTGCAAGTGAAAATCTATGTCTCTGACTGAGTTTGCATTACTGTGATTTGACCTCTCTGCTGGCTGAGATAAGCTCATTTTCAACGTCCAATTTAGAATGTAATAAAACCAGATCCAGCTATAAAATGCATCATTCTTTTTTGTTTTAGACAACATTTCATGCACTGTTAAACATGTTAAAGCAAGTTGCAAGTGAAAATCTATGTCTCTGACTGAGTTTGCATTACTGTGATTTGACCTCTCTGCTGGCTGAGATAAGCTCATTTTCAATGTCCAATTCAGAATGTAATAAAACCAGACCCAGCTATAAAATGCATCATTCTTTTTTGTTTTAGACAACATTTCATGCACTGTTAAACATGTTAAAGGAAGTTGCAAGTGAAAATCTATGTCTCTGACTGAGTTTGCATTACTGTGATTTGACCTCTCTGCTGGCTGAGATAAGCTCATTTTCAACGTCCAATTTAGAATGTAATAAAACCAGATCCAGCTATAAAATGCATCATTCTTTTTTGTTTTAGACAACATTTCATGCACTGTTAAACATGTTAAAGCAAGTTGCAAGTGAAAATCTATGTCTCTGACTGAGTTTGCATTACTGTGATTTGACCTCTCTGCTGGCTGAGATAAGCTCATTTTCAACGTCCAATTTAGAATGTAATAAAACCAGACCCAGCTATAAAATGCATCATTCTTTTTTGTTTTAGACAACATTTCTTGCACTGTTAAACATGTTAAAGCAAGTTGCAAGTGAAAATCTATGTCTCTGACTGAGTTTGAATTACTGTGATTTGACCTCTCTGCTGGCTGAGATAAGCTCATTTTCAACGTCCAATTCAGAATGTAATAAAACCAGATCCAGCCATAAAATGCATCATTCTTTTTTGTTTTAGACAACATTTCATGCACTGTTAAACATGTTAAAGCAAGTTGCAAGTAAAAATCTATGTCTCTGACTGAGTTTGCATTACTGTGATTTGACCTCTCTGCTGGCTGAGATAAGCTCATTTTCATCGTCCAATTCAAAAGTGATAAAAACAGATCCAGACATAAAATGCATCATTCTTTTTTGTTTTAGACAACATTTCATGCACTGTTAAACATGTTAAAGGAAGTTGCAAGTGAAAATCTATGTCTCTGACTGAGTTTGCATTACTGTGATTTGACCTCTCTGCTGGCTGAGATAAGCTCATTTTCAACGTCCAATTTAGAATGTAATAAAACCAGATCCAGCTATAAAATGCATCATTCTTTTTTGTTTTAGACAACATTTCATGCACTGTTAAACATGTTAAAGCAAGTTGCAAGTGAAAATCTATGTCTCTGACTGAGTTTGCATTACTGTGATTTGACCTCTCTGCTGGCTGAGATAAGCTCATTTTCAATGTCCAAATCAGAATGTAATAAAACCAGATCCAGCTATAAAATGCATCATTCTTTTTTGTTTTAGACAACATTTCATGCACTGTTAAACATGTTAAAGCAAGTTGCAAGTGAAAATCTATGTCTCTGACTGAGTTTGCATTACTGTGATTTGACCTCTCAGCTGGCTGAGATAAGCTCATTTTCATCGTCCAATTAAAAAGTGATAAAACCAGATCCAGACATAAAATGCATCATTCTTTTTTGTTTTAGACAACATTTCATGCACTGTTAAACATGTTAAAGGAAGTTGCAAGTGAAAATCTATGTCTCTGACTGAGTTTGCATTACTGTGATTTGACCTCTCTGCTGGCTGAGATAAGCTCATTTTCAACGTCCAATTTAGAATGTAATAAAACCAGACCCAGCTATAAAATGCATCATTCTTTTTTGTTTTAGACAACATTTCATGCACTGTTAAACATGTTAAAGCAAGTTGCAAGTGAAAATCTATGTCTCTGACTGAGTTTGCATTACTGTGATTTGACCTCTCTGCTGGCTGAGATAAGCTCATTTTCAACGTCCAATTCAGCATGTAATAAAACCAGATCCAGCCATAAAATGCATCATTCTTTTTTGTTTTAGACAACATTTCATGCACTGTTAAACATGTTAAAGCAAGTTGCAAGTAAAAATCTATGTCTCTGACTGAGTTTGCATTACTGTGATTTGACCTCTCTGCTGGCTGAGATAAGCTCATTTTCAATGTCCAATTCAGAATGTAATAAAACCAGATCCAGCCATAAAATGCATCATTCTTTTTTGTTTTAGACAACATTTCATGCACTGTTAAACATGTTAAAGCAAGTTGCAAGTGAAAATCTATGTCTCTGACTGAGTTTGCATTACTGTGATTTGACCTCTCTGCTGGCTGAGATAAGCTCATTTTCATCGTCCAATTCAAAAGTGATAAAAACAGATCCAGACATAAAATGCATCATTCTTTTTTGTTTTAGACAACATTTCATGCACTGTTAAACATGTTAAAGGAAGTTGCAAGTGAAAATCTATGTCTCTGACTGAGTTTGCATTACTGTGATTTGACCTCTCTGCTGGCTGAGATAAGCTCATTTTCAACGTCCAATTTAGAATGTAATAAAACCAGATCCAGCTATAAAATGCATCATTCTTTTTTGTTTTAGACAACATTTCATGCACTGTTAAACATGTTAAAGCAAGTTGCAAGTGAAAATCTATGTCTCTGACTGAGTTTGCATTACTGTGATTTGACCTCTCTGCTGGCTGAGATAAGCTCATTTTCAATGTCCAATTCAGAATGCAATAAAACAAGATCCAGCTATAAAATGCATCATTCTTTTTTGTTTTAGACAACATTTCATGCACTGTTAAACATGTTAAAGGAAGTTGCAAGTGAAAATCTATGTCTCTGACTGAGTTTGCATTACTGTGATTTGACCTCTCTGCTGGCTGAGATAAGCTCATTTTCAACGTCCAATTTAGAATGTAATAAAACCAGATCCAGCTATAAAATGCATCATTCTTTTTTGTTTTAGACAACATTTCATGCACTGTTAAACATGTTAAAGCAAGTTGCAAGTGAAAATCTATGTCTCTGACTGAGTTTGCATTACTGTGATTTGACCTCTCTGCTGGCTGAGATAAGCTCATTTTCAACGTCCAATTCAGAATGTAATAAAACCAGATCCAGCTATAAAATGCATCATTCTTTTTTGTTTTAGACAACATTTCATGCACTGTTAAACATGTTAAAGCAAGTTGCAAGTGAAAATCTATGTCTCTGACTGAGTTTGCATTACTGTGATTTGACCTCTCTGCTGGCTGAGATAAGCTCATTTTCAACGTCCAATTTAGAATGTAATAAAACCAGACCCAGCTATAAAATGCATCATTCTTTTTTGTTTTAGACAACATTTCTTGCACTGTTAAACATGTTAAAGCAAGTTGCAAGTGAAAATCTATGTCTCTGACTGAGTTTGAATTACTGTGATTTGACCTCTCTGCTGGCTGAGATAAGCTCATTTTCAACGTCCAATTCAGAATGTAATAAAACCAGATCCAGCCATAAAATGCATCATTCTTTTTTGTTTTAGACAACATTTCATGCACTGTTAAACATGTTAAAGCAAGTTGCAAGTAAAAATCTATGTCTCTGACTGAGTTTGCATTACTGTGATTTGACCTCTCTATTGGCTGAGATAAGCTCATTTTCATCGTCCAATTCAAAAGTGATAAAAACAGATCCAGACATAAAATGCATCATTCTTTTTTGTTTTAGACAACATTTCATGCACTGTTAAACATGTTAAAGGAAGTTGCAAGTGAAAATCTATGTCTCTGACTGAGTTTGCATTACTGTGATTTGACCTCTCTGCTGGCTGAGATAAGCTCATTTTCAACGTCCAATTTAGAATGTAATAAAACCAGATCCAGCTATAAAATGCATCATTCTTTTTTGTTTTAGACAACATTTCATGCACTGTTAAACATGTTAAAGCAAGTTGCAAGTGAAAATCTATGTCTCTGACTGAGTTTGCATTACTGTGATTTGACCTCTCTGCTGGCTGAGATAAGCTCATTTTCAATGTCCAAATCAGAATGTAATAAAACCAGATCCAGCTATAAAATGCATCATTCTTTTTTGTTTTAGACAACATTTCATGCACTGTTAAACATGTTAAAGCAAGTTGCAAGTGAAAATCTATGTCTCTGACTGAGTTTGCATTACTGTGATTTGACCTCTCTGCTGGCTGAGATAAGCTCATTTTCAACGTCCAATTCAGAATGCAATAAAACAAGATCCAGCTATAAAATTCATCATTCTTTTTTGTTTTAGACAACATTTCATGCACTGTTAAACATGTTAAAGCAAGTTGCAAGTGAAAATCTATGTCCCTGACTGAGTTTGCATTACTGTGATTTGACCTCTCTGCTGGCTGAGATAAGCTCATTTTCATCGTCCAATTCAAAAGTGATAAAAAAAGATCCAGACATAAAATGCATCATTCTTTTTTGTTTTAGACAACATTTCATGCACTGTTAAACATGTTAAAGGAAGTTGCAAGTGAAAATCTATGTCTCTGACTGAGTTTGCATTACTGTGATTTGACCTCTCTGCTGGCTGAGATAAGCTCATTTTCAACGTCCAATTTAGAATGTAATAAAACCAGATCCAGCTATAAAATGCATCATTCTCTTTTGTTTTAGACAACATTTCATGCACTGTTAAACATGTTAAAGCAAGTTGCAAGTGAAAATCTATGTCCCTGACTGAGTTTGCATTACTGTGATTTGACCTCTCTGCTGGCTGAGATAAGCTCATTTTCAACGTCCAATTCAGAATGTAATAAAACCAGATCCAGCTATAAAATGCATCATTCTTTTTTGTTTTAGACAACATTTCATGCACTGTTAAACATGTTAAAGCAAGTTGCAAGTGAAAATCTATGTCTCTGACTGAGTTTGCATTACTGTGATTTGACCTCTCTGCTGGCTGAGATAAGCTCATTTTCAACGTCCAATTTAGAATGTAATAAAACCAGACCCAGCTATAAAATGCATCATTCTTTTTTGTTTTAGACAACATTTCATGCACTGTTAAACATGTTAAAGCAAGTTGCAAGAGAAAATCTATGTCCCTGACTGAGTTTGCATTACTGTGATTTGACCTCTCTGCTGGCTGAGATAAGCTCATTTTCAACGTCCATTTCAGAAAATGATAAAAACAGATCCAGCCATAACATGGATCATTCTTTTTTGTTTTAGACAACATTTCATGCACTGTTAAACATGTTAAAGCAAGTTGCAAGTGAAAATCTATGTCTCTGACTGAGTTTGCATTACTGTGATTTGACCTCTCTGCTGGCTGAGATAAGCTCATTTTCAACGTCCAATTCAGAATGTAATAAAACCAGATCCAGCTATAAAATGCATCATTCTTTTTTGTTTTAGACAACATTTCATGCACTGTTAAACATGTTAAAGCAAGTTGCAAGTGAAAATCTATGTCTCTGACTGAGTTTGCATTACTGTGATTTGACCTCTCTGCTGGCTGAGATAAGCTCATTTTCAACGTCCATTTCAGAAAATGATAAAAACAGATCCAGCCATAACATGGATCATTCTTTTTTGTTTTAGACAACATTTCATGCACTGTTAAACATGTTAAAGCAAGTTGCAAGTGAAAATCTATGTCTCTGACTGAGTTTGCATTACTGTGATTTGACCTCTCTGCTGGCTGAGATAAGCTCATTTTCAACGTCCAATTTAGAATGTAATAAAACCAGATCCAGACATAAAATGCATCATTCTTTTTGGTTTTAGACAACATTTCATGCACTGTTAAACATGTTAAAGCAAGTTGCAAGTGAAAATCTATGTCTCTGACTGAGTTTGCATTACTGTGATTTGACCTCTCTGCTGGCTGAGATAAGCTCATTTTCAACGTCCAATTCAGAATGCAATAAAACCAGATCCAGCTATAAAATGCATCATTCTTTTTTGTTTTAGACAACATTTCATGCACTGTTAAACATGTTAAAGCAAGTTGCAAGAGAAAATCTATGTCCCTGACTGAGTTTGCATTACTGTGATTTGACCTCTCTGCTGGCTGAGATAAGCTCATTTTCAACGTCCATTTCAGAAAATGATAAAAACAGATCCAGCCATAACATGGATCATTCTTTTTTGTTTTAGACAACATTTCATGCACTGTTAAACATGTTAAAGCAAGTTGCAAGTGAAAATCTATGTCTCTGACTGAGTTTGCATTACTGTGATTTGACCTCTCTGCTGGCTGAGATAAGCTCATTTTCAACGTCCAATTCAGAATGTAATAAAACCAGATCCAGCTATAAAATGCATCATTCTTTTTTGTTTTAGACAACATTTCATGCACTGTTAAACATGTTAAAGCAAGTTGCAAGTGAAAATCTATGTCTCTGACTGAGTTTGCATTACTGTGATTTGACCTCTCTGCTGGCTGAGATAAGCTCATTTTCAACGTCCATTTCAGAAAATGATAAAAACAGATCCAGCCATAACATGGATCATTCTTTTTTGTTTTAGACAACATTTCATGCACTGTTAAACATGTTAAAGCAAGTTGCAAGTGAAAATCTATGTCTCTGACTGAGTTTGCATTACTGTGATTTGACCTCTCTGCTGGCTGAGATAAGCTCATTTTCAACGTCCAATTTAGAATGTAATAAAACCAGATCCAGACATAAAATGCATCATTCTTTTTTGTTTTAGACAACATTTCATGCACTGTTAAACATGTTAAAGCAAGTTGCAAGTGAAAATCTATGTCTCTGACTGAGTTTGCATTACTGTGATTTGACCTCTCTGCTGGCTGAGATAAGCTCATTTTCAACGTCCAATTCAGAATGTAATAAAACCAGATCCAGCCATAAAATGCATCATTCTTTTTTGTTTTAGACAACATTTCATGCACTGTTAAACATGTTAAAGCAAGTTGCAAGTGAAAATCTATGTCTCTGACTGAGTTTGCATTACTGTGATTTGACCTCTCTGCTGGCTGAGATAAGCTCATTTTCAATGTCCAATTCAGAATGTAATAAAACCAGATCCAGCTATAAAATGCATCATTCTTTTTTGTTTTAGACAACATTTCATGCACTGTTAAACATGTTAAAGCAAGTTGCAAGTGAAAATCTATGTCTCTGACTGAGTTTGCATTACTGTGATTTGACCTCTCTGCTGGCTGAGATAAGCTCATTTTCATCGTCCAATTCAAAAGTGATAAAAACAGATCCAGACATAAAATGCATCATTCTTTTTTTGTTTTAGACAACATTTCATGCACTGTTAAACATGTTAAAGCAAGTTGCAAGTGAAAATCTATGTCTCTGACTGAGTTTGCATTACTGTGATTTGACCTCTCTGCTGGCTGAGATAAGCTCATTTTCAACGTCCAATTTAGAATGTAATAAAACCAGATCCAGCTATAAAATGCATCATTCTTTTTTGTTTTAGACAACATTTCATGCACTGTTAAACATGTTAAAGCAAGTTGCAAGTGAAAATCTATGTCTCTGACTGAGTTTGCATTACTGTGATTTGACCTCTCTGCTGGCTGAGATAAGCTCATTTTCAACGTCCAATTTAGAATGTAATAAAACCAGACCCAGCTATAAAATGCATCATTCTTTTTTGTTTTAGACAACATTTCATGCACTGTTAAACATGTTAAAGCAAGTTGCAAGTGAAAATCTATGTCTCTGACTGAGTTTGCATTACTGTGATTTGACCTCTCTGCTGGCTGAGATAAGCTCATTTTCAACGTCCAATTCAGAATGTAATAAAACCAGATCCAGACATAAAATGCATCATTCTTTTTTGTTTTAGACAACATTTCATGCACTGTTAAACATGTTAAAGCAAGTTGCAAGTGAAAATCTATGTCTCTGACTGAGTTTGCATTACTGTGATTTGACCTCTCTGCTGGCTGAGATAAGCTCATTTTCAACGTCCAATTCAGAATGCAATAAAACAAGATCCAGCTATAAAATTCATCATTCTTTTTTGTTTTAGACAACATTTCATGCACTGTTAAACATGTTAAAGCAAGTTGCAAGTGAAAATCTGTGTCCCTGACTGAGTTTGCATTACTGTGATTTGACCTCTCTGCTGGCTGAGATAAGCTCATTTTCAACGTCCATTTCAGAAAATGATAAAAACAGATCCAGCCATAACATGGATCATTCTTTTTTGTTTTAGACAACATTTCATGCACTGTTAAACATGTTAAAGCAAGTTGCAAGTGAAAATCTATGTCTCTGACTGAGTTTGCATTACTGTGATTTGACCTCTCTGCTGGCTGAGATAAGCTCATTTTCAACGTCCAATTCAGAATGTAATAAAACCAGATCCAGCTATAAAATGCATCATTCTTTTTTGTTTTAGACAACATTTCATGCACTGTTAAACATGTTAAAGCAAGTTGCAAGTAAAAATCTATGTCTCTGACTGAGTTTGCATTACTGTGATTTGACCTCTCTGCTGGCTGAGATAAGCTCATTTTCAATGTCCAATTCAGAATGTAATAAAACCAGATCCAGCTATAAAATGCATCATTCTTTTTTGTTTTAGACAACATTTCATGCACTGTTAAACATGTTAAAGCAAGTTGCAAGTGAAAATCTATGTCTCTGACTGAGTTTGCATTACTGTGATTTGACCTCTCTGCTGGCTGAGATAAGCTCTTTTTCATCGTCCAATTCAAAAGTGATAAAAACAGATCCAGACATAAAATGCATCATTCTTTTTTGTTTTAGACATCATTTCATGCACTGTTAAACATGTTAAAGGAAGTTGCAAGTGATAATCTATGTCTCTGACTGAGTTTGCATTACTGTGATTTGACCTCTCTGCTGGCTGAGATAAGCTCATTTTCAACGTCCAATTTAGAATGTAATAAAACCAGATCCAGCTATAAAATGCATCATTCTTTTTTGTTTTAGACAACATTTCATGCTCTGTTAAACATGTTAAAGCAAGTTGCAAGTGAAAATCTATGTCTCTGACTGAGTTTGCATTACTGTGATTTGACCTCTCTGCTGGCTGAGATAAGCTCATTTTCAACGTCCATTTCAGAAAATGATAAAAACAGATCCAGCCATAACATGGATCATTCTTTTTTGTTTTAGACAACATTTCATGCACTGTTAAACATGTTAAAGCAAGTTGCAAGTGAAAATCTATGTCTCTGACTGAGTTTGCATTACTGTGATTTGACCTCTCTGCTGGCTGAGATAAGCTCATTTTCAACTTCCAATTTAGAATGTAATAAAACCAGATCCAGACATAAAATGCATCATTCTTTTTTGTTTTAGACAACATTTCATGCACTGTTAAACATGTTAAAGCAAGTTGCAAGTGAAAATCTATGTCTCTGACTGAGTTTGCATTACTGTGATTTGACCTCTCTGCTGGCTGAGATAAGCTCATTTTCAACGTCCAATTCAGAATGTAATAAAACCAGATCCAGCCATAAAATGCATCATTCTTTTTTGTTTTAGACAACATTTCATGCACTGTTAAACATGTTAAAGCAAGTTGCAAGTGAAAATCTATGTCTCTGACTGAGTTTGCATTACTGTGATTTGACCTCTCTGCTGGCTGAGATAAGCTCATTTTCAACGTCCAATTCAGAATGCAATAAAACCAGATCCAGCTATAAAATGCATCATTCTTTTTTGTTTTAGACAACAATTCATGCACTGTTAAACATGTTAAAGCAAGTTGCAAGTGAAAATCTATGTCTCTGACTGAGTTTGCATTACTGTGATTTGACCTCTCTGCTGGCTGAGATAAGCTCATTTTCAATGTCCAATTCAGAATGTAATAAAACCAGACCCAGCTATAAAATTCATCATTCTTTTTTGTTTTAGACAACATTTCATGCACTGTTAAACATGTTAAAGCAAGTTGCAAGTGAAAATCTATGTCTCTGACTGAGTTTGCATTACTGTGATTTGACCTCTCTGCTGGCTGAGATAAGCTCATTTTCAACGTCCAATTCAGAATGTAATAAAACCAGATCCAGCCATAAAATGCATCATTCTTTTTTGTTTTAGACAACATTTCATGCACTGTTAAACATGTTAAAGCAAGTTGCAAGTGAAAATATATGTCTCTGACTGAGTTTGCATTACTGTGATTTGACCTCTCTGCTGGCTGAGATAAGCTCATTTTCAACGTCCAATTCAGAATGTAATAAAACCAGATCCAGCCATAAAATGCATCATTCTTTTTTGTTTTAGACAACATTTCATGCACTGTTAAACATGTTAAAGCAAGTTGCAAGTGAAAATCTATGTCTCTGACTGAGTTTGCATTACTGTGATTTGACCTCTCTGCTGGCTGAGATAAGCTCATTTTCAATGTCCAATTCAGAATGTAATAAAACCAGATCCAGCTATAAAATGCATCATTCTTTTTTGTTTTAGACAACATTTCATGCACTGTTAAACATGTTAAAGCAAGTTGCAAGTGAAAATCTATGTCTCTGACTGAGTTTGCATTACTGTGATTTGACCTCTCTGCTGGCTGAGATAAGCTCATTTTCAATGTCCAATTCAGAATGTAATAAAACCAGATCCAGCTATAAAATGCATCATTCTTTTTTGTTTTAGACAACATTTCATGCACTGTTAAACATGTTAAAGCAAGTTGCAAGTGAAAATCTATGTCTCTGACTGAGTTTGCATTACTGTGATTTGACCTCTCTGCTGGCTGAGATAAGCTCATTTTCATCGTCCAATTCAAAAGTGATAAAAACAGATCCAGACATAAAATGCATCATTCTTTTTTGTTTTAGACAACATTTCATGCACTGTTAAACATGTTAAAGGAAGTTGCAAGTGAAAATCTATGTCTCTGACTGAGTTTGCATTACTGTGATTTGACCTCTCTGCTGGCTGAGATAAGCTCATTTTCAACGTCCAATTTAGAATGTAATAAAACCAGATCCAGCTATAAAATGCATCATTCTTTTTTGTTTTAGACAACATTTCATGCACTGTTAAACATGTTAAAGCAAGTTGCAAGTGAAAATCTATGTCTCTGACTGAGTTTGCATTACTGTGATTTGACCTCTCTGCTGGCTGAGATAAGCTCATTTTCAACGTCCAATTTAGAATGTAATAAAACCAGACCCAGCTATAAAATGCATCATTCTTTTTTGTTTTAGACAACATTTCATGCACTGTTAAACATGTTAAAGCAAGTTGCAAGTGAAAATCTATGTCTCTGACTGAGTTTGCATTACTGTGATTTGACCTCTCTGCTGGCTGAGATAAGCTCATTTTCAACGTCCAATTCAGAATGTAATAAAACCAGATCCAGCCATAAAATGCATCATTCTTTTTTGTTTTAGACAACATTTCATGCACTGTTAAACATGTTAAAGCAAGTTGCAAGTAAAAATCTATGTCTCTGACTGAGTTTGCATTACTGTGATTTGACCTCTCTGCTGGCTGAGATAAGCTCATTTTCAATGTCCAATTCAGAATGTAATAAAACCAGATCCAGCCATAAAATGCATCATTCTTTTTTGTTTTAGACAACATTTCATGCACTGTTAAACATGTTAAAGCAAGTTGCAAGTGAAAATCTATGTCTCTGACTGAGTTTGCATTACTGTGATTTGACCTCTCTGCTGGCTGAGATAAGCTCATTTTCAACGTCCAATTCAGAATGTAATAAAACCAGATCCAGCTATAAAATGCATCATTCTTTTTTGTTTTAGACAACATTTCATGCACTGTTAAACATGTTAAAGCAAGTTGCAAGTGAAAATCTATGTCTCTGACTGAGTTTGCATTACTGTGATTTGACCTCTCTGCTGGCTGAGATAAGCTCATTTTCATCGTCCAATTTAGAATGTAATAAAACCAGACCCAGCTATAAAATGCATCATTCTTTTTTGTTTTAGACAACATTTCATGCACTGTTAAACATGTTAAAGGAAGTTGCAAGTGAAAATCTATGTCTCTGACTGAGTTTGCATTACTGTGATTTGACCTCTCTGCTGGCTGAGATAAGCTCATTTTCAACGTCCAATTTAGAATGTAATAAAACCAGATCCAGCTATAAAATGCATCATTCTTTTTTGTTTTAGACAACATTTCATGCACTGTTAAACATGTTAAAGCAAGTTGCAAGTGAAAATCTATGTCTCTGACTGAGTTTGCATTACTGTGATTTGACCTCTCTGCTGGCTGAGATAAGCTCATTTTCAACGTCCAATTCAGAATGTAATAAAACCAGATCCAGACATAAAATGCATCATTCTTTTTTGTTTTAGACAACATTTCATGCACTGTTAAACATGTTAAAGCAAGTTGCAAGTGAAAATCTATGTCTCTGACTGAGTTTGCATTACTGTGATTTGACCTCTCTGCTGGCTGAGATAAGCTCATTTTCAACGTCCAATTCAGAATGCAATAAAACAAGATCCAGCTATAAAATTCATCATTCTTTTTTGTTTTAGACAACATTTCATGCACTGTTAAACATGTTAAAGCAAGTTGCAAGTGAAAATCTGTGTCCCTGACTGAGTTTGCATTACTGTGATTTGACCTCTCTGCTGGCTGAGATAAGCTCATTTTCAACGTCCATTTCAGAAAATGATAAAAACAGATCCAGCCATAACATGGATCATTCTTTTTTGTTTTAGACAACATTTCATGCACTGTTAAACATGTTAAAGCATGTTGCAAGTGAAAATCTATGTCTCTGACTGAGTTTGCATTACTGTGATTTGACCTCTCTGCTGGCTGAGATAAGCTCATTTTCAACGTCCAATTCAGAATGTAATAAAACCAGATCCAGCTATAAAATGCATCATTCTTTTTTGTTTTAGACAACATTTCATGCACTGTTAAACATGTTAAAGCAAGTTGCAAGTGAAAATCTATGTCTCTGACTGAGTTTGCATTACTGTGATTTGACCTCTCTGCTGGCTGAGATAAGCTCATTTTCAACGTCCAATTTAGAATGTAATAAAACCAGATCCAGCTATAAAATGCATCATTCTTTTTTGTTTTAGACAACATTTCATGCACTGTTAAACATGTTAAAGCAAGTTGCAAGTGAAAATCTATGTCTCTGACTGAGTTTGCATTACTGTGATTTGACCTCTCTGCTGGCTGAGATAAGCTCATTTTCAATGTCCAATTCAGAATGTAATAAAACCAGACCCAGCTATAAAATGCATCATTCTTTTTTGTTTTAGACAACATTTCATGCACTGTTAAACATGTTAAAGGAAGTTGCAAGTGAAAATCTATGTCTCTGACTGAGTTTGCATTACTGTGATTTGACCTCTCTGCTGGCTGAGATAAGCTCATTTTCAACGTCCAATTTAGAATGTAATAAAACCAGATCCAGCTATAAAATGCATCATTCTTTTTTGTTTTAGACAACATTTCATGCACTGTTAAACATGTTAAAGCAAGTTGCAAGTGAAAATCTATGTCTCTGACTGAGTTTGCATTACTGTGATTTGACCTCTCTGCTGGCTGAGATAAGCTCATTTTCAACGTCCAATTCAGAATGTAATAAAACCAGATCCAGCTATAAAATGCATCATTCTTTTTTGTTTTAGACAACATTTCATGCACTGTTAAACATGTTAAAGCAAGTTGCAAGTGAAAATCTATGTCTCTGACTGAGTTTGCATTACTGTGATTTGACCTCTCTGCTGGCTGAGATAAGCTCATTTTCAACGTCCAATTTAGAATGTAATAAAACCAGACCCAGCTATAAAATGCATCATTCTTTTTTGTTTTAGACAACATTTCTTGCACTGTTAAACATGTTAAAGCAAGTTGCAAGTGAAAATCTATGTCTCTGACTGAGTTTGAATTACTGTGATTTGACCTCTCTGCTGGCTGAGATAAGCTCATTTTCAACGTCCAATTCAGAATGTAATAAAACCAGATCCAGCCATAAAATGCATCATTCTTTTTTGTTTTAGACAACATTTCATGCACTGTTAAACATGTTAAAGCAAGTTGCAAGTAACAATCTATGTCTCTGACTGAGTTTGCATTACTGTGATTTGACCTCTCTGCTGGCTGAGATAAGCTCATTTTCATCGTCCAATTCAAAAGTGATAAAAACAGATCCAGACATAAAATGCATCATTCTTTTTTGTTTTAGACAACATTTCATGCACTGTTAAACATGTTAAAGGAAGTTGCAAGTGAAAATCTATGTCTCTGACTGAGTTTGCATTACTGTGATTTGACCTCTCTGCTGGCTGAGATAAGCTCATTTTCAACGTCCAATTTAGAATGTAATAAAACCAGATCCAGCTATAAAATGCATCATTCTTTTTTGTTTTAGACAACATTTCATGCACTGTTAAACATGTTAAAGCAAGTTGCAAGTGAAAATCTATGTCTCTGACTGAGTTTGCATTACTGTGATTTGACCTCTCTGCTGGCTGAGATAAGCTCATTTTCAATGTCCAAATCAGAATGTAATAAAACCAGATCCAGCTATAAAATGCATCATTCTTTTTTGTTTTAGACAACATTTCATGCACTGTTAAACATGTTAAAGCAAGTTGCAAGTGAAAATCTATGTCTCTGACTGAGTTTGCATTACTGTGATTTGACCTCTCTGCTGGCTGAGATAAGCTCATTTTCATCGTCCAATTAAAAAGTGATAAAACCAGATCCAGACATAAAATGCATCATTCTTTTTTGTTTTAGACAACATTTCATGCACTGTTAAACATGTTAAAGGAAGTTGCAAGTGAAAATCTATGTCTCTGACTGAGTTTGCATTACTGTGATTTGACCTCTCTGCTGGCTGAGATAAGCTCATTTTCAACGTCCAATTTAGAATGTAATAAAACCAGACCCAGCTATAAAATGCATCATTCTTTTTTGTTTTAGACAACATTTCATGCACTGTTAAACATGTTAAAGCAAGTTGCAAGTGAAAATCTATGTCTCTGACTGAGTTTGCATTACTGTGATTTGACCTCTCTGCTGGCTGAGATAAGCTCATTTTCAACGTCCAATTCAGCATGTAATAAAACCAGATCCAGCCATAAAATGCATCATTCTTTTTTGTTTTAGACAACATTTCATGCACTGTTAAACATGTTAAAGCAAGTTGCAAGTAAAAATCTATGTCTCTGACTGAGTTTGCATTACTGTGATTTGACCTCTCTGCTGGCTGAGATAAGCTCATTTTCAATGTCCAATTCAGAATGTAATAAAACCAGATCCAGCCATAAAATGCATCATTCTTTTTTGTTTTAGACAACATTTCATGCACTGTTAAACATGTTAAAGCAAGTTGCAAGTGAAAATCTATGTCTCTGACTGAGTTTGCATTACTGTGATTTGACCTCTCTGCTGGCTGAGATAAGCTCATTTTCATCGTCCAATTCAAAAGTGATAAAAACAGATCCAGACATAAAATGCATCATTCTTTTTTGTTTTAGACAACATTTCATGCACTGTTAAACATGTTAAAGGAAGTTGCAAGTGAAAATCTATGTCTCTGACTGAGTTTGCATTACTGTGATTTGACCTCTCTGCTGGCTGAGATAAGCTCATTTTCAACGTCCAATTTAGAATGTAATAAAACCAGATCCAGCTATAAAATGCATCATTCTTTTTTGTTTTAGACAACATTTCATGCACTGTTAAACATGTTAAAGCAAGTTGCAAGTGAAAATCTATGTCTCTGACTGAGTTTGCATTACTGTGATTTGACCTCTCTGCTGGCTGAGATAAGCTCATTTTCAATGTCCAATTCAGAATGCAATAAAACAAGATCCAGCTATAAAATGCATCATTCTTTTTTGTTTTAGACAACATTTCATGCACTGTTAAACATGTTAAAGGAAGTTGCAAGTGAAAATCTATGTCTCTGACTGAGTTTGCATTACTGTGATTTGACCTCTCTGCTGGCTGAGATAAGCTCATTTTCAACGTCCAATTTAGAATGTAATAAAACCAGATCCAGCTATAAAATGCATCATTCTTTTTTGTTTTAGACAACATTTCATGCACTGTTAAACATGTTAAAGCAAGTTGCAAGTGAAAATCTATGTCTCTGACTGAGTTTGCATTACTGTGATTTGACCTCTCTGCTGGCTGAGATAAGCTCATTTTCAACGTCCAATTCAGAATGTAATAAAACCAGATCCAGCTATAAAATGCATCATTCTTTTTTGTTTTAGACAACATTTCATGCACTGTTAAACATGTTAAAGCAAGTTGCAAGTGAAAATCTATGTCTCTGACTGAGTTTGCATTACTGTGATTTGACCTCTCTGCTGGCTGAGATAAGCTCATTTTCAACGTCCAATTTAGAATGTAATAAAACCAGACCCAGCTATAAAATGCATCATTCTTTTTTGTTTTAGACAACATTTCTTGCACTGTTAAACATGTTAAAGCAAGTTGCAAGTGAAAATCTATGTCTCTGACTGAGTTTGAATTACTGTGATTTGACCTCTCTGCTGGCTGAGATAAGCTCATTTTCAACGTCCAATTCAGAATGTAATAAAACCAGATCCAGCCATAAAATGCATCATTCTTTTTTGTTTTAGACAACATTTCATGCACTGTTAAACATGTTAAAGCAAGTTGCAAGTAAAAATCTATGTCTCTGACTGAGTTTGCATTACTGTGATTTGACCTCTCTATTGGCTGAGATAAGCTCATTTTCATCGTCCAATTCAAAAGTGATAAAAACAGATCCAGACATAAAATGCATCATTCTTTTTTGTTTTAGACAACATTTCATGCACTGTTAAACATGTTAAAGGAAGTTGCAAGTGAAAATCTATGTCTCTGACTGAGTTTGCATTACTGTGATTTGACCTCTCTGCTGGCTGAGATAAGCTCATTTTCAACGTCCAATTTAGAATGTAATAAAACCAGATCCAGCTATAAAATGCATCATTCTTTTTTGTTTTAGACAACATTTCATGCACTGTTAAACATGTTAAAGCAAGTTGCAAGTGAAAATCTATGTCTCTGACTGAGTTTGCATTACTGTGATTTGACCTCTCTGCTGGCTGAGATAAGCTCATTTTCAATGTCCAAATCAGAATGTAATAAAACCAGATCCAGCTATAAAATGCATCATTCTTTTTTGTTTTAGACAACATTTCATGCACTGTTAAACATGTTAAAGCAAGTTGCAAGTGAAAATCTATGTCTCTGACTGAGTTTGCATTACTGTGATTTGACCTCTCTGCTGGCTGAGATAAGCTCATTTTCAACGTCCAATTCAGAATGCAATAAAACAAGATCCAGCTATAAAATTCATCATTCTTTTTTGTTTTAGACAACATTTCATGCACTGTTAAACATGTTAAAGCAA
Source organism: Danio rerio (assembly GCF_052040795.2). Taxonomy (NCBI): domain Eukaryota; kingdom Metazoa; phylum Chordata; class Actinopteri; order Cypriniformes; family Danionidae; genus Danio; species Danio rerio. The sequence continues at coordinate 59,106,734 of NC_141025.1, read as the reverse complement.
GTTGCAAGTGAAAATCTATGTCCCTGACTGAGTTTGCATTACTGTGATTTGACCTCTCTGCTGGCTGAGATAAGCTCATTTTCATCGTCCAATTCAAAAGTGATAAAAAAAGATCCAGACATAAAATGCATCATTCTTTTTTGTTTTAGACAACATTTCATGCACTGTTAAACATGTTAAAGGAAGTTGCAAGTGAAAATCTATGTCTCTGACTGAGTTTGCATTACTGTGATTTGACCTCTCTGCTGGCTGAGATAAGCTCATTTTCAACGTCCAATTTAGAATGTAATAAAACCAGATCCAGCTATAAAATGCATCATTCTCTTTTGTTTTAGACAACATTTCATGCACTGTTAAACATGTTAAAGCAAGTTGCAAGTGAAAATCTATGTCCCTGACTGAGTTTGCATTACTGTGATTTGACCTCTCTGCTGGCTGAGATAAGCTCATTTTCAACGTCCAATTCAGAATGTAATAAAACCAGATCCAGCTATAAAATGCATCATTCTTTTTTGTTTTAGACAACATTTCATGCACTGTTAAACATGTTAAAGCAAGTTGCAAGTGAAAATCTATGTCTCTGACTGAGTTTGCATTACTGTGATTTGACCTCTCTGCTGGCTGAGATAAGCTCATTTTCAACGTCCAATTTAGAATGTAATAAAACCAGACCCAGCTATAAAATGCATCATTCTTTTTTGTTTTAGACAACATTTCATGCACTGTTAAACATGTTAAAGCAAGTTGCAAGAGAAAATCTATGTCCCTGACTGAGTTTGCATTACTGTGATTTGACCTCTCTGCTGGCTGAGATAAGCTCATTTTCAACGTCCATTTCAGAAAATGATAAAAACAGATCCAGCCATAACATGGATCATTCTTTTTTGTTTTAGACAACATTTCATGCACTGTTAAACATGTTAAAGCAAGTTGCAAGTGAAAATCTATGTCTCTGACTGAGTTTGCATTACTGTGATTTGACCTCTCTGCTGGCTGAGATAAGCTCATTTTCAACGTCCAATTCAGAATGTAATAAAACCAGATCCAGCTATAAAATGCATCATTCTTTTTTGTTTTAGACAACATTTCATGCACTGTTAAACATGTTAAAGCAAGTTGCAAGTGAAAATCTATGTCTCTGACTGAGTTTGCATTACTGTGATTTGACCTCTCTGCTGGCTGAGATAAGCTCATTTTCAACGTCCATTTCAGAAAATGATAAAAACAGATCCAGCCATAACATGGATCATTCTTTTTTGTTTTAGACAACATTTCATGCACTGTTAAACATGTTAAAGCAAGTTGCAAGTGAAAATCTATGTCTCTGACTGAGTTTGCATTACTGTGATTTGACCTCTCTGCTGGCTGAGATAAGCTCATTTTCAACGTCCAATTTAGAATGTAATAAAACCAGACCCAGCTATAAAATGCATCATTCTTTTTTGTTTTAGACAACATTTCATGCACTGTTAAACATGTTAAAGCAAGTTGCAAGAGAAAATCTATGTCCCTGACTGAGTTTGCATTACTGTGATTTGACCTCTCTGCTGGCTGAGATAAGCTCATTTTCAACGTCCATTTCAGAAAATGATAAAAACAGATCCAGCCATAACATGGATCATTCTTTTTTGTTTTAGACAACATTTCATGCACTGTTAAACATGTTAAAGCAAGTTGCAAGTGAAAATCTATGTCTCTGACTGAGTTTGCATTACTGTGATTTGACCTCTCTGCTGGCTGAGATAAGCTCATTTTCAACGTCCAATTCAGAATGTAATAAAACCAGATCCAGCTATAAAATGCATCATTCTTTTTTGTTTTAGACAACATTTCATGCACTGTTAAACATGTTAAAGCAAGTTGCAAGTGAAAATCTATGTCTCTGACTGAGTTTGCATTACTGTGATTTGACCTCTCTGCTGGCTGAGATAAGCTCATTTTCAACGTCCATTTCAGAAAATGATAAAAACAGATCCAGCCATAACATGGATCATTCTTTTTTGTTTTAGACAACATTTCATGCACTGTTAAACATGTTAAAGCAAGTTGCAAGTGAAAATCTATGTCTCTGACTGAGTTTGCATTACTGTGATTTGACCTCTCTGCTGGCTGAGATAAGCTCATTTTCAACGTCCAATTTAGAATGTAATAAAACCAGATCCAGACATAAAATGCATCATTCTTTTTGGTTTTAGACAACATTTCATGCACTGTTAAACATGTTAAAGCAAGTTGCAAGTGAAAATCTATGTCTCTGACTGAGTTTGCATTACTGTGATTTGACCTCTCTGCTGGCTGAGATAAGCTCATTTTCAACGTCCAATTCAGAATGCAATAAAACCAGATCCAGCTATAAAATGCATCATTCTTTTTTGTTTTAGACAACATTTCATGCACTGTTAAACATGTTAAAGCAAGTTGCAAGAGAAAATCTATGTCCCTGACTGAGTTTGCATTACTGTGATTTGACCTCTCTGCTGGCTGAGATAAGCTCATTTTCAACGTCCATTTCAGAAAATGATAAAAACAGATCCAGCCATAACATGGATCATTCTTTTTTGTTTTAGACAACATTTCATGCACTGTTAAACATGTTAAAGCAAGTTGCAAGTGAAAATCTATGTCTCTGACTGAGTTTGCATTACTGTGATTTGACCTCTCTGCTGGCTGAGATAAGCTCATTTTCAACGTCCAATTCAGAATGTAATAAAACCAGATCCAGCTATAAAATGCATCATTCTTTTTTGTTTTAGACAACATTTCATGCACTGTTAAACATGTTAAAGCAAGTTGCAAGTGAAAATCTATGTCTCTGACTGAGTTTGCATTACTGTGATTTGACCTCTCTGCTGGCTGAGATAAGCTCATTTTCAACGTCCATTTCAGAAAATGATAAAAACAGATCCAGCCATAACATGGATCATTCTTTTTTGTTTTAGACAACATTTCATGCACTGTTAAACATGTTAAAGCAAGTTGCAAGTGAAAATCTATGTCTCTGACTGAGTTTGCATTACTGTGATTTGACCTCTCTGCTGGCTGAGATAAGCTCATTTTCAACGTCCAATTTAGAATGTAATAAAACCAGATCCAGACATAAAATGCATCATTCTTTTTTGTTTTAGACAACATTTCATGCACTGTTAAACATGTTAAAGCAAGTTGCAAGTGAAAATCTATGTCTCTGACTGAGTTTGCATTACTGTGATTTGACCTCTCTGCTGGCTGAGATAAGCTCATTTTCAACGTCCAATTCAGAATGTAATAAAACCAGATCCAGCCATAAAATGCATCATTCTTTTTTGTTTTAGACAACATTTCATGCACTGTTAAACATGTTAAAGCAAGTTGCAAGTGAAAATCTATGTCTCTGACTGAGTTTGCATTACTGTGATTTGACCTCTCTGCTGGCTGAGATAAGCTCATTTTCAATGTCCAATTCAGAATGTAATAAAACCAGATCCAGCTATAAAATGCATCATTCTTTTTTGTTTTAGACAACATTTCATGCACTGTTAAACATGTTAAAGCAAGTTGCAAGTGAAAATCTATGTCTCTGACTGAGTTTGCATTACTGTGATTTGACCTCTCTGCTGGCTGAGATAAGCTCATTTTCATCGTCCAATTCAAAAGTGATAAAAACAGATCCAGACATAAAATGCATCATTCTTTTTTTGTTTTAGACAACATTTCATGCACTGTTAAACATGTTAAAGCAAGTTGCAAGTGAAAATCTATGTCTCTGACTGAGTTTGCATTACTGTGATTTGACCTCTCTGCTGGCTGAGATAAGCTCATTTTCAACGTCCAATTTAGAATGTAATAAAACCAGATCCAGCTATAAAATGCATCATTCTTTTTTGTTTTAGACAACATTTCATGCACTGTTAAACATGTTAAAGCAAGTTGCAAGTGAAAATCTATGTCTCTGACTGAGTTTGCATTACTGTGATTTGACCTCTCTGCTGGCTGAGATAAGCTCATTTTCAACGTCCAATTTAGAATGTAATAAAACCAGACCCAGCTATAAAATGCATCATTCTTTTTTGTTTTAGACAACATTTCATGCACTGTTAAACATGTTAAAGCAAGTTGCAAGTGAAAATCTATGTCTCTGACTGAGTTTGCATTACTGTGATTTGACCTCTCTGCTGGCTGAGATAAGCTCATTTTCAACGTCCAATTCAGAATGTAATAAAACCAGATCCAGACATAAAATGCATCATTCTTTTTTGTTTTAGACAACATTTCATGCACTGTTAAACATGTTAAAGCAAGTTGCAAGTGAAAATCTATGTCTCTGACTGAGTTTGCATTACTGTGATTTGACCTCTCTGCTGGCTGAGATAAGCTCATTTTCAACGTCCAATTCAGAATGCAATAAAACAAGATCCAGCTATAAAATTCATCATTCTTTTTTGTTTTAGACAACATTTCATGCACTGTTAAACATGTTAAAGCAAGTTGCAAGTGAAAATCTGTGTCCCTGACTGAGTTTGCATTACTGTGATTTGACCTCTCTGCTGGCTGAGATAAGCTCATTTTCAACGTCCATTTCAGAAAATGATAAAAACAGATCCAGCCATAACATGGATCATTCTTTTTTGTTTTAGACAACATTTCATGCACTGTTAAACATGTTAAAGCAAGTTGCAAGTGAAAATCTATGTCTCTGACTGAGTTTGCATTACTGTGATTTGACCTCTCTGCTGGCTGAGATAAGCTCATTTTCAACGTCCAATTCAGAATGTAATAAAACCAGATCCAGCTATAAAATGCATCATTCTTTTTTGTTTTAGACAACATTTCATGCACTGTTAAACATGTTAAAGCAAGTTGCAAGTAAAAATCTATGTCTCTGACTGAGTTTGCATTACTGTGATTTGACCTCTCTGCTGGCTGAGATAAGCTCATTTTCAATGTCCAATTCAGAATGTAATAAAACCAGATCCAGCTATAAAATGCATCATTCTTTTTTGTTTTAGACAACATTTCATGCACTGTTAAACATGTTAAAGCAAGTTGCAAGTGAAAATCTATGTCTCTGACTGAGTTTGCATTACTGTGATTTGACCTCTCTGCTGGCTGAGATAAGCTCTTTTTCATCGTCCAATTCAAAAGTGATAAAAACAGATCCAGACATAAAATGCATCATTCTTTTTTGTTTTAGACATCATTTCATGCACTGTTAAACATGTTAAAGGAAGTTGCAAGTGATAATCTATGTCTCTGACTGAGTTTGCATTACTGTGATTTGACCTCTCTGCTGGCTGAGATAAGCTCATTTTCAACGTCCAATTTAGAATGTAATAAAACCAGATCCAGCTATAAAATGCATCATTCTTTTTTGTTTTAGACAACATTTCATGCTCTGTTAAACATGTTAAAGCAAGTTGCAAGTGAAAATCTATGTCTCTGACTGAGTTTGCATTACTGTGATTTGACCTCTCTGCTGGCTGAGATAAGCTCATTTTCAACGTCCATTTCAGAAAATGATAAAAACAGATCCAGCCATAACATGGATCATTCTTTTTTGTTTTAGACAACATTTCATGCACTGTTAAACATGTTAAAGCAAGTTGCAAGTGAAAATCTATGTCTCTGACTGAGTTTGCATTACTGTGATTTGACCTCTCTGCTGGCTGAGATAAGCTCATTTTCAACTTCCAATTTAGAATGTAATAAAACCAGATCCAGACATAAAATGCATCATTCTTTTTTGTTTTAGACAACATTTCATGCACTGTTAAACATGTTAAAGCAAGTTGCAAGTGAAAATCTATGTCTCTGACTGAGTTTGCATTACTGTGATTTGACCTCTCTGCTGGCTGAGATAAGCTCATTTTCAACGTCCAATTCAGAATGTAATAAAACCAGATCCAGCCATAAAATGCATCATTCTTTTTTGTTTTAGACAACATTTCATGCACTGTTAAACATGTTAAAGCAAGTTGCAAGTGAAAATCTATGTCTCTGACTGAGTTTGCATTACTGTGATTTGACCTCTCTGCTGGCTGAGATAAGCTCATTTTCAACGTCCAATTCAGAATGCAATAAAACCAGATCCAGCTATAAAATGCATCATTCTTTTTTGTTTTAGACAACAATTCATGCACTGTTAAACATGTTAAAGCAAGTTGCAAGTGAAAATCTATGTCTCTGACTGAGTTTGCATTACTGTGATTTGACCTCTCTGCTGGCTGAGATAAGCTCATTTTCAATGTCCAATTCAGAATGTAATAAAACCAGACCCAGCTATAAAATTCATCATTCTTTTTTGTTTTAGACAACATTTCATGCACTGTTAAACATGTTAAAGCAAGTTGCAAGTGAAAATCTATGTCTCTGACTGAGTTTGCATTACTGTGATTTGACCTCTCTGCTGGCTGAGATAAGCTCATTTTCAACGTCCAATTCAGAATGTAATAAAACCAGATCCAGCCATAAAATGCATCATTCTTTTTTGTTTTAGACAACATTTCATGCACTGTTAAACATGTTAAAGCAAGTTGCAAGTGAAAATATATGTCTCTGACTGAGTTTGCATTACTGTGATTTGACCTCTCTGCTGGCTGAGATAAGCTCATTTTCAACGTCCAATTCAGAATGTAATAAAACCAGATCCAGCCATAAAATGCATCATTCTTTTTTGTTTTAGACAACATTTCATGCACTGTTAAACATGTTAAAGCAAGTTGCAAGTGAAAATCTATGTCTCTGACTGAGTTTGCATTACTGTGATTTGACCTCTCTGCTGGCTGAGATAAGCTCATTTTCAATGTCCAATTCAGAATGTAATAAAACCAGATCCAGCTATAAAATGCATCATTCTTTTTTTGTTTTAGACAACATTTCATGCACTGTTAAACATGTTAAAGCAAGTTGCAAGTGAAAATCTATGTCTCTGACTGAGTTTGCATTACTGTGATTTGACCTCTCTGCTGGCTGAGATAAGCTCATTTTCAATGTCCAATTCAGAATGTAATAAAACCAGATCCAGCTATAAAATGCATCATTCTTTTTTGTTTTAGACAACATTTCATGCACTGTTAAACATGTTAAAGCAAGTTGCAAGTGAAAATCTATGTCTCTGACTGAGTTTGCATTACTGTGATTTGACCTCTCTGCTGGCTGAGATAAGCTCATTTTCATCGTCCAATTCAAAAGTGATAAAAACAGATCCAGACATAAAATGCATCATTCTTTTTTGTTTTAGACAACATTTCATGCACTGTTAAACATGTTAAAGGAAGTTGCAAGTGAAAATCTATGTCTCTGACTGAGTTTGCATTACTGTGATTTGACCTCTCTGCTGGCTGAGATAAGCTCATTTTCAACGTCCAATTTAGAATGTAATAAAACCAGATCCAGCTATAAAATGCATCATTCTTTTTTGTTTTAGACAACATTTCATGCACTGTTAAACATGTTAAAGCAAGTTGCAAGTGAAAATCTATGTCTCTGACTGAGTTTGCATTACTGTGATTTGACCTCTCTGCTGGCTGAGATAAGCTCATTTTCAACGTCCAATTTAGAATGTAATAAAACCAGACCCAGCTATAAAATGCATCATTCTTTTTTGTTTTAGACAACATTTCATGCACTGTTAAACATGTTAAAGCAAGTTGCAAGTGAAAATCTATGTCTCTGACTGAGTTTGCATTACTGTGATTTGACCTCTCTGCTGGCTGAGATAAGCTCATTTTCAACGTCCAATTCAGAATGTAATAAAACCAGATCCAGCCATAAAATGCATCATTCTTTTTTGTTTTAGACAACATTTCATGCACTGTTAAACATGTTAAAGCAAGTTGCAAGTAAAAATCTATGTCTCTGACTGAGTTTGCATTACTGTGATTTGACCTCTCTGCTGGCTGAGATAAGCTCATTTTCAATGTCCAATTCAGAATGTAATAAAACCAGATCCAGCCATAAAATGCATCATTCTTTTTTGTTTTAGACAACATTTCATGCACTGTTAAACATGTTAAAGCAAGTTGCAAGTGAAAATCTATGTCTCTGACTGAGTTTGCATTACTGTGATTTGACCTCTCTGCTGGCTGAGATAAGCTCATTTTCAACGTCCAATTCAGAATGAATAAAACCAGATCCAGCTATAAAATGCATCATTCTTTTTTGTTTTAGACAACATTTCATGCACTGTTAAACATGTTAAAGCAAGTTGCAAGTGAAAATCTATGTCTCTGACTGAGTTTGCATTACTGTGATTTGACCTCTCTGCTGGCTGAGATAAGCTCATTTTCATCGTCCAATTTAGAATGTAATAAAACCAGACCCAGCTATAAAATGCATCATTCTTTTTTGTTTTAGACAACATTTCATGCACTGTTAAACATGTTAAAGGAAGTTGCAAGTGAAAATCTATGTCTCTGACTGAGTTTGCATTACTGTGATTTGACCTCTCTGCTGGCTGAGATAAGCTCATTTTCAACGTCCAATTTAGAATGTAATAAAACCAGATCCAGCTATAAAATGCATCATTCTTTTTTGTTTTAGACAACATTTCATGCACTGTTAAACATGTTAAAGCAAGTTGCAAGTGAAAATCTATGTCTCTGACTGAGTTTGCATTACTGTGATTTGACCTCTCTGCTGGCTGAGATAAGCTCATTTTCAACGTCCAATTCAGAATGTAATAAAACCAGATCCAGACATAAAATGCATCATTCTTTTTTGTTTTAGACAACATTTCATGCACTGTTAAACATGTTAAAGCAAGTTGCAAGTGAAAATCTATGTCTCTGACTGAGTTTGCATTACTGTGATTTGACCTCTCTGCTGGCTGAGATAAGCTCATTTTCAACGTCCAATTCAGAATGCAATAAAACAAGATCCAGCTATAAAATTCATCATTCTTTTTTGTTTTAGACAACATTTCATGCACTGTTAAACATGTTAAAGCAAGTTGCAAGTGAAAATCTGTGTCCCTGACTGAGTTTGCATTACTGTGATTTGACCTCTCTGCTGGCTGAGATAAGCTCATTTTCAACGTCCATTTCAGAAAATGATAAAAACAGATCCAGCCATAACATGGATCATTCTTTTTTGTTTTAGACAACATTTCATGCACTGTTAAACATGTTAAAGCAAGTTGCAAGTGAAAATCTATGTCTCTGACTGAGTTTGCATTACTGTGATTTGACCTCTCTGCTGGCTGAGATAAGCTCATTTTCAACGTCCAATTCAGAATGTAATAAAACCAGATCCAGCTATAAAATGCATCATTCTTTTTTGTTTTAGACAACATTTCATGCACTGTTAAACATGTTAAAGCAAGTTGCAAGTAAAAATCTATGTCTCTGACTGAGTTTGCATTACTGTGATTTGACCTCTCTGCTGGCTGAGATAAGCTTATTTTCAATGTCCAATTCAGAATGTAATAAAACCAGATCCAGCTATAAAATGCATCATTCTTTTTTGTTTTAGACAACATTTCATGCACTGTTAAACATGTTAAAGCAAGTTGCAAGTGAAAATCTATGTCTCTGACTGAGTTTGCATTACTGTGATTTGACCTCTCTGCTGGCTGAGATAAGCTCTTTTTCATCGTCCAATTCAAAAGTGATAAAAACAGATCCAGACATAAAATGCATCATTCTTTTTTGTTTTAGACATCATTTCATGCACTGTTAAACATGTTAAAGGAAGTTGCAAGTGATAATCTATGTCTCTGACTGAGTTTGCATTACTGTGATTTGACCTCTCTGCTGGCTGAGATAAGCTCATTTTCAACGTCCAATTTAGAATGTAATAAAACCAGATCCAGCTATAAAATGCATCATTCTTTTTTGTTTTAGACAACATTTCATGCACTGTTAAACATGTTAAAGCAAGTTGCAAGTGAAAATCTATGTCTCTGACTGAGTTTGCATTACTGTGATTTGACCTCTCTGCTGGCTGAGATAAGCTCATTTTCAACGTCCAATTTAGAATGTAATAAAACCAGACCCAGCTATAAAATGCATCATTCTTTTTTGTTTTAGACAACATTTCATGCACTGTTAAACATGTTAAAGCAAGTTGCAAGTGAAAATCTATGTCTCTGACTGAGTTTGCATTACTGTGATTTGACCTCTCTGCTGGCTGAGATAAGCTCATTTTCAACGTCCATTTCAGAAAATGATAAAAACAGATCCAGCCATAACATGGATCATTCTTTTTTGTTTTAGACAACATTTCATGCACTGTTAAACATGTTAAAGCAAGTTGCAAGTGAAAATCTATGTCTCTGACTGAGTTTGCATTACTGTGATTTGACCTCTCTGCTGGCTGAGATAAGCTCATTTTCAACTTCCAATTTAGAATGTAATAAAACCAGATCCAGACATAAAATGCATCATTCTTTTTTGTTTTAGACAACATTTCATGCACTGTTAAACATGTTAAAGCAAGTTGCAAGTGAAAATCTATGTCTCTGACTGAGTTTGCATTACTGTGATTTGACCTCTCTGCTGGCTGAGATAAGCTCATTTTCAACGTCCAATTCAGAATGTAATAAAACCAGATCCAGCCATAAAATGCATCATTCTTTTTTGTTTTAGACAACATTTCATGCACTGTTAAACATGTTAAAGCAAGTTGCAAGTGAAAATCTATGTCTCTGACTGAGTTTGCATTACTGTGATTTGACCTCTCTGCTGGCTGAGATAAGCTCATTTTCAACGTCCAATTCAGAATGCAATAAAACCAGATCCAGCTATAAAATGCATCATTCTTTTTTGTTTTAGACAACAATTCATGCACTGTTAAACATGTTAAAGCAAGTTGCAAGTGAAAATCTATGTCTCTGACTGAGTTTGCATTACTGTGATTTGACCTCTCTGCTGGCTGAGATAAGCTCATTTTCATCGTCCAATTCAAAAGTGATGAAAACAGATCCAGCTATAAAATGCATCATTCTTTTTTGTTTTAGACAACATTTCATGCACTGTTAAACATGTTAAAGCAAGTTGCAAGTGAAAATCTATGTCTCTGACTGAGTTTGCATTACTGTGATTTGACCTCTCTGCTGGCTGAGATAAGCTCATTTTCAACGTCCAATTTAGAATGTAATAAAACCAGATCCAGCTATAAAATGCATCATTCTTTTTTGTTTTAGACAACATTTCATGCACTGTTAAACATGTTAAAGCAAGTTGCAAGTGAAAATCTATGTCTCTGACTGAGTTTGCATTACTGTGATTTGACCTCTCTGCTGGCTGAGATAAGCTCATTTTCAACGTCCATTTCAGAATGTACTAAAACCAGATCCAGCCATAAAATGCATCATTCTTTTTTGTTTTAGACAACATTTCATGCACTGTTAAACTTGTTAAAGCAAGTTGCAAGTGAAAATCTATGTCCCTGACTGAGTTTGCATTACTGTGATTTGACCTCTCTGCTGGCTGAGATAAGCTCATTTTCAACGTCCATTTCAGAAAATGATAAAAACAGATCCAGCCATAACATGGATCATTCTTTTTTGTTTTAGACAACATTTCATGCACTGTTAAACATGTTAAAGCAAGTTGCAAGTGAAAATCTATGTCTCTGACTGAGTTTGCATTACTGTGATTTGACCTCTCTGCTGGCTGAGATAAGCTCATTTTCAACGTCCAATTCAGAATGTAATAAAACCAGATCCAGCTATAAAATGCATCATTCTTTTTTGTTTTAGACAACATTTCATGCACTGTTAAACTTGTTAAAGCAAGTTGCAAGTGAAAATCTATGTCCCTGACTGAGTTTGCATTACTGTGATTTGACCTCTCTGCTGGCTGAGATAAGCTCATTTTCAACGTCCAATTCAGAATGTAATAAAACCAGATCCAGCTATAAAATGCATCATTCTTTTTTGTTTTAGACAACATTTCATGCACTGTTAAACTTGTTAAAGCAAGTTGCAAGTGAAAATCTATGTCCCTGACTGAGTTTGCATTACTGTGATTTGACCTCTCAGCTGGCTGAGATAAGCTCATTTTCAACGTCCATTTCAGAAAATGATAAAAACAGATCCAGCCATAACATGGATCATTCTTTTTTGTTTTAGACAACATTTCATGCACTGTTAAACATGTTAAAGCAAGTTGCAAGTGAAAATCTATGTCTCTGACTGAGTTTGCATTACTGTGATTTGACCTCTCTGCTGGCTGAGATAAGCTCATTTTCAACGTCCAATTCAGAATGTAATAAAACCAGATCCAGCTATAAAATGCATCATTCTTTTTTGTTTTAGACAACATTTCATGCACTGTTAAACATGTTAAAGCAAGTTGCAAGTGAAAATCTATGTCTCTGACTGAGTTTGCATTACTGTGATTTGACCTCTCTGCTGGCTGAGATAAGCTCATTTTCAACGTCCAATTTAGAATGTAATAAAACCAGACCCAGCTATAAAATGCATCATTCTTTTTTGTTTTAGACAACATTTCATGCACTGTTAAACATGTTAAAGCAAGTTGCAAGTGAAAATCTATGTCTCTGACTGAGTTTGCATTACTGTGATTTGACCTCTCTGCTGGCTGAGATAAGCTCATTTTCATCGTCCAATTCAAAAGTGATAAAAACAGATCCAGACATAAAATGCATCATTCTTTTTTGTTTTAGACAACATTTCATGCACTGTTAAACATGTTAAAGGAAGTTGCAAGTGAAAATCTATGTCTCTGACTGAGTTTGCATTACTGTGATTTGACCTCTCTGCTGGCTGAGATAAGCTCATTTTCAACGTCCAATTTAGAATGTAATAAAACCAGATCCAGCTATAAAATGCATCATTCTTTTTTGTTTTAGACAACATTTCATGCACTGTTAAACATGTTAAAGAAAGTTGCAAGTGAAAATCTATGTCTCTGACTGAGTTTGCATTACTGTGATTTGACCTCTCTGCTGGCTGAGATAAGCTCATTTTCAACGTCCAATTCAGAATGCAATAAAACAAGATCCAGCTATAAAATTCATCATTCTTTTTTGTTTTAGACAACATTTCATGCACTGTTAAACATGTTAAAGCAAGTTGCAAGTGAAAATCTATGTCTCTGACTGAGTTTGCATTACTGTGATTTGACCTCTCTGCTGGCTGAGATAAGCTCATTTTCAACGTCCAATTCAGAATGTAATAAAACCAGATCCAGCCATAAAATGCATCATTCTTTTTTGTTTTAGACAACATTTCATGCACTGTTAAACATGTTAAAGCAAGTTGCAAGTAAAAATCTATGTCTCTGACTGAGTTTGCATTACTGTGATTTGACCTCTCTGCTGGCTGAGATAAGCTCATTTTCAATGTCCAATTCAGAATGTAATAAAACCAGATCCAGCCATAAAATGCATCATTCTTTTTTGTTTTAGACAACATTTCATGCACTGTTAAACATGTTAAAGCAAGTTACAAGTGAAAATCTATGTCTCTGACTGAGTTTGCATTACTGTGATTTGACCTCTCTGCTGGCTGAGATAAGCTCATTTTCAACGTCCAATTCAGAATGTAATAAAACCAGATCCAGCTATAAAATGCATCATTCTTTTTTGTTTTAGACAACATTTCATGCACTGTTAAACATGTTAAAGCAAGTTGCAAGTGAAAATCTATGTCTCTGACTGAGTTTGCATTACTGTGATTTGACCTCTCTGCTGGCTGAGATAAGCTCATTTTCATCGTCCAATTTAGAATGTAATAAAACCAGACCCAGCTATAAAATGTATCATTCTTTTTTGTTTTAGACAACATTTCATGCACTGTTAAACATGTTAAAGGAAGTTGCAAGTGAAAATCTATGTCTCTGACTGAGTTTGCATTACTGTGATTTGACCTCTCTGCTGGCTGAGATAAGCTCATTTTCAACGTCCAATTTAGAATGTAATAAAACCAGATCCAGCTATAAAATGCATCATTCTTTTTTGTTTTAGACAACATTTCATGCACTGTTAAACATGTTAAAGCAAGTTGCAAGTGAAAATCTATGTCTCTGACTGAGTTTGCATTACTGTGATTTGACCTCTCTGCTGGCTGAGATAAGCTCATTTTCAACGTCCAATTCAGAATGTAATAAAACCAGATCCAGCTATAAAATGCATCATTCTTTTTTGTTTTAGACAACATTTCATGCACTGTTAAACATGTTAAAGCAAGTTGCAAGTGAAAATCTATGTCTCTGACTGAGTTTGCATTACTGTGATTTGACCTCTCTGCTGGCTGAGATAAGCTCATTTTCAACGTCCAATTTAGAATGTAATAAAACCAGACCCAGCTATAAAATGCATCATTCTTTTTTGTTTTAGACAACATTTCTTGCACTGTTAAACATGTTAAAGCAAGTTGCAAGTGAAAATCTATGTCTCTGACTGAGTTTGAATTACTGTGATTTGACCTCTCTGCTGGCTGAGATAAGCTCATTTTCAACGTCCAATTCAGAATGTAATAAAACCAGATCCAGCCATAAAATGCATCATTCTTTTTTGTTTTAGACAACATTTCATGCACTGTTAAACATGTTAAAGCAAGTTGCAAGTAAAAATCTATGTCTCTGACTGAGTTTGCATTACTGTGATTTGACCTCTCTGCTGGCTGAGATAAGCTCATTTTCATCGTCCAATTCAAAACTGATAAAAACAGATCCAGACATAAAATGCATCATTCTTTTTTGTTTTAGACAACATTTCATGCACTGTTAAACATGTTAAAGGAAGTTGCAAGTGAAAATCTATGTCTCTGACTGAGTTTGCATTACTGTGATTTGACCTCTCTGCTGGCTGAGATAAGCTCATTTTCAACGTCCAATTTAGAATGTAATAAAACCAGATCCAGCTATAAAATGCATCATTCTTTTTTGTTTTAGACAACATTTCATGCACTGTTAAACATGTTAAAGCAAGTTGCAAGTGAAAATCTATGTCTCTGACTGAGTTTGCATTACTGTGATTTGACCTCTCTGCTGGCTGAGATAAGCTCATTTTCAATGTCCAATTCAGAATGTAATAAAACCAGATCCAGCTATAAAATGCATCATTCTTTTTTGTTTTAGACAACATTTCATGCACTGTTAAACATGTTAAAGCAAGTTGCAAGTGAAAATCTATGTCTCTGACTGAGTTTGCATTACTGTGATTTGACCTCTCTGCTGGCTGAGATAAGCTCATTTTCATCGTCCAATTCAAAAGTGATAAAAACAGATCCAGACATAAAATGCATCATTCTTTTTTGTTTTAGACAACATTTCATGCACTGTTAAACATGTTAAAGGAAGTTGCAAGTGAAAATCTATGTCTCTGACTGAGTTTGCATTACTGTGATTTGACCTCTCTGCTGGCTGAGATAAGCTCATTTTCAACGTCCAATTTAGAATGTAATAAAACCAGATCCAGCTATAAAATGCATCATTCTTTTTTGTTTTAGACAACATTTCATGCACTGTTAAACATGTTAAAGCAAGTTGCAAGTGAAAATCTATGTCTCTGACTGAGTTTGCATTACTGTGATTTGACCTCTCTGCTGGCTGAGATAAGCTCATTTTCAATGTCCAATTCAGAATGCAATAAAACAAGATCCAGCTATAAAATTCATCATTCTTTTTTGTTTTAGACAACATTTCATGCACTGTTAAACATGTTAAAGCAAGTTGCAAGTGAAAATCTATGTCCCTGACTGAGTTTGCATTACTGTGATTTGACCTCTCTGCTGGCTGAGATAAGCTCATTTTCAACGTCCATTTCAGAAAATGATAAAAACAGATCCAGCCATAACATGGATCATTCTTTTTTGTTTTAGACAACATTTCATGCACTGTTAAACATGTTAAAGCAAGTTGCAAGTGAAAATCTATGTCTCTGACTGAGTTTGCATTACTGTGATTTGACCTCTCTGCTGGCTGAGATAAGCTCATTTTCAACGTCCAATTCAGAATGTAATAAAACCAGATCCAGCTATAAAATGCATCATTCTTTTTTGTTTTAGACAACATTTCATGCACTGTTAAACATGTTAAAGCAAGTTGCAAGTGAAAATCTATGTCTCTGACTGAGTTTGCATTACTGTGATTTGACCTCTCTGCTGGCTGAGATAAGCTCATTTTCAACGTCCAATTTAGAATGTAATAAAACCAGACCCAGCTATAAAATGCATCATTCTTTTTTGTTTTAGACAACATTTCATGCACTGTTAAACATGTTAAAGCAAGTTGCAAGTGAAAATCTATGTCTCTGACTGAGTTTGCATTACTGTGATTTGACCTCTCTGCTGGCTGAGATAAGCTCATTTTCAACGTCCAATTCAGAATGTAATAAAACCAGATCCAGCCATAAAATGCATCATTCTTTTTTGTTTTAGACAACATTTCATGCACTGTTAAACATGTTAAAGCAAGTTGCAAGTGAAAATATATGTCTCTGACTGAGTTTGCATTACTGTGATTTGACCTCTCTGCTGGCTGAGATAAGCTCATTTTCAACGTCCAATTCAGAATGTAATAAAACCAGATCCAGCCATAAAATGCATCATTCTTTTTTGTTTTAGACAACATTTCATGCACTGTTAAACATGTTAAAGCAAGTTGCAAGTGAAAATCTATGTCTCTGACTGAGTTTGCATTACTGTGATTTGACCTCTCTGCTGGCTGAGATAAGCTCATTTTCAATGTCCAATTCAGAATGTAATAAAACCAGATCCAGCTATAAAATGCATCATTCTTTTTTGTTTTAGACAACATTTCATGCACTGTTAAACATGTTAAAGCAAGTTGCAAGTGAAAATCTATGTCTCTGACTGAGTTTGCATTACTGTGATTTGACCTCTCTGCTGGCTGAGATAAGCTCATTTTCATCGTCCAATTCAAAAGTGATAAAAACAGATCCAGACATAAAATGCATCATTCTTTTTTGTTTTAGACAACATTTCATGCACTGTTAAACATGTTAAAGGAAGTTGCAAGTGAAAATCTATGTCTCTGACTGAGTTTGCATTACTGTGATTTGACCTCTCTGCTGGCTGAGATAAGCTCATTTTCAACGTCCATTTCAGAAAATGATAAAAACAGATCCAGCCATAACATGGATCATTCTTTTTTGTTTTAGACAACATTTTATGCACTGTTAAACATGTTAAAGCAAGTTGCAAGTGAAAATCTATGTCTCTGACTGAGTTTGCATTACTGTGATTTGACCTCTCTGCTGGCTGAGATAAGCTCATTTTCATCGTCCAATTCAAAAGTGATAAAAACAGATCCAGACATAAAATGCATCATTCTTTTTTGTTTTAGACAACATTTCATGCACTGTTAAAACATGTTAAAGCAAGTTGCAAGTGAAAATCTATGTCCCTGACTGAGTTTGCATTACTGTGATTTGACCTCTCTGCTGGCTGAGATAAGCTCATTTTCAACGTCCATTTCAGAAAATGATAAAAACAGATCCAGCCATAACATGGATCATTCTTTTTTGTTTTAGACAACATTTCATGCACTGTTAAACATGTTAAAGCAAGTTGCAAGTGAAAATCTATGTCTCTGACTGAGTTTGCATTACTGTGATTTGACCTCTCTGCTGGCTGAGATAAGCTCATTTTCAACGTCCAATTTAGAATGTAATAAAACCAGACCCAGCTATAAAATGCATCATTCTTTTTTGTTTTAGACAACATTTCATGCACTGTTAAACATGTTAAAGCAAGTTGCAAGTGAAAATCTATGTCTCTGACTGAGTTTGCATTACTGTGATTTGACCTCTCTGCTGGCTGAGATAAGCTCATTTTCAACGTCCAATTCAGAATGTAAAAAAACCAGATCCAGCCATAAAATGCATCATTCTTTTTTGTTTTAGACAACATTTCATGCACTGTTAAACATGTTAAAGCAAGTTGCAAGTAAAAATCTATGTCTCTGACTGAGTTTGCATTACTGTGATTTGACCTCTCTGCTGGCTGAGATAAGCTCATTTTCAATGTCCAATTCAGAATGTAATAAAACCAGATCCAGCTATAAAATGCATCATTCTTTTTTGTTTTAGACAACATTTCATGCACTGTTAAACATGTTAAAGCAAGTTGCAAGTGAAAATCTATGTCTCTGACTGAGTTTGCATTACTGTGATTTGACCTCTCTGCTGGCTGAGATAAGCTCATTTTCAACGTCCAATTCAGAATGTAATAAAACCAGATCCAGCTATAAAATGCATCATTCTTTTTTGTTTTAGACAACATTTCATGCACTGTTAAACATGTTAAAGCAAGTTGCAAGTGAAAATCTATGTCTCTGACTGAGTTTGCATTACTGTGATTTGACCTCTCTGCTGGCTGAGATAAGCTCATTTTCATCGTCCAATTTAGAATGTAATAAAACCAGACCCAGCTATAAAATGCATCATTCTTTTTTGTTTTAGACAACATTTCATGCACTGTTAAACATGTTAAAGGAAGTTGCAAGTGAAAATCTATGTCTCTGACTGAGTTTGCATTACTGTGATTTGACCTCTCTGCTGGCTGAGATAAGCTCATTTTCAACGTCCAATTTAGAATGTAATAAAACCAGATCCAGCTATAAAATGCATCATTCTTTTTTGTTTTAGACAACATTTCATGCACTGTTAAACATGTTAAAGCAAGTTGCAAGTGAAAATCTATGTCTCTGACTGAGTTTGCATTACTGTGATTTGACCTCTCTGCTGGCTGAGATAAGCTCATTTTCAACGTCCAATTCAGAATGTAATAAAACCAGATCCAGCTATAAAATGCATCATTCTTTTTTGTTTTAGACAACATTTCATGCACTGTTAAACATGTTAAAGCAAGTTGCAAGTGAAAATCTATGTCTCTGACTGAGTTTGCATTACTGTGATTTGACCTCTCTGCTGGCTGAGATAAGCTCATTTTCATCGTCCAATTCAAAAGTGATAAAAACAGATCCAGACATAAAATGCATCATTCTTTTTTGTTTTAGACAACATTTCATGCACTGTTAAACATGTTAAAGGAAGTTGCAAGTGAAAATCTATGTCTCTGACTGAGTTTGCATTACTGTGATTTGACCTCTCTGCTGGCTGAGATAAGCTCATTTTCAACGTCCAATTTAGAATGTAATAAAACCAGATCCAGCTATAAAATGCATCATTCTTTTTTGTTTTAGACAACATTTCATGCACTGTTAAACATGTTAAAGCAAGTTGCAAGTGAAAATCTATGTCTCTGACTGAGTTTGCATTACTGTGATTTGACCTCTCTGCTGGCTGAGATAAGCTCATTTTCAATGTCCAATTCAGAATGCAATAAAACAAGATCCAGCTATAAAATGCATCATTCTTTTTTGTTTTAGACAACATTTCATGCACTGTTAAACATGTTAAAGGAAGTTGCAAGTGAAAATCTATGTCTCTGACTGAGTTTGCATTACTGTGATTTGACCTCTCTGCTGGCTGAGATAAGCTCATTTTCAACGTCCAATTTAGAATGTAATAAAACCAGATCCAGCTATAAAATGCATCATTCTTTTTTGTTTTAGACAACATTTCATGCACTGTTAAACATGTTAAAGCAAGTTGCAAGTGAAAATCTATGTCTCTGACTGAGTTTGCATTACTGTGATTTGACCTCTCTGCTGGCTGAGATAAGCTCATTTTCATCGTCCAATTCAAAAGTGATAAAAACAGATCCAGACATAAAATGCATCATTCTTTTTTGTTTTAGACAACATTTCATGCACTGTTAAACATGTTAAAGGAAGTTGCAAGTGAAAATCTATGTCTCTGACTGAGTTTGCATTACTGTGATTTGACCTCTCTGCTGGCTGAGATAAGCTCATTTTCAACGTCCATTTCAGAAAATGATAAAAACAGATCCAGCCATAACATGGATCATTCTTTTTTGTTTTAGACAACATTTTATGCACTGTTAAACATGTTAAAGCAAGTTGCAAGTGAAAATCTATGTCTCTGACTGAGTTTGCATTACTGTGATTTGACCTCTCTGCTGGCTGAGATAAGCTCATTTTCATCGTCCAATTCAAAAGTGATAAAAACAGATCCAGACATAAAATGCATCATTCTTTTTTGTTTTAGACAACATTTCATGCACTGTTAAAACATGTTAAAGCAAGTTGCAAGTGAAAATCTATGTCCCTGACTGAGTTTGCATTACTGTGATTTGACCTCTCTGCTGGCTGAGATAAGCTCATTTTCAACGTCCATTTCAGAAAATGATAAAAACAGATCCAGCCATAACATGGATCATTCTTTTTTGTTTTAGACAACATTTCATGCACTGTTAAACATGTTAAAGCAAGTTGCAAGTGAAAATCTATGTCTCTGACTGAGTTTGCATTACTGTGATTTGACCTCTCTGCTGGCTGAGATAAGCTCATTTTCAACGTCCAATTTAGAATGTAATAAAACCAGACCCAGCTATAAAATGCATCATTCTTTTTTGTTTTAGACAACATTTCATGCACTGTTAAACATGTTAAAGCAAGTTGCAAGTGAAAATCTATGTCTCTGACTGAGTTTGCATTACTGTGATTTGACCTCTCTGCTGGCTGAGATAAGCTCATTTTCAACGTCCAATTCAGAATGTAAAAAAACCAGATCCAGCCATAAAATGCATCATTCTTTTTTGTTTTAGACAACATTTCATGCACTGTTAAACATGTTAAAGCAAGTTGCAAGTAAAAATCTATGTCTCTGACTGAGTTTGCATTACTGTGATTTGACCTCTCTGCTGGCTGAGATAAGCTCATTTTCAATGTCCAATTCAGAATGTAATAAAACCAGATCCAGCTATAAAATGCATCATTCTTTTTTGTTTTAGACAACATTTCATGCACTGTTAAACATGTTAAAGCAAGTTGCAAGTGAAAATCTATGTCTCTGACTGAGTTTGCATTACTGTGATTTGACCTCTCTGCTGGCTGAGATAAGCTCATTTTCAACGTCCAATTCAGAATGTAATAAAACCAGATCCAGCTATAAAATGCATCATTCTTTTTTGTTTTAGACAACATTTCATGCACTGTTAAACATGTTAAAGCAAGTTGCAAGTGAAAATCTATGTCTCTGACTGAGTTTGCATTACTGTGATTTGACCTCTCTGCTGGCTGAGATAAGCTCATTTTCATCGTCCAATTTAGAATGTAATAAAACCAGACCCAGCTATAAAATGCATCATTCTTTTTTGTTTTAGACAACATTTCATGCACTGTTAAACATGTTAAAGCAAGTTGCAAGTGAAAATCTATGTCTCTGACTGAGTTTGCATTACTGTGATTTGACCTCTCTGCTGGCTGAGATAAGCTCATTTTCAACGTCCAATTTAGAATGTAATAAAACCAGATCCAGCTATAAAATGCATCATTCTTTTTTGTTTTAGACAACATTTCATGCACTGTTAAACATGTTAAAGCAAGTTGCAAGTGAAAATCTATGTCTCTGACTGAGTTTGCATTACTGTGATTTGACCTCTCTGCTGGCTGAGATAAGCTCATTTTCAACGTCCAATTCAGAATGTAATAAAACCAGATCCAGCTATAAAATGCATCATTCTTTTTTGTTTTAGACAACATTTCATGCACTGTTAAACATGTTAAAGCAAGTTGCAAGTGAAAATCTATGTCTCTGACTGAGTTTGCATTACTGTGATTTGACCTCTCTGCTGGCTGAGATAAGCTCATTTTCATCGTCCAATTCAAAAGTGATAAAAACAGATCCAGACATAAAATGCATCATTCTTTTTTGTTTTAGACAACATTTCATGCACTGTTAAACATGTTAAAGGAAGTTGCAAGTGAAAATCTATGTCTCTGACTGAGTTTGCATTACTGTGATTTGACCTCTCTGCTGGCTGAGATAAGCTCATTTTCAACGTCCAATTTAGAATGTAATAAAACCAGATCCAGCTATAAAATGCATCATTCTTTTTTGTTTTAGACAACATTTCATGCACTGTTAAACATGTTAAAGCAAGTTGCAAGTGAAAATCTATGTCTCTGACTGAGTTTGCATTACTGTGATTTGACCTCTCTGCTGGCTGAGATAAGCTCATTTTCAATGTCCAATTCAGAATGCAATAAAACAAGATCCAGCTATAAAATGCATCATTCTTTTTTGTTTTAGACAACATTTCATGCACTGTTAAACATGTTAAAGGAAGTTGCAAGTGAAAATCTATGTCTCTGACTGAGTTTGCATTACTGTGATTTGACCTCTCTGCTGGCTGAGATAAGCTCATTTTCAACGTCCAATTTAGAATGTAATAAAACCAGATCCAGCTATAAAATGCATCATTCTTTTTTGTTTTAGACAACATTTCATGCACTGTTAAACATGTTAAAGCAAGTTGCAAGTGAAAATCTATGTCTCTGACTGAGTTTGCATTACTGTGATTTGACCTCTCTGCTGGCTGAGATAAGCTCATTTTCAACGTCCAATTCAGAATGTAATAAAACCAGATCCAGCTATAAAATGCATCATTCTTTTTTGTTTTAGACAACATTTCATGCACTGTTAAACATGTTAAAGCAAGTTGCAAGTGAAAATCTGTGTCTCTGACTGAGTTTGCATTACTGTGATTTGACCTCTCTGCTGGCTGAGATAAGCTCATTTTCAACGTCCAATTTAGAATGTAATAAAACCAGACCCAGCTATAAAATGCATCATTCTTTTTTGTTTTAGACAACATTTCTTGCACTGTTAAACATGTTAAAGCAAGTTGCAAGTGAAAATCTATGTCTCTGACTGAGTTTGAATTACTGTGATTTGACCTCTCTGCTGGCTGAGATAAGCTCATTTTCAACGTCCAATTCAGAATGTAATAAAACCAGATCCAGCCATAAAATGCATCATTCTTTTTTGTTTTAGACAACATTTCATGCACTGTTAAACATGTTAAAGCAAGTTGCAAGTAAAAATCTATGTCTCTGACTGAGTTTGCATTACTGTGATTTGACCTCTCTGCTGGCTGAGATAAGCTCATTTTCATCGTCCAATTCAAAAGTGATAAAAACAGATCCAGACATAAAATGCATCATTCTTTTTTGTTTTAGACAACATTTCATGCACTGTTAAACATGTTAAAGCAAGTTGCAAGTGAAAATCTATGTCTCTGACTGAGTTTGCATTACTGTGATTTGACCTCTCTGCTGGCTGAGATAAGCTCATTTTCAATGTCCAAATCAGAATGTAATAAAACCAGATCCAGCTATAAAATGCATCATTCTTTTTTGTTTTAGACAACATTTCATGCACTGTTAAACATGTTAAAGCAAGTTGCAAGTGAAAATCTATGTCTCTGACTGAGTTTGCATTACTGTGATTTGACCTCTCTGCTGGCTGAGATAAGCTCATTTTCAACGTCCAATTCAGAATGCAATAAAACAAGATCCAGCTATAAAATTCATCATTCTTTTTTGTTTTAGACAACATTTCATGCACTGTTAAACATGTTAAAGCAAGTTGCAAGTGAAAATCTATGTCCCTGACTGAGTTTGCATTACTGTGATTTGACCTCTCTGCTGGCTGAGATAAGCTCATTTTCATCGTCCAATTCAAAAGTGATAAAAACAGATCCAGACATAAAATGCATCATTCTTTTTTGTTTTAGACAACATTTCATGCACTGTTAAACATGTTAAAGGAAGTTGCAAGTGAAAATCTATGTCTCTGACTGAGTTTGCATTACTGTGATTTGACCTCTCTGCTGGCTGAGATAAGCTCATTTTCAACGTCCAATTTAGAATGTAATAAAACCAGATCCAGCTATAAAATGCATCATTCTCTTTTGTTTTAGACAACATTTCATGCACTGTTAAACATGTTAAAGCAAGTTGCAAGTGAAAATCTATGTCCCTGACTGAGTTTGCATTACTGTGATTTGACCTCTCTGCTGGCTGAGATAAGCTCATTTTCAACGTCCAATTCAGAATGTAATAAAACCAGATCCAGCTATAAAATGCATCATTCTTTTTTGTTTTAGACAACATTTCATGCACTGTTAAACTTGTTAAAGCAAGTTGCAAGTGAAAATCTATGTCCCTGACTGAGTTTGCATTACTGTGATTTGACCTCTCAGCTGGCTGAGATAAGCTCATTTTCAACGTCCATTTCAGAAAATGATAAAAACAGATCCAGCCATAACATGGATCATTCTTTTTTGTTTTAGACAACATTTCATGCACTGTTAAACATGTTAAAGCATGTTGCAAGTGAAAATCTATGTCTCTGACTGAGTTTGCATTACTGTGATTTGACCTCTCTGCTGGCTGAGATAAGCTCATTTTCAACGTCCAATTCAGAATGTAATAAAACCAGATCCAGCTATAAAATGCATCATTCTTTTTTGTTTTAGACAACATTTCATGCACTGTTAAACATGTTAAAGCAAGTTGCAAGTGAAAATCTATGTCTCTGACTGAGTTTGCATTACTGTGATTTGACCTCTCTGCTGGCTGAGATAAGCTCATTTTCAACGTCCAATTTAGAATGTAATAAAACCAGACCCAGCTATAAAATGCATCATTCTTTTTTGTTTTAGACAACATTTCATGCACTGTTAAACATGTTAAAGCAAGTTGCAAGAGAAAATCTATGTCCCTGACTGAGTTTGCATTACTGTGATTTGACCTCTCTGCTGGCTGAGATAAGCTCATTTTCAACGTCCATTTCAGAAAATGATAAAAACAGATCCAGCCATAACATGGATCATTCTTTTTTGTTTTAGACAACATTTCATGCACTGTTAAACATGTTAAAGCAAGTTGCAAGTGAAAATCTATGTCTCTGACTGAGTTTGCATTACTGTGATTTGACCTCTCTGCTGGCTGAGATAAGCTCATTTTCAACGTCCATTTCAGAAAATGATAAAAACAGATCCAGCCATAACATGGATCATTCTTTTTTGTTTTAGACAACATTTCATGCACTGTTAAACATGTTAAAGCAAGTTGCAAGTGAAAATCTATGTCTCTGACTGAGTTTGCATTACTGTGATTTGACCTCTCTGCTGGCTGAGATAAGCTCATTTTCAACGTCCAATTTAGAATGTAATAAAACCAGATCCAGACATAAAATGCATCATTCTTTTTGGTTTTAGACAACATTTCATGCACTGTTAAACATGTTAAAGCAAGTTGCAAGTGAAAATCTATGTCTCTGACTGAGTTTGCATTACTGTGATTTGACCTCTCTGCTGGCTGAGATAAGCTCATTTTCAACGTCCAATTCAGAATGCAATAAAACCAGATCCAGCTATAAAATGCATCATTCTTTTTTGTTTTAGACAACATTTCATGCACTGTTAAACATGTTAAAGCAAGTTGCAAGAGAAAATCTATGTCCCTGACTGAGTTTGCATTACTGTGATTTGACCTCTCTGCTGGCTGAGATAAGCTCATTTTCAACGTCCATTTCAGAAAATGATAAAAACAGATCCAGCCATAACATGGATCATTATTTTTTGTTTTAGACAACATTTCATGCACTGTTAAACATGTTAAAGCAAGTTGCAAGTGAAAATCTATGTCTCTGACTGAGTTTGCATTACTGTGATTTGACCTCTCTGCTGGCTGAGATAAGCTCATTTTCAACGTCCAATTCAGAATGTAATAAAACCAGATCCAGCTATAAAATGCATCATTCTTTTTTGTTTTAGACAACATTTCATGCACTGTTAAACATGTTAAAGCAAGTTGCAAGTGAAAATCTATGTCTCTGACTGAGTTTGCATTACTGTGATTTAACCTCTCTGCTGGCTGAGATAAGCTCATTTTCAACGTCCATTTCAGAAAATGATAAAAACAGATCCAGCCATAACATGGATCATTCTTTTTTGTTTTAGACAACATTTCATGCACTGTTAAACATGTTAAAGCAAGTTGCAAGTGAAAATCTATGTCTCTGACTGAGTTTGCATTACTGTGATTTGACCTCTCTGCTGGCTGAGATAAGCTCATTTTCAACGTCCAATTTAGAATGTAATAAAACCAGATCCAGACATAAAATGCATCATTCTTTTTTGTTTTAGACAACATTTCATGCACTGTTAAACATGTTAAAGCAAGTTGCAAGTGAAAATCTATGTCTCTGACTGAGTTTGCATTACTGTGATTTGACCTCTCTGCTGGCTGAGATAAGCTCATTTTCAACGTCCAATTCAGAATGTAATAAAACCAGATCCAGCCATAAAATGCATCATTCTTTTTTGTTTTAGACAACATTTCATGCACTGTTAAACATGTTAAAGCAAGTTGCAAGTGAAAATCTATGTCTCTGACTGAGTTTGCATTACTGTGATTTGACCTCTCTGCTGGCTGAGATAAGCTCATTTTCAATGTCCAATTCAGAATGTAATAAAACCAGATCCAGCTATAAAATGCATCATTCTTTTTTGTTTTAGACAACATTTCATGCACTGTTAAACATGTTAAAGCAAGTTGCAAGTGAAAATCTATGTCTCTGACTGAGTTTGCATTACTGTGATTTGACCTCTCTGCTGGCTGAGATAAGCTCATTTTCATCGTCCAATTCAAAAGTGATAAAAACAGATCCAGACATAAAATGCATCATTCTTTTTTTGTTTTAGACAACATTTCATGCACTGTTAAACATGTTAAAGCAAGTTGCAAGTGAAAATCTATGTCTCTGACTGAGTTTGCATTACTGTGATTTGACCTCTCTGCTGGCTGAGATAAGCTCATTTTCAACGTCCAATTTAGAATGTAATAAAACCAGATCCAGCTATAAAATGCATCATTCTTTTTTGTTTTAGACAACATTTCATGCACTGTTAAACATGTTAAAGCAAGTTGCAAGTGAAAATCTATGTCTCTGACTGAGTTTGCATTACTGTGATTTGACCTCTCTGCTGGCTGAGATAAGCTCATTTTCAACGTCCAATTTAGAATGTAATAAAACCAGACCCAGCTATAAAATGCATCATTCTTTTTTGTTTTAGACAACATTTCATGCACTGTTAAACATGTTAAAGCAAGTTGCAAGTGAAAATCTATGTCTCTGACTGAGTTTGCATTACTGTGATTTGACCTCTCTGCTGGCTGAGATAAGCTCATTTTCAACGTCCAATTCAGAATGTAATAAAACCAGATCCAGACATAAAATGCATCATTCTTTTTTGTTTTAGACAACATTTCATGCACTGTTAAACATGTTAAAGCAAGTTGCAAGTGAAAATCTATGTCTCTGACTGAGTTTGCATTACTGTGATTTGACCTCTCTGCTGGCTGAGATAAGCTCATTTTCAACGTCCAATTCAGAATGCAATAAAACAAGATCCAGCTATAAAATGCATCATTCTTTTTTGTTTTAGACAACATTTCATGCACTGTTAAACATGTTAAAGCAAGTTGCAAGAGAAAATCTATGTCCCTGACTGAGTTTGCATTACTGTGATTTGACCTCTCTGCTGGCTGAGATAAGCTCATTTTCAACGTCCATTTCAGAAAATGATAAAAACAGATCCAGCCATAACATGGATCATTCTTTTTTGTTTTAGACAACATTTCATGCACTGTTAAACATGTTAAAGCAAGTTGCAAGTGAAAATCTATGTCTCTGACTGAGTTTGCATTACTGTGATTTGACCTCTCTGCTGGCTGAGATAAGCTCATTTTCAACGTCCAATTCAGAATGTAATAAAACCAGATCCAGCTATAAAATGCATCATTCTTTTTTGTTTTAGACAACATTTCATGCACTGTTAAACATGTTAAAGCAAGTTGCAAGTGAAAATCTATGTCTCTGACTGAGTTTGCATTACTGTGATTTGACCTCTCTGCTGGCTGAGATAAGCTCATTTTCAACGTCCAATTTAGAATGTAATAAAACCAGATCCAGACATAAAATGCATCATTCTTTTTGGTTTTAGACAACATTTCATGCACTGTTAAACATGTTAAAGCAAGTTGCAAGTGAAAATCTATGTCTCTGACTGAGTTTGCATTACTGTGATTTGACCTCTCTGCTGGCTGAGATAAGCTCATTTTCAACGTCCAATTCAGAATGTAATAAAACCAGATCCAGACATAAAATGCATCATTCTTTTTTGTTTTAGACAACATTTCATGCACTGTTAAACATGTTAAAGCAAGTTGCAAGTGAAAATCTATGTCTCTGACTGAGTTTGCATTACTGTGATTTGACCTCTCTGCTGGCTGAGATAAGCTCATTTTCAACGTCCAATTCAGAATGCAATAAAACAAGATCCAGCTATAAAATGCATCATTCTTTTTTGTTTTAGACAACATTTCATGCACTGTTAAACATGTTAAAGCAAGTTGCAAGAGAAAATCTATGTCCCTGACTGAGTTTGCATTACTGTGATTTGACCTCTCTGCTGGCTGAGATAAGCTCATTTTCAACGTCCATTTCAGAAAATGATAAAAACAGATCCAGCCATAACATGGATCATTCTTTTTTGTTTTAGACAACATTTCATGCACTGTTAAACATGTTAAAGCAAGTTGCAAGTGAAAATCTATGTCTCTGACTGAGTTTGCATTACTGTGATTTGACCTCTCTGCTGGCTGAGATAAGCTCATTTTCAACGTCCAATTCAGAATGTAATAAAACCAGATCCAGCTATAAAATGCATCATTCTTTTTTGTTTTAGACAACATTTCATGCACTGTTAAACATGTTAAAGCAAGTTGCAAGTGAAAATCTATGTCTCTGACTGAGTTTGCATTACTGTGATTTGACCTCTCTGCTGGCTGAGATAAGCTCATTTTCAACGTCCATTTCAGAAAATGATAAAAACAGATCCAGCCATAACATGGATCATTCTTTTTTGTTTTAGACAACATTTCATGCACTGTTAAACATGTTAAAGCAAGTTGCAAGTGAAAATCTATGTCTCTGACTGAGTTTGCATTACTGTGATTTGACCTCTCTGCTGGCTGAGATAAGCTCATTTTCAACGTCCAATTTAGAATGTAATAAAACCAGATCCAGACATAAAATGCATCATTCTTTTTGGTTTTAGACAACATTTCATGCACTGTTAAACATGTTAAAGCAAGTTGCAAGTGAAAATCTATGTCTCTGACTGAGTTTGCATTACTGTGATTTGACCTCTCTGCTGGCTGAGATAAGCTCATTTTCAACGTCCAATTCAGAATGTAATAAAACCAGATCCAGCTATAAAATGCATCATTCTTTTTTGTTTTAGACAACATTTCATGCACTGTTAAACATGTTAAAGCAAGTTGCAAGTGAAAATCTATGTCTCTGACTGAGTTTGCATTACTGTGATTTAACCTCTCTGCTGGCTGAGATAAGCTCATTTTCAACGTCCATTTCAGAAAATGATAAAAACAGATCCAGCCATCACATGGATCATTCTTTTTTGTTTTAGACAACATTTCATGCACTGTTAAACATGTTAAAGCAAGTTGCAAGTGAAAATCTATGTCTCTGACTGAGTTTGCATTACTGTGATTTGACCTCTCTGCTGGCTGAGATAAGCTCATTTTCAACGTCCAATTTAGAATGTAATAAAACCAGATCCAGACATAAAATGCATCATTCTTTTTTGTTTTAGACAACATTTCATGCACTGTTAAACATGTTAAAGCAAGTTGCAAGTGAAAATCTATGTCTCTGACTGAGTTTGCATTACTGTGATTTGACCTCTCTGCTGGCTGAGATAAGCTCATTTTCAATGTCCAATTCAGAATGTAATAAAACCAGATCCAGCTATAAAATGCATCATTCTTTTTTGTTTTAGACAACATTTCATGCACTGTTAAACATGTTAAAGCAAGTTGCAAGTGAAAATCTATGTCTCTGACTGAGTTTGCATTACTGTGATTTGACCTCTCTGCTGGCTGAGATAAGCTCATTTTCATCGTCCAATTCAAAAGTGATAAAAACAGATCCAGACATAAAATGCATCATTCTTTTTTTGTTTTAGACAACATTTCATGCACTGTTAAACATGTTAAAGCAAGTTGCAAGTGAAAATCTATGTCTCTGACTGAGTTTGCATTACTGTGATTTCACCTCTCTGCTGGCTGAGATAAGCTCATTTTCAACGTCCAATTTAGAATGTAATAAAACCAGATCCAGCTATAAAATGCATCATTCTTTTTTGTTTTAGACAACATTTCATGCACTGTTAAACATGTTAAAGCAAGTTGCAAGTGAAAATCTATGTCTCTGACTGAGTTTGCATTACTGTGATTTGACCTCTCTGCTGGCTGAGATAAGCTCATTTTCAACGTCCAATTTAGAATGTAATAAAACCAGACCCAGCTATAAAATGCATCATTCTTTTTTGTTTTAGACAACATTTCATGCACTGTTAAACATGTTAAAGCAAGTTGCAAGTGAAAATCTATGTCTCTGACTGAGTTTGCATTACTGTGATTTGACCTCTCTGCTGGCTGAGATAAGCTCATTTTCAACGTCCAATTCAGAATGTAATAAAACCAGATCCAGCCATAAAATGCATCATTCTTTTTTGTTTTAGACAACATTTCATGCACTGTTAAACATGTTAAAGCAAGTTGCAAGTGAAAATATATGTCTCTGACTGAGTTTGCATTACTGTGATTTGACCTCTCTGCTGGCTGAGATAAGCTCATTTTCAACGTCCAATTCAGAATGTAATAAAACCAGATCCAGCCATAAAATGCATCATTCTTTTTTGTTTTAGACAACATTTCATGCACTGTTAAACATGTTAAAGCAAGTTGCAAGTGAAAATCTATGTCTCTGACTGAGTTTGCATTACTGTGATTTGACCTCTCTGCTGGCTGAGATAAGCTCATTTTCAATGTCCAATTCAGAATGTAATAAAACCAGATCCAGCTATAAAATGCATCATTCTTTTTTGTTTTAGACAACATTTCATGCACTGTTAAACATGTTAAAGCAAGTTGCAAGTGAAAATCTATGTCTCTGACTGAGTTTGCATTACTGTGATTTGACCTCTCTGCTGGCTGAGATAAGCTCATTTTCATCGTCCAATTCAAAAGTAATAAAAACAGATCCAGACATAAAATGCATTATTCTTTTTTGTTTTAGACATCATTTCATGCACTGTTAAACATGTTAAAGCAAGTTGCAAGTGAAAATCTATGTCTCTGACTGAATTTGCATTACTGTGATTTGACCTCTCTGCTGGCTGAGATAAGCTCATTTTCAACGTCCAATTCAGAATGCAATAAAACCAGATCCAGCTATAAAATGCATCATTCTTTTTTGTTTTAGACAACATTTCATGCACTGTTAAACTTGTTAAAGCAAGTTGCAAGTGAAAATCTATGTCCCTGACTGAGTTTGCATTACTGTGATTTGACCTCTCATTTGGCTGAGATAAGCTCATTTTCAACGTCCATTTCAGAAAATGATAAAAAAAGATCCAGCCATAACATGGATCATTCTTTTTTGTTTTAGACAACATTTCATGCACTGTTAAACATGTTAAAGCAAGTTGCAAGTGAAAATCTATGTCTCTGACTGAGTTTGCATTACTGTGATTTGACCTCTCTGCTGGCTGAGATAAGCTCATTTTCAACGTCCAATTCAGAATGTAATAAAACCAGATCCAGCTATAAAATGCATCATTCTTTTTTGTTTTAGACAACATTTCATGCACTGTTAAACATGTTAAAGCAAGTTGCAAGTGAAAATCTATGTCTCTGACTGAGTTTGCATTACTGTGATTTGACCTCTCTGCTGGCTGAGATAAGCTCATTTTCAACGTCCAATTTAGAATGTAATAAAACCAGATCCAGCTATAAAATGCATCATTCTTTTTTGTTTTAGACAACATTTCATGCACTGTTAAACATGTTAAAGCAAGTTGCAAGTGAAAATCTATGTCTCTGACTGAGTTTGCATTACTGTGATTTGACCTCTCTGCTGGCTGAGATAAGCTCATTTTCATCGTCCAATTCAAAAGTGATAAAAACAGATCCAGACATAAAATGCATCATTCTTTTTTGTTTTAGACAACATTTCATGCACTGTTAAACATGTTAAAGGAAGTTGCAAGTGAAAATCTATGTCTCTGACTGAGTTTGCATTACTGTGATTTGACCTCTCTGCTGGCTGAGATAAGCTCATTTTCAATGTCCAATTTAGAATGTAATAAAACCAGATCCAGCTATAAAATGCATCATTCTTTTTTGTTTTAGACAACATTTCATGCACTGTTAAACATGTTAAAGCATGTTGCAAGTGAAAATCTATGTCTCTGACTGAGTTTGCATTACTGTGATTTGACCTCTCTGCTGGCTGAGATAAGCTCATTTTCATCGTCCAATTCAAAAGTGATAAAAACAGATCCAGACATAAAATGCATCATTCTTTTTTGTTTTAGACAACATTTCATGCACTGTTAAACATGTTAAAGCAAGTTGCAAGTGAAAATCTATGTCTCTGACTGAGTTTGCATTACTGTGATTTGACCTCTCTGCTGGCTGAGATAAGCTCATTTTCAACGTCCAATTTAGAATGTAATAAAACCAGATCCAGCTATAAAATGCATCATTCTTTTTTGTTTTAGACAACATTTCATGCACTGTTAAACATGTTAAAGCAAGTTGCAAGTGAAAATCTATGTCTCTGACTGAGTTTGCATTACTGTGATTTGACCTCTCTGCTGGCTGAGATAAGCTCATTTTCTTCGTCCAATTCAAAAGTGATAAAAACAGATCCAGACATAAAATGCATCATTCTTTTTTGTTTTAGACAACATTTCATGCACTGTTAAACATGTTAAAGGAAGTTGCAAGTGAAAATCTATGTCTCTGACTGAGTTTGCATTACTGTGATTTGACCTCTCTGCTGGCTGAGATAAGCTCATTTTCAACGTCCAATTTAGAATGTAATAAAACCAGATCCAGCTATAAAATGCATCATTCTTTTTTGTTTTAGACAACATTTCATGCACTGTTAAACATGTTAAAGCAAGTTGCAAGTGAAAATCTATGTCTCTGACTGAGTTTGCATTACTGTGATTTGACCTCTCTGCTGGCTGAGATAAGCTCATTTTCAACGTCCAATTCAGAATGCAATAAAACAAGATCCAGCTATAAAATTCATCATTCTTTTTTGTTTTAGACAACATTTCATGCACTGTTAAACATGTTAAAGCAAGTTGCAAGTGAAAATCTATGTCCCTGACTGAGTTTGCATTACTGTGATTTGACCTCTCTGCTGGCTGAGATAAGCTCATTTTCATCGTCCAATTCAAAAGTGATAAAAACAGATCCAGACATAAAATGCATCATTCTTTTTTGTTTTAGACAACATTTCATGCACTGTTAAACATGTTAAAGGAAGTTGCAAGTGAAAATCTATGTCTCTGACTGAGTTTGCATTACTGTGATTTGACCTCTCTGCTGGCTGAGATAAGCTCATTTTCAACGTCCAATTTAGAATGTAATAAAACCAGATCCAGCTATAAAATGCATCATTCTCTTTTGTTTTAGACAACATTTCATGCACTGTTAAACATGTTAAAGCAAGTTGCAAGTGAAAATCTATGTCCCTGACTGAGTTTGCATTACTGTGATTTGACCTCTCTGCTGGCTGAGATAAGCTCATTTTCAACGTCCAATTCAGAATGTAATAAAACCAGATCCAGCTATAAAATGCATCATTCTTTTTTGTTTTAGACAACATTTCATGCACTGTTAAACTTGTTAAAGCAAGTTGCAAGTGAAAATCTATGTCCCTGACTGAGTTTGCATTACTGTGATTTGACCTCTCAGCTGGCTGAGATAAGCTCATTTTCAACGTCCATTTCAGAAAATGATAAAAACAGATCCAGCCATAACATGGATCATTCTTTTTTGTTTTAGACAACATTTCATGCACTGTTAAACATGTTAAAGCATGTTGCAAGTGAAAATCTATGTCTCTGACTGAGTTTGCATTACTGTGATTTGACCTCTCTGCTGGCTGAGATAAGCTCATTTTCAACGTCCAATTCAGAATGTAATAAAACCAGATCCAGCTATAAAATGCATCATTCTTTTTTGTTTTAGACAACATTTCATGCACTGTTAAACATGTTAAAGCAAGTTGCAAGTGAAAATCTATGTCTCTGACTGAGTTTGCATTACTGTGATTTGACCTCTCTGCTGGCTGAGATAAGCTCATTTTCAACGTCCAATTTAGAATGTAATAAAACCAGACCCAGCTATAAAATGCATCATTCTTTTTTGTTTTAGACAACATTTCATGCACTGTTAAACATGTTAAAGCAAGTTGCAAGAGAAAATCTATGTCCCTGACTGAGTTTGCATTACTGTGATTTGACCTCTCTGCTGGCTGAGATAAGCTCATTTTCAACGTCCATTTCAGAAAATGATAAAAACAGATCCAGCCATAACATGGATCATTCTTTTTTGTTTTAGACAACATTTCATGCACTGTTAAACATGTTAAAGCAAGTTGCAAGTAAAAATCTATGTCTCTGACTGAGTTTGCATTACTGTGATTTGACCTCTCTGCTGGCTGAGATAAGCTCATTTTCAACGTCCAATTTAGAATGTAATAAAACCAGATCCAGCTATAAAATGCATCATTCTTTTTTGTTTTAGACAACATTTCATGCACTGTTAAACATGTTAAAGCAAGTTGCAAGTGAAAATCTATGTCTCTGACTGAGTTTGCATTACTGTGATTTGACCTCTCTGCTGGCTGAGATAAGCTCATTTTCAACGTCCAATTCAGAATGCAATAAAACAAGATCCAGCTATAAAATTCATCATTCTTTTTTGTTTTAGACAACATTTCATGCACTGTTAAACATGTTAAAGCAAGTTGCAAGTGAAAATCTATGTCCCTGACTGAGTTTGCATTACTGTGATTTGACCTCTCTGCTGGCTGAGATAAGCTCATTTTCATCGTCCAATTCAAAAGTGATAAAAACAGATCCAGACATAAAATGCATCATTCTTTTTTGTTTTAGACAACATTTCATGCACTGTTAAACATGTTAAAGGAAGTTGCAAGTGAAAATCTATGTCTCTGACTGAGTTTGCATTACTGTGATTTGACCTCTCTGCTGGCTGAGATAAGCTCATTTTCAACGTCCAATTTAGAATGTAATAAAACCAGATCCAGCTATAAAATGCATCATTCTTTTTTGTTTTAGACAACATTTCATGCACTGTTAAACATGTTAAAGCAAGTTGCAAGTGAAAATCTATGTCTCTGACTGAGTTTGCATTACTGTGATTTGACCTCTCTGCTGGCTGAGATAAGCTCATTTTCAACGTCCAATTCAGAATGCAATAAAACCAGATCCAGCTATAAAATGCATCATTCTTTTTTGTTTTAGACAACATTTCATGCACTGTTAAACTTGTTAAAGCAAGTTGCAAGTGAAAATCTATGTCCCTGACTGAGTTTGCATTACTGTGATTTGACCTCTCAGCTGGCTGAGATAAGCTCATTTTCAACGTCCATTTCAGAAAATGATAAAAACAGATCCAGCCATAACATGGATCATTCTTTTTTGTTTTAGACAACATTTCATGCACTGTTAAACATGTTAAAGCAAGTTGCAAGTGAAAATCTATGTCTCTGACTGAGTTTGCATTACTGTGATTTGACTTCTCTGCTGGCTGAGATAAGCTCATTTTCAACGTCCAATTCAGAATGTAATAAAACCAGATCCAGCTATAAAATGCATCATTCTTTTTTGTTTTAGACAACATTTCATGCACTGTTAAACATGTTAAAGCAAGTTGCAAGTGAAAATCTATGTCTCTGACTGAGTTTGCATTACTGTGATTTGACCTCTCTGCTGGCTGAGATAAGCTCATTTTCAACGTCCAATTTAGAATGTAATAAAACCAGACCCAGCTATAAAATGCATCATTCTTTTTTGTTTTAGACAACATTTCATGCACTGTTAAACATGTTAAAGCAAGTTGCAAGTGAAAATCTATGTCTCTGACTGAGTTTGCATTACTGTGATTTGACCTCTCTGCTGGCTGAGATAAGCTCATTTTCAACGTCCAATTCAGAATGTAATAAAACCAGATCCAGCCATAAAATGCATCATTCTTTTTTGTTTTAGACAACATTTCATGCACTGTTAAACATGTTAAAGCAAGTTGCAAGTGAAAATATATGTCTCTGACTGAGTTTGCATTACTGTGATTTGACCTCTCTGCTGGCTGAGATAAGCTCATTTTCAACGTCCAATTCAGAATGTAATAAAACCAGATCCAGCCATAAAATGCATCATTCTTTTTTGTTTTAGACAACATTTCATGCACTGTTAAACATGTTAAAGCAAGTTGCAAGTGAAAATCTATGTCTCTGACTGAGTTTGCATTACTGTGATTTGACCTCTCTGCTGGCTGAGATAAGCTCATTTTCAATGTCCAATTCAGAATGTAATAAAACTAGATCCAGCTATAAAATGCATCATTCTTTTTTGTTTTAGACAACATTTCATGCACTGTTAAACATGTTAAAGCAAGTTGCAAGTGAAAATCTATGTCTCTGACTGAGTTTGCATTACTGTGATTTGACCTCTCTGCTGGCTGAGATAAGCTCATTTTCAACGTCCAATTTAGAATGTAATAAAACCAGATCCAGACATAAAATGCATCATTCTTTTTTGTTTTAGACAACATTTCATGCACTGTTAAACATGTTAAAGCAAGTTGCAAGTGAAAATCTATGTCCCTGACTGAGTTTGCATTACTGTGATTTGACCTCTCTGCTGGCTGAGATAAGCTCATTTTCATCGTCCAATTCAAAAGTGATAAAAACAGATCCAGACCTAAAATGCATCATTCTTTTTTGTTTTAGACAACATTTCATGCACTGTTAAACATGTTAAAGGAAGTTGCAAGTGAAAATCTATGTCTCTGACTGAGTTTGCATTACTGTGATTTGACCTCTCTGCTGGCTGAGATAAGCTCATTTTCAACGTCCAATTTAGAATGTAATAAAACCAGATCCAGCTATAAAATGCATCATTCTTTTTTGTTTTAGACAACATTTCATGCACTGTTAAACATGTTAAAGCAAGTTGCAAGTGAAAATCTATGTCTCTGACTGAGTTTGCATTACTGTGATTTGACCTCTCTGCTGGCTGAGATAAGCTCATTTTCAACGTCCAATTCAGAATGCAATAAAACCAGATCCAGCTATAAAATGCATCATTCTTTTTTGTTTTAGACAACATTTCATGCACTGTTAAACTTGTTAAAGCAAGTTGCAAGTGAAAATCTATGTCCCTGACTGAGTTTGCATTACTGTGATTTGACCTCTCAGCTGGCTGAGATAAGCTCATTTTCAACGTCCATTTCAGAAAATGATAAAAACAGATCTAGCCATAACATGGATCATTCTTTTTTGTTTTAGACAACATTTCATGCACTGTTAAACATGTTAAAGCAAGTTGCAAGTGAAAATCTATGTCTCTGACTGAGTTTGCATTACTGTGATTTGACCTCTCTGCTGGCTGAGATAAGCTCATTTTCAACGTCCAATTCAGAATGTAATAAAACCAGATCCAGCTATAAAATGCATCATTCTTTTTTGTTTTAGACAACATTTCATGCACTGTTAAACATGTTAAAGCAAGTTGCAAGTGAAAATCTATGTCTCTGACTGAGTTTGCATTACTGTGATTTGACCTCTCTGCTGGCTGAGATAAGCTCATTTTCAACGTCCAATTCAGAATGCAATAAAACCAGATCCAGCTATAAAATGCATCATTCTTTTTTGTTTTAGACAACATTTCATGCACTGTTAAACTTGTTAAAGCAAGTTGCAAGTGAAAATCTATGTCCCTGACTGAGTTTGCATTACTGTGATTTGACCTCTCAGCTGGCTGAGATAAGCTCATTTTCAACGTCCATTTCAGAAAATGATAAAAACAGATCCAGCCATAACATGGATCATTCTTTTTTGTTTTAGACAACATTTCATGCACTGTTAAACATGTTAAAGCAAGTTGCAAGTGAAAATCTATGTCTCTGACTGAGTTTGCATTACTGTGATTTGACCTCTCTGCTGGCTGAGATAAGCTCATTTTCAACGTCCAATTCAGAATGTAATAAAACCAGATCCAGCTATAAAATGCATCATTCTTTTTTGTTTTAGACAACATTTCATGCACTGTTAAACATGTTAAAGCAAGTTGCAAGTGAAAATCTATGTCTCTGACTGAGTTTGCATTACTGTGATTTGACCTCTCTGCTGGCTGAGATAAGCTCATTTTCAACGTCCAATTTAGAATGTAATAAAACCAGACCCAGCTATAAAATGCATCATTCTTTTTTGTTTTAGACAACATTTCATGCACTGTTAAACATGTTAAAGCAAGTTGCAAGTGAAAATCTATGTCTCTGACTGAGTTTGCATTACTGTGATTTGACCTCTCTGCTGGCTGAGATAAGCTCATTTTCAACGTCAAATTCAGAATGTAATAAAACCAGATCCAGCCATAAAATGCATCATTCTTTTTTGTTTTAGACAACATTTCATGCACTGTTAAACATGTTAAAGCAAGTTGCAAGTGAAAATATATGTCTCTGACTGAGTTTGCATTACTGTGATTTGACCTCTCTGCTGGCTGAGATAAGCTCATTTTCAACGTCCAATTCAGAATGTAATAAAACCAGATCCAGCCATAAAATGCATCATTCTTTTTTGTTTTAGACAACATTTCATGCACTGTTAAACATGTTAAAGCAAGTTGCAAGTGAAAATCTATGTCTCTGACTGAGTTTGCATTACTGTGATTTGACCTCTCTGCTGGCTGAGATAAGCTCATTTTCAATGTCCAATTCAGAATGTAATAAAACTAGATCCAGCTATAAAATGCATCATTCTTTTTTGTTTTAGACAACATTTCATGCACTGTTAAACATGTTAAAGCAAGTTGCAAGTGAAAATCTATGTCTCTGACTGAGTTTGCATTACTGTGATTTGACCTCTCTGCTGGCTGAGATAAGCTCATTTTCAACGTCCAATTCAGAATGTAATAAAACCAGATCCAGCCATAAAATGCATCATTCTTTTTTGTTTTAGACAACATTTCATGCACTGTTAAACATGTTAAAGCAAGTTGCAAGTGAAAATCTATGTCTCTGACTGAGTTTGCATTACTGTGATTTGACCTCTCTGCTGGCTGAGATAAGCTCATTTTCATCGTCCAATTCAAAAGTGATAAAAACAGATCCAGACATAAAATGCATCATTCTTTTTTGTTTTAGACAACATTTCATGCACTGTTAAACATGTTAAAGGAAGTTGCAAGTGAAAATCTATGTCTCTGGCTGAGTTTGCATTACTGTGATTTGACCTCTCTGCTGGCTGAGATAAGCTCATTTTCAACGTCCAATTTAGAATGTAATAAAACCAGATCCAGCTATAAAATGCATCATTCTTTTTTGTTTTAGACAACATTTCATGCACTGTTAAACATGTTAAAGCAAGTTGCAAGTGAAAATCTATGTCTCTGACTGAGTTTGCATTACTGTGATTTGACCTCTCTGCTGGCTGAGATAAGCTCATTTTCAACGTCCATTTCAGAAAATGATAAAAACAGATCCAGCCATAAAATGCATCATTCTTTTTTGTTTTAGACAACATTTCATGCACTGTTAAACATGTTAAAGCAAGTTGCAAGTGAAAATCTATGTCTCTGACTGAGTTTGCATTACTGTGATTTGACCTCTCTGCTGGCTGAGATAAGCTCATTTTCAACGTCCAATTCAGAATGTAATAAAACCAGATCCAGCTATAAAATGCATCATTCTTTTTTGTTTTAGACAACATTTCATGCACTGTTAAACATGTTAAAGCAAGTTGCAAGTGAAAATCTATGTCTCTGACTGAGTTTGCATTACTGTGATTTGACCTCTCTGCTGGCTGAGATAAGCTCATTTTCAACGTCCAATTCAGAATGCAATAAAACCAGATCCAGCTATAAAATGCATCATTCTTTTTTGTTTTAGACAACATTTCATGCACTGTTAAACTTGTTAAAGCAAGTTGCAAGTGAAAATCTATGTCCCTGACTGAGTTTGCATTACTGTGCTTTGACCTCTCAGCTGGCTGAGATAAGCTCATTTTCAACGTCCATTTCAGAAAATGATAAAAACAGATCCAGCCATAACATGGATCATTCTTTTTTGTTTTAGACAACATTTCATGCACTGTTAAACATGTTAAAGCAAGTTGCAAGTGAAAATCTATGTCTCTGACTGAGTTTGCATTACTGTGATTTGACCTCTCTGCTGGCTGAGATAAGCTCATTTTCAACGTCCAATTCAGAATGTAATAAAACCAGATCCAGCTATAAAATGCATCATTCTTTTTTGTTTTAGACAACATTTCATGCACTGTTAAACATGTTAAAGCAAGTTGCAAGTGAAAATCTATGTCTCTGACTGAGTTTGCATTACTGTGATTTGACCTCTCTGCTGGCTGAGATAAGCTCATTTTCAACGTCCAATTTAGAATGTAATAAAACCAGACCCAGCTATAAAATGCATCATTCTTTTTTGTTTTAGACAACATTTCATGCACTGTTAAACATGTTAAAGCAAGTTGCAAGTGAAAATCTATGTCTCTGACTGAGTTTGCATTACTGTGATTTGACCTCTCTGCTGGCTGAGATAAGCTCATTTTCAACGTCAAATTCAGAATGTAATAAAACCAGATCCAGCCATAAAATGCATCATTCTTTTTTGTTTTAGACAACATTTCATGCACTGTTAAACATGTTAAAGCAAGTTGCAAGTGAAAATATATGTCTCTGACTGAGTTTGCATTACTGTGATTTGACCTCTCTGCTGGCTGAGATAAGCTCATTTTCAACGTCCAATTCAGAATGTAATAAAACCAGATCCAGCCATAAAATGCATCATTCTTTTTTGTTTTAGACAACATTTCATGCACTGTTAAACATGTTAAAGCAAGTTGCAAGTGAAAATCTATGTCTCTGACTGAGTTTGCATTACTGTGATTTGACCTCTCTGCTGGCTGAGATAAGCTCATTTTCAATGTCCAATTCAGAATGTAATAAAACTAGATCCAGCTATAAAATGCATCATTCTTTTTTGTTTTAGACAACATTTCATGCACTGTTAAACATGTTAAAGCAAGTTGCAAGTGAAAATCTATGTCTCTGACTGAGTTTGCATTACTGTGATTTGACCTCTCTGCTGGCTGAGATAAGCTCATTTTCAACGTCCAATTTAGAATGTAATAAAACCAGATCCAGACATAAAATGCATCATTCTTTTTTGTTTTAGACAACATTTCATGCACTGTTAAACATGTTAAAGCAAGTTGCAAGTGAAAATCTATGTCCCTGACTGAGTTTGCATTACTGTGATTTGACCTCTCTGCTGGCTGAGATAAGCTCATTTTCATCGTCCAATTCAAAAGTGATAAAAACAGATCCAGACATAAAATGCATCATTCTTTTTTGTTTTAGACAACATTTCATGCACTGTTAAACATGTTAAAGGAAGTTGCAAGTGAAAATCTATGTCTCTGACTGAGTTTGCATTACTGTGATTTGACCTCTCTGCTGGCTGAGATAAGCTCATTTTCAACGTCCAATTTAGAATGTAATAAAACCAGATCCAGCTATAAAATGCATCATTCTTTTTTGTTTTAGACAACATTTCATGCACTGTTAAACATGTTAAAGCAAGTTGCAAGTGAAAATCTATGTCTCTGACTGAGTTTGCATTACTGTGATTTGACCTCTCTGCTGGCTGAGATAAGCTCATTTTCAACGTCCAATTCAGAATGCAATAAAACCAGATCCAGCTATAAAATGCATCATTCTTTTTTGTTTTAGACAACATTTCATGCACTGTTAAACTTGTTAAAGCAAGTTGCAAGTGAAAATCTATGTCCCTGACTGAGTTTGCATTACTGTGATTTGACCTCTCAGCTGGCTGAGATAAGCTCATTTTCAACGTCCATTTCAGAAAATGATAAAAACAGATCCAGCCATAACATGGATCATTCTTTTTTGTTTTAGACAACATTTCATGCACTGTTAAACATGTTAAAGCAAGTTGCAAGTGAAAATCTATGTCTCTGACTGAGTTTGCATTACTGTGATTTGACCTCTCTGCTGGCTGAGATAAGCTCATTTTCAACGTCCAATTCAGAATGT
Organism: Danio rerio; assembly: GCF_052040795.2. Taxonomy (NCBI): domain Eukaryota; kingdom Metazoa; phylum Chordata; class Actinopteri; order Cypriniformes; family Danionidae; genus Danio; species Danio rerio. The sequence continues at coordinate 59,064,619 of NC_141025.1, read as the reverse complement.
AATAAAACCAGATCCAGCTATAAAATGCATCATTCTTTTTTGTTTTAGACAACATTTCATGCACTGTTAAACATGTTAAAGCAAGTTGCAAGTGAAAATCTATGTCTCTGACTGAGTTTGCATTACTGTGATTTGACCTCTCTGCTGGCTGAGATAAGCTCATTTTCAACGTCCATTTCAGAAAATGATAAAAACAGATCCAGCCATAACATGGATCATTCTTTTTTGTTTTAGACAACATTTCATGCACTGTTAAACATGTTAAAGCAAGTTGCAAGTGAAAATCTATGTCTCTGACTGAGTTTGCATTACTGTGATTTGACCTCTCTGCTGGCTGAGATAAGCTCATTTTCAACGTCCAATTCAGAAGGCAATAAAACCAGATCCAGCTATAAAATGCATCATTCTTTTTGGTTTTAGACAACATTTCATGCACTGTTAAACATGTTAAAGCAAGTTGCAAGTGAAAATCTATGTCTCTGACTGAGTTTGCATTACTGTGATTTGACCTCTCTGCTGGCTGAGATAAGCTCATTTTCAACGTCCAATTCAGAAGGCAATAAAACCAGATCCAGCTATAAAATGCATCATTCTTTTTGGTTTTAGACAACATTTCATGCACTGTTAAACATGTTAAAGCAAGTTGCAAGTGAAAATCTATGTCTCTGACTGAGTTTGCATTACTGTGATTTGACCTCTCTGCTGGCTGAGATAAGCTCATTTTCAACGTCCAATTCAGAATGTAATAAAACCAGATCCAGCTATAAAATGCATCATTCTTTTTTGTTTTAGACAACATTTCATGCACTGTTAAACATGTTAAAGCAAGTTGCAAGTGAAAATCTATGTCTCTGACTGAGTTTGCATTACTGTGATTTGACCTCTCTGCTGGCTGAGATAAGCTCATTTTCAACGTCCAATTTAGAATGTAATAAAACCAGACCTAGCTATAAAATGCATCATTCTTTTTTGTTTTAGACAACATTTCATGCACTGTTAAACATGTTAAAGCAAGTTGCAAGTGAAAATCTATGTCTCTGACTGAGTTTGCATTACTGTGATTTGACCTCTCTGCTGGCTGAGATAAGCTCATTTTCAACGTCCAATTCAGAATGTAATAAAACCAGATCCAGCCATAAAATGCATCATTCTTTTTTGTTTTAGACAACATTTCATGCACTGTTAAACATGTTAAAGCAAGTTGCAAGTGAAAATCTATGTCTCTGACTGAGTTTGCATTACTGTGATTTGACCTCTCTGCTGGCTGAGATAAGCTCATTTTCAACGTCCAATTCAGAATGTAATAAAACCAGATCCAGCCATAAAATGCATCATTCTTTTTTGTTTTAGACAACATTTCATGCACTGTTAAACATGTTAAAGCAAGTTGCAAGTGAAAATCTATGTCTCTGACTGAGTTTGCATTACTGTGATTTGACCTCTCTGCTGGCTGAGATAAGCTCATTTTCATCGTCCAATTCAAAAGTGATAAAAACAGATCCAGACATAAAATGCATCATTCTTTTTTGTTTTAGACAACATTTCATGCACTGTTAAACATGTTAAAGCAAGTTGCAAGTGAAAATCTATGTCTCTGACTGAGTTTGCATTACTGTGATTTGACCTCTCTGCTGGCTGAGATAAGCTCATTTTCAACGTCCAATTTAGAATGTAATAAAACCAGATCCAGCTATAAAATGCATCATTCTTTTTTGTTTTAGACAACATTTCATGCACTGTTAAACATGTTAAAGCAAGTTGCAAGTGAAAATCTATGTCTCTGACTGAGTTTGCATTACTGTGATTTGACCTCTCTGCTGGCTGAGATAAGCTCATTTTCATCGTCCAATTCAAAAGTGATAAAAACAGATCCAGACATAAAATGCATCATTCTTTTTTGTTTTAGACAACATTTCATGCACTGTTAAACATGTTAAAGGAAGTTGCAAGTGAAAATCTATGTCTCTGACTGAGTTTGCATTACTGTGATTTGACCTCTCTGCTGGCTGAGATAAGCTCATTTTCAACGTCCAATTTAGAATGTAATAAAACCAGATCCAGCTATAAAATGCATCATTCTTTTTTGTTTTAGACAACATTTCATGCACTGTTAAACATGTTAAAGCAAGTTGCAAGTGAAAATCTATGTCTCTGACTGAGTTTGCATTACTGTGATTTGACCTCTCTGCTGGCTGAGATAAGCTCATTTTCAACGTCCAATTCAGAATGCAATAAAACAAGATCCAGCTATAAAATGCATCATTCTTTTTTGTTTTAGACAACATTTCATGCACTGTTAAACTTGTTAAAGCAAGTTGCAAGTGAAAATCTATGTCCCTGACTGAGTTTGCATTACTGTGATTTGACCTCTCAGCTGGCTGAGATAAGCTCATTTTCAACGTCCATTTCAGAAAATGATAAAAACAGATCCAGACATAACATGGATCATTCTTTTTTGTTTTAGACAACATTTCATGCACTGTTAAACATGTTAAAGCAAGTTGCAAGTGAAAATCTATGTCTCTGACTGAGTTTGCATTACTGTGATTTGACTTCTCTGCTGGCTGAGATAAGCTCATTTTCAACGTCCAATTCAGAATGTAATAAAACCAGATCCAGCTATAAAATGCATCATTCTTTTTTGTTTTAGACAACATTTCATGCACTGTTAAACATGTTAAAGCAAGTTGCAAGTGAAAATCTATGTCTCTGACTGAGTTTGCATTACTGTGATTTGACCTCTCTGCTGGCTGAGATAAGCTCATTTTCAACGTCCAATTTAGAATGTAATAAAACCAGACCCAGCTATAAAATGCATCATTCTTTTTTGTTTTAGACAACATTTCATGCACTGTTAAACATGTTAAAGCAAGTTGCAAGTGAAAATCTATGTCTCTGACTGAGTTTGCATTACTGTGATTTGACCTCTCTGCTGGCTGAGATAAGCTCATTTTCAACGTCCAATTCAGAATGTAATAAAACCAGATCCAGCTATAAAATGCATCATTCTTTTTTGTTTTAGACAACATTTCATGCACTGTTAAACATGTTAAAGCAAGTTGCAAGTGAAAATATATGTCTCTGACTGAGTTTGCATTACTGTGATTTGACCTCTCTGCTGGCTGAGATAAGCTCATTTTCAACGTCCAATTCAGAATGTAATAAAACCAGATCCAGCCATAAAATGCATCATTCTTTTTTGTTTTAGACAACATTTCATGCACTGTTAAACATGTTAAAGCAAGTTGCAAGTGAAAATCTATGTCTCTGACTGAGTTTGCATTACTGTGATTTGACCTCTCTGCTGGCTGAGATAAGCTCATTTTCAATGTCCAATTCAGAATGTAATAAAACTAGATCCAGCTATAAAATGCATCATTCTTTTTTGTTTTAGACAACATTTCATGCACTGTTAAACATGTTAAAGCAAGTTGCAAGTGAAAATCTATGTCTCTGACTGAGTTTGCATTACTGTGATTTGACCTCTCTGCTGGCTGAGATAAGCTCATTTTCAACGTCCAATTTAGAATGTAATAAAACCAGATCCAGACATAAAATGCATCATTCTTTTTTGTTTTAGACAACATTTCATGCACTGTTAAACATGTTAAAGCAAGTTGCAAGTGAAAATCTATGTCCCTGACTGAGTTTGCATTACTGTGATTTGACCTCTCTGCTGGCTGAGATAAGCTCATTTTCATCGTCCAATTCAAAAGTGATAAAAACAGATCCAGACCTAAAATGCATCATTCTTTTTTGTTTTAGACAACATTTCATGCACTGTTAAACATGTTAAAGGAAGTTGCAAGTGAAAATCTATGTCTCTGACTGAGTTTGCATTACTGTGATTTGACCTCTCTGCTGGCTGAGATAAGCTCATTTTCAACGTCCAATTTAGAATGTAATAAAACCAGATCCAGCTATAAAATGCATCATTCTTTTTTGTTTTAGACAACATTTCATGCACTGTTAAACATGTTAAAGCAAGTTGCAAGTGAAAATCTATGTCTCTGACTGAGTTTGCATTACTGTGATTTGACCTCTCTGCTGGCTGAGATAAGCTCATTTTCAACGTCCAATTCAGAATGCAATAAAACCAGATCCAGCTATAAAATGCATCATTCTTTTTTGTTTTAGACAACATTTCATGCACTGTTAAACTTGTTAAAGCAAGTTGCAAGTGAAAATCTATGTCCCTGACTGAGTTTGCATTACTGTGATTTGACCTCTCAGCTGGCTGAGATAAGCTCATTTTCAACGTCCATTTCAGAAAATGATAAAAACAGATCTAGCCATAACATGGATCATTCTTTTTTGTTTTAGACAACATTTCATGCACTGTTAAACATGTTAAAGCAAGTTGCAAGTGAAAATCTATGTCTCTGACTGAGTTTGCATTACTGTGATTTGACCTCTCTGCTGGCTGAGATAAGCTCATTTTCAACGTCCAATTCAGAATGTAATAAAACCAGATCCAGCTATAAAATGCATCATTCTTTTTTGTTTTAGACAACATTTCATGCACTGTTAAACATGTTAAAGCAAGTTGCAAGTGAAAATCTATGTCTCTGACTGAGTTTGCATTACTGTGATTTGACCTCTCTGCTGGCTGAGATAAGCTCATTTTCAACGTCCAATTCAGAATGCAATAAAACCAGATCCAGCTATAAAATGCATCATTCTTTTTTGTTTTAGACAACATTTCATGCACTGTTAAACTTGTTAAAGCAAGTTGCAAGTGAAAATCTATGTCCCTGACTGAGTTTGCATTACTGTGATTTGACCTCTCAGCTGGCTGAGATAAGCTCATTTTCAACGTCCATTTCAGAAAATGATAAAAACAGATCCAGCCATAACATGGATCATTCTTTTTTGTTTTAGACAACATTTCATGCACTGTTAAACATGTTAAAGCAAGTTGCAAGTGAAAATCTATGTCTCTGACTGAGTTTGCATTACTGTGATTTGACCTCTCTGCTGGCTGAGATAAGCTCATTTTCAACGTCCAATTCAGAATGTAATAAAACCAGATCCAGCTATAAAATGCATCATTCTTTTTTGTTTTAGACAACATTTCATGCACTGTTAAACATGTTAAAGCAAGTTGCAAGTGAAAATCTATGTCTCTGACTGAGTTTGCATTACTGTGATTTGACCTCTCTGCTGGCTGAGATAAGCTCATTTTCAACGTCCAATTTAGAATGTAATAAAACCAGACCCAGCTATAAAATGCATCATTCTTTTTTGTTTTAGACAACATTTCATGCACTGTTAAACATGTTAAAGCAAGTTGCAAGTGAAAATCTATGTCTCTGACTGAGTTTGCATTACTGTGATTTGACCTCTCTGCTGGCTGAGATAAGCTCATTTTCAACGTCAAATTCAGAATGTAATAAAACCAGATCCAGCCATAAAATGCATCATTCTTTTTTGTTTTAGACAACATTTCATGCACTGTTAAACATGTTAAAGCAAGTTGCAAGTGAAAATATATGTCTCTGACTGAGTTTGCATTACTGTGATTTGACCTCTCTGCTGGCTGAGATAAGCTCATTTTCAACGTCCAATTCAGAATGTAATAAAACCAGATCCAGCCATAAAATGCATCATTCTTTTTTGTTTTAGACAACATTTCATGCACTGTTAAACATGTTAAAGCAAGTTGCAAGTGAAAATCTATGTCTCTGACTGAGTTTGCATTACTGTGATTTGACCTCTCTGCTGGCTGAGATAAGCTCATTTTCAATGTCCAATTCAGAATGTAATAAAACTAGATCCAGCTATAAAATGCATCATTCTTTTTTGTTTTAGACAACATTTCATGCACTGTTAAACATGTTAAAGCAAGTTGCAAGTGAAAATCTATGTCTCTGACTGAGTTTGCATTACTGTGATTTGACCTCTCTGCTGGCTGAGATAAGCTCATTTTCAATGTCCAATTCAGAATGTAATAAAACTAGATCCAGCTATAAAATGCATCATTCTTTTTTGTTTTAGACAACATTTCATGCACTGTTAAACATGTTAAAGCAAGTTGCAAGTGAAAATCTATGTCCCTGACTGAGTTTGCATTACTGTGATTTGACCTCTCTGCTGGCTGAGATAAGCTCATTTTCATCGTCCAATTCAAAAGTGATAAAAACAGATCCAGACATAAAATGCATCATTCTTTTTTGTTTTAGACAACATTTCATGCACTGTTAAACATGTTAAAGGAAGTTGCAAGTGAAAATCTATGTCTCTGACTGAGTTTGCATTACTGTGATTTGACCTCTCTGCTGGCTGAGATAAGCTCATTTTCAACGTCCAATTTAGAATGTAATAAAACCAGATCCAGCTATAAAATGCATCATTCTTTTTTGTTTTAGACAACATTTCATGCACTGTTAAACATGTTAAAGCAAGTTGCAAGTGAAAATCTATGTCTCTGACTGAGTTTGCATTACTGTGATTTGACCTCTCTGCTGGCTGAGATAAGCTCATTTTCAACGTCCATTTCAGAAAATGATAAAAACAGATCCAGCCATAAAATGCATCATTCTTTTTTGTTTTAGACAACATTTCATGCACTGTTAAACATGTTAAAGCAAGTTGCAAGTGAAAATCTATGTCTCTGACTGAGTTTGCATTACTGTGATTTGACCTCTCTGCTGGCTGAGATAAGCTCATTTTCAACGTCCAATTCAGAATGTAATAAAACCAGATCCAGCTATAAAATGCATCATTCTTTTTTGTTTTAGACAACATTTCATGCACTGTTAAACATGTTAAAGCAAGTTGCAAGTGAAAATCTATGTCTCTGACTGAGTTTGCATTACTGTGATTTGACCTCTCTGCTGGCTGAGATAAGCTCATTTTCAACGTCCAATTCAGAATGCAATAAAACCAGATCCAGCTATAAAATGCATCATTCTTTTTTGTTTTAGACAACATTTCATGCACTGTTAAACTTGTTAAAGCAAGTTGCAAGTGAAAATCTATGTCCCTGACTGAGTTTGCATTACTGTGATTTGACCTCTCAGCTGGCTGAGATAAGCTCATTTTCAACGTCCATTTCAGAAAATGATAAAAACAGATCCAGCCATAACATGGATCATTCTTTTTTGTTTTAGACAACATTTCATGCACTGTTAAACATGTTAAAGCAAGTTGCAAGTGAAAATCTATGTCTCTGACTGAGTTTGCATTACTGTGATTTGACCTCTCTGCTGGCTGAGATAAGCTCATTTTCAACGTCCAATTCAGAATGTAATAAAACCAGATCCAGCTATAAAATGCATCATTCTTTTTTGTTTTAGACAACATTTCATGCACTGTTAAACATGTTAAAGCAAGTTGCAAGTGAAAATCTATGTCTCTGACTGAGTTTGCATTACTGTGATTTGACCTCTCTGCTGGCTGAGATAAGCTCATTTTCAACGTCCAATTTAGAATGTAATAAAACCAGACCCAGCTATAAAATGCATCATTCTTTTTTGTTTTAGACAACATTTCATGCACTGTTAAACATGTTAAAGCAAGTTGCAAGTGAAAATCTATGTCTCTGACTGAGTTTGCATTACTGTGATTTGACCTCTCTGCTGGCTGAGATAAGCTCATTTTCAACGTCAAATTCAGAATGTAATAAAACCAGATCCAGCCATAAAATGCATCATTCTTTTTTGTTTTAGACAACATTTCATGCACTGTTAAACATGTTAAAGCAAGTTGCAAGTGAAAATATATGTCTCTGACTGAGTTTGCATTACTGTGATTTGACCTCTCTGCTGGCTGAGATAAGCTCATTTTCAACGTCCAATTCAGAATGTAATAAAACCAGATCCAGCCATAAAATGCATCATTCTTTTTTGTTTTAGACAACATTTCATGCACTGTTAAACATGTTAAAGCAAGTTGCAAGTGAAAATCTATGTCTCTGACTGAGTTTGCATTACTGTGATTTGACCTCTCTGCTGGCTGAGATAAGCTCATTTTCAATGTCCAATTCAGAATGTAATAAAACTAGATCCAGCTATAAAATGCATCATTCTTTTTTGTTTTAGACAACATTTCATGCACTGTTAAACATGTTAAAGCAAGTTGCAAGTGAAAATCTATGTCTCTGACTGAGTTTGCATTACTGTGATTTGACCTCTCTGCTGGCTGAGATAAGCTCATTTTCAACGTCCAATTTAGAATGTAATAAAACCAGATCCAGACATAAAATGCATCATTCTTTTTTGTTTTAGACAACATTTCATGCACTGTTAAACATGTTAAAGCAAGTTGCAAGTGAAAATCTATGTCCCTGACTGAGTTTGCATTACTGTGATTTGACCTCTCTGCTGGCTGAGATAAGCTCATTTTCATCGTCCAATTCAAAAGTGATAAAAACAGATCCAGACATAAAATGCATCATTCTTTTTTGTTTTAGACAACATTTCATGCACTGTTAAACATGTTAAAGGAAGTTGCAAGTGAAAATCTATGTCTCTGACTGAGTTTGCATTACTGTGATTTGACCTCTCTGCTGGCTGAGATAAGCTCATTTTCAACGTCCAATTTAGAATGTAATAAAACCAGATCCAGCTATAAAATGCATCATTCTTTTTTGTTTTAGACAACATTTCATGCACTGTTAAACATGTTAAAGCAAGTTGCAAGTGAAAATCTATGTCTCTGACTGAGTTTGCATTACTGTGATTTGACCTCTCTGCTGGCTGAGATAAGCTCATTTTCAACGTCCAATTCAGAATGCAATAAAACCAGATCCAGCTATAAAATGCATCATTCTTTTTTGTTTTAGACAACATTTCATGCACTGTTAAACTTGTTAAAGCAAGTTGCAAGTGAAAATCTATGTCCCTGACTGAGTTTGCATTACTGTGATTTGACCTCTCAGCTGGCTGAGATAAGCTCATTTTCAACGTCCATTTCAGAAAATGATAAAAACAGATCCAGCCATAACATGGATCATTCTTTTTTGTTTTAGACAACATTTCATGCACTGTTAAACATGTTAAAGCAAGTTGCAAGTGAAAATCTATGTCTCTGACTGAGTTTGCATTACTGTGATTTGACCTCTCTGCTGGCTGAGATAAGCTCATTTTCAACGTCCAATTCAGAATGTAATAAAACCAGATCCAGCTATAAAATGCATCATTCTTTTTTGTTTTAGACAACATTTCATGCACTGTTAAACATGTTAAAGCAAGTTGCAAGTGAAAATCTATGTCTCTGACTGAGTTTGCATTACTGTGATTTGACCTCTCTGCTGGCTGAGATAAGCTCATTTTCAACGTCCAATTTAGAATGTAATAAAACCAGACCCAGCTATAAAATGCATCATTCTTTTTTGTTTTAGACAACATTTCATGCACTGTTAAACATGTTAAAGCAAGTTGCAAGTGAAAATCTATGTCTCTGACTGAGTTTGCATTACTGTGATTTGACCTCTCTGCTGGCTGAGATAAGCTCATTTTCAACGTCCAATTCAGAATGTAATAAAACCAGATCCAGCCATAAAATGCATCATTCTTTTTTGTTTTAGACAACATTTCATGCACTGTTAAACATGTTAAAGGAAGTTGCAAGTGAAAATCTATGTCTCTGACTGAGTTTGCATTACTGTGATTTGACCTCTCTGCTGGCTGAGATAAGCTCATTTTCAACGTCCAATTTAGAATGTAATAAAACCAGATCCAGCTATAAAATGCATCATTCTTTTTTGTTTTAGACAACATTTCATGCACTGTTAAACATGTTAAAGCAAGTTGCAAGTGAAAATCTATGTCTCTGACTGAGTTTGCATTACTGTGATTTGACCTCTCTGCTGGCTGAGATAAGCTCATTTTCAACGTCCAATTCAGAATGCAATAAAACAAGATCCAGCTATAAAATTCATCATTCTTTTTTGTTTTAGACAACATTTCATGCACTGTTAAACATGTTAAAGCAAGTTGCAAGTGAAAATCTATGTCCCTGACTGAGTTTGCATTACTGTGATTTGACCTCTCTGCTGGCTGAGATAAGCTCATTTTCATCGTCCAATTCAAAAGTGATAAAAACAGATCCAGACATAAAATGCATCATTCTTTTTTGTTTTAGACAACATTTCATGCACTGTTAAACATGTTAAAGGAAGTTGCAAGTGAAAATCTATGTCTCTGACTGAGTTTGCATTACTGTGATTTGACCTCTCTGCTGGCTGAGATAAGCTCATTTTCAACGTCCAATTTAGAATGTAATAAAACCAGATCCAGCTATAAAATGCATCATTCTTTTTTGTTTTAGACAACATTTCATGCACTGTTAAACATGTTAAAGCAAGTTGCAAGTGAAAATCTATGTCTCTGACTGAGTTTGCATTACTGTGATTTGACCTCTCTGCTGGCTGAGATAAGCTCATTTTCAACGTCCAATTCAGAATGCAATAAAACCAGATCCAGCTATAAAATGCATCATTCTTTTTTGTTTTAGACAACATTTCATGCACTGTTAAACTTGTTAAAGCAAGTTGCAAGTGAAAATCTATGTCCCTGACTGAGTTTGCATTACTGTGATTTGACCTCTCAGCTGGCTGAGATAAGCTCATTTTCAACGTCCATTTCAGAAAATGATAAAAACAGATCCAGCCATAACATGGATCATTCTTTTTTGTTTTAGACAACATTTCATGCACTGTTAAACATGTTAAAGCAAGTTGCAAGTGAAAATTTATGTCTCTGACTGAGTTTGCATTACTGTGATTTGACCTCTCTGCTGGCTGAGATAAGCTCATTTTCAACGTCCAATTCAGAATGTAATAAAACCAGATCCAGCCATAAAATGCATCATTCTTTTTTGTTTTAGACAACATTTCATGCACTGTTAAACATGTTAAAGCAAGTTGCAAGTGAAAATATATGTCTCTGACTGAGTTTGCATTACTGTGATTTGACCTCTCTGCTGGCTGAGATAAGCTCATTTTCAACGTCCAATTCAGAATGTAATAAAACCAGATCCAGCCATAAAATGCATCATTCTTTTTTGTTTTAGACAACATTTCATGCACTGTTAAACATGTTAAAGCAAGTTGCAAGTGAAAATCTATGTCTCTGACTGAGTTTGCATTACTGTGATTTGACCTCTCTGCTGGCTGAGATAAGCTCATTTTCAATGTCCAATTCAGAATGTAATAAAACTAGATCCAGCTATAAAATGCATCATTCTTTTTTGTTTTAGACAACATTTCATGCACTGTTAAACATGTTAAAGCAAGTTGCAAGAGAAAATCTATGTCCCTGACTGAGTTTGCATTACTGTGATTTGACCTCTCTGCCGCTGAGATAAGCTCATTTTCAACGTCCATTTCAGAAAATGATAAAAACAGATCCAGCCATAACATGGATCATTCTTTTTTGTTTTAGACAACATTTCATGCACTGTTAAACATGTTAAAGCAAGTTGCAAGTGAAAATCTATGTCTCTGACTGAGTTTGCATTACTGTGATTTGACCTCTCTGCTGGCTGAGATAAGCTCATTTTCAACGTCCAATTCAGAATGTAATAAAACCAGATCCAGCTATAAAATGCATCATTCTTTTTTGTTTTAGACAACATTTCATGCACTGTTAAACATGTTAAAGCAAGTTGCAAGTGAAAATCTATGTCTCTGACTGAGTTTGCATTACTGTGATTTGACCTCTCTGCTGGCTGAGATAAGCTCATTTTCAACGTCCATTTCAGAAAATGATAAAAACAGATCCAGCCATAACATGGATCATTCTTTTTTGTTTTAGACAACATTTCATGCACTGTTAAACATGTTAAAGCAAGTTGCAAGTGAAAATCTATGTCTCTGACTGAGTTTGCATTACTGTGATTTGACCTCTCTGCTGGCTGAGATAAGCTCATTTTCAACGTCCAATTTAGAATGTAATAAAACCAGATCCAGACATAAAATGCATCATTCTTTTTTGTTTTAGACAACATTTCATGCACTGTTAAACATGTTAAAGCAAGTTGCAAGTGAAAATCTATGTCTCTGACTGAGTTTGCATTACTGTGATTTGACCTCTCTGCTGGCTGAGATAAGCTCATTTTCAACGTCCATTTCAGAATGTAATAAAACCAGATCCAGCCATAAAATGCATCATTCTTTTTTGTTTTAGACAACATTTCATGCACTGTTAAACATGTTAAAGCAAGTTGCAAGTGAAAATCTATGTCTCTGACTGAGTTTGCATTACTGTGATTTGACCTCTCTGCTGGCTGAGATAAGCTCATTTTCAATGTCCAATTCAGAATGTAATAAAACCAGATCCAGCCATAAAATGCATCATTCTTTTTTGTTTTAGACAACATTTCATGCACTGTTAAACATGTTAAAGCAAGTTGCAAGTGAAAATCTATGTCTCTGACTGAGTTTGCATTACTGTGATTTGACCTCTCTGCTGGCTGAGATAAGTTCATTTTCAATGTCCAATTCAGAATGTAATAAAACCAGATCCAGCTATAAAATGCATCATTCTTTTTTGTTTTAGACAACATTTCATGCACTGTTAAACATGTTAAAGCAAGTTGCAAGTGAAAATCTATGTCTCTGACTGAGTTTGCATTACTGTGATTTGACCTCTCTGCTGGCTGAGATAAGCTCATTTTCAACGTCCAATTTAGAATGTAATAAAACCAGATCCAGCTATAAAATGCATCATTCTTTTTTGTTTTAGACAACATTTCATGCACTGTTAAACATGTTAAAGCAAGTTGCAAGTGAAAATCTATGTCTCTGACTGAGTTTGCATTACTGTGATTTGACCTCTCTGCTAGCCCATTTTCAACGTCCAATTTAGAATGTAATAAAACCAGATCCAGCTATAAAATGCATCATTCTTTTTTGTTTTAGACAACATTTCATGCACTGTTAAACATGTTAAAGCAAGTTGCAAGTGAAAATCTATGTCTCTGACTGAGTTTGCATTACTGTGATTTGACCTCTCTGCTGGCTGAGATAAGCTCATTTTCAACGTCCAATTCAGAATGTAATAAAACCAGATCCAGCCATAAAATTCATCATTCTTTTTTGTTTTAGACAACATTTCATGCACTGTTAAACATGTTAAAGCAAGTTGCAAGTGAAAATATATGTCTCTGACTGAGTTTGCATTACTGTGATTTGACCTCTCTGCTGGCTGAGATAAGCTCATTTTCAACGTCCAATTCAGAATGTAATAAAACCAGATCCAGCCATAAAATGCATCATTCTTTTTTGTTTTAGACAACATTTCATGCACTGTTAAACATGTTAAAGCAAGTTGCAAGTGAAAATCTATGTCTCGGACTGAGTTTGCATTACTGTGATTTGACCTCTCTGCTGGCTGAGATAAGCTCATTTTCATCGTCCAATTCAAAAGTGATAAAAACAGATCCAGACATAAAATGCATCATTCTTTTTTGTTTAAGACATCATTTCATGCACTGTTAAACATGTTAAAGGAAGTTGCAAGTGATAATCTATGTCTCTGACTGAGTTTGCATTACTGTGATTTGACCTCTCTGCTGGCTGAGATAAGCTCATTTTCAACGTCCAATTTAGAATGTAATAAAACCAGATCCAGCTATAAAATGCATCATTCTTTTTTGTTTTAGACAACATTTCATGCACTGTTAAACATGTTAAAGCAAGTTGCAAGTGAAAATCTATGTCTCTGACTGAGTTTGCATTACTGTGATTTGACCTCTCTGCTGGCTGAGATAAGCTCATTTTCAATGTCCAATTCAGAATGTAATAAAACCAGATCCAGCTATAAAATGCATCATTCTTTTTTGTTTTAGACAACATTTCATGCACTGTTAAACATGTTAAAGCAAGTTGCAAGTGAAAATCTATGTCTCGGAATTAGTTTGCCTTACTGTGATTTGACCTCTCTGCTGGCTGAGATAAGCTCATTTTCATCGTCCAATTCAAAAGTGATAAAAACAGATCCAGACATAAAATGCATCATTCTTTTTTGTTTTAGACATCATTTCATGCACTGTTAAACATGTTAAAGGAAGTTGCAAGTGATAATCTATGTCTCTGACTGAGTTTGCATTACTGTGATTTGACCTCTCTGCTGGCTGAGATAAGCTCATTTTCAACGTCCAATTTAGAATGTAATAAAACCAGATCCAGCTATAAAATGCATCATTCTTTTTTGTTTTAGACAACATTTCATGCACTGTTAAACATGTTAAAGCAAGTTGCAAGTGAAAATCTATGTCTCTGACTGAGTTTGCATTACTGTGATTTGACCTCTCTGCTGGCTGAGATAAGCTCATTTTCAATGTCCAATTCAGAATGTAATAAAACCAGATCCAGCTATAAAATGCATCATTCTTTTTTGTTTTAGACAACATTTCATGCACTGTTAAACATGTTAAAGCAAGTTGCAAGTGAAAATCTATGTCTCTGACTGAGTTTGCATTACTGTGATTTGACCTCTCTGCTGGCTGAGATAAGCTCATTTTCATCGTCCAATTCAAAAGTGATAAAAACAGATCCAGACATAAAATGCATCATTCTTTTTTGTTTTAGACAACATTTCATGCACTGTTAAACATGTTAAAGGAAGTTGCAAGTGAAAATCTATGTCTCTGACTGAGTTTGCATTACTGTGATTTGACCTCTCTGCTGGCTGAGATAAGCTCATTTTCAACGTCCAATTTAGAATGTAATAAAACCAGATCCAGCTATAAAATGCATCATTCTTTTTTGTTTTAGACAACATTTCATGCACTGTTAAACATGTTAAAGCAAGTTGCAAGTGAAAATCTATGTCTCTGACTGAGTTTGCATTACTGTGATTTGACCTCTCTGCTGGCTGAGATAAGCTCATTTTCAATGTCCAATTCAGAATGCAATAAAACAAGATCCAGCTATAAAATTCATCATTCTTTTTTGTTTTAGACAACATTTCATGCACTGTTAAACATGTTAAAGCAAGTTGCAAGTGAAAATCTATGTCCCTGACTGAGTTTGCAATACTGTGATTTGACCTCTCTGCTGGCTGAGATAAGCTCATTTTCAACGTCCATTTCAGAAAATGATAAAAACAGATCCAGCCATAACATGGATCATTTTTTTTGTTTTAGACAACATTTCATGCACTGTTAAACATGTTAAAGCAAGTTGCAAGTGAAAATCTATGTCTCTGACTGAGTTTGCATTACTGTGATTTGACCTCTCTGCTGGCTGAGATAAGCTCATTTTCAACGTCCAATTCAGAATGTAATAAAACCAGATCCAGCTATAAAATGCATCATTCTTTTTTGTTTTAGACAACATTTCATGCACTGTTAAACATGTTAAAGCAAGTTGCAAGTGAAAATCTATGTCTCTGACTGAGTTTGCATTACTGTGATTTGACCTCTCTGCTGGCTGAGATAAGCTCATTTTCAACGTCCAATTTAGAATGTAATAAAACCAGACCCAGCTATAAAATGCATCATTTTTTTTTGTTTTAGACAACATTTCATGCACTGTTAAACATGTTAAAGCAAGTTGCAAGTGAAAATCTATGTCTCTGACTGAGTTTGCATTACTGTGATTTGACCTCTCTGCTGGCTGAGATAAGCTCATTTTCAACGTCCAATTCAGAATGTAATAAAACCAGATCCAGCCATAAAATGCATTATTCTTTTTTGTTTTAGACAACATTTCATGCACTGTTAAACATGTTAAAGCAAGTTGCAAGTGAAAATATATGTCTCTGACTGAGTTTGCATTACTGTGATTTGACCTCTCTGCTGGCTGAGATAAGCTCATTTTCAACGTCCAATTCAGAATGTAATAAAACCAGATCCAGCCATAAAATGCATCATTCTTTTTTGTTTTAGACAACATTTCATGCACTGTTAAACATGTTAAAGCAAGTTGCAAGTGAAAATCTATGTCTCTGACTGAGTTTGCATTACTGTGATTTGACCTCTCTGCTGGCTGAGATAAGCTCATTTTCAATGTCCAATTCAGAATGTAATAAAACCAGATCCAGCTATAAAATGCATCATTCTTTTTTGTTTTAGACAACATTTCATGCACTGTTAAACATGTTAAAGCAAGTTGCAAGTGAAAATCTATGTCTCTGACTGAGTTTGCATTACTGTGATTTGACCTCTCTGCTGGCTGAGATAAGCTCATTTTCATCGTCCAATTCAAAAGTGATAAAAACAGATCCAGACATAAAATGCATCATTCTTTTTTGTTTTAGACAACATTTCATGCACTGTTAAACATGTTAAAGGAAGTTGCAAGTGAAAATCTATGTCTCTGACTGAGTTTGCATTACTGTGATTTGACCTCTCTGCTGGCTGAGATAAGCTCATTTTCAACGTCCAATTCAGAATGCAATAAAACCAGATCCAGCTATAAAATGCATCATTCTTTTTTGTTTTAGACAACATTTCATGCACTGTTAAACATGTTAAAGCAAGTTGCAAGAGAAAATCTATGTCCCTGACTGAGTTTGCATTACTGTGATTTGACCTCTCTGCTGGCTGAGATAAGCTCATTTTCAACGTCCATTTCAGAAAATGATAAAAACAGATCCAGCCATAAAATGCATCATTTTTTTGTTTTAGACAACATTTCATGCACTGTTAAACATGTAAAACAAGTTGCAAGTGAAAATCTATGTCTCTGACTGAGTTTGCATTACTGTGATTTGACCTCTCTGCTGGCTGAGATAAGCTCATTTTCAACGTCCAATTCAGAATGCAATAAAACCAGATCCAGCTATAAAATGCATCATTCTTTTTTGTTTTAGACAACATTTCATGCACTGTTAAACTTGTTAAAGCAAGTTGCAAGTGAAAATCTATGTCCCTGACTGAGTTTGCATTACTGTGATTTGACCTCTCTGCTGGCTGAGATAAGCTCATTTTCAACGTCCATTTCAGAAAATGATAAAACCAGATCCAGCTATAAAATGCATCATTCTTTTTTGTTTTAGACAACATTTCATGCACTGTTAAACATGTTAAAGCAAGTTGCAAGTGAAAATCTATGTCTCTGACTGAGTTTGCATTACTGTGATTTGACCTCTCTGCTGGCTGAGATAAGCTCATTTTCAATGTCCAATTCAGAATGTAATAAAACCAGATCCAGCTATAAAATGCATCATTCTTTTTTGTTTTAGACAACATTTCATGCACTGTTAAACATGTTAAAGCAAGTTGCAAGTGAAAATCTATGTCTCTGACTGAGTTTGCATTACTGTGATTTGACCTCTCTGCTGGCTGAGATAAGCTCATTTTCATCGTCCAATTCAAAAGTGATAAAAACAGATCCAGACATAAAATGCATCATTCTTTTTTGTTTTAGACAACATTTCATGCACTGTTAAACATGTTAAAGGAAGTTGCAAGTGAAAATCTATGTCTCTGACTGAGTTTGCATTACTGTGATTTGACCTCTCTGCTGGCTGAGATAAGCTCATTTTCAACGTCCAATTTAGAATGTAATAAAACCAGATCCAGCTATAAAATGCATCATTCTTTTTTGTTTTAGACAACATTTCATGCACTGTTAAACATGTTAAAGCAAGTTGCAAGTGAAAATCTATGTCTCTGACTGAGTTTGCATTACTGTGATTTGACCTCTCTGCTGGCTGAGATAAGCTCATTTTCAACGTCCAATTCAGAATGCAATAAAACAAGATCCAGCTATAAAATTCATCATTCTTTTTTGTTTTAGACAACATTTCATGCACTGTTAAACATGTTAAAGCAAGTTGCAAGTGAAAATCTATGTCCCTGACTGAGTTTGCATTACTGTGATTTGACCTCTCTGCTGGCTGAGATAAGCTCATTTTCATCGTCCAATTCAAAAGTGATAAAAACAGATCCAGACATAAAATGCATCATTCTTTTTTGTTTTAGACAACATTTCATGCACTGTTAAACATGTTAAAGCAAGTTGCAAGTGAAAATCTATGTCTCTGACTGAGTTTGCATTACTGTGATTTGACCTCTCTGCTGGCTGAGATAAGCTCATTTTCAACGTCCAATTCAGAATGTAATAAAACCAGATCCAGCTATAAAATGCATCATTCTTTTTTGTTTTAGACAACATTTCATGCACTGTTAAACATGTTAAAGCAAGTTGCAAGTGAAAATCTATGTCTCTGACTGAGTTTGCATTACTGTGATTTGACCTCTCTGCTGGCTGAGATAAGCTCATTTTCAACGTCCAATTTAGAATGTAATAAAACCAGACCCAGCTATAAAATGCATCATTCTTTTTTGTTTTAGACAACATTTCATGCACTGTTAAACATGTTAAAGCAAGTTGCAAGTGAAAATCTATGTCTCTGACTGAGTTTGCATTACTGTGATTTGACCTCTCTGCTGGCTGAGATAAGCTCATTTTCAACGTCCAATTCAGAATGTAATAAAACCAGATCCAGCCATAAAATGCATCATTCTTTTTTGTTTTAGACAACATTTCATGCACTGTTAAACATGTTAAAGCAAGTTGCAAGTGAAAATCTATGTCTCTGACTGAGTTTGCATTACTGTGATTTGACCTCTCTGCTGGCTGAGATAAGCTCATTTTCATCGTCCAATTCAAAAGTGATAAAAACAGATCCAGACATAAAATGCATCATTCTTTTTTGTTTTAGACAACATTTCATGCACTGTTAAACATGTTAAAGGAAGTTGCAAGTGAAAATCTATGTCTCTGACTGAGTTTGCATTACTGTGATTTGACCTCTCTGCTGGCTGAGATAAGCTCATTTTCAACGTCCAATTCAGAATGCAATAAAACCAGATCCAGCTATAAAATGCATCATTCTTTTTTGTTTTAGACAACATTTCATGCACTGTTAAACATGTTAAAGCAAGTTGCAAGAGAAAATCTATGTCCCTGACTGAGTTTGCATTACTGTGATTTGACCTCTCTGCTGGCTGAGATAAGCTCATTTTCAACGTCCATTTCAGAAAATGATAAAAACAGATCCAGCCATAACATGGATCATTCTTTTTTGTTTTAGACAACATTTCATGCACTGTTAAACATGTTAAAGCAAGTTGCAAGTGAAAATCTATGTCTCTGACTGAGTTTGCATTACTGTGATTTGACCTCTCTGCTGGCTGAGATAAGCTCATTTTCAACGTCCAATTCAGAATGTAATAAAACCAGATCCAGCTATAAAATGCATCATTCTTTTTTGTTTTAGACAACATTTCATGCACTGTTAAACATGTTAAAGCAAGTTGCAAGTGAAAATCTATGTCTCTGACTGAGTTTGCATTACTGTGATTTGACCTCTCTGCTGGCTGAGATAAGCTCATTTTCAACGTCCATTTCAGAAAATGATAAAAACAGATCCAGCCATAACATGGATCATTCTTTTTTGTTTTAGACAACATTTCATGCACTGTTAAACATGTTAAAGCAAGTTGCAAGTGAAAATCTATGTCTCTGACTGAGTTTGCATTACTGTGATTTGACCTCTCTGCTGGCTGAGATAAGCTCATTTTCAACGTCCAATTTAGAATGTAATAAAACCAGATCCAGACATAAAATGCATCATTCTTTTTTGTTTTAGACAACATTTCATGCACTGTTAAACATGTTAAAGCAAGTTGCAAGTGAAAATCTATGTCTCTGACTGAGTTTGCATTACTGTGATTTGACCTCTCTGCTGGCTGAGATAAGCTCATTTTCAACGTCCAATTTAGAATGTAATAAAACCAGATCCAGCCATAAAATGCATCATTTTTTTGTTTTAGACAACATTTCATGCACTGTTAAACATGTACAACAAGTTGCAAGTGAAAATCTATGTCTCTGACTGAGTTTGCATTACTGTGATTTGACCTCTCTGCTGGCTGAGATAAGCTCATTTTCAACGTCCAATTCAGAATGCAATAAAACCAGATCCAGCTATAAAATGCATCATTCTTTTTTGTTTTAGACAACATTTCATGCACTGTTAAACATGTTAAAGCAAGTTGCAAGTGAAAATCTATGTCTCTGACTGAGTTTGCATTACTGTGATTTGACCTCTCTGCTGGCTGAGATAAGCTCATTTTCAACGTCCAATTCAGAATGTAATAAAACCAGATCCAGCCATAAAATGCATCATTCTTTTTTGTTTTAGACAACATTTCATGCACTGTTAAACATGTTAAAGCAAGTTGCAAGTGAAAATCTATGTCTCTGACTGAGTTTGCATTACTGTGATTTGACCTCTCTGCTGGCTGAGATAAGCTCATTTTCAATGTCCAATTCAGAATGTAATAAAACCAGATCCAGCTATAAAATGCATCATTCTTTTTTGTTTTAGACAACATTTCATGCACTGTTAAACATGTTAAAGCAAGTTGCAAGTGAAAATCTATGTCTCTGACTGAGTTTGCATTACTGTGATTTGACCTCTCTGCTGGCTGAGATAAGCTCATTTTCAACGTCCAATTCAGAATGTAATAAAACCAGATCCAGCTATAAAATGCATCATTCTTTTTTGTTTTAGACAACATTTCATGCACTGTTAAACATGTTAAAGCAAGTTGCAAGTGAAAATCTATGTCTCTGACTGAGTTTGCATTACTGTGATTTGACCTCTCTGCTGGCTGAGATAAGCTCATTTTCAACGTCCATTTCAGAAAATGATAAAAACAGATCCAGCCATAACATGGATCATTCTTTTTTGTTTTAGACAACATTTCATGCACTGTTAAACATGTTAAAGCAAGTTGCAAGTGAAAATCTATGTCTCTGACTGAGTTTGCATTACTGTGATTTGACCTCTCTGCTGGCTGAGATAAGCTCATTTTCAACGTCCAATTTAGAATGTAATAAAACCAGATCCAGACATAAAATGCATCATTCTTTTTTGTTTTAGACAACATTTCATGCACTGTTAAACATGTTAAAGCAAGTTGCAAGTGAAAATCTATGTCTCTGACTGAGTTTGCATTACTGTGATTTGACCTCTCTGCTGGCTGAGATAAGCTCATTTTCAACGTCCAATTTAGAATGTAATAAAACCAGATCCAGCCATAAAATGCATCATTTTTTTGTTTTAGACAACATTTCATGCACTGTTAAACATGTAAAACAAGTTGCAAGTGAAAATCTATGTCTCTGACTGAGTTTGCATTACTGTGATTTGACCTCTCTGCTGGCTGAGATAAGCTCATTTTCAACGTCCAATTCAGAATGCAATAAAACCAGATCCAGCTATAAAATGCATCATTCTTTTTTGTTTTAGACAACATTTCATGCACTGTTAAACATGTTAAAGCAAGTTGCAAGTGAAAATCTATGTCTCTGACTGAGTTTGCATTACTGTGATTTGACCTCTCTGCTGGCTGAGATAAGCTCATTTTCAACGTCCAATTCAGAATGTAATAAAACCAGATCCAGCCATAAAATGCATCATTCTTTTTTGTTTTAGACAACATTTCATGCACTGTTAAACATGTTAAAGCAAGTTGCAAGTGAAAATCTATGTCTCTGACTGAGTTTGCATTACTGTGATTTGACCTCTCTGCTGGCTGAGATAAGCTCATTTTCAACGTCCAATTTAGAATGTAATAAAACCAGACCCAGCTATAAAATGCATCATTCTTTTTTGTTTTAGACAACATTTCATGCACTGTTAAACATGTTAAAGCAAGTTGCAAGTGAAAATCTATGTCTCTGACTGAGTTTGCATTACTGTGATTTGACCTCTCTGCTGGCTGAGATAAGCTCATTTTCAACGTCCAATTCAGAATGTAATAAAACCAGATCCAGCCATAAAATGCATCATTCTTTTTTGTTTTAGACAACATTTCATGCACTGTTAAACATGTTAAAGGAAGTTGCAAGTGAAAATCTATGTCTCTGACTGAGTTTGCATTACTGTGATTTGACCTCTCTGCTGGCTGAGATAAGCTCATTTTCAACGTCCAATTTAGAATGTAATAAAACCAGATCCAGCTATAAAATGCATCATTCTTTTTTGTTTTAGACAACATTTCATGCACTGTTAAACATGTTAAAGCAAGTTGCAAGTGAAAATCTATGTCTCTGACTGAGTTTGCATTACTGTGATTTGACCTCTCTGCTGGCTGAGATAAGCTCATTTTCAACGTCCAATTCAGAATGCAATAAAACAAGATCCAGCTATAAAATTCATCATTCTTTTTTGTTTTAGACAACATTTCATGCACTGTTAAACATGTTAAAGCAAGTTGCAAGTGAAAATCTATGTCCCTGACTGAGTTTGCATTACTGTGATTTGACCTCTCTGCTGGCTGAGATAAGCTCATTTTCATCGTCCAATTCAAAAGTGATAAAAACAGATCCAGACATAAAATGCATCATTCTTTTTTGTTTTAGACAACATTTCATGCACTGTTAAACATGTTAAAGGAAGTTGCAAGTGAAAATCTATGTCTCTGACTGAGTTTGCATTACTGTGATTTGACCTCTCTGCTGGCTGAGATAAGCTCATTTTCAACGTCCAATTTAGAATGTAATAAAACCAGATCCAGCTATAAAATGCATCATTCTTTTTTGTTTTAGACAACATTTCATGCACTGTTAAACATGTTAAAGCAAGTTGCAAGTGAAAATCTATGTCTCTGACTGAGTTTGCATTACTGTGATTTGACCTCTCTGCTGGCTGAGATAAGCTCATTTTCAACGTCCAATTCAGAATGCAATAAAACCAGATCCAGCTATAAAATGCATCATTCTTTTTTGTTTTAGACAACATTTCATGCACTGTTAAACTTGTTAAAGCAAGTTGCAAGTGAAAATCTATGTCCCTGACTGAGTTTGCATTACTGTGATTTGACCTCTCAGCTGGCTGAGATAAGCTCATTTTCAACGTCCATTTCAGAAAATGATAAAAACAGATCCAGCCATAACATGGATCATTCTTTTTTGTTTTAGACAACATTTCATGCACTGTTAAACATGTTAAAGCAAGTTGCAAGTGAAAATCTATGTCTCTGACTGAGTTTGCATTACTGTGATTTGACTTCTCTGCTGGCTGAGATAAGCTCATTTTCAACGTCCAATTCAGAATGTAATAAAACCAGATCCAGCTATAAAATGCATCATTCTTTTTTGTTTTAGACAACATTTCATGCACTGTTAAACATGTTAAAGCAAGTTGCAAGTGAAAATCTATGTCTCTGACTGAGTTTGCATTACTGTGATTTGACCTCTCTGCTGGCTGAGATAAGCTCATTTTCAACGTCCAATTTAGAATGTAATAAAACCAGACCCAGCTATAAAATGCATCATTCTTTTTTGTTTTAGACAACATTTCATGCACTGTTAAACATGTTAAAGCAAGTTGCAAGTGAAAATCTATGTCTCTGACTGAGTTTGCATTACTGTGATTTGACCTCTCTGCTGGCTGAGATAAGCTCATTTTCAACGTCCAATTCAGAATGTAATAAAACCAGATCCAGCCATAAAATGCATCATTCTTTTTTGTTTTAGACAACATTTCATGCACTGTTAAACATGTTAAAGCAAGTTGCAAGTGAAAATATATGTCTCTGACTGAGTTTGCATTACTGTGATTTGACCTCTCTGCTGGCTGAGATAAGCTCATTTTCAACGTCCAATTCAGAATGTAATAAAACCAGATCCAGCCATAAAATGCATCATTCTTTTTTGTTTTAGACAACATTTCATGCACTGTTAAACATGTTAAAGCAAGTTGCAAGTGAAAATCTATGTCTCTGACTGAGTTTGCATTACTGTGATTTGACCTCTCTGCTGGCTGAGATAAGCTCATTTTCAATGTCCAATTCAGAATGTAATAAAACTAGATCCAGCTATAAAATGCATCATTCTTTTTTGTTTTAGACAACATTTCATGCACTGTTAAACATGTTAAAGCAAGTTGCAAGTGAAAATCTATGTCTCTGACTGAGTTTGCATTACTGTGATTTGACCTCTCTGCTGGCTGAGATAAGCTCATTTTCAACGTCCAATTTAGAATGTAATAAAACCAGATCCAGACATAAAATGCATCATTCTTTTTTGTTTTAGACAACATTTCATGCACTGTTAAACATGTTAAAGCAAGTTGCAAGTGAAAATCTATGTCCCTGACTGAGTTTGCATTACTGTGATTTGACCTCTCTGCTGGCTGAGATAAGCTCATTTTCATCGTCCAATTCAAAAGTGATAAAAACAGATCCAGACATAAAATGCATCATTCTTTTTTGTTTTAGACAACATTTCATGCACTGTTAAACATGTTAAAGGAAGTTGCAAGTGAAAATCTATGTCTCTGACTGAGTTTGCATTACTGTGATTTGACCTCTCTGCTGGCTGAGATAAGCTCATTTTCAACGTCCAATTTAGAATGTAATAAAACCAGATCCAGCTATAAAATGCATCATTCTTTTTTGTTTTAGACAACATTTCATGCACTGTTAAACATGTTAAAGCAAGTTGCAAGTGAAAATCTATGTCTCTGACTGAGTTTGCATTACTGTGATTTGACCTCTCTGCTGGCTGAGATAAGCTCATTTTCAACGTCCAATTCAGAATGCAATAAAACCAGATCCAGCTATAAAATGCATCATTCTTTTTTGTTTTAGACAACATTTCATGCACTGTTAAACTTGTTAAAGCAAGTTGCAAGTGAAAATCTATGTCCCTGACTGAGTTTGCATTACTGTGATTTGACCTCTCAGCTGGCTGAGATAAGCTCATTTTCAACGTCCATTTCAGAAAATGATAAAAACAGATCTAGCCATAACATGGATCATTCTTTTTTGTTTTAGACAACATTTCATGCACTGTTAAACATGTTAAAGCAAGTTGCAAGTGAAAATCTATGTCTCTGACTGAGTTTGCATTACTGTGATTTGACCTCTCTGCTGGCTGAGATAAGCTCATTTTCAACGTCCAATTCAGAATGTAATAAAACCAGATCCAGCTATAAAATGCATCATTCTTTTTTGTTTTAGACAACATTTCATGCACTGTTAAACATGTTAAAGCAAGTTGCAAGTGAAAATCTATGTCTCTGACTGAGTTTGCATTACTGTGATTTGACCTCTCTGCTGGCTGAGATAAGCTCATTTTCAACGTCCAATTCAGAATGCAATAAAACCAGATCCAGCTATAAAATGCATCATTCTTTTTTGTTTTAGACAACATTTCATGCACTGTTAAACTTGTTAAAGCAAGTTGCAAGTGAAAATCTATGTCCCTGACTGAGTTTGCATTACTGTGATTTGACCTCTCAGCTGGCTGAGATAAGCTCATTTTCAACGTCCATTTCAGAAAATGATAAAAACAGATCCAGCCATAACATGGATCATTCTTTTTTGTTTTAGACAACATTTCATGCACTGTTAAACATGTTAAAGCAAGTTGCAAGTGAAAATCTATGTCTCTGACTGAGTTTGCATTACTGTGATTTGACCTCTCTGCTGGCTGAGATAAGCTCATTTTCAACGTCCAATTCAGAATGTAATAAAACCAGATCCAGCTATAAAATGCATCATTCTTTTTTGTTTTAGACAACATTTCATGCACTGTTAAACATGTTAAAGCAAGTTGCAAGTGAAAATCTATGTCTCTGACTGAGTTTGCATTACTGTGATTTGACCTCTCTGCTGGCTGAGATAAGCTCATTTTCAACGTCCAATTTAGAATGTAATAAAACCAGACCCAGCTATAAAATGCATCATTCTTTTTTGTTTTAGACAACATTTCATGCACTGTTAAACATGTTAAAGCAAGTTGCAAGTGAAAATCTATGTCTCTGACTGAGTTTGCATTACTGTGATTTGACCTCTCTGCTGGCTGAGATAAGCTCATTTTCAACGTCAAATTCAGAATGTAATAAAACCAGATCCAGCCATAAAATGCATCATTCTTTTTTGTTTTAGACAACATTTCATGCACTGTTAAACATGTTAAAGCAAGTTGCAAGTGAAAATATATGTCTCTGACTGAGTTTGCATTACTGTGATTTGACCTCTCTGCTGGCTGAGATAAGCTCATTTTCAACGTCCAATTCAGAATGTAATAAAACCAGATCCAGCCATAAAATGCATCATTCTTTTTTGTTTTAGACAACATTTCATGCACTGTTAAACATGTTAAAGCAAGTTGCAAGTGAAAATCTATGTCTCTGACTGAGTTTGCATTACTGTGATTTGACCTCTCTGCTGGCTGAGATAAGCTCATTTTCAATGTCCAATTCAGAATGTAATAAAACTAGATCCAGCTATAAAATGCATCATTCTTTTTGTTTTAGACAACATTTCATGCACTGTTAAACATGTTAAAGCAAGTTGCAAGTGAAAATCTATGTCTCTGACTGAGTTTGCATTACTGTGATTTGACCTCTCTGCTGGCTGAGATAAGCTCATTTTCAACGTCCAATTTAGAATGTAATAAAACCAGATCCAGACATAAAATGCATCATTCTTTTTTGTTTTAGACAACATTTCATGCACTGTTAAACATGTTAAAGCAAGTTGCAAGTGAAAATCTATGTCCCTGACTGAGTTTGCATTACTGTGATTTGACCTCTCTGCTGGCTGAGATAAGCTCATTTTCATCGTCCAATTCAAAAGTGATAAAAACAGATCCAGACATAAAATGCATCATTCTTTTTTGTTTTAGACAACATTTCATGCACTGTTAAACATGTTAAAGGAAGTTGCAAGTGAAAATCTATGTCTCTGACTGAGTTTGCATTACTGTGATTTGACCTCTCTGCTGGCTGAGATAAGCTCATTTTCAACGTCCAATTTAGAATGTAATAAAACCAGATCCAGCTATAAAATGCATCATTCTTTTTTGTTTTAGACAACATTTCATGCACTGTTAAACATGTTAAAGCAAGTTGCAAGTGAAAATCTATGTCTCTGACTGAGTTTGCATTACTGTGATTTGACCTCTCTGCTGGCTGAGATAAGCTCATTTTCAACGTCCAATTCAGAATGCAATAAAACCAGATCCAGCTATAAAATGCATCATTCTTTTTTGTTTTAGACAACATTTCATGCACTGTTAAACTTGTTAAAGCAAGTTGCAAGTGAAAATCTATGTCCCTGACTGAGTTTGCATTACTGTGATTTGACCTCTCAGCTGGCTGAGATAAGCTCATTTTCAACGTCCATTTCAGAAAATGATAAAAACAGATCCAGCCATAACATGGATCATTCTTTTTTGTTTTAGACAACATTTCATGCACTGTTAAACATGTTAAAGCAAGTTGCAAGTGAAAATCTATGTCTCTGACTGAGTTTGCATTACTGTGATTTGACCTCTCTGCTGGCTGAGATAAGCTCATTTTCAACGTCCAATTTAGAATGTAATAAAACCAGACCCAGCTATAAAATGCATCATTCTTTTTTGTTTTAGACAACATTTCATGCACTGTTAAACATGTTAAAGCAAGTTGCAAGTGAAAATCTATGTCTCTGACTGAGTTTGCATTACTGTGATTTGACCTCTCTGCTGGCTGAGATAAGCTCATTTTCAACGTCCAATTCAGAATGTAATAAAACCAGATCCAGCCATAAAATGCATCATTCTTTTTTGTTTTAGACAACATTTCATGCACTGTTAAACATGTTAAAGGAAGTTGCAAGTGAAAATCTATGTCTCTGACTGAGTTTGCATTACTGTGATTTGACCTCTCTGCTGGCTGAGATAAGCTCATTTTCAACGTCCAATTTAGAATGTAATAAAACCAGATCCAGCTATAAAATGCATCATTCTTTTTTGTTTTAGACAACATTTCATGCACTGTTAAACATGTTAAAGCAAGTTGCAAGTGAAAATCTATGTCTCTGACTGAGTTTGCATTACTGTGATTTGACCTCTCTGCTGGCTGAGATAAGCTCATTTTCAACGTCCAATTCAGAATGCAATAAAACAAGATCCAGCTATAAAATTCATCATTCTTTTTTGTTTTAGACAACATTTCATGCACTGTTAAACATGTTAAAGCAAGTTGCAAGTGAAAATCTATGTCCCTGACTGAGTTTGCATTACTGTGATTTGACCTCTCTGCTGGCTGAGATAAGCTCATTTTCATCGTCCAATTCAAAAGTGATAAAAACAGATCCAGACATAAAATGCA
Source organism: Danio rerio (assembly GCF_052040795.2). Lineage (NCBI taxonomy): Eukaryota > Metazoa > Chordata > Actinopteri > Cypriniformes > Danionidae > Danio > Danio rerio. The sequence continues at coordinate 59,036,543 of NC_141025.1, read as the reverse complement.
TCATTCTTTTTTGTTTTAGACAACATTTCATGCACTGTTAAACATGTTAAAGGAAGTTGCAAGTGAAAATCTATGTCTCTGACTGAGTTTGCATTACTGTGATTTGACCTCTCTGCTGGCTGAGATAAGCTCATTTTCAACGTCCAATTTAGAATGTAATAAAACCAGATCCAGCTATAAAATGCATCATTCTTTTTTGTTTTAGACAACATTTCATGCACTGTTAAACATGTTAAAGCAAGTTGCAAGTGAAAATCTATGTCTCTGACTGAGTTTGCATTACTGTGATTTGACCTCTCTGCTGGCTGAGATAAGCTCATTTTCAACGTCCAATTCAGAATGCAATAAAACCAGATCCAGCTATAAAATGCATCATTCTTTTTTGTTTTAGACAACATTTCATGCACTGTTAAACTTGTTAAAGCAAGTTGCAAGTGAAAATCTATGTCCCTGACTGAGTTTGCATTACTGTGATTTGACCTCTCAGCTGGCTGAGATAAGCTCATTTTCAACGTCCATTTCAGAAAATGATAAAAACAGATCCAGCCATAACATGGATCATTCTTTTTTGTTTTAGACAACATTTCATGCACTGTTAAACATGTTAAAGCAAGTTGCAAGTGAAAATTTATGTCTCTGACTGAGTTTGCATTACTGTGATTTGACCTCTCTGCTGGCTGAGATAAGCTCATTTTCAACGTCCAATTCAGAATGTAATAAAACCAGATCCAGCTATAAAATGCATCATTCTTTTTTGTTTTAGACAACATTTCATGCACTGTTAAACATGTTAAAGCAAGTTGCAAGTGAAAATCTATGTCTCTGACTGAGTTTGCATTACTGTGATTTGACCTCTCTGCTGGCTGAGATAAGCTCATTTTCAACGTCCAATTTAGAATGTAATAAAACCAGACCCAGCTATAAAATGCATCATTCTTTTTTGTTTTAGACAACATTTCATGCACTGTTAAACATGTTAAAGCAAGTTGCAAGTGAAAATCTATGTCTCTGACTGAGTTTGCATTACTGTGATTTGACCTCTCTGCTGGCTGAGATAAGCTCATTTTCAACGTCCAATTCAGAATGTAATAAAACCAGATCCAGCCATAAAATGCATCATTCTTTTTTGTTTTAGACAACATTTCATGCACTGTTAAACATGTTAAAGCAAGTTGCAAGTGAAAATATATGTCTCTGACTGAGTTTGCATTACTGTGATTTGACCTCTCTGCTGGCTGAGATAAGCTCATTTTCAACGTCCAATTCAGAATGTAATAAAACCAGATCCAGCCATAAAATGCATCATTCTTTTTTGTTTTAGACAACATTTCATGCACTGTTAAACATGTTAAAGCAAGTTGCAAGTGAAAATCTATGTCTCTGACTGAGTTTGCATTACTGTGATTTGACCTCTCTGCTGGCTGAGATAAGCTCATTTTCAATGTCCAATTCAGAATGTAATAAAACTAGATCCAGCTATAAAATGCATCATTCTTTTTTGTTTTAGACAACATTTCATGCACTGTTAAACATGTTAAAGCAAGTTGCAAGAGAAAATCTATGTCCCTGACTGAGTTTGCATTACTGTGATTTGACCTCTCTGCCGCTGAGATAAGCTCATTTTCAACGTCCATTTCAGAAAATGATAAAAACAGATCCAGCCATAACATGGATCATTCTTTTTTGTTTTAGACAACATTTCATGCACTGTTAAACATGTTAAAGCAAGTTGCAAGTGAAAATCTATGTCTCTGACTGAGTTTGCATTACTGTGATTTGACCTCTCTGCTGGCTGAGATAAGCTCATTTTCAACGTCCAATTCAGAATGTAATAAAACCAGATCCAGCTATAAAATGCATCATTCTTTTTTGTTTTAGACAACATTTCATGCACTGTTAAACATGTTAAAGCAAGTTGCAAGTGAAAATCTATGTCTCTGACTGAGTTTGCATTACTGTGATTTGACCTCTCTGCTGGCTGAGATAAGCTCATTTTCAACGTCCATTTCAGAAAATGATAAAAACAGATCCAGCCATAACATGGATCATTCTTTTTTGTTTTAGACAACATTTCATGCACTGTTAAACATGTTAAAGCAAGTTGCAAGTGAAAATCTATGTCTCTGACTGAGTTTGCATTACTGTGATTTGACCTCTCTGCTGGCTGAGATAAGCTCATTTTCAACGTCCAATTTAGAATGTAATAAAACCAGATCCAGACATAAAATGCATCATTCTTTTTTGTTTTAGACAACATTTCATGCACTGTTAAACATGTTAAAGCAAGTTGCAAGTGAAAATCTATGTCTCTGACTGAGTTTGCATTACTGTGATTTGACCTCTCTGCTGGCTGAGATAAGCTCATTTTCAACGTCCATTTCAGAATGTAATAAAACCAGATCCAGCCATAAAATGCATCATTCTTTTTTGTTTTAGACAACATTTCATGCACTGTTAAACATGTTAAAGCAAGTTGCAAGTGAAAATCTATGTCTCTGACTGAGTTTGCATTACTGTGATTTGACCTCTCTGCTGGCTGAGATAAGCTCATTTTCAATGTCCAATTCAGAATGTAATAAAACCAGATCCAGCCATAAAATGCATCATTCTTTTTTGTTTTAGACAACATTTCATGCACTGTTAAACATGTTAAAGCAAGTTGCAAGTGAAAATCTATGTCTCTGACTGAGTTTGCATTACTGTGATTTGACCTCTCTGCTGGCTGAGATAAGTTCATTTTCAATGTCCAATTCAGAATGTAATAAAACCAGATCCAGCTATAAAATGCATCATTCTTTTTTGTTTTAGACAACATTTCATGCACTGTTAAACATGTTAAAGCAAGTTGCAAGTGAAAATCTATGTCTCTGACTGAGTTTGCATTACTGTGATTTGACCTCTCTGCTGGCTGAGATAAGCTCATTTTCAACGTCCAATTTAGAATGTAATAAAACCAGATCCAGCTATAAAATGCATCATTCTTTTTTGTTTTAGACAACATTTCATGCACTGTTAAACATGTTAAAGCAAGTTGCAAGTGAAAATCTATGTCTCTGACTGAGTTTGCATTACTGTGATTTGACCTCTCTGCTGGCTGAGATAAGCTCATTTTCAACGTCCAATTTAGAATGTAATAAAACCAGATCCAGCTATAAAATGCATCATTCTTTTTTGTTTTAGACAACATTTCATGCACTGTTAAACATGTTAAAGCAAGTTGCAAGTGAAAATCTATGTCTCTGACTGAGTTTGCATTACTGTGATTTGACCTCTCTGCTGGCTGAGATAAGCTCATTTTCAACGTCCAATTCAGAATGTAATAAAACCAGATCCAGCCATAAAATTCATCATTCTTTTTTGTTTTAGACAACATTTCATGCACTGTTAAACATGTTAAAGCAAGTTGCAAGTGAAAATATATGTCTCTGACTGAGTTTGCATTACTGTGATTTGACCTCTCTGCTGGCTGAGATAAGCTCATTTTCAACGTCCAATTCAGAATGTAATAAAACCAGATCCAGCCATAAAATGCATCATTCTTTTTTGTTTTAGACAACATTTCATGCACTGTTAAACATGTTAAAGCAAGTTGCAAGTGAAAATCTATGTCTCGGACTGAGTTTGCATTACTGTGATTTGACCTCTCTGCTGGCTGAGATAAGCTCATTTTCATCGTCCAATTCAAAAGTGATAAAAACAGATCCAGACATAAAATGCATCATTCTTTTTTGTTTTAGACATCATTTCATGCACTGTTAAACATGTTAAAGGAAGTTGCAAGTGATAATCTATGTCTCTGACTGAGTTTGCATTACTGTGATTTGACCTCTCTGCTGGCTGAGATAAGCTCATTTTCAACGTCCAATTTAGAATGTAATAAAACCAGATCCAGCTATAAAATGCATCATTCTTTTTTGTTTTAGACAACATTTCATGCACTGTTAAACATGTTAAAGCAAGTTGCAAGTGAAAATCTATGTCTCTGACTGAGTTTGCATTACTGTGATTTGACCTCTCTGCTGGCTGAGATAAGCTCATTTTCAATGTCCAATTCAGAATGTAATAAAACCAGATCCAGCTATAAAATGCATCATTCTTTTTTGTTTTAGACAACATTTCATGCACTGTTAAACATGTTAAAGCAAGTTGCAAGTGAAAATCTATGTCTCGGAATTAGTTTGCCTTACTGTGATTTGACCTCTCTGCTGGCTGAGATAAGCTCATTTTCATCGTCCAATTCAAAAGTGATAAAAACAGATCCAGACATAAAATGCATCATTCTTTTTTGTTTTAGACATCATTTCATGCACTGTTAAACATGTTAAAGGAAGTTGCAAGTGATAATCTATGTCTCTGACTGAGTTTGCATTACTGTGATTTGACCTCTCTGCTGGCTGAGATAAGCTCATTTTCAACGTCCAATTTAGAATGTAATAAAACCAGATCCAGCTATAAAATGCATCATTCTTTTTTGTTTTAGACAACATTTCATGCACTGTTAAACATGTTAAAGCAAGTTGCAAGTGAAAATCTATGTCTCTGACTGAGTTTGCATTACTGTGATTTGACCTCTCTGCTGGCTGAGATAAGCTCATTTTCAATGTCCAATTCAGAATGTAATAAAACCAGATCCAGCTATAAAATGCATCATTCTTTTTTGTTTTAGACAACATTTCATGCACTGTTAAACATGTTAAAGCAAGTTGCAAGTGAAAATCTATGTCTCTGACTGAGTTTGCATTACTGTGATTTGACCTCTCTGCTGGCTGAGATAAGCTCATTTTCATCGTCCAATTCAAAAGTGATAAAAACAGATCCAGACATAAAATGCATCATTCTTTTTTGTTTTAGACAACATTTCATGCACTGTTAAACATGTTAAAGGAAGTTGCAAGTGAAAATCTATGTCTCTGACTGAGTTTGCATTACTGTGATTTGACCTCTCTGCTGGCTGAGATAAGCTCATTTTCAACGTCCAATTTAGAATGTAATAAAACCAGATCCAGCTATAAAATGCATCATTCTTTTTTGTTTTAGACAACATTTCATGCACTGTTAAACATGTTAAAGCAAGTTGCAAGTGAAAATCTATGTCTCTGACTGAGTTTGCATTACTGTGATTTGACCTCTCTGCTGGCTGAGATAAGCTCATTTTCAATGTCCAATTCAGAATGCAATAAAACAAGATCCAGCTATAAAATTCATCATTCTTTTTTGTTTTAGACAACATTTCATGCACTGTTAAACATGTTAAAGCAAGTTGCAAGTGAAAATCTATGTCCCTGACTGAGTTTGCAATACTGTGATTTGACCTCTCTGCTGGCTGAGATAAGCTCATTTTCAACGTCCATTTCAGAAAATGATAAAAACAGATCCAGCCATAACATGGATCATTTTTTTTGTTTTAGACAACATTTCATGCACTGTTAAACATGTTAAAGCAAGTTGCAAGTGAAAATCTATGTCTCTGACTGAGTTTGCATTACTGTGATTTGACCTCTCTGCTGGCTGAGATAAGCTCATTTTCAACGTCCAATTCAGAATGTAATAAAACCAGATCCAGCTATAAAATGCATCATTCTTTTTTGTTTTAGACAACATTTCATGCACTGTTAAACATGTTAAAGCAAGTTGCAAGTGAAAATCTATGTCTCTGACTGAGTTTGCATTACTGTGATTTGACCTCTCTGCTGGCTGAGATAAGCTCATTTTCAACGTCCAATTTAGAATGTAATAAAACCAGACCCAGCTATAAAATGCATCATTTTTTTTTGTTTTAGACAACATTTCATGCACTGTTAAACATGTTAAAGCAAGTTGCAAGTGAAAATCTATGTCTCTGACTGAGTTTGCATTACTGTGATTTGACCTCTCTGCTGGCTGAGATAAGCTCATTTTCAACGTCCAATTCAGAATGTAATAAAACCAGATCCAGCCATAAAATGCATTATTCTTTTTTGTTTTAGACAACATTTCATGCACTGTTAAACATGTTAAAGCAAGTTGCAAGTGAAAATATATGTCTCTGACTGAGTTTGCATTACTGTGATTTGACCTCTCTGCTGGCTGAGATAAGCTCATTTTCAACGTCCAATTCAGAATGTAATAAAACCAGATCCAGCCATAAAATGCATCATTCTTTTTTGTTTTAGACAACATTTCATGCACTGTTAAACATGTTAAAGCAAGTTGCAAGTGAAAATCTATGTCTCTGACTGAGTTTGCATTACTGTGATTTGACCTCTCTGCTGGCTGAGATAAGCTCATTTTCAATGTCCAATTCAGAATGTAATAAAACCAGATCCAGCTATAAAATGCATCATTCTTTTTTGTTTTAGACAACATTTCATGCACTGTTAAACATGTTAAAGCAAGTTGCAAGTGAAAATCTATGTCTCTGACTGAGTTTGCATTACTGTGATTTGACCTCTCTGCTGGCTGAGATAAGCTCATTTTCATCGTCCAATTCAAAAGTGATAAAAACAGATCCAGACATAAAATGCATCATTCTTTTTTGTTTTAGACAACATTTCATGCACTGTTAAACATGTTAAAGGAAGTTGCAAGTGAAAATCTATGTCTCTGACTGAGTTTGCATTACTGTGATTTGACCTCTCTGCTGGCTGAGATAAGCTCATTTTCAACGTCCAATTCAGAATGCAATAAAACCAGATCCAGCTATAAAATGCATCATTCTTTTTTGTTTTAGACAACATTTCATGCACTGTTAAACATGTTAAAGCAAGTTGCAAGAGAAAATCTATGTCCCTGACTGAGTTTGCATTACTGTGATTTGACCTCTCTGCTGGCTGAGATAAGCTCATTTTCAACGTCCATTTCAGAAAATGATAAAAACAGATCCAGCCATAAAATGCATCATTTTTTTGTTTTAGACAACATTTCATGCACTGTTAAACATGTAAAACAAGTTGCAAGTGAAAATCTATGTCTCTGACTGAGTTTGCATTACTGTGATTTGACCTCTCTGCTGGCTGAGATAAGCTCATTTTCAACGTCCAATTCAGAATGCAATAAAACCAGATCCAGCTATAAAATGCATCATTCTTTTTTGTTTTAGACAACATTTCATGCACTGTTAAACTTGTTAAAGCAAGTTGCAAGTGAAAATCTATGTCCCTGACTGAGTTTGCATTACTGTGATTTGACCTCTCTGCTGGCTGAGATAAGCTCATTTTCAACGTCCATTTCAGAAAATGATAAAACCAGATCCAGCTATAAAATGCATCATTCTTTTTTGTTTTAGACAACATTTCATGCACTGTTAAACATGTTAAAGCAAGTTGCAAGTGAAAATCTATGTCTCTGACTGAGTTTGCATTACTGTGATTTGACCTCTCTGCTGGCTGAGATAAGCTCATTTTCAATGTCCAATTCAGAATGTAATAAAACCAGATCCAGCTATAAAATGCATCATTCTTTTTTGTTTTAGACAACATTTCATGCACTGTTAAACATGTTAAAGCAAGTTGCAAGTGAAAATCTATGTCTCTGACTGAGTTTGCATTACTGTGATTTGACCTCTCTGCTGGCTGAGATAAGCTCATTTTCATCGTCCAATTCAAAAGTGATAAAAACAGATCCAGACATAAAATGCATCATTCTTTTTTGTTTTAGACAACATTTCATGCACTGTTAAACATGTTAAAGGAAGTTGCAAGTGAAAATCTATGTCTCTGACTGAGTTTGCATTACTGTGATTTGACCTCTCTGCTGGCTGAGATAAGCTCATTTTCAACGTCCAATTTAGAATGTAATAAAACCAGATCCAGCTATAAAATGCATCATTCTTTTTTGTTTTAGACAACATTTCATGCACTGTTAAACATGTTAAAGCAAGTTGCAAGTGAAAATCTATGTCTCTGACTGAGTTTGCATTACTGTGATTTGACCTCTCTGCTGGCTGAGATAAGCTCATTTTCAACGTCCAATTCAGAATGCAATAAAACAAGATCCAGCTATAAAATTCATCATTCTTTTTTGTTTTAGACAACATTTCATGCACTGTTAAACATGTTAAAGCAAGTTGCAAGTGAAAATCTATGTCCCTGACTGAGTTTGCATTACTGTGATTTGACCTCTCTGCTGGCTGAGATAAGCTCATTTTCATCGTCCAATTCAAAAGTGATAAAAACAGATCCAGACATAAAATGCATCATTCTTTTTTGTTTTAGACAACATTTCATGCACTGTTAAACATGTTAAAGCAAGTTGCAAGTGAAAATCTATGTCTCTGACTGAGTTTGCATTACTGTGATTTGACCTCTCTGCTGGCTGAGATAAGCTCATTTTCAACGTCCAATTCAGAATGTAATAAAACCAGATCCAGCTATAAAATGCATCATTCTTTTTTGTTTTAGACAACATTTCATGCACTGTTAAACATGTTAAAGCAAGTTGCAAGTGAAAATCTATGTCTCTGACTGAGTTTGCATTACTGTGATTTGACCTCTCTGCTGGCTGAGATAAGCTCATTTTCAACGTCCAATTTAGAATGTAATAAAACCAGACCCAGCTATAAAATGCATCATTCTTTTTTGTTTTAGACAACATTTCATGCACTGTTAAACATGTTAAAGCAAGTTGCAAGTGAAAATCTATGTCTCTGACTGAGTTTGCATTACTGTGATTTGACCTCTCTGCTGGCTGAGATAAGCTCATTTTCAACGTCCAATTCAGAATGTAATAAAACCAGATCCAGCCATAAAATGCATCATTCTTTTTTGTTTTAGACAACATTTCATGCACTGTTAAACATGTTAAAGCAAGTTGCAAGTGAAAATCTATGTCTCTGACTGAGTTTGCATTACTGTGATTTGACCTCTCTGCTGGCTGAGATAAGCTCATTTTCATCGTCCAATTCAAAAGTGATAAAAACAGATCCAGACATAAAATGCATCATTCTTTTTTGTTTTAGACAACATTTCATGCACTGTTAAACATGTTAAAGGAAGTTGCAAGTGAAAATCTATGTCTCTGACTGAGTTTGCATTACTGTGATTTGACCTCTCTGCTGGCTGAGATAAGCTCATTTTCAACGTCCAATTCAGAATGCAATAAAACCAGATCCAGCTATAAAATGCATCATTCTTTTTTGTTTTAGACAACATTTCATGCACTGTTAAACATGTTAAAGCAAGTTGCAAGAGAAAATCTATGTCCCTGACTGAGTTTGCATTACTGTGATTTGACCTCTCTGCTGGCTGAGATAAGCTCATTTTCAACGTCCATTTCAGAAAATGATAAAAACAGATCCAGCCATAACATGGATCATTCTTTTTTGTTTTAGACAACATTTCATGCACTGTTAAACATGTTAAAGCAAGTTGCAAGTGAAAATCTATGTCTCTGACTGAGTTTGCATTACTGTGATTTGACCTCTCTGCTGGCTGAGATAAGCTCATTTTCAACGTCCAATTCAGAATGTAATAAAACCAGATCCAGCTATAAAATGCATCATTCTTTTTTGTTTTAGACAACATTTCATGCACTGTTAAACATGTTAAAGCAAGTTGCAAGTGAAAATCTATGTCTCTGACTGAGTTTGCATTACTGTGATTTGACCTCTCTGCTGGCTGAGATAAGCTCATTTTCAACGTCCATTTCAGAAAATGATAAAAACAGATCCAGCCATAACATGGATCATTCTTTTTTGTTTTAGACAACATTTCATGCACTGTTAAACATGTTAAAGCAAGTTGCAAGTGAAAATCTATGTCTCTGACTGAGTTTGCATTACTGTGATTTGACCTCTCTGCTGGCTGAGATAAGCTCATTTTCAACGTCCAATTTAGAATGTAATAAAACCAGATCCAGACATAAAATGCATCATTCTTTTTTGTTTTAGACAACATTTCATGCACTGTTAAACATGTTAAAGCAAGTTGCAAGTGAAAATCTATGTCTCTGACTGAGTTTGCATTACTGTGATTTGACCTCTCTGCTGGCTGAGATAAGCTCATTTTCAACGTCCAATTTAGAATGTAATAAAACCAGATCCAGCCATAAAATGCATCATTTTTTTGTTTTAGACAACATTTCATGCACTGTTAAACATGTAAAACAAGTTGCAAGTGAAAATCTATGTCTCTGACTGAGTTTGCATTACTGTGATTTGACCTCTCTGCTGGCTGAGATAAGCTCATTTTCAACGTCCAATTCAGAATGCAATAAAACCAGATCCAGCTATAAAATGCATCATTCTTTTTTGTTTTAGACAACATTTCATGCACTGTTAAACATGTTAAAGCAAGTTGCAAGTGAAAATCTATGTCTCTGACTGAGTTTGCATTACTGTGATTTGACCTCTCTGCTGGCTGAGATAAGCTCATTTTCAACGTCCATTTCAGAAAATGATAAAAACAGATCCAGCCATAACATGGATCATTCTTTTTTGTTTTAGACAACATTTCATGCACTGTTAAACATGTTAAAGCAAGTTGCAAGTGAAAATCTATGTCTCTGACTGAGTTTGCATTACTGTGATTTGACCTCTCTGCTGGCTGAGATAAGCTCATTTTCAACGTCCAATTTAGAATGTAATAAAACCAGATCCAGACATAAAATGCATCATTCTTTTTTGTTTTAGACAACATTTCATGCACTGTTAAACATGTTAAAGCAAGTTGCAAGTGAAAATCTATGTCTCTGACTGAGTTTGCATTACTGTGATTTGACCTCTCTGCTGGCTGAGATAAGCTCATTTTCAACGTCCAATTTAGAATGTAATAAAACCAGATCCAGCCATAAAATGCATCATTTTTTTGTTTTAGACAACATTTCATGCACTGTTAAACATGTAAAACAAGTTGCAAGTGAAAATCTATGTCTCTGACTGAGTTTGCATTACTGTGATTTGACCTCTCTGCTGGCTGAGATAAGCTCATTTTCAACGTCCAATTCAGAATGCAATAAAACCAGATCCAGCTATAAAATGCATCATTCTTTTTTGTTTTAGACAACATTTCATGCACTGTTAAACATGTTAAAGCAAGTTGCAAGTGAAAATCTATGTCTCTGACTGAGTTTGCATTACTGTGATTTGACCTCTCTGCTGGCTGAGATAAGCTCATTTTCAACGTCCAATTCAGAATGTAATAAAACCAGATCCAGCCATAAAATGCATCATTCTTTTTTGTTTTAGACAACATTTCATGCACTGTTAAACATGTTAAAGCAAGTTGCAAGTGAAAATCTATGTCTCTGACTGAGTTTGCATTACTGTGATTTGACCTCTCTGCTGGCTGAGATAAGCTCATTTTCAATGTCCAATTCAGAATGTAATAAAACCAGATCCAGCTATAAAATGCATCATTCTTTTTTGTTTTAGACAACATTTCATGCACTGTTAAACATGTTAAAGCAAGTTGCAAGTGAAAATCTATGTCTCTGACTGAGTTTGCATTACTGTGATTTGACCTCTCTGCTGGCTGAGATAAGCTCATTTTCATCGTCCAATTCAAAAGTGATAAAAACAGATCCAGACATAAAATGCATCATTCTTTTTTGTTTTAGACAACATTTCATGCACTGTTAAACATGTTAAAGGAAGTTGCAAGTGAAAATCTATGTCTCTGACTGAGTTTGCATTACTGTGATTTGACCTCTCTGCTGGCTGAGATAAGCTCATTTTCAACGTCCAATTCAGAATGCAATAAAACCAGATCCAGCTATAAAATGCATCATTCTTTTTTGTTTTAGACAACATTTCATGCACTGTTAAACATGTTAAAGCAAGTTGCAAGAGAAAATCTATGTCCCTGACTGAGTTTGCATTACTGTGATTTGACCTCTCTGCTGGCTGAGATAAGCTCATTTTCAACGTCCATTTCAGAAAATGATAAAAACAGATCCAGCCATAACATGGATCATTCTTTTTTGTTTTAGACAACATTTCATGCACTGTTAAACATGTTAAAGCAAGTTGCAAGTGAAAATCTATGTCTCTGACTGAGTTTGCATTACTGTGATTTGACCTCTCTGCTGGCTGAGATAAGCTCATTTTCAACGTCCAATTTAGAATGTAATAAAACCAGATCCAGACATAAAATGCATCATTCTTTTTTGTTTTAGACAACATTTCATGCACTGTTAAACATGTTAAAGCAAGTTGCAAGTGAAAATCTATGTCTCTGACTGAGTTTGCATTACTGTGATTTGACCTCTCTGCTGGCTGAGATAAGCTCATTTTCAACGTCCAATTTAGAATGTAATAAAACCAGATCCAGCCATAAAATGCATCATTTTTTTTGTTTTAGACAACATTTCATGCACTGTTAAACATGTAAAACAAGTTGCAAGTGAAAATCTATGTCTCTGACTGAGTTTGCATTACTGTGATTTGACCTCTCTGCTGGCTGAGATAAGCTCATTTTCAACGTCCAATTCAGAATGCAATAAAACCAGATCCAGCTATAAAATGCATCATTCTTTTTTGTTTTAGACAACATTTCATGCACTGTTAAACTTGTTAAAGCAAGTTGCAAGTGAAAATCTATGTCCCTGACTGAGTTTGCATTACTGTGATTTGACCTCTCTGCTGGCTGAGATAAGCTCATTTTCAACGTCCATTTCAGAAAATGATAAAACCAGATCCAGCTATAAAATGCATCATTCTTTTTTGTTTTAGACAACATTTCATGCACTGTTAAACATGTTAAAGCAAGTTGCAAGTGAAAATCTATGTCTCTGACTGAGTTTGCATTACTGTGATTTGACCTCTCTGCTGGCTGAGATAAGCTCATTTTCAATGTCCAATTCAGAATGTAATAAAACCAGATCCAGCTATAAAATGCATCATTCTTTTTTGTTTTAGACAACATTTCATGCACTGTTAAACATGTTAAAGCAAGTTGCAAGTGAAAATCTATGTCTCTGACTGAGTTTGCATTACTGTGATTTGACCTCTCTGCTGGCTGAGATAAGCTCATTTTCATCGTCCAATTCAAAAGTGATAAAAACAGATCCAGACATAAAATGCATCATTCTTTTTTGTTTTAGACAACATTTCATGCACTGTTAAACATGTTAAAGGAAGTTGCAAGTGAAAATCTATGTCTCTGACTGAGTTTGCATTACTGTGATTTGACCTCTCTGCTGGCTGAGATAAGCTCATTTTCAACGTCCAATTCAGAATGCAATAAAACCAGATCCAGCTATAAAATGCATCATTCTTTTTTGTTTTAGACAACATTTCATGCACTGTTAAACATGTTAAAGCAAGTTGCAAGAGAAAATCTATGTCCCTGACTGAGTTTGCATTACTGTGATTTGACCTCTCTGCTGGCTGAGATAAGCTCATTTTCAACGTCCATTTCAGAAAATGATAAAAACAGATCCAGCCATAACATGGATCATTCTTTTTTGTTTTAGACAACATTTCATGCACTGTTAAACATGTTAAAGCAAGTTGCAAGTGAAAATCTATGTCTCTGACTGAGTTTGCATTACTGTGATTTGACCTCTCTGCTGGCTGAGATAAGCTCATTTTCAACGTCCAATTCAGAATGTAATAAAACCAGATCCAGCTATAAAATGCATCATTCTTTTTTGTTTTAGACAACATTTCATGCACTGTTAAACATGTTAAAGCAAGTTGCAAGTGAAAATCTATGTCTCTGACTGAGTTTGCATTACTGTGATTTGACCTCTCTGCTGGCTGAGATAAGCTCATTTTCAACGTCCAATTTAGAATGTAATAAAACCAGATCCAGCTATAAAATGCATCATTCTTTTTTGTTTTAGACAACATTTCATGCACTGTTAAACATGTTAAAGGAAGTTGCAAGTGAAAATCTATGTCTCTGACTGAGTTTGCATTACTGTGATTTGACCTCTCTGCTGGCTGAGATAAGCTCATTTTCAACGTCCAATTTAGAATGTAATAAAACCAGATCCAGCTATAAAATGCATCATTCTTTTTTGTTTTAGACAACATTTCATGCACTGTTAAACATGTTAAAGCAAGTTGCAAGTGAAAATCTATGTCTCTGACTGAGTTTGCATTACTGTGATTTGACCTCTCTGCTGGCTGAGATAAGCTCATTTTCAACGTCCAATTCAGAATGCAATAAAACAAGATCCAGCTATAAAATTCATCATTCTTTTTTGTTTTAGACAACATTTCATGCACTGTTAAACATGTTAAAGCAAGTTGCAAGTGAAAATCTATGTCCCTGACTGAGTTTGCATTACTGTGATTTGACCTCTCTGCTGGCTGAGATAAGCTCATTTTCATCGTCCAATTCAAAAGTGATAAAAACAGATCCAGACATAAAATGCATCATTCTTTTTTGTTTTAGACAACATTTCATGCACTGTTAAACATGTTAAAGGAAGTTGCAAGTGAAAATCTATGTCTCTGACTGAGTTTGCATTACTGTGATTTGACCTCTCTGCTGGCTGAGATAAGCTCATTTTCAACGTCCAATTCAGAATGTAATAAAACCAGATCCAGCCATAAAATGCATCATTCTTTTTTGTTTTAGACAACATTTCATGCACTGTTAAACATGTTAAAGCAAGTTGCAAGTGAAAATCTATGTCTCTGACTGAGTTTGCATTACTGTGATTTGACCTCTCTGCTGGCTGAGATAAGCTCATTTTCAATGTCCAATTCAGAATGTAATAAAACCAGATCCAGCTATAAAATGCATCATTCTTTTTTGTTTTAGACAACATTTCATGCACTGTTAAACATGTTAAAGCAAGTTGCAAGTGAAAATCTATGTCTCTGACTGAGTTTGCATTACTGTGATTTGACCTCTCTGCTGGCTGAGATAAGCTCATTTTCATCGTCCAATTCAAAAGTGATAAAAACAGATCCAGACATAAAATGCATCATTCTTTTTTGTTTTAGACAACATTTCATGCACTGTTAAACATGTTAAAGGAAGTTGCAAGTGAAAATCTATGTCTCTGACTGAGTTTGCATTACTGTGATTTGACCTCTCTGCTGGCTGAGATAAGCTCATTTTCAACGTCCAATTCAGAATGCAATAAAACCAGATCCAGCTATAAAATGCATCATTCTTTTTTGTTTTAGACAACATTTCATGCACTGTTAAACATGTTAAAGCAAGTTGCAAGAGAAAATCTATGTCCCTGACTGAGTTTGCATTACTGTGATTTGACCTCTCTGCTGGCTGAGATAAGCTCATTTTCAACGTCCATTTCAGAAAATGATAAAAACAGATCCAGCCATAACATGGATCATTCTTTTTTGTTTTAGACAACATTTCATGCACTGTTAAACATGTTAAAGCAAGTTGCAAGTGAAAATCTATGTCTCTGACTGAGTTTGCATTACTGTGATTTGACCTCTCTGCTGGCTGAGATAAGCTCATTTTCAACGTCCAATTTAGAATGTAATAAAACCAGATCCAGACATAAAATGCATCATTCTTTTTTGTTTTAGACAACATTTCATGCACTGTTAAACATGTTAAAGCAAGTTGCAAGTGAAAATCTATGTCTCTGACTGAGTTTGCATTACTGTGATTTGACCTCTCTGCTGGCTGAGATAAGCTCATTTTCAACGTCCAATTTAGAATGTAATAAAACCAGATCCAGCCATAAAATGCATCATTTTTTTTGTTTTAGACAACATTTCATGCACTGTTAAACATGTAAAACAAGTTGCAAGTGAAAATCTATGTCTCTGACTGAGTTTGCATTACTGTGATTTGACCTCTCTGCTGGCTGAGATAAGCTCATTTTCAACGTCCAATTCAGAATGCAATAAAACCAGATCCAGCTATAAAATGCATCATTCTTTTTTGTTTTAGACAACATTTCATGCACTGTTAAACTTGTTAAAGCAAGTTGCAAGTGAAAATCTATGTCCCTGACTGAGTTTGCATTACTGTGATTTGACCTCTCTGCTGGCTGAGATAAGCTCATTTTCAACGTCCATTTCAGAAAATGATAAAACCAGATCCAGCTATAAAATGCATCATTCTTTTTTGTTTTAGACAACATTTCATGCACTGTTAAACATGTTAAAGCAAGTTGCAAGTGAAAATCTATGTCTCTGACTGAGTTTGCATTACTGTGATTTGACCTCTCTGCTGGCTGAGATAAGCTCATTTTCAATGTCCAATTCAGAATGTAATAAAACCAGATCCAGCTATAAAATGCATCATTCTTTTTTGTTTTAGACAACATTTCATGCACTGTTAAACATGTTAAAGCAAGTTGCAAGTGAAAATCTATGTCTCTGACTGAGTTTGCATTACTGTGATTTGACCTCTCTGCTGGCTGAGATAAGCTCATTTTCATCGTCCAATTCAAAAGTGATAAAAACAGATCCAGACATAAAATGCATCATTCTTTTTTGTTTTAGACAACATTTCATGCACTGTTAAACATGTTAAAGGAAGTTGCAAGTGAAAATCTATGTCTCTGACTGAGTTTGCATTACTGTGATTTGACCTCTCTGCTGGCTGAGATAAGCTCATTTTCAACGTCCAATTCAGAATGCAATAAAACCAGATCCAGCTATAAAATGCATCATTCTTTTTTGTTTTAGACAACATTTCATGCACTGTTAAACATGTTAAAGCAAGTTGCAAGAGAAAATCTATGTCCCTGACTGAGTTTGCATTACTGTGATTTGACCTCTCTGCTGGCTGAGATAAGCTCATTTTCAACGTCCATTTCAGAAAATGATAAAAACAGATCCAGCCATAACATGGATCATTCTTTTTTGTTTTAGACAACATTTCATGCACTGTTAAACATGTTAAAGCAAGTTGCAAGTGAAAATCTATGTCTCTGACTGAGTTTGCATTACTGTGATTTGACCTCTCTGCTGGCTGAGATAAGCTCATTTTCAACGTCCAATTCAGAATGTAATAAAACCAGATCCAGCTATAAAATGCATCATTCTTTTTTGTTTTAGACAACATTTCATGCACTGTTAAACATGTTAAAGCAAGTTGCAAGTGAAAATCTATGTCTCTGACTGAGTTTGCATTACTGTGATTTGACCTCTCTGCTGGCTGAGATAAGCTCATTTTCAACGTCCAATTTAGAATGTAATAAAACCAGATCCAGCTATAAAATGCATCATTCTTTTTTGTTTTAGACAACATTTCATGCACTGTTAAACATGTTAAAGGAAGTTGCAAGTGAAAATCTATGTCTCTGACTGAGTTTGCATTACTGTGATTTGACCTCTCTGCTGGCTGAGATAAGCTCATTTTCAACGTCCAATTTAGAATGTAATAAAACCAGATCCAGCTATAAAATGCATCATTCTTTTTTGTTTTAGACAACATTTCATGCACTGTTAAACATGTTAAAGCAAGTTGCAAGTGAAAATCTATGTCTCTGACTGAGTTTGCATTACTGTGATTTGACCTCTCTGCTGGCTGAGATAAGCTCATTTTCAACGTCCAATTCAGAATGCAATAAAACAAGATCCAGCTATAAAATTCATCATTCTTTTTTGTTTTAGACAACATTTCATGCACTGTTAAACATGTTAAAGCAAGTTGCAAGTGAAAATCTATGTCCCTGACTGAGTTTGCATTACTGTGATTTGACCTCTCTGCTGGCTGAGATAAGCTCATTTTCATCGTCCAATTCAAAAGTGATAAAAACAGATCCAGACATAAAATGCATCATTCTTTTTTGTTTTAGACAACATTTCATGCACTGTTAAACATGTTAAAGGAAGTTGCAAGTGAAAATCTATGTCTCTGACTGAGTTTGCATTACTGTGATTTGACCTCTCTGCTGGCTGAGATAAGCTCATTTTCAACGTCCAATTTAGAATGTAATAAAACCAGATCCAGCTATAAAATGCATCATTCTTTTTTGTTTTAGACAACATTTCATGCACTGTTAAACATGTTAAAGCAAGTTGCAAGTGAAAATCTATGTCTCTGACTGAGTTTGCATTACTGTGATTTGACCTCTCTGCTGGCTGAGATAAGCTCATTTTCAACGTCCAATTCAGAATGTAATAAAACCAGATCCAGCTATAAAATGCATCATTCTTTTTTGTTTTAGACAACATTTCATGCACTGTTAAACATGTTAAAGCAAGTTGCAAGTGAAAATCTATGTCTCTGACTGAGTTTGCATTACTGTGATTTGACCTCTCTGCTGGCTGAGATAAGCTCATTTTCAACGTCCATTTCAGAAAATGATAAAAACAGATCCAGCCATAACATGGATCATTCTTTTTTGTTTTAGACAACATTTCATGCACTGTTAAACATGTTAAAGCAAGTTGCAAGTGAAAATCTATGTCTCTGACTGAGTTTGCATTACTGTGATTTGACCTCTCTGCTGGCTGAGATAAGCTCATTTTCAACGTCCAATTCAGAATGTAATAAAACCAGATCCAGCTATAAAATGCATCATTCTTTTTTGTTTTAGACAACATTTCATGCACTGTTAAACATGTTAAAGCAAGTTGCAAGTGAAAATCTATGTCCCTGACTGAGTTTGCATTACTGTGATTTGACCTCTCTGCTGGCTGAGATAAGCTCATTTTCAACGTCCATTTCAGAAAATGATAAAAACAGATCCAGCCATAACATGGATCATTCTTTTTTGTTTTAGACAACATTTCATGCACTGTTAAACATGTTAAAGCAAGTTGCAAGTGAAAATCTATGTCTCTGACTGAGTTTGCATTACTGTGATTTGACCTCTCTGCTGGCTGAGATAAGCTCATTTTCAACGTCCAATTTAGAATGTAATAAAACCAGATCCAGACATAAAATGCATCATTCTTTTTTGTTTTAGACAACATTTCATGCACTGTTAAACATGTTAAAGCAAGTTGCAAGTGAAAATCTATGTCTCTGACTGAGTTTGCATTACTGTGATTTGACCTCTCTGCTGGCTGAGATAAGCTCATTTTCAACGTCCAATTTAGAATGTAATAAAACCAGATCCAGCCATAAAATGCATCATTTTTTTTGTTTTAGACAACATTTCATGCACTGTTAAACATGTAAAACAAGTTGCAAGTGAAAATCTATGTCTCTGACTGAGTTTGCATTACTGTGATTTGACCTCTCTGCTGGCTGAGATAAGCTCATTTTCAACGTCCAATTCAGAATGCAATAAAACCAGATCCAGCTATAAAATGCATCATTCTTTTTTGTTTTAGACAACATTTCATGCACTGTTAAACTTGTCAAAGCAAGTTGCAAGTGAAAATCTATGTCCCTGACTGAGTTTGCATTACTGTGATTTGACCTCTCTGCTGGCTGAGATAAGCTCATTTTCAACGTCCATTTCAGAAAATGATAAAACCAGATCCAGCTATAAAATGCATCATTCTTTTTTGTTTTAGACAACATTTCATGCACTGTTAAACATGTTAAAGCAAGTTGCAAGTGAAAATCTATGTCTCTGACTGAGTTTGCATTACTGTGATTTGACCTCTCTGCTGGCTGAGATAAGCTCATTTTCAATGTCCAATTCAGAATGTAATAAAACCAGATCCAGCTATAAAATGCATCATTCTTTTTTGTTTTAGACAACATTTCATGCACTGTTAAACATGTTAAAGCAAGTTGCAAGTGAAAATCTATGTCTCTGACTGAGTTTGCATTACTGTGATTTGACCTCTCTGCTGGCTGAGATAAGCTCATTTTCATCGTCCAATTCAAAAGTGATAAAAACAGATCCAGACATAAAATGCATCATTCTTTTTTGTTTTAGACAACATTTCATGCACTGTTCAACATGTTAAAGGAAGTTGCAAGTGAAAATCTATGTCTCTGACTGAGTTTGCATTACTGTGATTTGACCTCTCTGCTGGCTGAGATAAGCTCATTTTCAACGTCCAATTTAGAATGTAATAAAACCAGATCCAGCTATAAAATGCATCATTCTTTTTTGTTTTAGACAACATTTCATGCACTGTTAAACATGTTAAAGCAAGTTGCAAGTGAAAATCTATGTCTCTGACTGAGTTTGCATTACTGTGATTTGACCTCTCTGCTGGCTGAGATAAGCTCATTTTCAACGTCCAATTCAGAATGCAATAAAACAAGATCCAGCTATAAAATTCATCATTCTTTTTTGTTTTAGACAACATTTCATGCACTGTTAAACATGTTAAAGCAAGTTGCAAGTGAAAATCTATGTCCCTGACTGAGTTTGCATTACTGTGATTTGACCTCTCTGCTGGCTGAGATAAGCTCATTTTCATCGTCCAATTCAAAAGTGATAAAAACAGATCCAGACATAAAATGCATCATTCTTTTTTGTTTTAGACAACATTTCATGCACTGTTAAACATGTTAAAGCAAGTTGCAAGTTAAAATCTATGTCTCTGACTGAGTTTGCATTACTGTGATTTGACCTCTCTGCTGGCTGAGATAAGCTCATTTTCAACGTCCAATTCAGAATGTAATAAAACCAGATCCAGCTATAAAATGCATCATTCTTTTTTGTTTTAGACAACATTTCATGCACTGTTAAACATGTTAAAGCAAGTTGCAAGTGAAAATCTATGTCTCTGACTGAGTTTGCATTACTGTGATTTGACCTCTCTGCTGGCTGAGATAAGCTCATTTTCAACGTCCAATTTAGAATGTAATAAAACCAGACCCAGCTATAAAATGCATCATTCTTTTTTGTTTTAGACAACATTTCATGCACTGTTAAACATGTTAAAGCAAGTTGCAAGTGAAAATCTATGTCTCTGACTGAGTTTGCATTACTGTGATTTGACCTCTCTGCTGGCTGAGATAAGCTCATTTTCAACGTCCAATTCAGAATGTAATAAAACCAGATCCAGCCATAAAATGCATCATTCTTTTTTGTTTTAGACAACATTTCATGCACTGTTAAACATGTTAAAGCAAGTTGCAAGTGAAAATCTATGTCTCTGACTGAGTTTGCATTACTGTGATTTGACCTCTCTGCTGGCTGAGATAAGCTCATTTTCATCGTCCAATTCAAAAGTGATAAAAACAGATCCAGACATAAAATGCATCATTCTTTTTTGTTTTAGACAACATTTCATGCACTGTTAAACATGTTAAAGGAAGTTGCAAGTGAAAATCTATGTCTCTGACTGAGTTTGCATTACTGTGATTTGACCTCTCTGCTGGCTGAGATAAGCTCATTTTCAACGTCCAATTCAGAATGCAATAAAACCAGATCCAGCTATAAAATGCATCATTCTTTTTTGTTTTAGACAACATTTCATGCACTGTTAAACATGTTAAAGCAAGTTGCAAGAGAAAATCTATGTCCCTGACTGAGTTTGCATTACTGTGATTTGACCTCTCTGCTGGCTGAGATAAGCTCATTTTCAACGTCCATTTCAGAAAATGATAAAAACAGATCCAGCCATAACATGGATCATTCTTTTTTGTTTTAGACAACATTTCATGCACTGTTAAACATGTTAAAGCAAGTTGCAAGTGAAAATCTATGTCTCTGACTGAGTTTGCATTACTGTGATTTGACCTCTCTGCTGGCTGAGATAAGCTCATTTTCAACGTTCAATTCAGAATGTAATAAAACCAGATCCAGCTATAAAATGCATCATTCTTTTTTGTTTTAGACAACATTTCATGCACTGTTAAACATGTTAAAGCAAGTTGCAAGTGAAAATCTATGTCTCTGACTGAGTTTGCATTACTGTGATTTGACCTCTCTGCTGGCTGAGATAAGCTCATTTTCAACGTCCATTTCAGAAAATGATAAAAACAGATCCAGCCATAACATGGATCATTCTTTTTTGTTTTAGACAACATTTCATGCACTGTTAAACATGTTAAAGCAAGTTGCAAGTGAAAATCTATGTCTCTGACTGAGTTTGCATTACTGTGATTTGACCTCTCTGCTGGCTGAGATAAGCTCATTTTCAACGTCCAATTTAGAATGTAATAAAACCAGATCCAGACATAAAATGCATCATTCTTTTTTGTTTTAGACAACATTTCATGCACTGTTAAACATGTTAAAGCAAGTTGCAAGTGAAAATCTATGTCTCTGACTGAGTTTGCATTACTGTGATTTGACCTCTCTGCTGGCTGAGATAAGCTCATTTTCAACGTCCAATTTAGAATGTAATAAAACCAGACCCAGCTATAAAATGCATCATTCTTTTTTGTTTTAGACAACATTTCATGCACTGTTAAACATGTTAAAGCAAGTTGCAAGTGAAAATCTATGTCTCTGACTGAGTTTGCATTACTGTGATTTGACCTCTCTGCTGGCTGAGATAAGCTCATTTTCAACGTCCAATTCAGAATGTAATAAAACCAGATCCAGCCATAAAATGCATCATTCTTTTTTGTTTTAGACAACATTTCATGCACTGTTAAACATGTTAAAGCAAGTTGCAAGTGAAAATCTATGTCTCTGACTGAGTTTGCATTACTGTGATTTGACCTCTCTGCTGGCTGAGATAAGCTCATTTTCATCGTCCAATTCAAAAGTGATAAAAACAGATCCAGACATAAAATGCATCATTCTTTTTTGTTTTAGACAACATTTCATGCACTGTTAAACATGTTAAAGGAAGTTGCAAGTGAAAATCTATGTCTCTGACTGAGTTTGCATTACTGTGATTTGACCTCTCTGCTGGCTGAGATAAGCTCATTTTCAACGTCCAATTCAGAATGCAATAAAACCAGATCCAGCTATAAAATGCATCATTCTTTTTTGTTTTAGACAACATTTCATGCACTGTTAAACATGTTAAAGCAAGTTGCAAGAGAAAATCTATGTCCCTGACTGAGTTTGCATTACTGTGATTTGACCTCTCTGCTGGCTGAGATAAGCTCATTTTCAACGTCCATTTCAGAAAATGATAAAAACAGATCCAGCCATAACATGGATCATTCTTTTTTGTTTTAGACAACATTTCATGCACTGTTAAACATGTTAAAGCAAGTTGCAAGTGAAAATCTATGTCTCTGACTGAGTTTGCATTACTGTGATTTGACCTCTCTGCTGGCTGAGATAAGCTCATTTTCAACGTCCAATTCAGAATGTAATAAAACCAGATCCAGCTATAAAATGCATCATTCTTTTTTGTTTTAGACAACATTTCATGCACTGTTAAACATGTTAAAGCAAGTTGCAAGTGAAAATCTATGTCTCTGACTGAGTTTGCATTACTGTGATTTGACCTCTCTGCTGGCTGAGATAAGCTCATTTTCAACGTCCATTTCAGAAAATGATAAAAACAGATCCAGCCATAACATGGATCATTCTTTTTTGTTTTAGACAACATTTCATGCACTGTTAAACATGTTAAAGCAAGTTGCAAGTGAAAATCTATGTCTCTGACTGAGTTTGCATTACTGTGATTTGACCTCTCTGCTGGCTGAGATAAGCTCATTTTCAACGTCCAATTTAGAATGTAATAAAACCAGATCCAGACATAAAATGCATCATTCTTTTTTGTTTTAGACAACATTTCATGCACTGTTAAACATGTTAAAGCAAGTTGCAAGTGAAAATCTATGTCTCTGACTGAGTTTGCATTACTGTGATTTGACCTCTCTGCTGGCTGAGATAAGCTCATTTTCAACGTCCATTTCAGAAAATGATAAAAACAGATCCAGCCATAACATGGATCATTCTTTTTTGTTTTAGACAACATTTCATGCACTGTTAAACATGTTAAAGCAAGTTGCAAGTGAAAATCTATGTCTCTGACTGAGTTTGCATTACTGTGATTTGACCTCTCTGCTGGCTGAGATAAGCTCATTTTCAACGTCCAATTCAGAATGTAATAAAACCAGATCCAGCTATAAAATGCATCATTCTTTTTTGTTTTAGACAACATTTCATGCACTGTTAAACATGTTAAAGCAAGTTGCAAGTGAAAATCTATGTCCCTGACTGAGTTTGCATTACTGTGATTTGACCTCTCTGCTGGCTGAGATAAGCTCATTTTCAACGTCCATTTCAGAAAATGATAAAAACAGATCCAGCCATAACATGGATCATTCTTTTTTGTTTTAGACAACATTTCATGCACTGTTAAACATGTTAAAGCAAGTTGCAAGTGAAAATCTATGTCTCTGACTGAGTTTGCATTACTGTGATTTGACCTCTCTGCTGGCTGAGATAAGCTCATTTTCAACGTCCAATTTAGAATGTAATAAAACCAGATCCAGACATAAAATGCATCATTCTTTTTTGTTTTAGACAACATTTCATGCACTGTTAAACATGTTAAAGCAAGTTGCAAGTGAAAATCTATGTCTCTGACTGAGTTTGCATTACTGTGATTTGACCTCTCTGCTGGCTGAGATAAGCTCATTTTCAACGTCCAATTTAGAATGTAATAAAACCAGATCCAGCCATAAAATGCATCATTTTTTTTGTTTTAGACAACATTTCATGCACTGTTAAACATGTAAAACAAGTTGCAAGTGAAAATCTATGTCTCTGACTGAGTTTGCATTACTGTGATTTGACCTCTCTGCTGGCTGAGATAAGCTCATTTTCAACGTCCAATTCAGAATGCAATAAAACCAGATCCAGCTATAAAATGCATCATTCTTTTTTGTTTTAGACAACATTTCATGCACTGTTAAACTTGTCAAAGCAAGTTGCAAGTGAAAATCTATGTCCCTGACTGAGTTTGCATTACTGTGATTTGACCTCTCTGCTGGCTGAGATAAGCTCATTTTCAACGTCCATTTCAGAAAATGATAAAACCAGATCCAGCTATAAAATGCATCATTCTTTTTTGTTTTAGACAACATTTCATGCACTGTTAAACATGTTAAAGCAAGTTGCAAGTGAAAATCTATGTCTCTGACTGAGTTTGCATTACTGTGATTTGACCTCTCTGCTGGCTGAGATAAGCTCATTTTCAATGTCCAATTCAGAATGTAATAAAACCAGATCCAGCTATAAAATGCATCATTCTTTTTTGTTTTAGACAACATTTCATGCACTGTTAAACATGTTAAAGCAAGTTGCAAGTGAAAATCTATGTCTCTGACTGAGTTTGCATTACTGTGATTTGACCTCTCTGCTGGCTGAGATAAGCTCATTTTCATCGTCCAATTCAAAAGTGATAAAAACAGATCCAGACATAAAATGCATCATTCTTTTTTGTTTTAGACAACATTTCATGCACTGTTCAACATGTTAAAGGAAGTTGCAAGTGAAAATCTATGTCTCTGACTGAGTTTGCATTACTGTGATTTGACCTCTCTGCTGGCTGAGATAAGCTCATTTTCAACGTCCAATTTAGAATGTAATAAAACCAGATCCAGCTATAAAATGCATCATTCTTTTTTGTTTTAGACAACATTTCATGCACTGTTAAACATGTTAAAGCAAGTTGCAAGTGAAAATCTATGTCTCTGACTGAGTTTGCATTACTGTGATTTGACCTCTCTGCTGGCTGAGATAAGCTCATTTTCAACGTCCAATTCAGAATGCAATAAAACAAGATCCAGCTATAAAATTCATCATTCTTTTTTGTTTTAGACAACATTTCATGCACTGTTAAACATGTTAAAGCAAGTTGCAAGTGAAAATCTATGTCCCTGACTGAGTTTGCATTACTGTGATTTGACCTCTCTGCTGGCTGAGATAAGCTCATTTTCATCGTCCAATTCAAAAGTGATAAAAACAGATCCAGACATAAAATGCATCATTCTTTTTTGTTTTAGACAACATTTCATGCACTGTTAAACATGTTAAAGCAAGTTGCAAGTTAAAATCTATGTCTCTGACTGAGTTTGCATTACTGTGATTTGACCTCTCTGCTGGCTGAGATAAGCTCATTTTCAACGTCCAATTCAGAATGTAATAAAACCAGATCCAGCTATAAAATGCATCATTCTTTTTTGTTTTAGACAACATTTCATGCACTGTTAAACATGTTAAAGCAAGTTGCAAGTGAAAATCTATGTCTCTGACTGAGTTTGCATTACTGTGATTTGACCTCTCTGCTGGCTGAGATAAGCTCATTTTCAACGTCCAATTTAGAATGTAATAAAACCAGACCCAGCTATAAAATGCATCATTCTTTTTTGTTTTAGACAACATTTCATGCACTGTTAAACATGTTAAAGCAAGTTGCAAGTGAAAATCTATGTCTCTGACTGAGTTTGCATTACTGTGATTTGACCTCTCTGCTGGCTGAGATAAGCTCATTTTCAACGTCCAATTCAGAATGTAATAAAACCAGATCCAGCCATAAAATGCATCATTCTTTTTTGTTTTAGACAACATTTCATGCACTGTTAAACATGTTAAAGCAAGTTGCAAGTGAAAATCTATGTCTCTGACTGAGTTTGCATTACTGTGATTTGACCTCTCTGCTGGCTGAGATAAGCTCATTTTCATCGTCCAATTCAAAAGTGATAAAAACAGATCCAGACATAAAATGCATCATTCTTTTTTGTTTTAGACAACATTTCATGCACTGTTAAACATGTTAAAGGAAGTTGCAAGTGAAAATCTATGTCTCTGACTGAGTTTGCATTACTGTGATTTGACCTCTCTGCTGGCTGAGATAAGCTCATTTTCAACGTCCAATTCAGAATGCAATAAAACCAGATCCAGCTATAAAATGCATCATTCTTTTTTGTTTTAGACAACATTTCATGCACTGTTAAACATGTTAAAGCAAGTTGCAAGAGAAAATCTATGTCCCTGACTGAGTTTGCATTACTGTGATTTGACCTCTCTGCTGGCTGAGATAAGCTCATTTTCAACGTCCATTTCAGAAAATGATAAAAACAGATCCAGCCATAACATGGATCATTCTTTTTTGTTTTAGACAACATTTCATGCACTGTTAAACATGTTAAAGCAAGTTGCAAGTGAAAATCTATGTCTCTGACTGAGTTTGCATTACTGTGATTTGACCTCTCTGCTGGCTGAGATAAGCTCATTTTCAACGTCCAATTCAGAATGTAATAAAACCAGATCCAGCTATAAAATGCATCATTCTTTTTTGTTTTAGACAACATTTCATGCACTGTTAAACATGTTAAAGCAAGTTGCAAGTGAAAATCTATGTCTCTGACTGAGTTTGCATTACTGTGATTTGACCTCTCTGCTGGCTGAGATAAGCTCATTTTCAACGTCCATTTCAGAAAATGATAAAAACAGATCCAGCCATAACATGGATCATTCTTTTTTGTTTTAGACAACATTTCATGCACTGTTAAACATGTTAAAGCAAGTTGCAAGTGAAAATCTATGTCTCTGACTGAGTTTGCATTACTGTGATTTGACCTCTCTGCTGGCTGAGATAAGCTCATTTTCAACGTCCAATTTAGAATGTAATAAAACCAGATCCAGACATAAAATGCATCATTCTTTTTTGTTTTAGACAACATTTCATGCACTGTTAAACATGTTAAAGCAAGTTGCAAGTGAAAATCTATGTCTCTGACTGAGTTTGCATTACTGTGATTTGACCTCTCTGCTGGCTGAGATAAGCTCATTTTCAACGTCCAATTTAGAATGTAATAAAACCAGACCCAGCTATAAAATGCATCATTCTTTTTTGTTTTAGACAACATTTCATGCACTGTTAAACATGTTAAAGCAAGTTGCAAGTGAAAATCTATGTCTCTGACTGAGTTTGCATTACTGTGATTTGACCTCTCTGCTGGCTGAGATAAGCTCATTTTCAACGTCCAATTCAGAATGTAATAAAACCAGATCCAGCCATAAAATGCATCATTCTTTTTTGTTTTAGACAACATTTCATGCACTGTTAAACATGTTAAAGCAAGTTGCAAGTGAAAATCTATGTCTCTGACTGAGTTTGCATTACTGTGATTTGACCTCTCTGCTGGCTGAGATAAGCTCATTTTCATCGTCCAATTCAAAAGTGATAAAAACAGATCCAGACATAAAATGCATCATTCTTTTTTGTTTTAGACAACATTTCATGCACTGTTAAACATGTTAAAGGAAGTTGCAAGTGAAAATCTATGTCTCTGACTGAGTTTGCATTACTGTGATTTGACCTCTCTGCTGGCTGAGATAAGCTCATTTTCAACGTCCAATTCAGAATGCAATAAAACCAGATCCAGCTATAAAATGCATCATTCTTTTTTGTTTTAGACAACATTTCATGCACTGTTAAACATGTTAAAGCAAGTTGCAAGAGAAAATCTATGTCCCTGACTGAGTTTGCATTACTGTGATTTGACCTCTCTGCTGGCTGAGATAAGCTCATTTTCAACGTCCATTTCAGAAAATGATAAAAACAGATCCAGCCATAACATGGATCATTCTTTTTTGTTTTAGACAACATTTCATGCACTGTTAAACATGTTAAAGCAAGTTGCAAGTGAAAATCTATGTCTCTGACTGAGTTTGCATTACTGTGATTTGACCTCTCTGCTGGCTGAGATAAGCTCATTTTCAACGTCCAATTCAGAATGTAATAAAACCAGATCCAGCTATAAAATGCATCATTCTTTTTTGTTTTAGACAACATTTCATGCACTGTTAAACATGTTAAAGCAAGTTGCAAGTGAAAATCTATGTCTCTGACTGAGTTTGCATTACTGTGATTTGACCTCTCTGCTGGCTGAGATAAGCTCATTTTCAACGTCCATTTCAGAAAATGATAAAAACAGATCCAGCCATAACATGGATCATTCTTTTTTGTTTTAGACAACATTTCATGCACTGTTAAACATGTTAAAGCAAGTTGCAAGTGAAAATCTATGTCTCTGACTGAGTTTGCATTACTGTGATTTGACCTCTCTGCTGGCTGAGATAAGCTCATTTTCAACGTCCAATTTAGAATGTAATAAAACCAGATCCAGACATAAAATGCATCATTCTTTTTTGTTTTAGACAACATTTCATGCACTGTTAAACATGTTAAAGCAAGTTGCAAGTGAAAATCTATGTCTCTGACTGAGTTTGCATTACTGTGATTTGACCTCTCTGCTGGCTGAGATAAGCTCATTTTCAACGTCCAATTTAGAATGTAATAAAACCAGATCCAGCCATAAAATGCATCATTTTTTTGTTTTAGACAACATTTCATGCACTGTTAAACATGTAAAACAAGTTGCAAGTGAAAATCTATGTCTCTGACTGAGTTTGCATTACTGTGATTTGACCTCTCTGCTGGCTGAGATAAGCTCATTTTCAACGTCCAATTCAGAATGCAATAAAACCAGATCCAGCTATAAAATGCATCATTCTTTTTTGTTTTAGACAACATTTCATGCACTGTTAAACTTGTCAAAGCAAGTTGCAAGTGAAAATCTATGTCCCTGACTGAGTTTGCATTACTGTGATTTGACCTCTCTGCTGGCTGAGATAAGCTCATTTTCAACGTCCATTTCAGAAAATGATAAAACCAGATCCAGCTATAAAATGCATCATTCTTTTTTGTTTTAGACAACATTTCATGCACTGTTAAACATGTTAAAGCAAGTTGCAAGTGAAAATCTATGTCTCTGACTGAGTTTGCATTACTGTGATTTGACCTCTCTGCTGGCTGAGATAAGCTCATTTTCAATGTCCAATTCAGAATGTAATAAAACCAGATCCAGCTATAAAATGCATCATTCTTTTTTGTTTTAGACAACATTTCATGCACTGTTAAACATGTTAAAGCAAGTTGCAAGTGAAAATCTATGTCTCTGACTGAGTTTGCATTACTGTGATTTGACCTCTCTGCTGGCTGAGATAAGCTCATTTTCATCGTCCAATTCAAAAGTGATAAAAACAGATCCAGACATAAAATGCATCATTCTTTTTTGTTTTAGACAACATTTCATGCACTGTTAAACATGTTAAAGGAAGTTGCAAGTGAAAATCTATGTCTCTGACTGAGTTTGCATTACTGTGATTTGACCTCTCTGCTGGCTGAGATAAGCTCATTTTCAACGTCCAATTTAGAATGTAATAAAACCAGATCCAGCTATAAAATGCATCATTCTTTTTTGTTTTAGACAACATTTCATGCACTGTTAAACATGTTAAAGCAAGTTGCAAGTGAAAATCTATGTCTCTGACTGAGTTTGCATTACTGTGATTTGACCTCTCTGCTGGCTGAGATAAGCTCATTTTCAACGTCCAATTCAGAATGCAATAAAACAAGATCCAGCTATAAAATTCATCATTCTTTTTTGTTTTAGACAACATTTCATGCACTGTTAAACATGTTAAAGCAAGTTGCAAGTGAAAATCTATGTCCCTGACTGAGTTTGCATTACTGTGATTTGACCTCTCTGCTGGCTGAGATAAGCTCATTTTCATCGTCCAATTCAAAAGTGATAAAAACAGATCCAGACATAAAATGCATCATTCTTTTTTGTTTTAGACAACATTTCATGCACTGTTAAACATGTTAAAGCAAGTTGCAAGTGAAAATCTATGTCTCTGACTGAGTTTGCATTACTGTGATTTGACCTCTCTGCTGGCTGAGATAAGCTCATTTTCAACGTCCAATTCAGAATGTAATAAAACCAGATCCAGCTATAAAATGCATCATTCTTTTTTGTTTTAGACAACATTTCATGCACTGTTAAACATGTTAAAGCAAGTTGCAAGTGAAAATCTATGTCTCTGACTGAGTTTGCATTACTGTGATTTGACCTCTCTGCTGGCTGAGATAAGCTCATTTTCAATGTCCAATTTAGAATGTAATAAAACCAGACCCAGCTATAAAATGCATCATTCTTTTTTGTTTTAGACAACATTTCATGCACTGTTAAATATGTTAAAGCAAGTTGCAAGTGAAAATCTATGTCTCTGACTGAGTTTGCATTACTGTGATTTGACCTCTCTGCTGGCTGAGATAAGCTCATTTTCAACGTCCAATTTAGAATGTAATAAAACCAGATCCAGCCATAAAATGCATCATTTTTTTGTTTTAGACAACATTTCATGCACTGTTAAACATGTAAAACAAGTTGCAAGTGAAAATCTATGTCTCTGACTGAGTTTGCATTACTGTGATTTGACCTCTCTGCTGGCTGAGATAAGCTCATTTTCAACGTCCAATTCAGAATGCAATAAAACCAGATCCAGCTATAAAATGCATCATTCTTTTTTGTTTTAGACAACATTTCATGCACTGTTAAACTTGTCAAAGCAAGTTGCAAGTGAAAATCTATGTCCCTGACTGAGTTTGCATTACTGTGATTTGACCTCTCTGCTGGCTGAGATAAGCTCATTTTCAACGTCCATTTCAGAAAATGATAAAACCAGATCCAGCTATAAAATGCATCATTCTTTTTTGTTTTAGACAACATTTCATGCACTGTTAAACATGTTAAAGCAAGTTGCAAGTGAAAATCTATGTCTCTGACTGAGTTTGCATTACTGTGATTTGACCTCTCTGCTGGCTGAGATAAGCTCATTTTCAATGTCCAATTCAGAATGTAATAAAACCAGATCCAGCTATAAAATGCATCATTCTTTTTTGTTTTAGACAACATTTCATGCACTGTTAAACATGTTAAAGCAAGTTGCAAGTGAAAATCTATGTCTCTGACTGAGTTTGCATTACTGTGATTTGACCTCTCTGCTGGCTGAGATAAGCTCATTTTCATCGTCCAATTCAAAAGTGATAAAAACAGATCCAGACATAAAATGCATCATTCTTTTTTGTTTTAGACAACATTTCATGCACTGTTAAACATGTTAAAGGAAGTTGCAAGTGAAAATCTATGTCTCTGACTGAGTTTGCATTACTGTGATTTGACCTCTCTGCTGGCTGAGATAAGCTCATTTTCAACGTCCAATTTAGAATGTAATAAAACCAGATCCAGCTATAAAATGCATCATTCTTTTTTGTTTTAGACAACATTTCATGCACTGTTAAACATGTTAAAGCAAGTTGCAAGTGAAAATCTATGTCTCTGACTGAGTTTGCATTACTGTGATTTGACCTCTCTGCTGGCTGAGATAAGCTCATTTTCAACGTCCAATTCAGAATGCAATAAAACAAGATCCAGCTATAAAATTCATCATTCTTTTTTGTTTTAGACAACATTTCATGCACTGTTAAACATGTTAAAGCAAGTTGCAAGTGAAAATCTATGTCCCTGACTGAGTTTGCATTACTGTGATTTGACCTCTCTGCTGGCTGAGATAAGCTCATTTTCATCGTCCAATTCAAAAGTGATAAAAACAGATCCAGACATAAAATGCATCATTCTTTTTTGTTTTAGACAACATTTCATGCACTGTTAAACATGTTAAAGCAAGTTGCAAGTGAAAATCTATGTCTCTGACTGAGTTTGCATTACTGTGATTTGACCTCTCTGCTGGCTGAGATAAGCTCATTTTCAACGTCCAATTCAGAATGTAATAAAACCAGATCCAGCTATAAAATGCATCATTCTTTTTTGTTTTAGACAACATTTCATGCACTGTTAAACATGTTAAAGCAAGTTGCAAGTGAAAATCTATGTCTCTGACTGAGTTTGCATTACTGTGATTTGACCTCTCTGCTGGCTGAGATAAGCTCATTTTCAATGTCCAATTTAGAATGTAATAAAACCAGACCCAGCTATAAAATGCATCATTCTTTTTTGTTTTAGACAACATTTCATGCACTGTTAAATATGTTAAAGCAAGTTGCAAGTGAAAATCTATGTCTCTGACTGAGTTTGCATTACTGTGATTTGACCTCTCTGCTGGCTGAGATAAGCTCATTTTCAACGTCCAATTCAGAATGTAATAAAACCAGATCCAGCCATAAAATGCATCATTCTTTTTTGTTTTAGACAACATTTCATGCACTGTTAAACATGTTAAAGCAAGTTGCAAGTGAAAATCTATGTCTCTGACTGAGTTTGCATTACTGTGATTTGACCTCTCTGCTGGCTGAGATAAGCTCATTTTCAATGTCCAATTCAGAATGTAATAAAACCAGATCCAGCTATAAAATGCATCATTCTTTTTTGTTTTAGACAACATTTCATGCACTGTTAAACATGTTAAAGCAAGTTGCAAGTGAAAATCTATGTCTCTGACTGAGTTTGCATTACTGTGATTTGACCTCTCTGCTGGCTGAGATAAGCTCATTTTCATCGTCCAATTCAAAAGTGATAAAAACAGATCCAGACATAAAATGCATCATTCTTTTTTGTTTTAGACAACATTTCATGCACTGTTAAACATGTTAAAGGAAGTTGCAAGTGAAAATCTATGTCTCTGACTGAGTTTGCATTACTGTGATTTGACCTCTCTGCTGGCTGAGATAAGCTCATTTTCAACGTCCAATTTAGAATGTAATAAAACCAGATCCAGCTATAAAATGCATCATTCTTTTTTGTTTTAGACAACATTTCATGCACTGTTAAACATGTTAAAGCAAGTTGCAAGTGAAAATCTATGTCTCTGACTGAGTTTGCATTACTGTGATTTGACCTCTCTGCTGGCTGAGATAAGCTCATTTTCAACGTCCAATTCAGAATGCAATAAAACAAGATCCAGCTATAAAATTCATCATTCTTTTTTGTTTTAGACAACATTTCATGCACTGTTAAACATGTTAAAGCAAGTTGCAAGTGAAAATCTATGTCCCTGACTGAGTTTGCATTACTGTGATTTGACCTCTCTGCTGGCTGAGATAAGCTCATTTTCATCGTCCAATTCAAAAGTGATAAAAACAGATCCAGACATAAAATGCATCATTCTTTTTTGTTTTAGACAACATTTCATGCACTGTTAAACATGTTAAAGCAAGTTGCAAGTGAAAATCTATGTCTCTGACTGAGTTTGCATTACTGTGATTTGACCTCTCTGCTGGCTGAGATAAGCTCATTTTCAACGTCCAATTCAGAATGTAATAAAACCAGATCCAGCTATAAAATGCATCATTCTTTTTTGTTTTAGACAACATTTCATGCACTGTTAAACATGTTAAAGCAAGTTGCAAGTGAAAATCTATGTCTCTGACTGAGTTTGCATTACTGTGATTTGACCTCTCTGCTGGCTGAGATAAGCTCATTTTCAATGTCCAATTTAGAATGTAATAAAACCAGACCCAGCTATAAAATGCATCATTCTTTTTTGTTTTAGACAACATTTCATGCACTGTTAAATATGTTAAAGCAAGTTGCAAGTGAAAATCTATGTCTCTGACTGAGTTTGCATTACTGTGATTTGACCTCTCTGCTGGCTGAGATAAGCTCATTTTCAACGTCCAATTCAGAATGTAATAAAACCAGATCCAGACATAAAATGCATCATTCTTTTTTGTTTTAGACAACATTTCATGCACTGTTAAACATGTTAAAGCAAGTTGCAAGTGAAAATATATGTCTCTGACTGAGTTTGCATTACTGTGATTTGACCTCTCTGCTGGCTGAGATAAGCTCATTTTCAACGTCCAATTCAGAATGTAATAAAACCAGATCCAGCCATAAAATGCATCATTCTTTTTTGTTTTAGACAACATTTCATGCACTGTTAAACATGTTAAAGCAAGTTGCAAGTGAAAATCTATGTCTCTGACTGAGTTTGCATTACTGTGATTTGACCTCTCTGCTGGCTGAGATAAGCTCATTTTCAATGTCCAATTCAGAATGTAATAAAACTAGATCCAGCTATAAAATGCATCATTCTTTTTTGTTTTAGACAACATTTCATGCACTGTTAAACATGTTAAAGCAAGTTGCAACCCAGCTATAAAATGCATCATTCTTTTTTGTTTTAGACAACATTTCATGCACTGTTAAACATGTTAAAGCAAGTTGCAAGTGAAAATCTATGTCTCTGACTGAGTTTGCATTACTGTGATTTGACCTCTCTGCTGGCTGAGATAAGCTCATTTTCAATGTCCAATTCAGAATGTAATAAAACCAGATCCAGCTATAAAATGCATCATTCTTTTTTGTTTTAGACATTTCATGCACTGTTAAACATGTTAAAGCAAGTTGCAAGTGAAAATCTATGTCTCTGACTGAGTTTGCATTACTGTGATTTGACCTCTCTGCTGGCTGAGATAAGCTCATTTTCATCGTCCAATTCAAAAGTGATAAAAACAGATCCAGACATAAAATGCATCATTCTTTTTTGTTTTAGACAACATTTCATGCACTGTTAAACATGTTAAAGGAAGTTGCAAGTGAAAATCTATGTCTCTGACTGAGTTTGCATTACTGTGATTTGACCTCTCTGCTGGCTGAGATAAGCTCATTTTCAACGTCCAATTTAGAATGTAATAAAACCAGATCCAGCTATAAAATGCATCATTCTTTTTTGTTTTAGACAACATTTCATGCACTGTTAAACTTGTCAAAGCAAGTTGCAAGTGAAAATCTATGTCCCTGACTGAGTTTGCATTACTGTGATTTGACCTCTCTGCTGGCTGAGATAAGCTCATTTTCAACGTCCATTTCAGAAAATGATAAAACCAGATCCAGCTATAAAATGCATCATTCTTTTTTGTTTTAGACAACATTTCATGCACTGTTAAACATGTTAAAGCAAGTTGCAAGTGAAAATCTATGTCTCTGACTGAGTTTGCATTACTGTGATTTGACCTCTCTGCTGGCTGAGATAAGCTCATTTTCAATGTCCAATTCAGAATGTAATAAAACCAGATCCAGCTATAAAATGCATCATTCTTTTTTGTTTTAGACAACATTTCATGCACTGTTAAACATGTTAAAGCAAGTTGCAAGTGAAAATCTATGTCTCTGACTGAGTTTGCATTACTGTGATTTGACCTCTCTGCTGGCTGAGATAAGCTCATTTTCATCGTCCAATTCAAAAGTGATAAAAACAGATCCAGACATAAAATGCATCATTCTTTTTTGTTTTAGACAACATTTCATGCACTGTTAAACATGTTAAAGGAAGTTGCAAGTGAAAATCTATGTCTCTGACTGAGTTTGCATTACTGTGATTTGACCTCTCTGCTGGCTGAGATAAGCTCATTTTCAACGTCCAATTTAGAATGTAATAAAACCAGATCCAGCTATAAAATGCATCATTCTTTTTTGTTTTAGACAACATTTCATGCACTGTTAAACATGTTAAAGCAAGTTGCAAGTGAAAATCTATGTCTCTGACTGAGTTTGCATTACTGTGATTTGACCTCTCTGCTGGCTGAGATAAGCTCATTTTCAACGTCCAATTCAGAATGCAATAAAACAAGATCCAGCTATAAAATTCATCTTTCTTTTTTGTTTTAGACAACATTTCATGCACTGTTAAACATGTTAAAGCAAGTTGCAAGTGAAAATCTATGTCCCTGACTGAGTTTGCATTACTGTGATTTGACCTCTCTGCTGGCTGAGATAAGCTCATTTTCATCGTCCAATTCAAAAGTGATAAAAACAGATCCAGACATAAAATGCATCATTCTTTTTTGTTTTAGACAACATTTCATGCACTGTTAAACATGTTAAAGCAAGTTGCAAGTGAAAATCTATGTCTCTGACTGAGTTTGCATTACTGTGATTTGACCTCTCTGCTGGCTGAGATAAGCTCATTTTCAACGTCCAATTCAGAATGTAATAAAACCAGATCCAGCTATAAAATGCATCATTCTTTTTTGTTTTAGACAACATTTCATGCACTGTTAAACATGTTAAAGCAAGTTGCAAGTGAAAATCTATGTCTCTGACTGAGTTTGCATTACTGTGATTTGACCTCTCTGCTGGCTGAGATAAGCTCATTTTCAATGTCCAATTTAGAATGTAATAAAACCAGACCCAGCTATAAAATGCATCATTCTTTTTTGTTTTAGACAACATTTCATGCACTGTTAAATATGTTAAAGCAAGTTGCAAGTGAAAATCTATGTCTCTGACTGAGTTTGCATTACTGTGATTTGACCTCTCTGCTGGCTGAGATAAGCTCATTTTCAACGTCCAATTCAGAATGTAATAAAACCAGATCCAGCCATAAAATGCATCATTCTTTTTTGTTTTAGACAACATTTCATGCACTGTTAAACATGTTAAAGCAAGTTGCAAGTGAAAATATATGTCTCTGACTGAGTTTGCATTACTGTGATTTGACCTCTCTGCTGGCTGAGATAAGCTCATTTTCAACGTCCAATTCAGAATGTAATAAAACCAGATCCAGCCATAAAATGCATCATTCTTTTTTGTTTTAGACAACATTTCATGCACTGTTAAACATGTTAAAGCAAGTTGCAAGTGAAAATCTATGTCTCTGACTGAGTTTGCATTACTGTGATTTGACCTCTCTGCTGGCTGAGATAAGCTCATTTTCAATGTCCAATTCAGAATGTAATAAAACTAGATCCAGCTATAAAATGCATCATTCTTTTTTGTTTTAGACAACATTTCATGCACTGTTAAACATGTTAAAGCAAGTTGCAACCCAGCTATAAAATGCATCATTCTTTTTTGTTTTAGACAACATTTCATGCACTGTTAAACATGTTAAAGCAAGTTGCAAGTGAAAATCTATGTCTCTGACTGAGTTTGCATTACTGTGATTTGACCTCTCTGCTGGCTGAGATAAGCTCATTTTCAATGTCCAATTCAGAATGTAATAAAACCAGATCCAGCTATAAAATGCATCATTCTTTTTTGTTTTAGACATTTCATGCACTGTTAAACATGTTAAAGCAAGTTGCAAGTGAAAATCTATGTCTCTGACTGAGTTTGCATTACTGTGATTTGACCTCTCTGCTGGCTGAGATAAGCTCATTTTCATCGTCCAATTCAAAAGTGATAAAAACAGATCCAGACATAAAATGCATCATTCTTTTTTGTTTTAGACAACATTTCATGCACTGTTAAACATGTTAAAGGAAGTTGCAAGTGAAAATCTATGTCTCTGACTGAGTTTGCATTACTGTGATTTGACCTCTCTGCTGGCTGAGATAAGCTCATTTTCAACGTCCAATTTAGAATGTAATAAAACCAGATCCAGCTATAAAATGCATCATTCTTTTTTGTTTTAGACAACATTTCATGCACTGTTAAACATGTTAAAGCAAGTTGCAAGTGAAAATCTATGTCTCTGACTGAGTTTGCATTACTGTGATTTGACCTCTCTGCTGGCTGAGATAAGCTCATTTTCAACGTCCAATTCAGAATGCAATAAAACAAGATCCAGCTATAAAATTCATCATTCTTTTTTGTTTTAGACAACATTTCATGCACTGTTAAACATGTTAAAGCAAGTTGCAAGTGAAAATCTATGTCCCTGACTGAGTTTGCATTACTGTGATTTGACCTCTCTGCTGGCTGAGATAAGCTCATTTTCATCGTCCAATTCAAAAGTGATAAAAACAGATCCAGACATAAAATGCATCATTCTTTTTTGTTTTAGACAACATTTCATGCACTGTTAAACATGTTAAAGGAAGTTGCAAGTGAAAATCTATGTCTCTGACTGAGTTTGCATTACTGTGATTTGACCTCTCTGCTGGCTGAGATAAGCTCATTTTCAACGTCCAATTTAGAATGTAATAAAACCAGATCCAGCTATAAAATGCATCATTCTTTTTTGTTTTAGACAACATTTCATGCACTGTTAAACATGTTAAAGCAAGTTGCAAGTGAAAATCTATGTCTCTGACTGAGTTTGCATTACTGTGATTTGACCTCTCTGCTGGCTGAGATAAGCTCATTTTCAACGTCCAATTCAGAATGCAATAAAACCAGATCCAGCTATAAAATGCATCATTCTTTTTTGTTTTAGACAACATTTCATGCACTGTTAAACTTGTTAAAGCAAGTTGCAAGTGAAAATCTATGTCCCTGACTGAGTTTGCATTACTGTGATTTGACCTCTCAGCTGGCTGAGATAAGCTCATTTTCAACGTCCATTTCAGAAAATGATAAAAACAGATCCAGCCATAACATGGATCATTCTTTTTTGTTTTAGACAACATTTCATGCACTGTTAAACATGTTAAAGCAAGTTGCAAGTGAAAATCTATGTCTCTGACTGAGTTTGCATTACTGTGATTTGACCTCTCTGCTGGCTGAGATAAGCTCATTTTCAACGTCCAATTCAGAATGTAATAAAACCAGATCCAGCTATAAAATGCATCATTCTTTTTTGTTTTAGACAACATTTCATGCACTGTTAAACATGTTAAAGCAAGTTGCAAGTGAAAATCTATGTCTCTGACTGAGTTTGCATTACTGTGATTTGACCTCTCTGCTGGCTGAGATAAGCTCATTTTCAACGTCCATTTCAGAAAATGATAAAAACAGATCCAGCCATAACATGGATCATTCTTTTTTGTTTTAGACAACATTTCATGCACTGTTAAACATGTTAAAGCAAGTTGCAAGTGAAAATCTATGTCTCTGACTGAGTTTGCATTACTGTGATTTGACCTCTCTGCTGGCTGAGATAAGCTCATTTTCAACGTCCAATTTAGAATGTAATAAAACCAGATCCAGACATAAAATGCATCATTCTTTTTTGTTTTAGACAACATTTCATGCACTGTTAAACATGTTAAAGCAAGTTGCAAGTGAAAATCTATGTCTCTGACTGAGTTTGCATTACTGTGATTTGACCTCTCTGCTGGCTGAGATAAGCTCATTTTCATCGTCCAATTCAAAAGTGATAAAAACAGATCCAGACATAAAATGCATCATTCTTTTTTGTTTTAGACAACATTTCATGCACTGTTAAACATGTTAAAGCAAGTTGCAAGTGAAAATCTATGTCTCTGACTGAGTTTGCATTACTGTGATTTGACCTCTCTGCTGGCTGAGATAAGCTCATTTTCATCGTCCAATTCAAAAGTGATAAAAACAGATCCAGACATAAAATGCATCATTCTTTTTTGTTTTAGACAACATTTCATGCACTGTTAAACATGTTAAAGCAAGTTGCAAGTGAAAATCTATGTCTCTGACTGAGTTTGCATTACTGTGATTTGACCTCTCTGCTGGCTGAGATAAGCTCATTTTCATCGTCCAATTCAAAAGTGATAAAAACAGATCCAGACATAAAATGCATCATTCTTTTTTGTTTTAGACAACATTTCATGCACTGTTAAACATGTTAAAGCAAGTTGCAAGTGAAAATCTATGTCTCTGACTGAGTTTGCATTACTGTGATTTGACCTCTCTGCTGGCTGAGATAAGCTCATTTTCAACGTCCAATTCAGAATGTAATAAAACCAGATCCAGCTATAAAATGCATCATTCTTTTTTGTTTTAGACAACATTTCATGCACTGTTAAACATGTTAAAGCAAGTTGCAAGTGAAAATCTATGTCTCTGACTGAGTTTGCATTACTGTGATTTGACCTCTCTGCTGGCTGAGATAAGCTCATTTTCAACGTCCAATTTAGAATGTAATAAAACCAGACCCAGCTATAAAATGCATCATTCTTTTTTGTTTTAGACAACATTTCATGCACTGTTAAATATGTTAAAGCAAGTTGCAAGTGAAAATCTATGTCTCTGACTGAGTTTGCATTACTGTGATTTGACCTCTCTGCTGGCTGAGATAAGCTCATTTTCAACGTCCAATTCAGAATGTAATAAAACCAGATCCAGCCATAAAATGCATCATTCTTTTTTGTTTTAGACAACATTTCATGCACTGTTAAACATGTTAAAGCAAGTTGCAAATGAAAATATATGTCTCTGACTGAGTTTGCATTACTGTGATTTGACCTCTCTGCTGGCTGAGATAAGCTCATTTTCAACGTCCAATTCAGAATGTAATAAAACCAGATCCAGCCATAAAATGCATCATTCTTTTTTGTTTTAGACAACATTTCATGCACTGTTAAACATGTTAAAGCAAGTTGCAAGTGAAAATCTATGTCTCTGACTAAGTTTGCATTACTGTGATTTGACCTCTCTGCTGGCTGAGATAAGCTCATTTTCAATGTCCAATTCAGAATGTAATAAAACTAGATCCAGCTATAAAATGCATCATTCTTTTTTGTTTTAGACAACATTTCATGCACTGTTAAACATGTTAAAGCAAGTTGCAACCCAGCTATAAAATGCATCATTCTTTTTTGTTTTAGACAACATTTCATGCACTGTTAAACATGTTAAAGCAAGTTGCAAGTGAAAATCTATGTCTCTGACTGAGTTTGCATTACTGTGATTTGACCTCTCTGCTGGCTGAGATAAGCTCATTTTCAATGTCCAATTCAGAATGTAATAAAACCAGATCCAGCTATAAAATGCATCATTCTTTTTTGTTTTAGACAACATTTCATGCACTGTTAAACATGTTAAAGCAAGTTGCAAGTGAAAATCTATGTCTCTGACTGAGTTTGCATTACTGTGATTTGACCTCTCTGCTGGCTGAGATAAGCTCATTTTCATCGTCCAATTCAAAAGTGATAAAAACAGATCCAGACATAAAATGCATCATTCTTTTTTGTTTTAGACAACATTTCATGCACTGTTAAACATGTTAAAGGAAGTTGCAAGTGAAAATCTATGTCTCTGACTGAGTTTGCATTACTGTGATTTGACCTCTCTGCTGGCTGAGATAAGCTCATTTTCAACGTCCAATTTAGAATGTAATAAAACCAGATCCAGCTATAAAATGCATCATTCTTTTTTGTTTTAGACAACATTTCATGCACTGTTAAACATGTTAAAGCAAGTTGCAAGTGAAAATCTATGTCTCTGACTGAGTTTGCATTACTATGATTTGACCTCTCTGCTGGCTGAGATAAGCTCATTTTCAACGTCCAATTCAGAATGCAATAAAACAAGATCCAGCTATAAAATTCATCATTCTTTTTTGTTTTAGACAACATTTCATGCACTGTTAAACATGTTAAAGCAAGTTGCAAGTGAAAATCTATGTCCCTGACTGAGTTTGCATTACTGTGATTTGACCTCTCTGCTGGCTGAGATAAGCTCATTTTCATCGTCCAATTCAAAAGTGATAAAAACAGATCCAGACATAAAATGCATCATTCTTTTTTGTTTTAGACAACATTTCATGCACTGTTAAACATGTTAAAGGAAGTTGCAAGTGAAAATCTATGTCTCTGACTGAGTTTGCATTACTGTGATTTGACCTCTCTGCTGGCTGAGATAAGCTCATTTTCAACGTCCAATTTAGAATGTAATAAAACCAGATCCAGCTATAAAATGCATCATTCTTTTTTGTTTTAGACAACATTTCATGCACTGTTAAACATGTTAAAGCAAGTTGCAAGTGAAAATCTATGTCTCTGACTGAGTTTGCATTACTGTGATTTGACCTCTCTGCTGGCTGAGATAAGCTCATTTTCAACGTCCAATTCAGAATGCAATAAAACCAGATCCAGCTATAAAATGCATCATTCTTTTTTGTTTTAGACAACATTTCATGCACTGTTAAACTTGTTAAAGCAAGTTGCAAGTGAAAATCTATGTCCCTGACTGAGTTTGCATTACTGTGATTTGACCTCTCAGCTGGCTGAGATAAGCTCATTTTCAACGTCCATTTCAGAAAATGATAAAAACAGATCCAGCCATAACATGGATCATTCTTTTTTGTTTTAGACAACATTTCATGCACTGTTAAACATGTTAAAGCAAGTTGCAAGTGAAAATCTATGTCTCTGACTGAGTTTGCATTACTGTGATTTGACCTCTCTGCTGGCTGAGATAAGCTCATTTTCAACGTCCAATTCAGAATGTAATAAAACCAGATCCAGCTATAAAATGCATCATTCTTTTTTGTTTTAGACAACATTTCATGCACTGTTAAACATGTTAAAGCAAGTTGCAAGTGAAAATCTATGTCTCTGACTGAGTTTGCATTACTGTGATTTGACCTCTCTGCTGGCTGAGATAAGCTCATTTTCAACGTCCAATTTAGAATGTAATAAAACCAGATCCAGCCATAAAATGCATCATTCTTTTTTGTTTTAGACAACATTTCATGCACTGTTAAACATGTTAAAGCAAGTTGCAAGTGAAAATATATGTCTCTGACTGAGTTTGCATTACTGTGATTTGACCTCTCTGCTGGCTGAGATGAGCTCATTTTCAACGTCCAATTCAGAATGTAATAAAACCAGATCCAGCCATAAAATGCATCATTCTTTTTTGTTT
Source organism: Danio rerio (assembly GCF_052040795.2). Taxonomy (NCBI): domain Eukaryota; kingdom Metazoa; phylum Chordata; class Actinopteri; order Cypriniformes; family Danionidae; genus Danio; species Danio rerio. The sequence continues at coordinate 58,993,578 of NC_141025.1, read as the reverse complement.
TAGACAACATTTCATGCACTGTTAAACATGTTAAAGCAAGTTGCAAGTGAAAATATATGTCTCTGACTGAGTTTGCATTACTGTGATTTGACCTCTCTGCTGGCTGAGATAAGCTCATTTTCAATGTCCAATTCAGAATGTAATAAAACTAGATCCAGCTATAAAATGCATCATTCTTTTTTGTTTTAGACAACATTTCATGCACTGTTAAACATGTTAAAGCAAGTTGCAAGTGAAAATCTATGTCTCTGACTGAGTTTGCATTACTGTGATTTGACCTCTCTGCTGGCTGAGATAAGCTCATTTTCAACGTCCAATTTAGAATGTAATAAAACCAGATCCAGACATAAAATGCATCATTCTTTTTTGTTTTAGACAACATTTCATGCACTGTTAAACATGTTAAAGCAAGTTGCAAGAGAAAATCTATGTCCCTGACTGAGTTTGCATTACTGTGATTTGACCTCTCTGCTGGCTGAGATAAGCTCATTTTCAACGTCCATTTCAGAAAATGATAAAAACAGATCCAGCCATAACATGGATCATTCTTTTTTGTTTTAGACAACATTTCATGCACTGTTAAACATGTTAAAGCAAGTTGCAAGTGAAAATCTATGTCTCTGACTGAGTTTGCATTACTGTGATTTGACCTCTCTGCTGGCTGAGATAAGCTCATTTTCAACGTCCAATTCAGAATGTAATAAAACCAGATCCAGCTATAAAATGCATCATTCTTTTTTGTTTTAGACAACATTTCATGCACTGTTAAACATGTTAAAGCAAGTTGCAAGTGAAAATCTATGTCTCTGACTGAGTTTGCATTACTGTGATTTGACCTCTCTGCTGGCTGAGATAAGCTCATTTTCAACGTCCATTTCAGAAAATGATAAAAACAGATCCAGCCATAACATGGATCATTCTTTTTTGTTTTAGACAACATTTCATGCACTGTTAAACATGTTAAAGCAAGTTGCAAGTGAAAATCTATGTCTCTGACTGAGTTTGCATTACTGTGATTTGACCTCTCTGCTGGCTGAGATAAGCTCATTTTCAACGTCCAATTTAGAATGTAATAAAATCAGATCCAGACATAAAATGCATCATTCTTTTTTGTTTTAGACAACATTTCATGCACTGTTAAACATGTTAAAGCAAGTTGCAAGTGAAAATCTATGTCTCTGACTGAGTTTGCATTACTGTGATTTGACCTCTCTGCTGGCTGAGATAAGCTCATTTTCAACGTCCAATTCAGAATGTAATAAAACCAGATCCAGCCATAAAATGCATCATTCTTTTTTGTTTTAGACAACATTTCATGCACTGTTAAACATGTTAAAGGAAGTTGCAAGTGATAATCTATGTCTCTGACTGAGTTTGCATTACTGTGATTTGACCTCTCTGCTGGCTGAGATAAGCTCATTTTCAACGTCCAATTTAGAATGTAATAAAACCAGATCCAGCTATAAAATGCATCATTCTTTTTTGTTTTAGACAACATTTCATGCACTGTTAAACATGTTAAAGCAAGTTGCAAGTGAAAATCTATGTCTCTGACTGAGTTTGCATTACTGTGATTTGACCTCTCTGCTGGCTGAGATAAGCTCATTTTCAATGTCCAATTCAGAATGTAATAAAACCAGATCCAGCTATAAAATGCATCATTCTTTTTTGTTTTAGACAACATTTCATGCACTGTTAAACATGTTAAAGCAAGTTGCAAGTGAAAATCTATGTCTCTGACTGAGTTTGCATTACTGTGATTTGACCTCTCTGCTGGCTGAGATAAGCTCATTTTCATCGTCCAATTCAAAAGTGATAAAAACAGATCCAGACATAAAATGCATCATTCTTTTTTGTTTTAGACAACATTTCATGCACTGTTAAACATGTTAAAGGAAGTTGCAAGTGAAAATCTATGTCTCTGACTGAGTTTGCATTACTGTGATTTGACCTCTCTGCTGGCTGAGATAAGCTCATTTTCAACGTCCAATTTAGAATGTAATAAAACCAGATCCAGCTATAAAATGCATCATTCTTTTTTGTTTTAGACAACATTTCATGCACTGTTAAACATGTTAAAGCAAGTTGCAAGTGAAAATCTATGTCTCTGACTGAGTTTGCATTACTGTGATTTGACCTCTCTGCTGGCTGAGATAAGCTCATTTTCAATGTCCAATTCAGAATGCAATAAAACAAGATCCAGCTATAAAATTCATCATTCTTTTTTGTTTTAGACAACATTTCATGCACTGTTAAACATGTTAAAGCAAGTTGCAAGTGAAAATCTATGTCCCTGACTGAGTTTGCAATACTGTGATTTGACCTCTCTGCTGGCTGAGATAAGCTCATTTTCAACGTCCATTTCAGAAAATGATAAAAACAGATCCAGCCATAACATGGATCATTTTTTTTGTTTTAGACAACATTTCATGCACTGTTAAACATGTTAAAGCAAGTTGCAAGTGAAAATCTATGTCTCTGACTGAGTTTGCATTACTGTGATTTGACCTCTCTGCTGGCTGAGATAAGCTCATTTTCAACGTCCAATTCAGAATGTAATAAAACCAGATCCAGCCATAAAATGCATCATTCTTTTTTGTTTTAGACAACATTTCATGCACTGTTAAACATGTTAAAGCAAGTTGCAAGTGAAAATATATGTCTCTGACTGAGTTTGCATTACTGTGATTTGACCTCTCTGCTGGCTGAGATGAGCTCATTTTCAACGTCCAATTCAGAATGTAATAAAACCAGATCCAGCCATAAAATGCATCATTCTTTTTTGTTTTAGACAACATTTCATGCACTGTTAAACATGTTAAAGCAAGTTGCAAGTGAAAATATATGTCTCTGACTGAGTTTGCATTACTGTGATTTGACCTCTCTGCTGGCTGAGATAAGCTCATTTTCAATGTCCAATTCAGAATGTAATAAAACTAGATCCAGCTATAAAATGCATCATTCTTTTTTGTTTTAGACAACATTTCATGCACTGTTAAACATGTTAAAGCAAGTTGCAAGTGAAAATCTATGTCTCTGACTGAGTTTGCATTACTGTGATTTGACCTCTCTGCTGGCTGAGATAAGCTCATTTTCAACGTCCAATTTAGAATGTAATAAAACCAGATCCAGACATAAAATGCATCATTCTTTTTTGTTTTAGACAACATTTCATGCACTGTTAAACATGTTAAAGCAAGTTGCAAGAGAAAATCTATGTCCCTGACTGAGTTTGCATTACTGTGATTTGACCTCTCTGCTGGCTGAGATAAGCTCATTTTCAACGTCCATTTCAGAAAATGATAAAAACAGATCCAGCCATAACATGGATCATTCTTTTTTGTTTTAGACAACATTTCATGCACTGTTAAACATGTTAAAGCAAGTTGCAAGTGAAAATCTATGTCTCTGACTGAGTTTGCATTACTGTGATTTGACCTCTCTGCTGGCTGAGATAAGCTCATTTTCAACGTCCAATTCAGAATGTAATAAAACCAGATCCAGCTATAAAATGCATCATTCTTTTTTGTTTTAGACAACATTTCATGCACTGTTAAACATGTTAAAGCAAGTTGCAAGTGAAAATCTATGTCTCTGACTGAGTTTGCATTACTGTGATTTGACCTCTCTGCTGGCTGAGATAAGCTCATTTTCAACGTCCAATTTAGAATGTAATAAAACCAGATCCAGACATAAAATGCATCATTCTTTTTTGTTTTAGACAACATTTCATGCACTGTTAAACATGTTAAAGCAAGTTGCAAGTGAAAATATATGTCTCTGACTGAGTTTGCATTACTGTGATTTGACCTCTCTGCTGGCTGAGATGAGCTCATTTTCAACGTCCAATTCAGAATGTAATAAAACCAGATCCAGCCATAAAATGCATCATTCTTTTTTGTTTTAGACAACATTTCATGCACTGTTAAACATGTTAAAGCAAGTTGCAAGTGAAAATATATGTCTCTGACTGAGTTTGCATTACTGTGATTTGACCTCTCTGCTGGCTGAGATAAGCTCATTTTCAATGTCCAATTCAGAATGTAATAAAACTAGATCCAGCTATAAAATGCATCATTCTTTTTTGTTTTAGACAACATTTCATGCACTGTTAAACATGTTAAAGCAAGTTGCAAGTGAAAATCTATGTCTCTGACTGAGTTTGCATTACTGTGATTTGACCTCTCTGCTGGCTGAGATAAGCTCATTTTCAACGTCCAATTTAGAATGTAATAAAACCAGATCCAGACATAAAATGCATCATTCTTTTTTGTTTTAGACAACATTTCATGCACTGTTAAACATGTTAAAGCAAGTTGCAAGAGAAAATCTATGTCCCTGACTGAGTTTGCATTACTGTGATTTGACCTCTCTGCTGGCTGAGATAAGCTCATTTTCAACGTCCATTTCAGAAAATGATAAAAACAGATCCAGCCATAACATGGATCATTCTTTTTTGTTTTAGACAACATTTCATGCACTGTTAAACATGTTAAAGCAAGTTGCAAGTGAAAATCTATGTCTCTGACTGAGTTTGCATTACTGTGATTTGACCTCTCTGCTGGCTGAGATAAGCTCATTTTCAACGTCCATTTCAGAAAATGATAAAAACAGATCCAGCCATAACATGGATCATTCTTTTTTGTTTTAGACAACATTTCATGCACTGTTAAACATGTTAAAGCAAGTTGCAAGTGAAAATCTATGTCTCTGACTGAGTTTGCATTACTGTGATTTGACCTCTCTGCTGGCTGAGATAAGCTCATTTTCAACGTCCAATTTAGAATGTAATAAAATCAGATCCAGACATAAAATGCATCATTCTTTTTTGTTTTAGACAACATTTCATGCACTGTTAAACATGTTAAAGCAAGTTGCAAGTGAAAATCTATGTCTCTGACTGAGTTTGCATTACTGTGATTTGACCTCTCTGCTGGCTGAGATAAGCTCATTTTCAACGTCCAATTCAGAATGTAATAAAACCAGATCCAGCCATAAAATGCATCATTCTTTTTTGTTTTAGACAACATTTCATGCACTGTTAAACATGTTAAAGGAAGTTGCAAGTGATAATCTATGTCTCTGACTGAGTTTGCATTACTGTGATTTGACCTCTCTGCTGGCTGAGATAAGCTCATTTTCAACGTCCAATTTAGAATGTAATAAAACCAGATCCAGCTATAAAATGCATCATTCTTTTTTGTTTTAGACAACATTTCATGCACTGTTAAACATGTTAAAGCAAGTTGCAAGTGAAAATCTATGTCTCTGACTGAGTTTGCATTACTGTGATTTGACCTCTCTGCTGGCTGAGATAAGCTCATTTTCAATGTCCAATTCAGAATGTAATAAAACCAGATCCAGCTATAAAATGCATCATTCTTTTTTGTTTTAGACAACATTTCATGCACTGTTAAACATGTTAAAGCAAGTTGCAAGTGAAAATCTATGTCTCTGACTGAGTTTGCATTACTGTGATTTGACCTCTCTGCTGGCTGAGATAAGCTCATTTTCATCGTCCAATTCAAAAGTGATAAAAACAGATCCAGACATAAAATGCATCATTCTTTTTTGTTTTAGACAACATTTCATGCACTGTTAAACATGTTAAAGGAAGTTGCAAGTGAAAATCTATGTCTCTGACTGAGTTTGCATTACTGTGATTTGACCTCTCTGCTGGCTGAGATAAGCTCATTTTCAACGTCCAATTTAGAATGTAATAAAACCAGATCCAGCTATAAAATGCATCATTCTTTTTTGTTTTAGACAACATTTCATGCACTGTTAAACATGTTAAAGCAAGTTGCAAGTGAAAATCTATGTCTCTGACTGAGTTTGCATTACTGTGATTTGACCTCTCTGCTGGCTGAGATAAGCTCATTTTCAATGTCCAATTCAGAATGCAATAAAACAAGATCCAGCTATAAAATTCATCATTCTTTTTTGTTTTAGACAACATTTCATGCACTGTTAAACATGTTAAAGCAAGTTGCAAGTGAAAATCTATGTCCCTGACTGAGTTTGCAATACTGTGATTTGACCTCTCTGCTGGCTGAGATAAGCTCATTTTCAACGTCCATTTCAGAAAATGATAAAAACAGATCCAGCCATAACATGGATCATTTTTTTTGTTTTAGACAACATTTCATGCACTGTTAAACATGTTAAAGCAAGTTGCAAGTGAAAATCTATGTCTCTGACTGAGTTTGCATTACTGTGATTTGACCTCTCTGCTGGCTGAGATAAGCTCATTTTCAACGTCCAATTCAGAATGTAATAAAACCAGATCCAGCCATAAAATGCATCATTCTTTTTTGTTTTAGACAACATTTCATGCACTGTTAAACATGTTAAAGCAAGTTGCAAGTGAAAATATATGTCTCTGACTGAGTTTGCATTACTGTGATTTGACCTCTCTGCTGGCTGAGATGAGCTCATTTTCAACGTCCAATTCAGAATGTAATAAAACCAGATCCAGCCATAAAATGCATCATTCTTTTTTGTTTTAGACAACATTTCATGCACTGTTAAACATGTTAAAGCAAGTTGCAAGTGAAAATATATGTCTCTGACTGAGTTTGCATTACTGTGATTTGACCTCTCTGCTGGCTGAGATAAGCTCATTTTCAATGTCCAATTCAGAATGTAATAAAACTAGATCCAGCTATAAAATGCATCATTCTTTTTTGTTTTAGACAACATTTCATGCACTGTTAAACATGTTAAAGCAAGTTGCAAGTGAAAATCTATGTCTCTGACTGAGTTTGCATTACTGTGATTTGACCTCTCTGCTGGCTGAGATAAGCTCATTTTCAACGTCCAATTTAGAATGTAATAAAACCAGATCCAGACATAAAATGCATCATTCTTTTTTGTTTTAGACAACATTTCATGCACTGTTAAACATGTTAAAGCAAGTTGCAAGAGAAAATCTATGTCCCTGACTGAGTTTGCATTACTGTGATTTGACCTCTCTGCTGGCTGAGATAAGCTCATTTTCAACGTCCATTTCAGAAAATGATAAAAACAGATCCAGCCATAACATGGATCATTCTTTTTTGTTTTAGACAACATTTCATGCACTGTTAAACATGTTAAAGCAAGTTGCAAGTGAAAATCTATGTCTCTGACTGAGTTTGCATTACTGTGATTTGACCTCTCTGCTGGCTGAGATAAGCTCATTTTCAACGTCCAATTCAGAATGTAATAAAACCAGATCCAGCTATAAAATGCATCATTCTTTTTTGTTTTAGACAACATTTCATGCACTGTTAAACATGTTAAAGCAAGTTGCAAGTGAAAATCTATGTCTCTGACTGAGTTTGCATTACTGTGATTTGACCTCTCTGCTGGCTGAGATAAGCTCATTTTCAACGTCCATTTCAGAAAATGATAAAAACAGATCCAGCCATAACATGGATCATTCTTTTTTGTTTTAGACAACATTTCATGCACTGTTAAACATGTTAAAGCAAGTTGCAAGTGAAAATCTATGTCTCTGACTGAGTTTGCATTACTGTGATTTGACCTCTCTGCTGGCTGAGATAAGCTCATTTTCAACGTCCAATTTAGAATGTAATAAAATCAGATCCAGACATAAAATGCATCATTCTTTTTTGTTTTAGACAACATTTCATGCACTGTTAAACATGTTAAAGCAAGTTGCAAGTGAAAATCTATGTCTCTGACTGAGTTTGCATTACTGTGATTTGACCTCTCTGCTGGCTGAGATAAGCTCATTTTCAACGTCCAATTCAGAATGTAATAAAACCAGATCCAGCCATAAAATGCATCATTCTTTTTTGTTTTAGACAACATTTCATGCACTGTTAAACATGTTAAAGGAAGTTGCAAGTGATAATCTATGTCTCTGACTGAGTTTGCATTACTGTGATTTGACCTCTCTGCTGGCTGAGATAAGCTCATTTTCAACGTCCAATTTAGAATGTAATAAAACCAGATCCAGCTATAAAATGCATCATTCTTTTTTGTTTTAGACAACATTTCATGCACTGTTAAACATGTTAAAGCAAGTTGCAAGTGAAAATCTATGTCTCTGACTGAGTTTGCATTACTGTGATTTGACCTCTCTGCTGGCTGAGATAAGCTCATTTTCAATGTCCAATTCAGAATGTAATAAAACCAGATCCAGCTATAAAATGCATCATTCTTTTTTGTTTTAGACAACATTTCATGCACTGTTAAACATGTTAAAGCAAGTTGCAAGTGAAAATCTATGTCTCTGACTGAGTTTGCATTACTGTGATTTGACCTCTCTGCTGGCTGAGATAAGCTCATTTTCATCGTCCAATTCAAAAGTGATAAAAACAGATCCAGACATAAAATGCATCATTCTTTTTTGTTTTAGACAACATTTCATGCACTGTTAAACATGTTAAAGGAAGTTGCAAGTGAAAATCTATGTCTCTGACTGAGTTTGCATTACTGTGATTTGACCTCTCTGCTGGCTGAGATAAGCTCATTTTCAACGTCCAATTTAGAATGTAATAAAACCAGATCCAGCTATAAAATGCATCATTCTTTTTTGTTTTAGACAACATTTCATGCACTGTTAAACATGTTAAAGCAAGTTGCAAGTGAAAATCTATGTCTCTGACTGAGTTTGCATTACTGTGATTTGACCTCTCTGCTGGCTGAGATAAGCTCATTTTCAATGTCCAATTCAGAATGTAATAAAACTAGATCCAGCTATAAAATGCATCATTCTTTTTTGTTTTAGACAACATTTCATGCACTGTTAAACATGTTAAAGCAAGTTGCAAGTGAAAATCTATGTCTCTGACTGAGTTTGCATTACTGTGATTTGACCTCTCTGCTGGCTGAGATAAGCTCATTTTCAACGTCCAATTTAGAATGTAATAAAACCAGATCCAGACATAAAATGCATCATTCTTTTTTGTTTTAGACAACATTTCATGCACTGTTAAACATGTTAAAGCAAGTTGCAAGAGAAAATCTATGTCCCTGACTGAGTTTGCATTACTGTGATTTGACCTCTCTGCTGGCTGAGATAAGCTCATTTTCAACGTCCATTTCAGAAAATGATAAAAACAGATCCAGCCATAACATGGATCATTCTTTTTTGTTTTAGACAACATTTCATGCACTGTTAAACATGTTAAAGCAAGTTGCAAGTGAAAATCTATGTCTCTGACTGAGTTTGCATTACTGTGATTTGACCTCTCTGCTGGCTGAGATAAGCTCATTTTCAACGTCCAATTCAGAATGTAATAAAACCAGATCCAGCTATAAAATGCATCATTCTTTTTTGTTTTAGACAACATTTCATGCACTGTTAAACATGTTAAAGCAAGTTGCAAGTGAAAATCTATGTCTCTGACTGAGTTTGCATTACTGTGATTTGACCTCTCTGCTGGCTGAGATAAGCTCATTTTCAACGTCCATTTCAGAAAATGATAAAAACAGATCCAGCCATAACATGGATCATTCTTTTTTGTTTTAGACAACATTTCATGCACTGTTAAACATGTTAAAGCAAGTTGCAAGTGAAAATCTATGTCTCTGACTGAGTTTGCATTACTGTGATTTGACCTCTCTGCTGGCTGAGATAAGCTCATTTTCAACGTCCAATTTAGAATGTAATAAAATCAGATCCAGACATAAAATGCATCATTCTTTTTTGTTTTAGACAACATTTCATGCACTGTTAAACATGTTAAAGCAAGTTGCAAGTGAAAATCTATGTCTCTGACTGAGTTTGCATTACTGTGATTTGACCTCTCTGCTGGCTGAGATAAGCTCATTTTCAACGTCCAATTCAGAATGTAATAAAACCAGATCCAGCCATAAAATGCATCATTCTTTTTTGTTTTAGACAACATTTCATGCACTGTTAAACATGTTAAAGGAAGTTGCAAGTGATAATCTATGTCTCTGACTGAGTTTGCATTACTGTGATTTGACCTCTCTGCTGGCTGAGATAAGCTCATTTTCAACGTCCAATTTAGAATGTAATAAAACCAGATCCAGCTATAAAATGCATCATTCTTTTTTGTTTTAGACAACATTTCATGCACTGTTAAACATGTTAAAGCAAGTTGCAAGTGAAAATCTATGTCTCTGACTGAGTTTGCATTACTGTGATTTGACCTCTCTGCTGGCTGAGATAAGCTCATTTTCAACGTCCAATTCAGAATGTAATAAAACCAGATCCAGCTATAAAATGCATCATTCTTTTTTGTTTTAGACAACATTTCATGCACTGTTAAACATGTTAAAGCAAGTTGCAAGTGAAAATCTATGTCTCTGACTGAGTTTGCATTACTGTGATTTGACCTCTCTGCTGGCTGAGATAAGCTCATTTTCATCGTCCAATTCAAAAGTGATAAAAACAGATCCAGACATAAAATGCATCATTCTTTTTTGTTTTAGACAACATTTCATGCACTGTTAAACATGTTAAAGGAAGTTGCAAGTGATAATCTATGTCTCTGACTGAGTTTGCATTACTGTGATTTGACCTCTCTGCTGGCTGAGATAAGCTCATTTTCAACGTCCAATTTAGAATGTAATAAAACCAGATCCAGCTATAAAATGCATCATTCTTTTTTGTTTTAGACAACATTTCATGCACTGTTAAACATGTTAAAGCAAGTTGCAAGTGAAAATCTATGTCTCTGACTGAGTTTGCATTACTGTGATTTGACCTCTCTGCTGGCTGAGATAAGCTCATTTTCAATGTCCAATTCAGAATGCAATAAAACAAGATCCAGCTATAAAATTCATCATTCTTTTTTGTTTTAGACAACATTTCATGCACTGTTAAACATGTTAAAGCAAGTTGCAAGTGAAAATCTATGTCCCTGACTGAGTTTGCAATACTGTGATTTGACCTCTCTGCTGGCTGAGATAAGCTCATTTTCAACGTCCATTTCAGAAAATGATAAAAACAGATCCAGCCATAACATGGATCATTTTTTTTGTTTTAGACAACATTTCATGCACTGTTAAACATGTTAAAGCAAGTTGCAAGTGAAAATCTATGTCTCTGACTGAGTTTGCATTACTGTGATTTGACCTCTCTGCTGGCTGAGATAAGCTCATTTTCAACGTCCAATTCAGAATGTAATAAAACCAGATCCAGCTATAAAATGCATCATTCTTTTTTGTTTTAGACAACATTTCATGCACTGTTAAACATGTTAAAGCAAGTTGCAAGTGAAAATCTATGTCTCTGACTGAGTTTGCATTACTGTGATTTGACCTCTCTGCTGGCTGAGATAAGCTCATTTTCAACGTCCAATTTAGAATGTAATAAAACCAGACCCAGCTATAAAATGCATCATTCTTTTTTGTTTTAGACAACATTTCATGCACTGTTAAACATGTTAAAGCAAGTTGCAAGTGAAAATCTATGTCTCTGACTGAGTTTACATTACTGTGATTTGACCTCTCTGCTGGCTGAGATAAGCTCATTTTCAACGTCCAATTCAGAATGTAATAAAACCAGATCCAGCCATAAAATGCATCATTCTTTTTTGTTTTAGACAACATTTCATGCACTGTTAAACATGTTAAAGCAAGTTGCAAGTGAAAATATATGTCTCTGACTGAGTTTGCATTACTGTGATTTGACCTCTCTGCTGGCTGAGATAAGCTCATTTTCAACGTCCAATTCAGAATGTAATAAAACCAGATCCAGCCATAAAATGCATCATTCTTTTTTGTTTTAGACAACATTTCATGCACTGTTAAACATGTTAAAGCAAGTTGCAAGTGAAAATCTATGTCTCTGACTGAGTTTGCATTACTGTGATTTGACCTCTCTGCTGGCTGAGATAAGCTCATTTTCAACGTCCAATTCAGAATGCAATAAAACCAGATCCAGCTATAAAATGCATCATTCTTTTTTGTTTTAGACAACATTTCATGCACTGTTAAACATGTTAAAGCAAGTTGCAAGAGAAAATCTATGTCCCTGACTGAGTTTGCATTACTGTGATTTGACCTCTCTGCTGGCTGAGATAAGCTCATTTTCAACGTCCATTTCAGAAAATGATAAAAACAGATCCAGCCATAACATGGATCATTCTTTTTTGTTTTAGACAACATTTCATGCACTGTTAAACATGTTAAAGCAAGTTGCAAGTGAAAATCTATGTCTCTGACTGAGTTTGCATTACTGTGATTTGACCTCTCTGCTGGCTGAGATAAGCTCATTTTCAACGTCCAATTCAGAATGTAATAAAACCAGATCCAGCTATAAAATGCATCATTCTTTTTTGTTTTAGACAACATTTCATGCACTGTTAAACATGTTAAAGCAAGTTGCAAGTGAAAATCTATGTCTCTGACTGAGTTTGCATTACTGTGATTTGACCTCTCTGCTGGCTGAGATAAGCTCATTTTCAACGTCCATTTCAGAAAATGATAAAAACAGATCCAGCCATAACATGGATCATTCTTTTTTGTTTTAGACAACATTTCATGCACTGTTAAACATGTTAAAGCAAGTTGCAAGTGAAAATCTATGTCTCTGACTGAGTTTGCATTACTGTGATTTGACCTCTCTGCTGGCTGAGATAAGCTCATTTTCAACGTCCAATTTAGAATGTAATAAAACCAGATCCAGACATAAAATGCATCATTCTTTTTTGTTTTAGACAACATTTCATGCACTGTTAAACATGTTAAAGCAAGTTGCAAGTGAAAATCTATGTCTCTGACTGAGTTTGCATTACTGTGATTTGACCTCTCTGCTGGCTGAGATAAGCTCATTTTCAACGTCCAATTTAGAATGTAATAAAACCAGATCCAGCCATAAAATGCATCATTTTTTTGTTTTAGACAACATTTCATGCACTGTTAAACATGTTAAAGGAAGTTGCAAGTGAAAATCTATGTCTCTGACTGAGTTTGCATTACTGTGATTTGACCTCTCTGCTGGCTGAGATAAGCTCATTTTCAACGTCCAATTCAGAATGCAATAAAACCAGATCCAGCTATAAAATGCATCATTCTTTTTTGTTTTAGACAACATTTCATGCACTGTTAAACTTGTTAAAGCAAGTTGCAAGTGAAAATCTATGTCCCTGACTGAGTTTGCATTACTGTGATTTGACCTCTCTGCTGGCTGAGATAAGCTCATTTTCAACGTCCATTTCAGAAAATGATAAAACCAGATCCAGCTATAAAATGCATCATTCTTTTTTGTTTTAGACAACATTTCATGCACTGTTAAACATGTTAAAGCAAGTTGCAAGTGAAAATCTATGTCTCTGACTGAGTTTGCATTACTGTGATTTGACCTCTCTGCTGGCTGAGATAAGCTCATTTTCAACGTCCAATTTAGAATGTAATAAAACCAGATCCAGACATAAAATGCATCATTCTTTTTTGTTTTAGACAACATTTCATGCACTGTTAAACATGTTAAAGCAAGTTGCAAGTGAAAATCTATGTCTCTGACTGAGTTTGCATTACTGTGATTTGACCTCTCTGCTGGCTGAGATAAGCTCATTTTCAATGTCCAATTCAGAATGTAATAAAACCAGATCCAGCCATAAAATGCATCATTCTTTTTTGTTTTAGACAACATTTCATGCACTGTTAAACATGTTAAAGCAAGTTGCAAGTGAAAATATATGTCTCTGACTGAGTTTGCATTACTGTGATTTGACCTCTCTGCTGGCTGAGATAAGCTCATTTTCAACGTCCAATTCAGAATGTAATAAAACCAGATCCAGCCATAAAATGCATCATTCTTTTTTGTTTTAGACAACATTTCATGCACTGTTAAACATGTTAAAGCAAGTTGCAAGTGAAAATATATGTCTCTGACTGAGTTTGCATTACTGTGATTTGACCTCTCTGCTGGCTGAGATAAGCTCATTTTCAACGTCCAATTCAGAATGCAATAAAACCAGATCCAGCTATAAAATGCATCATTCTTTTTTGTTTTAGACAACATTTCATGCACTGTTAAACATGTTAAAGCAAGTTGCAAGAGAAAATCTATGTCCCTGACTGAGTTTGCATTACTGTGATTTGACCTCTCTGCTGGCTGAGATAAGCTCATTTTCAACGTCCATTTCAGAAAATGATAAAAACAGATCCAGCCATAACATGGATCATTCTTTTTTGTTTTAGACAACATTTCATGCACTGTTAAACATGTTAAAGCAAGTTGCAAGTGAAAATCTATGTCTCTGACTGAGTTTGCATTACTGTGATTTGACCTCTCTGCTGGCTGAGATAAGCTCATTTTCAACGTCCATTTCAGAATGTAATAAAACCAGATCCAGCTATAAAATGCATCATTCTTTTTTGTTTTAGACAACATTTCATGCACTGTTAAACATGTTAAAGCAAGTTGCAAGTGAAAATCTATGTCTCTGACTGAGTTTGCATTACTGTGATTTGACCTCTCTGCTGGCTGAGATAAGCTCATTTTCAACGTCCATTTCAGAAAATGATAAAAACAGATCCAGTCATAACATGGATCATTCTTTTTTGTTTTAGACAACATTTCATGCACTGTTAAACATGTTAAAGCAAGTTGCAAGTGAAAATCTATGTCTCTGACTGAGTTTGCATTACTGTGATTTGACCTCTCTGCTGGCTGAGATAAGCTCATTTTCAACGTCCAATTTAGAATGTAATAAAACCAGATCCAGACATAAAATGCATCATTCTTTTTTGTTTTAGACAACATTTCATGCACTGTTAAACATGTTAAAGCAAGTTGCAAGTGAAAATCTATGTCTCTGACTGAGTTTGCATTACTGTGATTTGACCTCTCTGCTGGCTGAGATAAGCTCATTTTCAACGTCCATTTCAGAAAATGATAAAACCAGATCCAGCTATAAAATGCATCATTCTTTTTTGTTTTAGACAACATTTCATGCACTGTTAAACATGTTAAAGCAAGTTGCAAGTGAAAATCTATGTCTCTGACTGAGTTTGCATTACTGTGATTTGACCTCTCTGCTGGCTGAGATAAACTCATTTTCAATGTCCAATTCAGAATGTAATAAAACCAGATCCAGCTATAAAATGCATCATTCTTTTTTGTTTTAGACAACATTTCATGCACTGTTAAACATGTTAAAGCAAGTTGCAAGTGAAAATCTATGTCTCTGACTGAGTTTGCATTACTGTGATTTGACCTCTCTGCTGGCTGAGATAAGCTCATTTTCAACGTCCATTTCAGAAAATGATAAAAACAGATCCAGCCATAACATGGATCATTCTTTTTTGTTTTAGACAACATTTCATGCACTGTTAAACATGTTAAAGCAAGTTGCAAGTGAAAATCTATGTCTCTGACTGAGTTTGCATTACTGTGATTTGACCTCTCTGCTGGCTGAGATAAGCTCATTTTCAACGTCCAATTCAGAATGTAATAAAACCAGATCCAGACATAAAATGCATCATTCTTTTTTGTTTTAGACAACATTTCATGCACTGTTAAACATGTTAAAGCAAGTTGCAAGTGAAAACCTATGTCTCTGACTGAGTTTGCATTACTGTGATTTGACCTCTCTGCTGGCTGAGATAAGCTCATTTTCAACGTCCAATTCAGAATGTAATAAAACCAGATCCAGCCATAAAATGCATCATTCTTTTTTGTTTTAGACAACATTTCATGCACTGTTAAACATGTTAAAGCAAGTTGCAAGTGAAAATCTATGTCTCTGACTGAGTTTGCATTACTGTGATTTGACCTCTCTGCTGGCTGAGATAAGCTCATTTTCAATGTCCAATTCAGAATGTAATAAAACCAGATCCAGCCATAAAATGCATCATTCTTTTTTGTTTTAGACAACATTTCATGCACTGTTAAACATGTTAAAGCAAGTTGCAAGTGAAAATCTATGTCTCTGACTGAGTTTGCATTACTGTGATTTGACCTCTCTGCTGGCTGAGATAAGCTCATTTTCAATGTCCAATTCAGAATGTAATAAAACCAGATCCAGCTATAAAATGCATCATTCTTTTTTGTTTTAGACAACATTTCATGCACTGTTAAACATGTTAAAGCAAGTTGCAAGTGAAAATCTATGTCTCTGACTGAGTTTGCATTACTGTGATTTGACCTCTCTGCTGGCTGAGATAAGCTCATTTTCAACGTCCAATTTAGAATGTAATAAAACCAGATCCAGCTATAAAATGCATCATTCTTTTTTGTTTTAGACAACATTTCATGCACTGTTAAACATGTTAAAGCAAGTTGCAAGTGAAAATCTATGTCTCTGACTGAGTTTGCATTACTGTGATTTGACCTCTCTGCTGGCTGAGATAAGCTCATTTTCAACGTCCAATTTAGAATGTAATAAAACCAGATCCAGCTATAAAATGCATCATTCTTTTTTGTTTTAGACAACATTTCATGCACTGTTAAACATGTTAAAGCAAGTTGCAAGTGAAAATCTATGTCTCTGACTGAGTTTGCATTACTGTGATTTGACCTCTCTGCTGGCTGAGATAAGCTCATTTTCAACGTCCAATTCAGAATGTAATAAAACCAGATCCAGCCATAAAATGTATCATTCTTTTTTTGTTTTAGACAACATTTCATGCACTGTTAAACATGTTAAAGCAAGTTGCAAGTGAAAATATATGTCTCTGACTGAGTTTGCATTACTGTGATTTGACCTCTCTGCTGGCTGAGATAAGCTCATTTTCAACGTCCAATTCAGAATGTAATAAAACCAGATCCAGCCATAAAATGCATCATTCTTTTTTGTTTTAGACAACATTTCATGCACTGTTAAACATGTTAAAGCAAGTTGCAAGTGAAAATCTATGTCTCTGACTGAGTTTGCATTACTGTGATTTGACCTCTCTGCTGGCTGAGATAAGCTCATTTTCATCGTCCAATTCAAAAGTGATAAAAACAGATCCAGACATAAAATGCATCATTCTTTTTTGTTTTAGACATCATTTCATACACTGTTAAACATGTTAAAGGAAGTTGCAAGTGATAATCTATGTCTCTGACTGAGTTTGCATTACTGTGATTTGACCTCTCTGCTGGCTGAGATAAGCTCATTTTCAACGTCCAATTTAGAATGTAATAAAACCAGATCCAGCTATAAAATGCATCATTCTTTTTTGTTTTAGACAACATTTCATGCACTGTTAAACATGTTAAAGCAAGTTGCAAGTGAAAATCTATGTCTCTGACTGAGTTTGCATTACTGTGATTTGACCTCTCTGCTGGCTGAGATAAGCTCATTTTCAATGTCCAATTCAGAATGTAATAAAACCAGATCCAGCTATAAAATGCATCATTCTTTTTTGTTTTAGACAACATTTCATGCACTGTTAAACATGTTAAAGCAAGTTGCAAGTGAAAATCTATGTCTCTGACTGAGTTTGCATTACTGTGATTTGACCTCTCTGCTGGCTGAGATAAGCTCATTTTCATCGTCCAATTCAAAAGTGATAAAAACAGATCCAGACATAAAATGCATCATTCTTTTTTGTTTTAGACAACATTTCATGCACTGTTAAACATGTTAAAGGAAGTTGCAAGTGAAAATCTATGTCTCTGACTGAGTTTGCATTACTGTGATTTGACCTCTCTGCTGGCTGAGATAAGCTCATTTTCAACGTCCAATTTAGAATGTAATAAAACCAGATCCAGCTATAAAATGCATCATTCTTTTTTGTTTTAGACAACATTTCATGCACTGTTAAACATGTTAAAGCAAGTTGCAAGTGAAAATCTATGTCTCTGACTGAGTTTGCATTACTGTGATTTGACCTCTCTGCTGGCTGAGATAAGCTCATTTTCAATGTCCAATTCAGAATGCAATAAAACAAGATCCAGCTATAAAATTCATCATTCTTTTTTGTTTTAGACAACATTTCATGCACTGTTAAACATGTTAAAGCAAGTTGCAAGTGAAAATCTATGTCCCTGACTGAGTTTGCAATACTGTGATTTGACCTCTCTGCTGGCTGAGATAAGCTCATTTTCAACGTCCATTTCAGAAAATGATAAAAAACAGATCCAGCCATAACATGGATCATTTTTTTTGTTTTAGACAACATTTCATGCACTGTTAAACATGTTAAAGCAAGTTGCAAGTGAAAATCTATGTCTCTGACTGAGTTTGCATTACTGTGATTTGACCTCTCTGCTGGCTGAGATAAGCTCATTTTCAACGTCCAATTCAGAATGTAATAAAACCAGATCCAGCTATAAAATGCATCATTCTTTTTTGTTTTAGACAACATTTCATGCACTGTTAAACATGTTAAAGCAAGTTGCAAGTGAAAATCTATGTCTCTGACTGAGTTTGCATTACTGTGATTTGACCTCTCTGCTGGCTGAGATAAGCTCATTTTCAACGTCCAATTTAGAATGTAATAAAACCAGACCCAGCTATAAAATGCATCATTCTTTTTTGTTTTAGACAACATTTCATGCACTGTTAAACATGTTAAAGCAAGTTGCAAGTGAAAATCTATGTCTATGACTGAGTTTACATTACTGTTATTTGACCTCTCTGCTGGCTGAGATAAGCTCATTTTCAACGTCCAATTCAGAATGTAATAAAACCAGATCCAGCCATAAAATGCATCATTCTTTTTTGTTTTAGACAACATTTCATGCACTGTTAAACATGTTAAAGCAAGTTGCAAGTGAAAATATATGTCTCTGACTGAGTTTGCATTACTGTGATTTGTTCTCTCTGCTGGCTGAGATAAGCTCATTTTCAACGTCCAATTCAGAATGTAATAAAACCAGATCCAGCCATAAAATGCATCATTCTTTTTTGTTTTAGACAACATTTCATGCACTGTTAAACATGTTAAAGCAAGTTGCAAGTGAAAATCTATGTCTCTGACTGAGTTTGCATTACTGTGATTTGACCTCTCTGCTGGCTGAGATAAGCTCATTTTCAATGTCCAATTCAGAATGTAATAAAACCAGATCCAGCTATAAAATGCATCATTCTTTTTTGTTTTAGACAACATTTCATGCACTGTTAAACATGTTAAAGCAAGTTGCAAGTGAAAATCTATGTCTCTGACTGAGTTTGCATTACTGTGATTTGACCTCTCTACTGGCTGAGATAAGCTCATTTTCATCGTCCAATTCAAAAGTGATAAAAACAGATCCAGACATAAAATGCATCATTCTTTTTTGTTTTAGACAACATTTCATGCACTGTTAAACATGTTAAAGGAAGTTGCAAGTGAAAATCTATGTCTCTGACTGAGTTTGCATTACTGTGATTTGACCTCTCTGCTGGCTGAGATAAGCTCATTTTCAACGTCCAATTCAGAATGCAATAAAACCAGATCCAGCTATAAAATGCATCATTCTTTTTTGTTTTAGACAACATTTCATGCACTGTTAAACATGTTAAAGCAAGTTGCAAGACAAAATCTATGTCCCTGACTGAGTTTGCATTACTGTGATTTGACCTCTCTGCTGGCTGAGATAAGCTCATTTTCAACGTCCATTTCAGAAAATGATAAAAACAGATCCAGCCATAACATGGATCATTCTTTTTTGTTTTAGACAACATTTCATGCACTGTTAAACATGTTAAAGCAAGTTGCAAGTGAAAATCTATGTCTCTGACTGAGTTTGCATTACTGTGATTTGACCTCTCTGCTGGCTGAGATAAGCTCATTTTCAACGTCCAATTTAGAATGTAATAAAACCAGATCCAGACATAAAATGCATCATTCTTTTTTGTTTTAGACAACATTTCATGCACTGTTAAACATGTTAAAGCAAGTTGCAAGTGAAAATCTATGTCTCTGACTGAGTTTGCATTACTGTGATTTGACCTCTCTGCTGGCTGAGATAAGCTCATTTTCAACGTCCAATTTAGAATGTAATAAAACCAGATCCAGCCATAAAATGCATCATTTTTTTGTTTTAGACAACATTTCATGCACTGTTAAACATGTAAAACAAGTTGCAAGTGAAAATCTATGTCTCTGACTGAGTTTGCATTACTGTGATTTGACCTCTCTGCTGGCTGAGATAAGCTCATTTTCAACGTCCAATTCAGAATGCAATAAAACCAGATCCAGCTATAAAATGCATCATTCTTTTTTGTTTTAGACAACATTTCATGCACTGTTAAACTTGTTAAAGCAAGTTGCAAGTGAAAATCTATGTCCCTGACTGAGTTTGCATTACTGTGATTTGACCTCTCTGCTGGCTGAGATAAGCTCATTTTCAACGTCCATTTCAGAAAATGATAAAACCAGATCCAGCTATAAAATGCATCATTCTTTTTTGTTTTAGACAACATTTCATGCACTGTTAAACATGTTAAAGCAAGTTGCAAGTGAAAATCTATGTCTCTGACTGAGTTTGCATTACTGTGATTTGACCTCTCTGCTGGCTGAGATAAGCTCATTTTCAATGTCCAATTCAGAATGTAATAAAACCAGATCCAGCTATAAAATGCATCATTCTTTTTTGTTTTAGACAACATTTCATGCACTGTTAAACATGTTAAAGCAAGTTGCAAGTGAAAATCTATGTCTCTGACTGAGTTTGCATTACTGTGATTTGACCTCTCTGCTGGCTGAGATAAGCTCATTTTCATCGTCCAATTCAAAAGTGATAAAAACAGATCCAGACATAAAATGCATCATTCTTTTTTGTTTTAGACAACATTTCATGCACTGTTAAACATGTTAAAGGAAGTTGCAAGTGAAAATCTATGTCTCTGACTGAGTTTGCATTACTGTGATTTGACCTCTCTGCTGGCTGAGATAAGCTCATTTTCATCGTCCAATTCAAAAGTGATAAAAACAGATCCAGACATAAAATGCATCATTCTTTTTTGTTTTAGACATCATTTCATACACTGTTAAACATGTTAAAGGAAGTTGCAAGTGATAATCTATGTCTCTGACTGAGTTTGCATTACTGTGATTTGACCTCTCTGCTGGCTGAGATAAGCTCATTTTCAACGTCCAATTTAGAATGTAATAAAACCAGATCCAGCTATAAAATGCATCATTCTTTTTTGTTTTAGACAACATTTCATGCACTGTTAAACATGTTAAAGCAAGTTGCAAGTGAAAATCTATGTCTCTGACTGAGTTTGCATTACTGTGATTTGACCTCTCTGCTGGCTGAGATAAGCTCATTTTCAACGTCCAATTCAGAATGTAATAAAACCAGATCCAGCTATAAAATGCATCATTCTTTTTTGTTTTAGACAACATTTCATGCACTGTTAAACATGTTAAAGCAAGTTGCAAGTGAAAATCTATGTCTCTGACTGAGTTTGCATTACTGTGATTTGACCTCTCTGCTGGCTGAGATAAGCTCATTTTCATCGTCCAATTCAAAAGTGATAAAAACAGATCCAGACATAAAATGCATCATTCTTTTTTGTTTTAGACAACATTTCATGCACTGTTAAACATGTTAAAGGAAGTTGCAAGTGAAAATCTATGTCTCTGACTGAGTTTGCATTACTGTGATTTGACCTCTCTGCTGGCTGAGATAAGCTCATTTTCAACGTCCAATTTAGAATGTAATAAAACCAGATCCAGCTATAAAATGCATCATTCTTTTTTGTTTTAGACAACATTTCATGCACTGTTAAACATGTTAAAGCAAGTTGCAAGTGAAAATCTATGTCTCTGACTGAGTTTGCATTACTGTGATTTGACCTCTCTGCTGGCTGAGATAAGCTCATTTTCAATGTCCAATTCAGAATGCAATAAAACAAGATCCAGCTATAAAATTCATCATTCTTTTTTGTTTTAGACAACATTTCATGCACTGTTAAACATGTTAAAGCAAGTTGCAAGTGAAAATCTATGTCCCTGACTGAGTTTGCAATACTGTGATTTGACCTCTCTGCTGGCTGAGATAAGCTCATTTTCAACGTCCATTTCAGAAAATGATAAAAACAGATCCAGCCATAACATGGATCATTTTTTTTGTTTTAGACAACATTTCATGCACTGTTAAACATGTTAAAGCAAGTTGCAAGTGAAAATCTATGTCTCTGACTGAGTTTGCATTACTGTGATTTGACCTCTCTGCTGGCTGAGATAAGCTCATTTTCAACGTCCAATTCAGAATGTAATAAAACCAGATCCAGCTATAAAATGCATCATTCTTTTTTGTTTTAGACAACATTTCATGCACTGTTAAACATGTTAAAGCAAGTTGCAAGTGAAAATCTATGTCTCTGACTGAGTTTGCATTACTGTGATTTGACCTCTCTGCTGGCTGAGATAAGCTCATTTTCAACGTCCAATTTAGAATGTAATAAAACCAGACCCAGCTATAAAATGCATCATTCTTTTTTGTTTTAGACAACATTTCATGCACTGTTAAACATGTTAAAGCAAGTTGCAAGTGAAAATCTATGTCTATGACTGAGTTTACATTACTGTTATTTGACCTCTCTGCTGGCTGAGATAAGCTCATTTTCAACGTCCAATTCAGAATGTAATAAAACCAGATCCAGCCATAAAATGCATCATTCTTTTTTGTTTTAGACAACATTTCATGCACTGTTAAACATGTTAAAGCAAGTTGCAAGTGAAAATATATGTCTCTGACTGAGTTTGCATTACTGTGATTTGACCTCTCTGCTGGCTGAGATAAGCTCATTTTCAACGTCCAATTCAGAATGTAATAAAACCAGATCCAGCCATAAAATGCATCATTCTTTTTTGTTTTAGACAACATTTCATGCACTGTTAAACATGTTAAAGCAAGTTGCAAGTGAAAATCTATGTCTCTGACTGAGTTTGCATTACTGTGATTTGACCTCTCTGCTGGCTGAGATAAGCTCATTTTCAATGTCCAATTCAGAATGTAATAAAACCAGATCCAGCTATAAAATGCATCATTCTTTTTTGTTTTAGACAACATTTCATGCACTGTTAAACATGTTAAAGCAAGTTGCAAGTGAAAATCTATGTCTCTGACTGAGTTTGCATTACTGTGATTTGACCTCTCTACTGGCTGAGATAAGCTCATTTTCATCGTCCAATTCAAAAGTGATAAAAACAGATCCAGACATAAAATGCATCATTCTTTTTTGTTTTAGACAACATTTCATGCACTGTTAAACATGTTAAAGGAAGTTGCAAGTGAAAATCTATGTCTCTGACTGAGTTTGCATTACTGTGATTTGACCTCTCTGCTGGCTGAGATAAGCTCATTTTCAACGTCCAATTCAGAATGCAATAAAACCAGATCCAGCTATAAAATGCATCATTCTTTTTTGTTTTAGACAACATTTCATGCACTGTTAAACATGTTAAAGCAAGTTGCAAGACAAAATCTATGTCCCTGACTGAGTTTGCATTACTGTGATTTGACCTCTCTGCTGGCTGAGATAAGCTCATTTTCAACGTCCATTTCAGAAAATGATAAAAACAGATCCAGCCATAACATGGATCATTCTTTTTTGTTTTAGACAACATTTCATGCACTGTTAAACATGTTAAAGCAAGTTGCAAGTGAAAATCTATGTCTCTGACTGAGTTTGCATTACTGTGATTTGACCTCTCTGCTGGCTGAGATAAGCTCATTTTCAACGTCCAATTTAGAATGTAATAAAACCAGATCCAGACATAAAATGCATCATTCTTTTTTGTTTTAGACAACATTTCATGCACTGTTAAACATGTTAAAGCAAGTTGCAAGTGAAAATCTATGTCTCTGACTGAGTTTGCATTACTGTGATTTGACCTCTCTGCTGGCTGAGATAAGCTCATTTTCAACGTCCAATTTAGAATGTAATAAAACCAGATCCAGCCATAAAATGCATCATTTTTTTGTTTTAGACAACATTTCATGCACTGTTAAACATGTAAAACAAGTTGCAAGTGAAAATCTATGTCTCTGACTGAGTTTGCATTACTGTGATTTGACCTCTCTGCTGGCTGAGATAAGCTCATTTTCAACGTCCAATTCAGAATGCAATAAAACCAGATCCAGCTATAAAATGCATCATTCTTTTTTGTTTTAGACAACATTTCATGCACTGTTAAACTTGTTAAAGCAAGTTGCAAGTGAAAATCTATGTCCCTGACTGAGTTTGCATTACTGTGATTTGACCTCTCTGCTGGCTGAGATAAGCTCATTTTCAACGTCCATTTCAGAAAATGATAAAACCAGATCCAGCTATAAAATGCATCATTCTTTTTTGTTTTAGACAACATTTCATGCACTGTTAAACATGTTAAAGCAAGTTGCAAGTGAAAATCTATGTCTCTGACTGAGTTTGCATTACTGTGATTTGACCTCTCTGCTGGCTGAGATAAGCTCATTTTCAATGTCCAATTCAGAATGTAATAAAACCAGATCCAGCTATAAAATGCATCATTCTTTTTTGTTTTAGACAACATTTCATGCACTGTTAAACATGTTAAAGCAAGTTGCAAGTGAAAATCTATGTCTCTGACTGAGTTTGCATTACTGTGATTTGACCTCTCTGCTGGCTGAGATAAGCTCATTTTCATCGTCCAATTCAAAAGTGATAAAAACAGATCCAGACATAAAATGCATCATTCTTTTTTGTTTTAGACAACATTTCATGCACTGTTAAACATGTTAAAGGAAGTTGCAAGTGAAAATCTATGTCTCTGACTGAGTTTGCATTACTGTGATTTGACCTCTCTGCTGGCTGAGATAAGCTCATTTTCAACGTCCAATTTAGAATGTAATAAAACCAGATCCAGCTATAAAATGCATCATTCTTTTTTGTTTTAGACAACATTTCATGCACTGTTAAACATGTTAAAGCAAGTTGCAAGTGAAAATCTATGTCTCTGACTGAGTTTGCATTACTGTGATTTGACCTCTCTGCTGGCTGAGATAAGCTCATTTTCATCGTCCAATTCAAAAGTGATAAAAACAGATCCAGACATAAAATGCATCATTCTTTTTTGTTTTAGACAACATTTCATGCACTGTTAAACATGTTAAAGGAAGTTGCAAGTGAAAATCTATGTCTCTGACTGAGTTTGCATTACTGTGATTTGACCTCTCTGCTGGCTGAGATAAGCTCATTTTCAACGTCCAATTCAGAATGCAATAAAAACAGATCCAGACATAAAATGCATCATTCTTTTTTGTTTTAGACAACATTTCATGCACTGTTAAACATGTTAAAGCAAGTTGCAAGAGAAAATCTATGTCCCTGACTGAGTTTGCATTACTGTGATTTGACCTCTCTGCTGGCTGAGATAAGCTCATTTTCAACGTCCATTTCAGAAAATGATAAAAACAGATCCAGCCATAACATGGATCATTCTTTTTTGTTTTAGACAACATTTCATGCACTGTTAAACATGTTAAAGCAAGTTGCAAGTGAAAATCTATGTCTCTGACTGAGTTTGCATTACTGTGATTTGACCTCTCTGCTGGCTGAGATAAGCTCATTTTCAACGTCCAATTCAGAATGTAATAAAACCAGATCCAGCTATAAAATGCATCATTCTTTTTTGTTTTAGACAACATTTCATGCACTGTTAAACATGTTAAAGCAAGTTGCAAGTGAAAATCTATGTCTCTGACTGAGTTTGCATTACTGTGATTTGACCTCTCTGCTGGCTGAGATAAGCTCATTTTCAACGTCCATTTCAGAAAATGATAAAAACAGATCCAGCCATAACATGGATCATTCTTTTTTGTTTTAGACAACATTTCATGCACTGTTAAACATGTTAAAGCAAGTTGCAAGTGAAAATCTATGTCTCTGACTGAGTTTGCATTACTGTGATTTGACCTCTCTGCTGGCTGAGATAAGCTCATTTTCAACGTCCAATTTAGAATGTAATAAAACCAGATCCAGACATAAAATGCATCATTCTTTTTTGTTTTAGACAACATTTCATGCACTGTTAAACATGTTAAAGCAAGTTGCAAGTGAAAATCTATGTCTCTGACTGAGTTTGCATTACTGTGATTTGACCTCTCTGCTGGCTGAGATAAGCTCATTTTCAACGTCCAATTTAGAATGTAATAAAACCAGATCCAGCCATAAAATGCATCATTTTTTTGTTTTAGACAACATTTCATGCACTGTTAAACATGTAAAACAAGTTGCAAGTGAAAATCTATGTCTCTGACTGAGTTTGCATTACTGTGATTTGACCTCTCTGCTGGCTGAGATAAGCTCATTTTCAACGTCCAATTCAGAATGCAATAAAACCAGATCCAGCTATAAAATGCATCATTCTTTTTTGTTTTAGACAACATTTCATGCACTGTTAAACTTGTTAAAGCAAGTTGCAAGTGAAAATCTATGTCCCTGACTGAGTTTGCATTACTGTGATTTGACCTCTCTGCTGGCTGAGATAAGCTCATTTTCAACGTCCATTTCAGAAAATGATAAAACCAGATCCAGCTATAAAATGCATCATTCTTTTTTGTTTTAGACAACATTTCATGCACTGTTAAACATGTTAAAGCAAGTTGCAAGTGAAAATCTATGTCTCTGACTGAGTTTGCATTACTGTGATTTGACCTCTCTGCTGGCTGAGATAAGCTCATTTTCAATGTCCAATTCAGAATGTAATAAAACCAGATCCAGCTATAAAATGCATCATTCTTTTTTGTTTTAGACAACATTTCATGCACTGTTAAACATGTTAAAGCAAGTTGCAAGTGAAAATCTATGTCTCTGACTGAGTTTGCATTACTGTGATTTGACCTCTCTGCTGGCTGAGATAAGCTCATTTTCATCGTCCAATTCAAAAGTGATAAAAACAGATCCAGACATAAAATGCATCATTCTTTTTTGTTTTAGACAACATTTCATGCACTGTTAAACATGTTAAAGGAAGTTGCAAGTGAAAATCTATGTCTCTGACTGAGTTTGCATTACTGTGATTTGACCTCTCTGCTGGCTGAGATAAGCTCATTTTCAACGTCCAATTTAGAATGTAATAAAACCAGATCCAGCTATAAAATGCATCATTCTTTTTTGTTTTAGACAACATTTCATGCACTGTTAAACATGTTAAAGCAAGTTGCAAGTGAAAATCTATGTCTCTGACTGAGTTTGCATTACTGTGATTTGACCTCTCTGCTGGCTGAGATAAGCTCATTTTCAACGTCCAATTCAGAATGCAATAAAACAAGATCCAGCTATAAAATTCATCATTCTTTTTTGTTTTAGACAACATTTCATGCACTGTTAAACATGTTAAAGCAAGTTGCAAGTGAAAATCTATGTCCCTGACTGAGTTTGCATTACTGTGATTTGACCTCTCTGCTGGCTGAGATAAGCTCATTTTCATCGTCCAATTCAAAAGTGATAAAAACAGATCCAGACATAAAATGCATCATTCATTTTTGTTTTAGACAACATTTCATGCACTGTTAAACATGTTAAAGCAAGTTGCAAGTGAAAATCTATGTCTCTGACTGAGTTTGCATTACTGTGATTTGACCTCTCTGCTGGCTGAGATAAGCTCATTTTCAACGTCCAATTCAGAATGTAATAAAACCAGATCCAGCTATAAAATGCATCATTCTTTTTTGTTTTAGACAACATTTCATGCACTGTTAAACATGTTAAAGCAAGTTGCAAGTGAAAATCTATGTCTCTGACTGAGTTTGCATTACTGTGATTTGACCTCTCTGCTGGCTGAGATAAGCTCATTTTCAACGTCCAATTTAGAATGTAATAAAACCAGACCCAGCTATAAAATGCATCATTCTTTTTTGTTTTAGACAACATTTCATGCACTGTTAAACATGTTAAAGCAAGTTGCAAGTGAAAATCTATGTCTCTGACTGAGTTTGCATTACTGTGATTTGACCTCTCTGCTGGCTGAGATAAGCTCATTTTCAACGTCCAATTCAGAATGTAATAAAACCAGATCCAGCCATAAAATGCATCATTCTTTTTTGTTTTAGACAACATTTCATGCACTGTTAAACATGTTAAAGCAAGTTGCAAGTGAAAAAATATATGTCTCTGACTGAGTTTGCATTACTGTGATTTGACCTCTCTGCTGGCTGAGATAAGCTCATTTTCAACGTCCAATTCAGAATGTAATAAAACCAGATCCAGCCATAAAATGCATCATTCTTTTTTGTTTTAGACAACATTTCATGCACTGTTAAACATGTTAAAGCAAGTTGCAAGTGAAAATCTATGTCTCTGACTGAGTTTGCATTACTGTGATTTGACCTCTCTGCTGGCTGAGATAAGCTCATTTTCAATGTCCAATTCAGAATGTAATAAAACTAGATCCAGCTATAAAATGCATCATTCTTTTTTGTTTTAGACAACATTTCATGCACTGTTAAACATGTTAAAGCAAGTTGCAACCCAGCTATAAAACGCATCATTCTTTTTTGTTTTAGACAACATTTCATGCACTGTTAAACATGTTAAAGCAAGTTGCAAGTGAAAATCTATGTCTCTGACTGAGTTTGCATTACTGTGATTTGACCTCTCTGCTGGCTGAGATAAGCTCATTTTCAATGTCCAATTCAGAATGTAATAAAACCAGATCCAGCTATAAAATGCATCATTCTTTTTTGTTTTAGACAACATTTCATGCACTGTTAAACATGTTAAAGCAAGTTGCAAGTGAAAATCTATGTCTCTGACTGAGTTTGCATTACTGTGATTTGACCTCTCTGCTGGCTGAGATAAGCTCATTTTCATCGTCCAATTCAAAAGTGATAAAAACAGATCCAGACATAAAATGCATCATTCTTTTTTGTTTTAGACAACATTTCATGCACTGTTAAACATGTTAAAGGAAGTTGCAAGTGAAAATCTATGTCTCTGACTGAGTTTGCATTACTGTGATTTGACCTCTCTGCTGGCTGAGATAAGCTCATTTTCAACGTCCAATTCAGAATGTAATAAAACCAGATCCAGCCATAAAATGCATCATTCTTTTTTGTTTTAGACAACATTTCATGCACTGTTAAACATGTTAAAGCAAGTTGCAAGTGAAAATCTATGTCTCTGACTGAGTTTGCATTACTGTGATTTGACCTCTCTGCTGGCTGAGATAAGCTCATTTTCAATGTCCAATTCAGAATGTAATAAAACAAGATCCAGCTATAAAATGCATCATTCTTTTTTGTTTTAGACAACATTTCATGCACTGTTAAATATGTTTAAGAAAGTTGCAAGTGAAAATCTATGTCTCTGACTGAGTTTGCATTACTGCTTATTTTGACCTCTGCTGGCTCTGAAAAGCTCATTTTCAACGTCCAATGCAGAATGTGATAAAACCAGATCCAGCTACTAAAATGCATCATTCTTTTTGTTTTAGACAACATTTCATGCACTGTTAAACATGTTAAAGCAAGTTGCAAGTGAAAATCTATGTCTCTGACTGAGTTTGCATTACTGTGATTTGACCTCTCTGCTGGCTGAGATAAGCTCATTTTCAACGTCCAATTCAGAATGTAATAAAACCAGATCCAGCCATAAAATGCATCATTCTTTTTTGTTTTAGACAACATTTCATGCACTGTTAAACATGTTAAAGCAAGTTGCAAGTGAAAAAATATATGTCTCTGACTGAGTTTGCATTACTGTGATTTGACCTCTCTGCTGGCTGAGATAAGCTCATTTTCAACGTCCAATTCAGAATGTAATAAAACCAGATCCAGCCATAAAATGCATCATTCTTTTTTGTTTTAGACAACATTTCATGCACTGTTAAACATGTTAAAGCAAGTTGCAAGTGAAAATCTATGTCTCTGACTGAGTTTGCATTACTGTGATTTGACCTCTCTGCTGGCTGAGATAAGCTCATTTTCAATGTCCAATTCAGAATGTAATAAAACTAGATCCAGCTATAAAATGCATCATTCTTTTTTGTTTTAGACAACATTTCATGCACTGTTAAACATGTTAAAGCAAGTTGCAACCCAGCTATAAAACGCATCATTCTTTTTTGTTTTAGACAACATTTCATGCACTGTTAAACATGTTAAAGCAAGTTGCAAGTGAAAATCTATGTCTCTGACTGAGTTTGCATTACTGTGATTTGACCTCTCTGCTGGCTGAGATAAGCTCATTTTCAATGTCCAATTCAGAATGTAATAAAACCAGATCCAGCTATAAAATGCATCATTCTTTTTTGTTTTAGACAACATTTCATGCACTGTTAAACATGTTAAAGCAAGTTGCAAGTGAAAATCTATGTCTCTGACTGAGTTTGCATTACTGTGATTTGACCTCTCTGCTGGCTGAGATAAGCTCATTTTCATCGTCCAATTCAAAAGTGATAAAAACAGATCCAGACATAAAATGCATCATTCTTTTTTGTTTTAGACAACATTTCATGCACTGTTAAACATGTTAAAGGAAGTTGCAAGTGAAAATCTATGTCTCTGACTGAGTTTGCATTACTGTGATTTGACCTCTCTGCTGGCTGAGATAAGCTCATTTTCAACGTCCAATTCAGAATGTAATAAAACCAGATCCAGCCATAAAATGCATCATTCTTTTTTGTTTTAGACAACATTTCATGCACTGTTAAACATGTTAAAGCAAGTTGCAAGTGAAAATCTATGTCTCTGACTGAGTTTGCATTACTGTGATTTGACCTCTCTGCTGGCTGAGATAAGCTCATTTTCAATGTCCAATTCAGAATGTAATAAAACAAGATCCAGCTATAAAATGCATCATTCTTTTTTGTTTTAGACAACATTTCATGCACTGTTAAATATGTTTAAGAAAGTTGCAAGTGAAAATCTATGTCTCTGACTGAGTTTGCATTACTGCTTATTTTGACCTCTGCTGGCTCTGAAAAGCTCATTTTCAACGTCCAATGCAGAATGTGATAAAACCAGATCCAGCTACTAAAATGCATCATTCTTTTTGTTTTAGACAACATTTCATGCACTGTTAAACATGTTAAAGCAAGTTGCAAGTGAAAATCCTTGTCTCTGACTGAGTTTGCATTACTGCTTATTTTGACCTCTACTGGCTGAGAACAGCTCATTTTCAACGTTCAATTTAGAATGTGATAAAACCAGATCCAGCCACAAAAATGCATCATTCTTTTTGTTTTAGACAACATTTCATGCACTGTTAAATATGTTTAAGCAAGTTGCAAGTGAAAATCTATGTCTCTGACTGAGTTTGCATTACTGCTTATTTTGACCTCTGCTGGCTCTGAAAAGCTCATTTTCAACGTTCAATTCAGAATGTGATAAAACCAGATCCAGCCACTAAAAAGCATTTTCTTTTTGTTTTAGACAACATTTCATGCACTGTTAAATATGTTTAAGAAAGTTGCAAGTGAAAATCTATGTCTCTGACTGAGTTTGCATTACTGCTTGTTTTGACCTCTGCTGGCTCTGAAAAGCTCATTTTCAACGTCCAATGCAGAATGTGATAAAACCAGATCCAGCTACTAAAATGCATCTTTCTTTTTGTTTTAGACAACATTTCATGCACTGTTAAACATGTTAAAGCAAGTTGCAAGTGAAAATCTATGTCTATGACTGAGTTTGCATTTCTGCTTATTTTGACCTCTGCTGGCTGAGTAAAGCTCATTTTCAACGTCCAATACAGAATGTAATAAAACCAGATCCAGCTACTAAAATACGTCATTCTTTTTGTTTTAGACAACATTTCATGCTCTGTTAAACATGTTAAAGCAAGTTGCAAGTGAAAATCTATGTCTATGACTGAGTTTCCATTACTGCTTATTTTGACCTCTGCTGGCTCTGAAAAGCTCATTTTCAACGATCAATTCAGAATGTGATAAAACCAGATCCAGCCACTAAAATGCATCATTCTTTTTGTTTTAGACAACATTTCATGCACTGTTAAACTTGTTAAAGCAAGTTGCAAGTGAAAATCTATGTCTCTGACTGAGTTTGCATTACTGCTTATTTTGACCTCTGCTGGCTGAGAACAGCTCATTTTCAAAGTTCAATTCAGAATGTGATAAAACCAAACCCAGCCACAAAAATGCATCATTCTTTTTGTTTTAGACAACATTTCATGCACTGTTAAACATGTTAAAGCAAGTTGCAAGTGAAAATCTATGTCTCTGACTGAGTTTGCATTACTGCTTATTTTGACCTCTGCTGGCTCAAAAAAAAGCTAATTTTCAACGTCCAATTCAGAATGTGATAAAACCAGATCCAGCCACTAAAAAGCATTTTCTTTTTGTTTTAGACAACATTTCATGCACTGTTAAATATGTTTAAGAAAGGTGCAAGTGAAAATCTATGTCTCTGACTGAGTTTGCATTACTGCTTATTTTGACCTCTGCTGGCTGAGAACAGCTCATTTTCAACGTTCAATTCAGAATGTGATAAAACCAGATCCAGCCACTAAAATGCATCATTCTTTTTGTTTTAGACAACATTTCATGCACTGTTAAACATGTTAAAGCAAGTTGCAAGTGAAAATCTATGTCTATGACTGAGTTTGCATTACTGCTTATTTTGACCTCTGCTGGCTCTGAAAAGCTCATTTTCAACGTTCAATTCAGAATGTGATAAAACCAGATCCAGCCACTAAAAAGCATTTTCTTTTTGTTTTAGACAACATTTCATGCACTGTTAAATATGTTTAAGAAAGTTGCAAGTGAAAATCTATGTCTCTGACTGAGTTTGCATTACTGCTTATTTTAACCTCTGCTGGCTCTGAAAAGCTCATTTTCAACGTTCAATTCAGAATGTGATAAAACCAGATCCAGCCACTAAAAAGCATTTTCTTTTTGTTTTAGACAACATTTCATGCACTGTTAAATATGTTTAAGAAAGGTGCAAGTGAAAATCTATGTCTCTGACTGAGTTTGCATTACTGCTTATTTTGACCTCTGCTGGCTGAGTAAAGCTCATTTTCAACGTCCAATGCAGAATGTGATAAAACCAGATCCAGCTACTAAAATGCATCATTCTTTTTGTTTTAGACAACATTTCATGCACTGTTAAACATGTTAAAGCAAGTTGCAAGTGAAAATCTATGTCTCTGACTGAGTTTGCATTACTGCTTATTTTGACCTCTGCTGGCTGAGAACAGCTCATTTTCAACGTTCAATTCAGAATGTGATAAAACCAGATCCAGCCACAAAATTGCATCATTCTTTTTGTTTTAGACAACATTTCATGCACTGTTAAACATGTTAAAGCAAGTTGCAAGTGAAAATCTATGTCTCTGACTGAGTTTGCATTACTGCTTATTTTGACCTCTGCTGGCTCTGAAAAGCTCATTTTCAACGTTCAATTCAGAATGTGATAAAACCAGATCCAGCCACTAAAAAGCATTTTCTTTTTGCTTTAGACAACATTTCATGCACTGTTAAACATGTTAAAGCAAGTTGCAAGTGAAAATCTATGTCTCTGACTGAGTTTGCATTACTGCTTATTTTGACCTCTGCTGGCTCTGAAAAGCTCATTTTCAACGTTCAATTCAGAATGTGATAAAACCAGATCCAGCCACTAAAAAGCATTTTCTTTTTGTTTTAGACAACATTTCATGCACTGTTAAATATGTTTAAGAAAGGTGCAAGTGAAAATCTATGTCTCTGACTGAGTTTGGATTACTGCATATTTTGACCTCTGCTGGCTGAGAACAGCTCATTTTCAACGTTCAATTCAGAATGTGATAAAACCAGATCCAGCCACAAAAATGCATCATTCTTTTTGTTTTAGACAACATTTCATGCACTGTTAAACATGTTAAAGCAAGTTGCAAGTGAAAATCTATCTCTCTGACTGAGTTTGCATTACTGCTTATTTTGACCTCTGCTGGCTCTGAAAAGCTCATTTTCAACGTTCAATTCAGAATGTGATAAAACCAGATCCAGCCACTAAAAAGCATTTTCTTTTTGTTTTAGACAACATTTCATGCACTGTTAAATATGTTTAAGAAAGTTGCAAGTGAAAATCTATGTCTCTGACTGAGTTTGCATTACTGCTTGTTTTGACCTCTGCTGGCTCTGAAAAGCTCATTTTCAACGTCCAATGCAGAATGTGATAAAACCAGATCCAGCTACTAAAATGCATCATTCTTTTTGTTTTAGACAACATTTCATGCACTGTTAAACATGTTAAAGCAAGTTGCAAGTGAAAATCTATGTCTCTGACTGAGTTTGCATTACTGCTTATTTTGACCTCTGCTGGCTGAGAACAGCTCATTTTCAGCGTTCAATTCAGAATGTGATAAAACCAGATCCAGCCACAAAATTGCATTATTCTTTTTGTTTTAGACATTTCATGCACTGTTAAACATGTTAAAGCAAGTTGCAAGTGAAAATCTATGTCTCTGACTGAGTTTGCATTGCTGCTTATTTTGACCTCTGCTGGCTCTGAAAAGCTCATTTTCAACGTTCAATTCAGAATGTGATAAAACCAGATCCAGCCACTAAAATGCATCATTCTTTTTGTTTTAGACAACATTTCATGCACTGTTAAACTTGTTAAAGCAAGTTGCAAGTGAAAATCTATGTCTCTGACTGAGTTTGCATTACTGCTTATTTTGACCTCTGCTGGCTGAGAACAGCTCATTTTCAAAGTTCAATTCAGAATGTGATAAAACCAAACCCAGCCACAAAAATGCATCATTCTTTTTGTTTTAGACAACATTTCATGCACTGTTAAACATGTTAAAGCAAGTTGCAAGTGAAAATCTATGTCTCTGACTGAGTTTGCATTACTGCTTATTTTGACCTCTGCTGGCTCAAAAAAAAGCTAATTTTCAACGTCCAATTCAGAATGTGATAAAACCAGATCCAGCCACTAAAAAGCATTTTCTTTTTGTTTTAGACAACATTTCATGCACTGTTAAATATGTTTAAGAAAGGTGCAAGTGAAAATCTATGTCTCTGACTGAGTTTGCATTACTGCTTATTTTGACCTCTGCTGGCTGAGAACAGCTCATTTTCAACGTTCAATTCAGAATGTGATAAAACCAGATCCAGCCACTAAAATGCATCATTCTTTTTGTTTTAGACAACATTTCATGCACTGTTAAACATGTTAAAGCAAGTTGCAAGTGAAAATCTATGTCTATGACTGAGTTTGCATTACTGCTTATTTTGACCTCTGCTGGCTCTGAAAAGCTCATTTTCAACGTTCAATTCAGAATGTGATAAAACCAGATCCAGCCACTAAAAAGCATTTTCTTTTTGTTTTAGACAACATTTCATGCACTGTTAAATATGTTTAAGAAAGTTGCAAGTGAAAATCTATGTCTCTGACTGAGTTTGCATTACTGCTTATTTTAACCTCTGCTGGCTCTGAAAAGCTCATTTTCAACGTTCAATTCAGAATGTGATAAAACCAGATCCAGCCACTAAAAAGCATTTTCTTTTTGTTTTAGACAACATTTCATGCACTGTTAAATATGTTTAAGAAAGGTGCAAGTGAAAATCTATGTCTCTGACTGAGTTTGCATTACTGCTTATTTTGACCTCTGCTGGCTGAGTAAAGCTCATTTTCAACGTCCAATGCAGAATGTGATAAAACCAGATCCAGCTACTAAAATGCATCATTCTTTTTGTTTTAGACAACATTTCATGCACTGTTAAACATGTTAAAGCAAGTTGCAAGTGAAAATCTATGTCTCTGACTGAGTTTGCATTACTGCTTATTTTGACCTCTGCTGGCTGAGAACAGCTCATTTTCAACGTTCAATTCAGAATGTGATAAAACCAGATCCAGCCACAAAATTGCATCATTCTTTTTGTTTTAGACAACATTTCATGCACTGTTAAACATGTTAAAGCAAGTTGCAAGTGAAAATCTATGTCTCTGACTGAGTTTGCATTACTGCTTATTTTGACCTCTGCTGGCTCTGAAAAGCTCATTTTCAACGTTCAATTCAGAATGTGATAAAACCAGATCCAGCCACTAAAAAGCATTTTCTTTTTGCTTTAGACAACATTTCATGCACTGTTAAACATGTTAAAGCAAGTTGCAAGTGAAAATCTATGTCTCTGACTGAGTTTGCATTACTGCTTATTTTGACCTCTGCTGGCTCTGAAAAGCTCATTTTCAACGTTCAATTCAGAATGTGATAAAACCAGATCCAGCCACTAAAAAGCATTTTCTTTTTGTTTTAGACAACATTTCATGCACTGTTAAATATGTTTAAGAAAGGTGCAAGTGAAAATCTATGTCTCTGACTGAGTTTGGATTACTGCATATTTTGACCTCTGCTGGCTGAGAACAGCTCATTTTCAACGTTCAATTCAGAATGTGATAAAACCAGATCCAGCCACAAAAATGCATCATTCTTTTTGTTTTAGACAACATTTCATGCACTGTTAAACATGTTAAAGCAAGTTGCAAGTGAAAATCTATCTCTCTGACTGAGTTTGCATTACTGCTTATTTTGACCTCTGCTGGCTCTGAAAAGCTCATTTTCAACGTTCAATTCAGAATGTGATAAAACCAGATCCAGCCACTAAAAAGCATTTTCTTTTTGTTTTAGACAACATTTCATGCACTGTTAAATATGTTTAAGAAAGTTGCAAGTGAAAATCTATGTCTCTGACTGAGTTTGCATTACTGCTTGTTTTGACCTCTGCTGGCTCTGAAAAGCTCATTTTCAACGTCCAATGCAGAATGTGATAAAACCAGATCCAGCTACTAAAATGCATCATTCTTTTTGTTTTAGACAACATTTCATGCACTGTTAAACATGTTAAAGCAAGTTGCAAGTGAAAATCTATGTCTCTGACTGAGTTTGCATTACTGCTTATTTTGACCTCTGCTGGCTGAGAACAGCTCATTTTCAGCGTTCAATTCAGAATGTGATAAAACCAGATCCAGCCACAAAATTGCATTATTCTTTTTGTTTTAGACATTTCATGCACTGTTAAACATGTTAAAGCAAGTTGCAAGTGAAAATCTATGTCTCTGACTGAGTTTGCATTGCTGCTTATTTTGACCTCTGCTGGCTCTGAAAAGCTCATTTTCAACGTTCAATTCAGAATATGATAAAACCAGATCCAGCCACTAAAAAGCATTTTCTTTTTGTTTTAGACAACATTTCATGCACTGTTAAATATGTTTAAGAAAGGTGCAAGTGAAAATCTATGTCTCTGACTGAGTTTGCATTACTGCTTATTTTGACCTCTGCTGGCTGAGAACAGCTCATTTTCAACGTTCAATTCAGAATGTGATAAAACCAGATCCAGCCACTAAAATGCATCATTCTTTTTGTTTTAGACAACATTTCATGCACTGTTAAACATGTTAAAGCAAGTTGCAAGTGAAAATCTATGTCTATGACTGAGTTTGCATTACTGCTTATTTTGACCTCTGCTGGCTCTGAAAAGCTCATTTTCAACGTTCAATTCAGAATGTGATAAAACCAGATCCAGCCACTAAAAAGCATTTTCTTTTTGCTTTAGACAACATTTCATGCACTGTTAAATATGTTTAAGAAAGTTGCAAGTGAAAATCTATGTCTCTGACTGAGTTTGCATTACTGCTTATTTTAACCTCTGCTGGCTCTGAAAAGCTCATTTTCAACGTTCAATTCAGAATGTGATAAAACCAGATCCAGCCACTAAAAAGCATTTTCTTTTTGTTTTAGACAACATTTCATGCACTGTTAAATATGTTTAAGAAAGTTGCAAGTGAAAATCTATGTCTCTGACTGAGTTTGCATTACTGCTTGTTTTGACCTCTGCTGGCTCTGAAAAGCTCATTTTCAACGTCCAATGCAGAATGTGATAAAACCAGATCCAGCTACTAAAATGCATCATTCTTTTTGTTTTAGACAACATTTCATGCACTGTTAAACATGTTAAAGCAAGTTGCAAGTGAAAATCTATGTCTCTGACTGAGTTTGCATTACTGCTTATTTTGACCTCTGCTGGCTGAGAACAGCTCATTTTCAACGTTCAATTCAGAATGTGATAAAACCAGATCCAGCCACAAAATTGCATCATTCTTTTTGTTTTAAACAACATTTCATGCACTGTTAAACATGTTAAAGCAAGTTGCAAGTGAAAATCTATGTCTCTGACTGAGTTTGCATTACTGCTTATTTTGACCTCTGCTGGCTCTGAAAAGCTCATTTTCAACGTTCAATTCAGAATGTGATAAAACCAGATCCAGCCACTAAAAAGCATTTTCTTTTTGTTTTAGACAACATTTCATGCACTGTTAAACATGTTAAAGCAAGTTGCAAGTGAAAATCTATGTCTCTGACTGAGTTTGCATTACTGCTTATTTTGACCTCTGCTGGCTCTGAAAAGCTCATTTTCAACGTTCAATTCAGAATGTGATAAAACCAGATCCAGCCACTAAAAAGCATTTTCTTTTTGTTTTAGACAACATTTCATGCACTGTTAAATATGTTTAAGAAAGGTGCAAGTGAAAATCTATGTCTCTGACTGAGTTTGGATTACTGCATATTTTGACCTCTGCTGGCTGAGAACAGCTCATTTTCAACGTTCAATTCAGAATGTGATAAAACCAGATCCAGCCACAAAAATGCATCATTCTTGTTTTAGACAACATTTCATGCACTGTTAAACATGTTAAAGCAACTTGCAAGTGAAAATCTATGTATCTGACTGAGTTTGCATTAATGCTTATTTTGACCTCTGCTGGCTCAAAAAAAAAGCTAATTTTCAACGTCCAATTCAGAATGTGATAAAACCAGATCCAGCCACTAAAAAGCATTTTCTTTTTGTTTTAGACAACATTTCATGCACTGTTAAATATGTTTAAGAAAGGTGCAAGTAAAAATCTATGTCTCTGACTGAGTTTGCATTACTGCTTATTTTGACCTCTGCTGGCTGAGAACAGCTCATTTTCAACGTTCAATTCAGAATGTGATAAAACCAGATCCAGCCACTAAAATGCATCATTCTTTTTGTTTTAGACAACATTTCATGCACTGTTAAACATGTTAAAGCAAGTTGCAAGTGAAAATCTATGTCTCTGACTGAGTTTGCATTACTGCTTATTTTGACCTCTGCTGGCTCTGAAAAGCTCATTTTCAACGTTCAATTCAGAATGTGATAAAACCAGATCCAGCCACTAAAAAGCATTTTCTTTTTGCTTTAGACAACATTTCATGCACTGTTAAATATGTTTAAGAAAGTTGCAAGTGAAAATCTATGTCTCTGACTGAGTTTGCATTACTGCTTATTTTAACCTCTGCTGGCTCTGAAAAGCTCATTTTCAACGTTCAATTCAGAATGTGATAAAACCAGATCCAGCCACTAAAAAGCATTTTCTTTTTGTTTTAGACAACATTTCATGCACTGTTAATTATGTTTAAGAAAGGTGCAAGTGAAAATCTATGTCTCTGACTGAGTTTGCATTACTGCTTATTTTGACCTCTGCTGGCTGAGAACAGCTCATTTTCAACGTTCAATTCAGAATGTGATAAAACCAGATCCAGCCACTAAAATGCATCATTCTTTTTGTTTTAGACAACATTTCATGCACTGTTAAACATGTTAAAGCAAGTTGCAAGTGAAAATCTATGTCTATGACTGAGTTTGCATTACTGCTTATTTTGACCTCTGCTGGCTCTGAAAAGCTCATTTTCAACGTTCAATTCAGAATGTGATAAAACCAGATCCAGCCACTAAAAAGCATTTTCTTTTTGCTTTAGACAACATTTCATGCACTGTTAAATATGTTTAAGAAAGCTGCAAGTGAAAATCTATGTCTCTGACTGAGTTTGCATTACTGCTTATTTTAACCTCTGCTGGCTCTGAAAAGCTCATTTTCAACGTTCAATTCAGAATGTGATAAAACCAGATCCAGCCACTAAAAAGCATTTTCTTTTTGTTTTAGACAACATTTCATGCACTGTTAAATATGTTTAAGAAAGTTGCAAGTGAAAATCTATGTCTCTGACTGAGTTTGCATTACTGCTTGTTTTGACCTCTGCTGGCTCTGAAAAGCTCATTTTCAACGTCCAATGCAGAATGTGATAAAACCAGATCCAGCTACTAAAATGCATCATTCTTTTTGTTTTAGACAACATTTCATGCACTGTTAAACATGTTAAAGCAAGTTGCAAGTGAAAATCTATGTCTCTGACTGAGTTTGCATTACTGCTTATTTTGACCTCTGCTGGCTGAGAACAGCTCATTTTCAACGTTCAATTCAGAATGTGATAAAACCAGATCCAGCCACAAAATTGCATCATTCTTTTTGTTTTAGACAACATTTCATGCACTGTTAAACATGTTAAAGCAAGTTGCAAGTGAAAATCTATGTCTCTGACTGAGTTTGGATTACTGCATATTTTGACCTCTGCTGGCTGAGAACAGCTCATTTTCAACGTTCAATTCAGAATGTGATAAAACCAGATCCAGCCACAAAAATGCATCATTCTTGTTTTAGACAACATTTCATGCACTGTTAAACATGTTAAAGCAACTTGCAAGTGAAAATCTATGTCTCTGACTGAGTTTGCATTAATGCTTATTTTGACCTCTGCTGGCTCAAAAAAAAGCTAATTTTCAACGTCCAATTCAGAATGTGATAAAACCAGATCCAGCCACTAAAAAGCATTTTCTTTTTGTTTTAGACAACATTTCATGCACTGTTAAATATGTTTAAGAAAGGTGCAAGTGAAAATCTATGTCTCTGACTGAGTTTGCATTACTGCTTATTTTGACCTCTGCTGGCTGAGAACAGCTCATTTTCAACGTTCAATTCAGAATGTGATAAAACCAGATCCAGCCACTAAAATGCATCATTCTTTTTGTTTTAGACAACATTTCATGCACTGTTAAACATGTTAAAGCAAGTTGCAAGTGAAAATCTATGTCTATGACTGAGTTTGCATTACTGCTTATTTTGACCTCTGCTGGCTCTGAAAAGCTCATTTTCAACGTTCAATTCAGAATGTGATAAAACCAGATCCAGCCACTAAAAAGCATTTTCTTTTTGCTTTAGACAACATTTCATGCACTGTTAAATATGTTTAAGAAAGTTGCAAGTGAAAATCTATGTCTCTGACTGAGTTTGCATTACTGCTTATTTTAACCTCTGCTGGCTCTGAAAAGCTCATTTTCAACGTTCAATTCAGAATGTGATAAAACCAGATCCAGCCACTAAAAAGCATTTTCTTTTTGTTTTAGACAACATTTCATGCACTGTTAAATATGTTTAAGAAAGGTGCAAGTGAAAATCTATGTCTCTGACTGAGTTTGCATTACTGCTTATTTTGACCTCTGCTGGCTGAGTAAAGCTCATTTTCAACGTCCAATGCAGAGTGTGATAAAACCAGATCCAGCTACTAAAATGCATCATTCTTTTTGTTTTAGACAACATTTCATGCACTGTTAAACATGTTAAAGCAAGTTGCAATTGAAAATCTATGTCTCTGACTGAGTTTGCATTACTGCTTATTTTGACCTCTGCTGGCTGAGAACAGCTCATTTTCAACGTTCAATTCAGAATGTGATAAAACCAGATCCAGCCACAAAATTGCATCATTCTTTTTGTTTTAGACAACATTTCATGCACTGTTAAACATGTTAAAGCAAGTTGCAAGTGAAAATCTATGTCTCTGACTGAGTTTGCATTACTGCTTATTTTGACCTCTGCTGGCTCTGAAAAGCTCATTTTCAACGTTCAATGCAGAATGTGATAAAACCAGATCCAGCTACTAAAATGCATCATTCTTTTTGTTTTAGACAACATTTCATGCACTGTTAAACATGTTAAAGCAAGTTGCAAGTGAAAATCTATGTCTATGACTGAGTTTGCATTACTGCTTATTTTGACCTCTGCTGGCTGAGAACAGCTCATTTTCAACGTTCAATTCAGAATGTGATAAAACCAGATCCAGCCACAAAAATGCATCATTCTTTTTGTTTTAGACAACATTTCATGCACTGTTAAACATGTTAAAGGAAGTTGCAAGTGAAAATCTATGTCTCTGACTGAGTTTGCATTACTGCTTATTTTGACCTGTGCTGGCTCTGAAAAGCTCATTTTCAACGTCCAATGCAGAATGTGATAAAACCAGATCCAGCTACTAAAATGCATCATTCTTTTTGTTTTAGACAACATTTCATGCACTGTTAAACATGTTTAAGAAAGGTGCAAGTGAAAATCTATGTCTCTGACTGAGTTTGGATTACTGCATATTTTGACCTCTGCTGGCTGAGAACAGCTCATTTTCAACGTTCAATTCAGAATGTGATAAAACCAGATCCAGCCACAAAAATGCATCATTCTTTTTGTTTTAGACAACATTTCATGCACTGTTAAACATGTTAAAGCAAGTTGCAAGTGAAAATCTATGTCTCTGACTGAGTTTGCATTACTGCTTATTTTGACCTCTGCTGGCTCTTAAAAGCTCATTTTCAACGTTCAATTCAGAATGTGATAAAACCAGATCCAGCCACTAAAAAGCATTTTCTTTTTGTTTTAGACAACATTTCATGCACTGTTAAACATGTTAAAGCAATTGCAAGTGAAAATCTATGTCTCTGACTGAGTTTGCATTACTGCTTATTTTGACCTCTGCTGGCTCTGAAAAGCTCATTTTCAACGTTCAATTCAGAATGTGATAAAACCAGATCCAGCCACTAAAAAGCATTTTCTTTTTGTTTTAGACAACATTTCATGCACTGTTAAATATGTTTAAGAAAGGTGCAAGTGAAAATCTATGTCTCTGACTGAGTTTGGATTACTGCATATTTTGACCTCTGCTGGCTGAGAACAGCTCATTTTCAACGTTCAATTCAGAATGTGATAAAACCAGATCCAGCCACAAAAATGCATCATTCTTGTTTTAGACAACATTTCATGCACTGTTAAACATGTTAAAGCAAGTTGCAAGTGAAAATCTATGTCTCTGACTGAGTTTGCATTACTGCTTATTTTGACCTCTGCTGGCTCTGAAAAGCTCATTTTCAACGTTCAATTCAGAATGTGATAAAACCAGATCCAGCCACTAAAAAGCATTTTCTTTTTGTTTTAGACAACATTTCATGCACTGTTAAATATGTTTAAGAAAGTTGCAAGTGAAAATCTATGTCTCTGACTGAGTTTGCATTACTGCTTGTTTTGACCTCTGCTGGCTCTGAAAAGCTCATTTTCAACGTCCAATGCAGAATGTGATAAAACCAGATCCAGCTACTAAAATGCATCATTCTTTTTGTTTTAGACAACATTTCATGCACTGTTAAACATGTTAAAGCAAGTGTCAAGTGAAAATCTATGTCTATGACTGAGTTTGCATTACTGCTTATTTTGACCTCTGCTGGCTGAGAACAGCTCATTTTCAACGTTCAATTCAGAATGTGATAAAACCAGATCCAGCCACAAAAATGCATCATTCTTTTTGTTTTAGACAACATTTCATGCACTGTTAAACATGTTAAAGCAAGTTGCAAGTGAAAATCTATGTCTCTGACTGAGTTTGCATTACTGCTTATTTTGACCTCTGCTGGCTCTGAAAAGCTCATTTTCAACGTTCAATTCAGAATGTGATAAAACCAGATCCAGCCACTAAAAAGCATTTTCTTTTTGTTTTAGACAACATTTCATGCACTGTTAAATATGTTTAAGAAAGGTGCAAGTGAAAATCTATGTCTCTGACTGAGTTTGGA
This sequence comes from Danio rerio, assembly GCF_052040795.2. Lineage (NCBI taxonomy): Eukaryota > Metazoa > Chordata > Actinopteri > Cypriniformes > Danionidae > Danio > Danio rerio. The sequence continues at coordinate 58,950,069 of NC_141025.1, read as the reverse complement.
TTACTGCATATTTTGACCTCTGCTGGCTGAGAACAGCTCATTTTCAACGTTCAATTCAGAATGTGATAAAACCAGATCCAGCCACAAAAATGCATCATTCTTGTTTAAGACAACACTTCATGCACTGTTAAACATGTTAAAGCAAGTTGCAAGTGAAAATCTATGTCTCTGACTGAGTTTGCATTACTGCTTATTTTGACCTCTGCTGGCTCTGAAAAGCTCATTTTCAACGTTCAATTCAGAATGTGATAAAACCAGATCCAGCCACTAAAAAGCATTTTCTTTTTGTTTTAGACAATATTTCATGCACTGTTAAATATGTTTAAGAAAGTTGCAAGTGAAAATCTATGTCTCTGACTGAGTTTGCATTACTGCTTGTTTTGACCTCTGCTGGCTCTGAAAAGCTCATTTTCAACGTCCAATGCAGAATGTGATAAAACCAGATCCAGCTACTAAAATGCATCATTCTTTTTGTTTTAGACAACATTTCATGCACTGTTAAACATGTTTAAGCAAGTTGCAAGTGAAAATCTATGTCTCTGACTGAGTTTGCATTACTGCTTATTTTGACCTCTGCTGGCTCTGAAAAGCTCATTTTCAACGTTCAATTCAGAATGTGATAAAACCAGATCCAGCCACTAAAAAGCATTTTCTTTTTGTTTTAGACAACATTTCATGCACTGTTAAATATGTTTAAGAAAGTTGCAAGTGAAAATCTATGTCTCTGACTGAGTTTGCATTACTGCTTATTTTGACCTCTGCTGGCTCTGAAAAGCTCATTTTCAACGTCCAATGCAGAATGTGATAAAACCAGATCCAGCTACTAAAATGCATCATTCTTTTTGTTTTAGACAACATTTCATGCACTGTTAAACATGTTAAAGCAAGTTGCAAGTGAAAATCCTTGTCTCTGACTGAGTTTGAATTACTGCTTATTTTGACCTCTACTGGCTGAGAACTGCTCATTTTCAACGTTCAATTCAGAATGTGATAAAACAAGATCCAGCCACAAAAATGCATCATACTTTTTGTTTTAGATAACATTTCATGCACTGTTAAACATGTTAAAGCAAGTTGCAATTGAAATACTATGTCTCTGACTGAGTTTGCATTACTGCTTATTTTGACCTCTGCTGGCTCTGAAAAGCTCATTTTCAACATTCAATTCAGAATGTGATAAAACCAGATCCAGCCACTAAAAAGCATTTTCTTTTTGTTTTAGACAACATTTCATGCACTGTTAAATATGTTTAAGAAAGTTGCAAGTGAAAATCTATGTCTCTGACTGAGTTTGCATTACTGCTTATTTTGACCTCTGCTGGCTGAGAACAGCTCATTTTCAACGTTCAATTCAGAATGTGATAAAACCAGATCCAGCCACAAAAATGCATCATTCTTTTTGTTTTAGACAACATTTCATGCACTGTTAAACATGTTAAAGCAAGTTGCACGTGAAAATCTATGTCTCTGACTGAGTTTGCATTACTGCTTATTTTGACCTCTGCTGGCTCTGAAAAGCTCATTTTCAACGTTCAATGCAGAATGTGATAAAACCAGATCCAGCTACTAAAATGCATCATTCTTTTTGTTTTAGACAACATTTCATGCACTGTTAAACATGTTAAAGCAAGTTGCAAGTGAAAATCTATGTCTATGACTGAGTTTGCATTACTGCTTATTTTGACCTCTGCTGGCTGAGAACAGCTCATTTTCAACGTTCAATTCAGAATGTGATAAAACCAGATCCAGCCACAAAAATGCATCATTCTTTTTGTTTTAGACAACATTTCATGCACTGTTAAACATGTTAAAGCAAGTTGCAAGTGAAAATCTATGTCTCTGACTGAGTTTGCATTACTGCTTATTTTGACCTCTGCTGGCTCTGAAAAGCTCATTTTCAACGTCCAATGCAGAATGTGATAAAACCAGATCCAGCTACTAAAATGCATCATTCTTTTTGTTTTAGACAACATTTCATGCACTGTTAAACATGTTTAAGAAAGGTGCAAGTGAAAATCTATGTCTCTGACTGAGTTTGGATTACTGCATATTTTGACCTCTGCTGGCTGAGAACAGCTCATTTTCAACGTTCAATTCAGAATGTGATAAAACCAGATCCAGCCACAAAAATGCATCATTCTTGTTTTAGACAACATTTCATGCACTGTTAAACATGTTAAAGCAAGTTGCAAGTGAAAATCTATGTCTCTGACTGAGTTTGCATTACTGCTTATTTTGACCTCTGCTGGCTCTGAAAAGCTCATTTTCAACGTTCAATTCAGAATGTGATAAAACCAGATCCAGCCACTAAAAAGCATTTTCTTTTTGTTTTAGACAACATTTCATGCACTGTTAAATATGTTTAAGAAAGTTGCAAGTGAAAATCTATGTCTCTGACTGAGTTTGCATTACTGCTTGTTTTGACCTCTGCTGGCTCTGAAAAGCTCATTTTCAACGTCCAATGCAGAATGTGATAAAACCAGATCCAGCTACTAAAATGCATCATTCTTTTTGTTTTAGACAACATTTCATGCACTGTTAAACATGTTAAAGCAAGTTGCAAGTGAAAATCTATGTCTCTGACTGAGTTTGCATTACTGCTTATTTTGACCTCTGCTGGCTGAGAACAGCTCATTTTCAACGTTCAATTCAGAATGTGATAAAACCAGATCCAGCCACAAAAATGCATCATTCTTTTTGTTTTAGACAACATTTCATGCACTGTTAAACATGTTAAAGCAAGTTGCAAGTGAAAATCTATGTCTCTGACTGAGTTTGCATTACTGCTTATTTTGACCTCTGCTGGCTCTGAAAAGCTCATTTTCAACGTCCAATGCAGAATGTGATAAAACCAGATCCAGCTACTAAAATGCATCATTCTTTTTGTTTTAGACAACATTTCATGCACTGTTAAACATGTTTAAGAAAGGTGCAAGTGAAAATCTATGTCTCTGACTGAGTTTGGATTACTGCATATTTTGACCTCTGCTGGCTGAGAACAGCTCATTTTCAACGTTCAATTCAGAATGTGATAAAACCAGATCCAGCCACAAAAATGCATCATTCTTGTTTTAGACAACATTTCATGCACTGTTAAACATGTTAAAGCAAGTTGCAAGTGAAAATCTATGTCTCTGACTGAGTTTGCATTACTGCTTATTTTGACCTCTGCTGGCTCTGAAAAGCTCATTTTCAACGTTCAATTCAGAATGTGATAAAACCAGATCCAGCCACTAAAAAGCATTTTCTTTTTGTTTTAGACAACATTTCATGCACTGTTAAATATGTTTAAGAAAGTTGCAAGTGAAAATCTATGTCTCTGACTGAGTTTGCATTACTGCTTGTTTTGACCTCTGCTGGCTCTGAAAAGCTCATTTTCAACGTCCAATGCAGAATGTGATAAAACCAGATCCAGCTACTAAAATGCATCATTCTTTTTGTTTTAGACAACATTTCATGCACTGTTAAACATGTTAAAGCAAGTGTCAAGTGAAAATCTATGTCTATGACTGAGTTTGCATTACTGCTTATTTTGACCTCTGCTGGCTGAGAACAGCTCATTTTCAACGTTCAATTCAGAATGTGATAAAACCAGATCCAGCCACAAAAATGCATCATTCTTTTTGTTTTAGACAACATTTCATGCACTGTTAAACATGTTAAAGCAAGTTGCAAGTGAAAATCTATGTCTCTGACTGAGTTTGCATTACTGCTTATTTTGACCTCTGCTGGCTCTGAAAAGCTCAATTTCAACGTTCAATTCAGAATGTCATAAAACCAGATCCAGCCACTAAAAAGCATTTTCTTTTTGTTTTAGACAACATTTCATGCACTGTTAAATATGTTTAAGAAAGGTGCAAGTGAAAATCTATGTCTCTGACTGAGTTTGGATTACTGCATATTTTGACCTCTGCTGGCTGAGAACAGCTCATTTTCAACGTTCAATTCAGAATGTGATAAAACCAGATCCAGCCACAAAAATGCATCATTCTTGTTTTAGACAACACTTCATGCACTGTTAAACATGTTAAAGCAAGTTGCAAGTGAAAATCTATGTCTCTGACTGAGTTTGCATTACTGCTTATTTTGACCTCTGCTGGCTCTGAAAAGCTCATTTTCAACGTTCAATTCAGAATGTGATAAAACCAGATCCAGCCACTAAAAAGCATTTTCTTTTTGTTTTAGACAATATTTCATGCACTGTTAAATATGTTTAAGAAAGTTGCAAGTGAAAATCTATGTCTCTGACTGAGTTTGCATTACTGCTTGTTTTGACCTCTGCTGGCTCTGAAAAGCTCATTTTCAACGTCCAATGCAGAATGTGATAAAACCAGATCCAGCTACTAAAATGCATCATTCTTTTTGTTTTAGACAACATTTCATGCACTGTTAAACATGTTTAAGCAAGTTGCAAGTGAAAATCTATGTCTCTGACTGAGTTTGCATTACTGCTTATTTTGACCTCTGCTGGCTCTGAAAAGCTCATTTTCAACGTTCAATTCAGAATGTGATAAAACCAGATCCAGCCACTAAAAAGCATTTTCTTTTTGTTTTAGACAACATTTCATGCACTGTTAAATATGTTTAAGAAAGTTGCAAGTGAAAATCTATGTCTCTGACTGAGTTTGCATTACTGCTTATTTTGACCTCTGCTGGCTCTGAAAAGCTAATTTTCAACGTCCAATGCAGAATGTGATAAAACCAGATCCAGCTACTAAAATGCATCATTCTTTTTGTTTTAGACAACATTTCATGCACTGTTAAACATGTTAAAGCAAGTTGCAAGTGAAAATCCTTGTCTCTGACTGAGTTTGAATTACTGCTTATTTTGACCTCTACTGGCTGAGAACTGCTCATTTTCAACGTTCAATTCAGAATGTGATAAAACAAGATCCAGCCACAAAAATGCATCATACTTTTTGTTTTAGATAACATTTCATGCACTGTTAAACATGTTAAAGCAAGTTGCAATTGAAATACTATGTCTCTGACTGAGTTTGCATTACTGCTTATTTTGACCTCTGCTGGCTCTGAAAAGCTCATTTTCAACGTTCAATTCAGAATGTGATAAAACCAGATCCAGCCACTAAAAAGCATTTTCTTTTTGTTTTAGACAACATTTCATGCACTGTTAAATATGTTTAAGAAAGTTGCAAGTGAAAATCTATGTCTCTGACTGAGTTTGCATAACTGCTTATTTTGACCTCTGCTGGCTGAGAACAGCTCATTTTCAACGTTCAATTCAGAATGTGATAAAACCAGATCCAGCCACAAAAATGCATCATTCTTTTTGTTTTAGACAACATTTCATGAACTGTTAAACATGTTAAAGCAAGTTGCACGTGAAAATCTATGTCTCTGACTGAGTTTGCATTACTGCTTATTTTGACCTCTGCTGGCTGAGAACAGCTCATTTTCAACGTTCAATTCAGAATGTGATAAAACCAGATCCAGCCACTAAAAAGCATTTTCTTTTTGTTTTAGACAACATTTCATGCACTGTTAAATATGTTTAAGAAAGTTGCAAGTGAAAATCTATGTCTCTGACTGAGTTTGCATTACTGCTTATTTTGACCTCTGCTGGCTCTGAAAAGCTCATTTTCAACGTTCAATTCAGAATGTGATAAAACCAGATCCAGCCACTAAAATGCATCATTCTTTTTGTTTTAGACAACATTTCATGCACTGTTAAACTTGTTAAAGCAAATTGCAAGTGAAAATCTATGTCTCTGACTGAGTTTGCATTACTGCTTATTTTGACCTCTGCTGGCTGAGTAAAGCTCATTTTTAACGTCCAATGCAGAATGTGATAAAACCAGATCCAGCCACTAAAATGCATCATTCTTTTTGTTTTAGACAACATTTCATGCACTGTTAAACATGTTAAAGCAAGTTGCAAGTGAAAATCTATGTCTCTGACTGAGTTTGCATTACTGCTTATTTTGACCTCTGCTGGCTCTGAAAATCTCATTTTCAGCGTTCAATTCAGAATGTGATAAAACCAGATCCAGCCACTAAAAAGCATTTTCTTTTTGTTTTAGACAACATTTCATGCACTGTTAAATATGCTTAAGAAAGGTGCAAGTGAAAATCTATGTCTCTGACTGAGTTTGCATTACTGCTTATTTTGACCTCTGCTGGCTGAGTAAAGCTCATTTTCAACGTCCAATGCAGAATGTGATAAAACCAGATCCAACTACTAAAATGCATCATTCTTTTTGTTTTAGACAACATTTCATGCACTGTTAAACATGTTAAAGCAAGTTGCAAGTGAAAATCTATGTCTCTGACTGAGTTTGCATTACTGCTTATTTTGACTTCTGCTGGCTGAGAACAGCTCATTTTCAACGTTCAATTCAGAATGTGATAAAACCAGATCCAGCCACAAAAATGCATCATTCTTGTTTTAGACAACACTTCATGCACTGTTAAACATGTTAAAGCAAGTTGCAAGTGAAAATCTATGTCTCTGACTGAGTTTGCATTACTGCTTATTTTGACATCTGCTGGCTCTGAAAAGCTCATTTTCAACGTTCAATTCAGAATGTGATAAAACCAGATCCAGCCACTAAAAAGCATTTTCTTTTTGTTTTAGACAATATTTCATGCACTGTTAAATATGTTTAAGAAAGTTGCAAGTGAAAATCTATGTCTCTGACTGAGTTTGCATTACTGCTTGTTTTGACCTCTGCTGGCTCTGAAAAGCTCATTTTCAACGTCCAATGCAGAATGTGATAAAACCAGATCCAGCCACAAAAATGCATCATACTTTTTGTTTTAGATAACATTTCATGCACTGTTAAACATGTTAAAGCAAGTTGCAATTGAAATACTATGTCTCTGACTGAGTTTGCATTACTGCTTATTTTGACCTCTGCTGGCTCTGAAAAGCTCATTTTCAACGTTCAATTCAGAATGTGATAAAACCAGATCCAGCCACTAAAAAGCATTTTCTTTTTGTTTTAGACAACATTTCATGCACTGTTAAATATGTTTAAGAAAGTTGCAAGTGAAAATCTATGTCTCTGACTGAGTTTGCATAACTGCTTATTTTGACCTCTGCTGGCTGAGAACAGCTCATTTTCAACGTTCAATTCAGAATGTGATAAAACCAGATCCAGCCACAAAAATGCATCATTCTTTTTGTTTTAGACAACATTTCATGAACTGTTAAACATGTTAAAGCAAGTTGCACGTGAAAATCTATGTCTCTGACTGAGTTTGCATTACTGCTTATTTTGACCTCTGCTGGCTGAGAACAGCTCATTTTCAACGTTCAATTCAGAATGTGATAAAACCAGATCCAGCCACTAAAAAGCATTTTCTTTTTGTTTTAGACAACATTTCATGCACTGTTAAATATGTTTAAGAAAGTTGCAAGTGAAAATCTATGTCTCTGACTGAGTTTGCATTACTGCTTATTTTGACCTCTGCTGGCTCTGAAAAGCTCATTTTCAACGTTCAATTCAGAATGTGATAAAACCAGATCCAGCCACTAAAATGCATCATTCTTTTTGTTTTAGACAACATTTCATGCACTGTTAAACTTGTTAAAGCAAATTGCAAGTGAAAATCTATGTCTCTGACTGAGTTTGCATTACTGCTTATTTTGACCTCTGCTGGCTGAGTAAAGCTCATTTTTAACGTCCAATGCAGAATGTGATAAAACCAGATCCAGCCACTAAAATGCATCATTCTTTTTGTTTTAGACAACATTTCATGCACTGTTAAACATGTTAAAGCAAGTTGCAAGTGAAAATCTATGTCTCTGACTGAGTTTGCATTACTGCTTATTTTGACCTCTGCTGGCTCTGAAAATCTCATTTTCAGCGTTCAATTCAGAATGTGATAAAACCAGATCCAGCCACTAAAAAGCATTTTCTTTTTGTTTTAGACAACATTTCATGCACTGTTAAATATGCTTAAGAAAGGTGCAAGTGAAAATCTATGTCTCTGACTGAGTTTGCATTACTGCTTATTTTGACCTCTGCTGGCTGAGTAAAGCTCATTTTCAACGTCCAATGCAGAATGTGATAAAACCAGATCCAACTACTAAAATGCATCATTCTTTTTGTTTTAGACAACATTTCATGCACTGTTAAACATGTTAAAGCAAGTTGCAAGTGAAAATCTATGTCTCTGACTGAGTTTGCATTACTGCTTATTTTGACTTCTGCTGGCTGAGAACAGCTCATTTTCAACGTTCAATTCAGAATGTGATAAAACCAGATCCAGCCACAAAAATGCATCATTCTTGTTTTAGACAACACTTCATGCACTGTTAAACATGTTAAAGCAAGTTGCAAGTGAAAATCTATGTCTCTGACTGAGTTTGCATTACTGCTTATTTTGACATCTGCTGGCTCTGAAAAGCTCATTTTCAACGTTCAATTCAGAATGTGATAAAACCAGATCCAGCCACTAAAAAGCATTTTCTTTTTGTTTTAGACAATATTTCATGCACTGTTAAATATGTTTAAGAAAGTTGCAAGTGAAAATCTATGTCTCTGACTGAGTTTGCATTACTGCTTGTTTTGACCTCTGCTGGCTCTGAAAAGCTCATTTTCAACGTCCAATGCAGAATGTGATAAAACCAGATCCAGCTACTAAAATGCATCATTCTTTTTGTTTTAGACAACATTTCATGCACTGTTAAACATGTTTAAGCAAGTTGCAAGTGAAAATCTATGTCTCTGACTGAGTTTGCATTACTGCTTATTTTGACCTCTGCTGGCTCTGAAAAGCTCATTTTCAACGTTCAATTCAGAATGTGATAAAACCAGATCCAGCCACTAAAAAGCATTTTCTTTTTGTTTTAGACAACATTTCATGCACTGTTAAATATGTTTAAGAAAGTTGCAAGTGAAAATCTATGTCTCTGACTGAGTTTGCATTACTGCTTATTTTGACCTCTGCTGGCTCTGAAAAGCTAATTTTCAACGTCCAATGCAGAATGTGATAAAACCAGATCCAGCTACTAAAATGCATCATTCTTTTTGTTTTAGACAACATTTCATGCACTGTTAAACATGTTAAAGCAAGTTGCAAGTGAAAATCCTTGTCTCTGACTGAGTTTGAATTACTGCTTATTTTGACCTCTACTGGCTGAGAACTGCTCATTTTCAACGTTCAATTCAGAATGTGATAAAACAAGATCCAGCCACAAAAATGCATCATACTTTTTGTTTTAGATAACATTTCATGCACTGTTAAACATGTTAAAGCAAGTTGCAATTGAAATACTATGTCTCTGACTGAGTTTGCATTACTGCTTATTTTGACCTCTGCTGGCTCTGAAAAGCTCCTTTTCAACGTTCAATTCAGAATGTGATAAAACCAGATCCAGCCACAAAAATGCATCATTCTTTTTGTTTTAGACAACATTTCATGAACTGTTAAACATGTTAAAGCAAGTTGCACGTGAAAATCTATGTCTCTGACTGAGTTTGCATTACTGCTTATTTTGACCTCTGCTGGCTGAGAACAGCTCATTTTCAACGTTCAATTCAGAATGTGATAAAACCAGATCCAGCCACTAAAAAGCATTTTCTTTTTGTTTTAGACAACATTTCATGCACTGTTAAATATGTTTAAGAAAGTTGCAAGTGAAAATCTATGTCTCTGACTGAGTTTGCATTACTGCTTATTTTGACCTCTGCTGGCTCTGAAAAGCTCATTTTCAACGTTCAATTCAGAATGTGATAAAACCAGATCCAGCCACTAAAATGCATCATTCTTTTTGTTTTAGACAACATTTCATGCACTGTTAAACTTGTTAAAGCAAATTGCAAGTGAAAATCTATGTCTCTGACTGAGTTTGCATTACTGCTTATTTTGACCTCTGCTGGCTGAGTAAAGCTCATTTTTAACGTCCAATGCAGAATGTGATAAAACCAGATCCAGCCACTAAAATGCATCATTCTTTTTGTTTTAGACAACATTTCATGCACTGTTAAACATGTTAAAGCAAGTTGCAAGTGAAAATCTATGTCTCTGACTGAGTTTGCATTACTGCTTATTTTGACCTCTGCTGGCTCTGAAAATCTCATTTTCAGCGTTCAATTCAGAATGTGATAAAACCAGATCCAGCCACTAAAAAGCATTTTCTTTTTGTTTTAGACAACATTTCATGCACTGTTAAATATGCTTAAGAAAGTTGCAAGTGAAAATCTATGTCTCTGACTGAGTTTGCATTACTGCTTATTTTGACCTCTGCTGGCTGAGTAAAGCTCATTTTCAACGTCCAATGCAGAATGTGATAAAACCAGATCCAACTACTAAAATGCATCATTCTTTTTGTTTTAGACAACATTTCATGCACTGTTAAACATGTTAAAGCAAGTTGCAAGTGAAAATCTATGTCTCTGACTGAGTTTGCATTACTGCTTATTTTGACTTCTGCTGGCTGAGAACAGCTCATTTTCAACGTTCAATTCAGAATGTGATAAAACCAGATCCAGCCACAAAAATGCATCATTCTTTTTGTTTTAGACAACATTTCATGCACTGTTAAACATGTTAAAGCAAGATGCAAGTGAAAATCTATGTCTCTGACTGAGTTTGCATTACTGCTTATTTTGACCTATGCTGGCTCTGAAAAGCTCATTTTCAACGTTCAATTCAGAATGTGATAAAACTAGATCCAGCCACAAAAATGCATCATTCTTTTTGTTTTAGACAACATTTCATGCACTGTTAAACATGTTAAAGCAAGTTGCACGTGAAAATCTATGTCTCTGACTGAGTTTGCATTACTGCTTATTTTGACCTCTGCTGGCTCTGAAAAGCTCATTTTCAACGTTCAATTCAGAATGTGATAAAACCAGATCCAGCCACTAAAATGCATCATTCTTTTTGTTTTAGACAACATTTCATGCACTGTTAAACTTGTTAAAGCAAGTTGCAAGTGAAAATCTATGTCTATGACTGAGTTTGCATTACTGCTCATTTTGACCTCTGCTGGCTCTGAAAAGCTCATTTTCAACGTTCAATTCAGAATGTGATAAAACCAGATCCAGCCACTAAAATGCATCATTCTTTTTGTTTTAGACAACATTTCATGCACTGTTAAACTTGTTAAAGCAAATTGCAAGTGAAAATCTATGTCTATGACTGAGTTTGCATTACTGCTTATTTTGACCTCTGCTGGCTCTGAAAAGCTCATTTTCAACGTTCAATTCAGAATGTGATAAAACCAGATCCAGCCACTAAAAAGCATTTTCTTTTTGTTTTAGACAACATTTCATGCACTTTTAAATATGTTTAAGAAAGTTGCAAGTGAAAATCCTTGTCTCTGACTGAGTTTGCATTACTGCTTATTTTGACCTCTGCTGGCTCTGAAAAGCTCATTTTCAACGTTCAATTCAGAATGTGATAAAACCAGATCCAGCCACTAAAATGCATCATTCTTTTTGTTTTAGACAACATTTCATGCACTGTTAAACTTGTTAAAGCAAGTTGCAAGTGAAAATCTATGTCTATGACTGAGTTTGCATTACTGCTTATTTTGACCTCTGCTGGCTCTGAAAAGCTCATTTTCAACGTTCAATTCAGAATGTGATAAAACCAGATCCAGCCACTAAAAAGCATTTTCTTTTTGTTTTAGACAACATTTCATGCACTGTTAAATATGTTTAAGAAAGGTGCAAGTGAAAATCTATGTCTCTGACTGAGTTTGCATTACTGCTTATTTTGACCTCTGCTGGCTGAGTAAAGCTCATTTTCAACGTCCAATGCAGAATGTGATAAAACCAGATCCAGCCACTAAAATGCATCATTCTTTTTGTTTTAGACAACATTTCATGCACTGTTAAACATGTTAAAGCAAGTTGCAAGTGAAAATCTATGTCTCTGACTGAGTTTGCATTACTGCATATTTTGACCTCTGCTGGCTGAGTAAAGCTCATTTTCAACGTCCAATGCAGAATGTGATAAAACCAGATCCAGCCACTAAAATGCATCATTCTTTTTGTTTTAGACAACATTTCATGCACTGTTAAACATGTTAAAGCAAGTTGCAAGTGAAAATCTATGTCTCTGACTGAGTTTGCATTACTGCTTATTTTGACCTCTGCTGGCTCTGAAAAGCTCATTTTCAACGATCAATTCAGAATGTGATAAAACCAGATCCAGCCACTAAAATGCATCATTCTTTTTGTTTTAGACAACATTTCATGCACTGTTAAACTTGTTAAAGCAAGTTGCAAGTGAAAATCTATGTCTCTGACTGAGTTTGCATTACTGCTTATTTTGACCTCTGCTGGCTGAGAACAGCTCATTTTCAAAGTTCAATTCAGAATGTGATAAAACCAAACCCAGCCACAAAAATGCATCATTCTTTTTGTTTTAGACAACATTTCATGCACTGTTAAACATGTTAAAGCAAGTTGCAAGTGAAAATCTATGTCTCTGACTGAGTTTGCAATACTGCTTATCTTGACCTCTGCTGGCTGAGAACAGCTCATTTTCAACGTTCAATTTAGAATGTGATAAAACCAGATCCAGCCACTAAAATGCATCATTCTTTTTGTTTTAGACAACATTTCATGCACTGTTAAACTTGTTAAAGCGAGTTGCAAGTGAAAATCTATGTCTATGACTGAGTTTGCATTACTGCTTATTTTGACCTCTGCTGGCTCTGAAAAGCTCATTTTCAACGTTCAATTCAGAATGTGATAAAACCAGATCCAGCCACTAAAAAGCATTTTCTTTTTGCTTTAGACAACATTTCATGCACTGTTAAATATGTTTAAGAAAGTTGCAAGTGAAAATCTATGTCTCTGACTGAGTTTGCATTACTGCTTTTTTTAACCTCTGCTGGCTCTGAAAAGCTCATTTTCAACGTTCAATTCAGAATGTGATAAAACCAGATCCAGCCACTAAAAAGCATTTTCTTTTTGTTTTAGACAACATTTCATGCACTGTTAAATATGTTTAAGAAAGGTGCAAGTGAAAATCTATGTCTCTGACTGAGTTTGCATTACTGCTTATTTTGACCTCTGCTGGCTGAGTAAAGCTCATTTTCAACGTCCAATGCAGAATGTGATAAAACCAGATCCAGCTACTAAAATGCATCATTCTTTTTGTTTTAGACAACATTTCATGCACTGTTAAACATGTTAAAGCAAGTTGCAAGTGAAAATCTATGTCTCTGACTGAGTTTGCATTACTGCTTATTTTGACCTCTGCTGGCTGAGTACACCTCATTTTCAACGTTCAATTCAGAATGTGATAAAACCAGATCCAGCCACAAAAATGCATCATTCTTTTTGTTTTAGACAACATTTCATGCACTGTTAAACATGTTAAAGCAAGTTGCAAGTGAAAATCTATGTCTCTGACTGAGTTTGCATTACTGCTTATTTTGACCTCTTCTGGCTCTGAAAAGCTCATTTTCAACGTTCAATTCAGAATGTGATAAAACAAGATCCAGCCACTAAAATGCATTTTCTTTTTTCTTAGACAACATTTCATGCACTGTTAAATATGTTTAAGAAAGGTGCAAGTGAAAATCTATGTCTCTGACTGAGTTTGCATTACTGCTTATTTTGACCTCTGCTGGCTGAGTAAAGCTCATTTTCAACGTCCAATTCAGAATGTGATAAAACCAGATCCAGCTACTAAAATGCATCATTCTTTTTGTTTTAGACAACATTTCATGCACTGTTAAACATGTTAAAGCAAGTTGCAAGTGAAAATCTATGTCTCTGACTGAGTTTGCATTACTGCTTATTTTGACCTCTGCTGGCTGAGAACAGCTCATTTTCAACGTTCAATTCAGAATGTGATAAAACCAGATCCAGCCACAAAATTGCATCATTCTTTTTGTTTTAGACAACATTTCATGCACTGTTAAACATGTTAAAGCAAGTTGCAAGTGAAAATCTATGTCTCTGACTGAGTTTGCATTACTGCTTATTTTGACCTCTGCTGGCTCTGAAAAGCTCATTTTCAACGTTCAATTCAGAATCTGATAAAACCAGATCCAGCCACTAAAAAGCATTTTCTTTTTGTTTTAGACTACATTTCATGCACTGTTAAATATGTTTAAGAAAGTTGCAAGTGAAAATCTATGTCTCTGACTGAGTTTGCATTACTGCTTATTTTGACCTCTGCTGGCTCTGAAAAGCTCATTTTCAACGTCCAATGCAGAATGTGATAAAACCAGATCCAGCCACAAAAATGCATCATTCTTTTTGTTTTAGACAACATTTCATGCACTGTTAAACATGTTAAAGCAAGTTGCAAGTGAAAATCTATGTCTCTGACTGAGTTTGCAATACTGCTTATTTTGACCTCTGCTGGCTGAGAACAGCTCATTTTCAACGTTCAATTCAGAATGTGATAAAACCAGATCCAGCCACTAAAATGCATCATTCTTTTTGTTTTAGACAACATTTCATGCACTGTTAAACTTGTTAAAGCAAGTTGCAAGTGAAAATCTATGTCTATGACTGAGTTTGCATTACTGCTTATTTTGACCTCTGCTGGCTCTGAAAAGCTCATTTTCAACGTTCAATTCAGAATGTGATAAAACCAGATCCAGCCACTAAAAAGCATTTTCTTTTTGCTTTAGAAAACATTTCATGCACTGTTAAATATGTTTAAGAAAGTTGCAAGTGAAAATCTATGTCTCTGACTGAGTTTGCATTACTGCTTTTTTTAACCTCTGCTGGCTCTGAAAAGCTCATTTTCAACGTTCAATTCAGAATGTGATAAAACCAGATCCAGCCACTAAAAAGCATTTTCTTTTTGTTTTAGACAACATTTCATGCACTGTTAAATATGTTTAAGAAAGGTGCAAGTGAAAATCTATGTCTATGACTGAGTTTCCATTACTGCTTCTTTTGACCTCTGCTGGCTCTGAAAAGCTCATTTTCAACGTCCAATGCAGAATGTGATAAAACCAGATCCAGCTACTAAAATGCATCATTCTTTTTGTTTTAGACAACATTTCATGCACTGTTAAACATGTTAAAGCAAGTTGCAAGTGAAAATCTATGTCTATGACTGAGTTTGCATTACTGCTTATTTTGACCTCTGCTGGCTGAGTAAAGCTCATTTTCAACGTCCAATACAGAATGTAATAAAACCAGATCCAGCTACTAAAATACATCATTCTTTTTGTTTTAGACAACATTTCATGCACTGTTAAACATGTTAAAGCAAGTTGCAAGTGAAAATCTATGTCTATGACTGAGTTTCCATTACTGCTTGTTTTGACCTCTGCTGGCTCTGAAAAGCTCATTTTCAACGTCCAATGCAGAATGTGATAAAACCAGATCCAGCTACTAAAATGCATCATTCTTTTTGTTTTAGACAACATTTCATGCACTGGTAAACATGTTAAAGCAAGTTGCAAGTGAAAATCTATGTCTATGACTGAGTTTCCATTACTGCTTATTTTGACCTCCGCTGGCTCTGAAAAGCTCATTTTCAACGATCAATTCAGAATGTGATAAAACCAGATCCAGCCACTAAAATGCATCATTCTTTTTGTTTTAGACAACATTTCATGCACTGTTAAACTTGTTAAAGCAAGTTGCAAGTGAAAATCTATGTCTCTGACTGAGTTTGCATTACTGCTTATTTTGACCTCTGCTGGCTGAGAACAGCTCATTTTCAAAGTTCAATTCAGAATGTGATAAAACCAAACCCAGCCACAAAAATGCATCATTCTTTTTGTTTTAGACAACATTTCATGCACTGTTAAACATGTTAAAGCAAGTTGCAAGTGAAAATCTATGTCTCTGACTGAGTTTGCAATACTGCTTATTTTGACCTCTGCTGGCTGAGAACAGCTAATTTTCAACGTTGATATCAGAAAGTGATAAAACCAGATCCAGCCACAAAAATGCATCATTCTTTTTGTTTTAGACAACATTTCATGCACTGTTAAACTTGTTAAAGCAAGTTGCAAGTGAAAATCTATGTCTATGACTGAGTTTGCATTACTGCTTATTTTGACCTCTGCTGGCTCTGAAAAGCTCATTTTCAACGTTCAATTCAGAATGTGATAAAACCAGATCCAGCCACTAAAAAGCATTTTCTTTTTGCTTTAGACAACATTTCATGCACTGTTAAATATGTTTAAGAAAGTTGCAAGTGAAAATCTATGTCTATGACTGAGTTTGCATTACTGCTTTTTTTAACCTCTGCTGGCTCTGAAAAGCTCATTTTCAACGTTCAATTCAGAATGTGATAAAACCAGATCCAGCCACTAAAAAGCATTTTCTTTTTGCTTTAGACAACATTTCATGCACTGTTAAATATGTTTAAGAAAGTTGCAAGTGAAAATCTATGTCTCTGACTGAGTTTGCATTACTGCTTTTTTTAACCTCTGCTGGCTCTGAAAAGCTCATTTTCAACGTTCAATTCAGAATGTGATAAAACCAGATCCAGCCACTAAAAAGCATTTTCTTTTTGTTTTAGACAACATTTCATGCACTGTTAAATATGTTTAAGAAAGGTGCAAGTGAAAATCTATGTCTCTGACTGAGTTTGCATTACTGCTTATTTTGACCTCTGCTGGCTGAGTAAAGCTCATTTTTAACGTCCAATGCAGAATGTGATAAAACCAGATCCAGCTACTAAAATGCATCATTCTTTTTGTTTTAGACAACATTTCATGCACTGTTAAACATGTTAAAGGAAGTTGCAAGTGAAAATCTATGTCTCTGACTGAGTTTGCATTACTGCTTATTTTGACCTCTGCTGGCTGAGTACACCTCATTTTCAACGTTCAATTCAGAATGTGATAAAACCAGATCCAGCCACAAAAATGCATCATTCTTTTTGTTTTAGACAACATTTCATGCACTGTTAAACATGTTAAAGCAAGTTGCAAGTGAAAATCTATGTCTCTGACTGAGTTTGCATTACTGCTTTTTTTAACCTCTGCTGGCTCTGAAAAGCTCATTTTCAACGTTCAATTCAGAATGTGATAAAACCAGATCCAGCCACTGAAACGCATTTTCTTTTTGTTTTAGACAACATTTCATGCACTGTTAAATATGTTTAAGAAAGGTGCAAGTGAAAATCTATGTCTCTGACTGAGTTTGCATTACTGCTTATTTTGACCTCTGCTGGCTGAGTAAAGCTCATTTTCAACGTCCAATGCAGAATGTGATAAAACCAGATCCAGCTACTAAAATGCATCATTCTTTTTGTTTTAGACAACATTTCATGCACTGTTAAACATGTTAAAGCAAGTTGCAAGTGAAAATCTATGTCTCTGACTGAGTTTGCATTACTGCTTATTTTGACCTCTGCTGGCTGAGTACACCTCATTTTCAACGTTCAATTCAGAATGTGATAAAACCAGATCCAGCCACAAAAATGCATCATTTTTTTTGTTTTAGACAACATTTCATGCACTGTTAAACATGTTAAAGCAAGTTGCAAGTGAAAATCTATGTCTCTGACTGAGTTTGCATTACTGCTTATTTTGACCTCTTCTGGCTCTGAAAAGCTCATTTTCAACGTTCAATTCAGAATGTGATAAAACAAGATCCAGCCACTAAAAAGCATTTTCTTTTTTCTTAGACAACATTTCATGCACTGTTAAATATGTTTAAGAAAGGTGCAAGTGAAAATCTATGTCTCTGACTGAGTTTGCATTACTGCTTATTTTGACCTCTGCTGGCTGAGTAAAGCTCATTTTTAACGTCCAATGCAGAATGTGATAAAACCAGATCCAGCTACTAAAATGCATCATTCTTTTTGTTTTAGACAACATTTCATGCACTGTTAAACATGTTAAAGCAAGTTGCAAGTGAAAATCTATGTCTCTGACTGAGTTTGCATTACTGCTTATTTTGACCTCTGCTGGCTGAGAACAGCTCATTTTCAACGTTCAATTCAGAATGTGATAAAACCAGATCCAGCCACAAAATTGCATCATTCTTTTTGTTTTAGACAACATTTCATGCACTGTTAAACATGTTAAAGCAAGTTGCAAGTGAAAATCTATGTCTCTGACTGAGTTTGCAATACTGCTTATTTTGACCTCTGCTGGCTGAGAACAGCTCATTTTCAACGTTCAATTCAGAATGTGATAAAACCAGATCCAGCCACTAAAAAGCATTTTCTTTTTGTTTTAGACAACATTTCATGCACTGTTAAATATGTTAAAGCAAGTTGCAAGTGAAAATCTATGTCTCTGACTGAGTTTGCATTACTGCTTATTTTGACCTCTTCTGGCTCTGAAAAGCTCATTTTCAACGTTCAATTCAGAATGTGATAAAACAAGATCCAGCCACTAAAAAGCATTTTCTTTTTTCTTAGACAACATTTCATGCACTGTTAAATATGTTTAAGAAAGGTGCAAGTGAAAATCTATGTCTCTGACTGAGTTTGCATTACTGCTTATTTTGACCTCTGCTGGCTGAGTAAAGCTCATTTTTAACATCCAATGCAGAATGTGATAAAACCAGATCCAGCTACTAAAATGCATCATTCTTTTTGTTTTAGACAACATTTCATGCACTGTTAAACATGTTAAAGCAAGTTGCAAGTGAAAATCTATGTCTCTGACTGAGTTTGCATTACTGCTTATTTTGACCTCTGCTGGCTGAGAACAGCTCATTTTCAACGTTCAATTCAGAATGTGATAAAACCAGATCCAGCCACAAAATTGCATCATTCTTTTTGTTTTAGACAACATTTCATGCACTGTTAAACATGTTAAAGCAAGTTGCAAGTGAAAATCTATGTCTCTGACTGAGTTTGCAATACTGCTTATTTTGACCTCTGCTGGCTGAGAACAGCTCATTTTCAACGTTCAATTCAGAATGTGATAAAACCAGATCCAGCCACTAAAAAGCATTTTCTTTTTGTTTTAGACAACATTTCATGCACTGTTAAATATGTTTAAGAAAGTTGCAAGTGAAAATCTATGTCTCTGACTGAGTTTGCATTACTGCTTATTTTGACCTCTGCTGGCTCTGAAAAGCTCATTTTCAACGTCCAATGCAGAATGTGTTAAAACCAGATCCAGCCACAAAAATGCATCATTCTTTTTGTTTTAGACAACATTTCATGCACTGTTAAACATGTTAAAGCAAGTTGCAAGTGAAAATCTATGTCTCTGACTGAGTTTGCATTACTGCTTATTTTGACCTCTGCTGGCTCTGAAAAGCTCATTTTCAACGTCCAATGCAGAATGTGATAAAACCAGATCCAGCCACAAAAATGCATCATTCTTTTTGTTTTAGACAACATTTCATGCCCTGTTAAACATGTTAAAGCAAGTTGCAAGTGAAAATCCATGTCTCTGACTGAGTTTGCATTACTGCTTATTTTGACCTCTACTGGCTGAGAACAGCTCATTTTCAACGTTCAATTCAGAATGTGATAAAACCAGATCCAGCCACAAAAATGCATCATTCTTTTTGTTTTAGACAACATTTCATGCACTGTTAAACATGTTAAAGCAAGTTGCAAGTGAAAATCTATGTCTCTGACTGAGTTTGCATTACTGCTTATTTTGACCTCTGCTGGCTGAGAACAGCTCATTTTCAACGTTCAATTCAGAATGTGATAAAACCAGATCCAGCCACAAAATTGCATCATTCTTTTTGTTTTAGACAACATTTCATGCACTGTTAAACATGTTAAAGCAAGTTGCAAGTGAAAATCTATGTCTCTGACTGAGTTTGCAATACTGCTTATTTTGACCTCTGCTGGCTGAGAACAGCTCATTTTCAACGTTCAATTCAGAATGTGATAAAACCAGATCCAGCCACTAAAAAGCATTTTCTTTTTGTTTTAGACAACATTTCATGCACTGTTAAATATGTTTAAGAAAGTTGCAAGTGAAAATCTATGTCTCTGACTGAGTTTGCATTACTGCTTATTTTGACCTCTACTGGCTGAGAACAGCTCATTTTCAACGTTTAATTCAGAATGTGATAAAACCAGATCCAGCCACTAAAAAGCATTTTCTGTTTGTTTTAGACAACATTTCATGCACTGTTAAATATGTTTAAGAAAGGTGCAAGTGAAAATCTATGTCTCTGACTGAGTTTGCATTACTGCTTATTTTGACCTCTGCTGGCTGAGTAAAGCTCATTTTCAACGTCCAATGCAGAATGTGATAAAACCAGATCCAGCTACTAAAATGCATCATTCTTTTTGTTTTAGACAACATTTCATGCACTGTTAAACATGTTAAAGCAAGTTGCAAGTGAAAATCTATGTCTCTGACTGAGTTTGCATTACTGCTTATTTTGACCTCTGCTGGCTGAGAACAGCTCATTTTCAACGTCCAATGCAGAATGTGATAAAACCAGATCCAGCTACTAAAATGCATCATTCTTTTTGTTTTAGACAACATTTCATGCACTGGTAAACATGTTAAAGCAAGTTGCAAGTGAAAATCTATGTCTATGACTGAGTTTGCATTACTGCTTATTTTGACCTCTGCTGGCTGAGTAAAGCTCATTTTCAACGTCCAATACAGAATGTAATAAAACCAGATCCAGCTACTAAAATACATCATTCTTTTTGTTTTAGACAACATTTCATGCACTCTTAAACATGTTAAAGCAAGTTGCAAGTGAAAATCTATGTCTATGACTGAGTTTCCATTACTGCTTATTTTGACCTCCGCTGGCTCTGAAAAGCTCATTTTCAACGATCAATTCAGAATGTGATAAAACCAGATCCAGCCACTAAAATGCATCATTCTTTTTGTTTTAGACAACATTTCATGCACTGTTAAACTTGTTAAAGCAAGTTGCAAGTGAAAATCTATGTCTCTGACTGAGTTTGCATTACTGCTTATTTTGACCTCTGCTGGCTGAGAACAGCTCATTTTCAAAGTTCAATTCAAAATGTGATAAAACCAAACCCAGCCACAAAAATGCATCATTCTTTTTGTTTTAGACAACATTTCATGCACTGTTAAACATGTTAAAGCAAGTTGCAAGTGAAAATCTATGTCTCTGACTGAGTTTGCAATACTGCTTATTTTGACCTCTGCTGGCTGAGAACAGCTCATTTTCAACGTTCAATTCAGAATGTGATAAAACCAGATCCAGCCACTAAAATGCATCATTCTTTTTGTTTTAGACAACATTTCATGCACTGTTAAACTTGTTAAAGCAAGTTGCAAGTGAAAATCTATGTCTATGACTGAGTTTGCATTACTGCTTATTTTGACCTCTGCTGGCTCTGAAAAGCTCATTTTCAACGTTCAATTCAGAATGTGATAAAACCAGATCCAGCCACTAAAAAGCATTTTCTTTTTGCTTTAGACAACATTTCATGCACTGTTAAATATGTTTAAGAAAGTTGCAAGTGAAAATCTATGTCTCTGACTGAGTTTGCATTTCTGCTTTTTTTAACCTCTGCTGGCTCTGAAAAGCTGAATGTGATAAAACCAGATCCAGCTACTAAAATGCATCATTCTTTTTGTTTTAGACAACATTTCATGCACTGTTAAACATGTTAAAGCAAGTTGCAAGTGAAAATCTATGTCTCTGACTGAGTTTGCATTACTGCTTATTTTGACCTCTGCTGGCTGAGTAAAGCTCATTTTTAACGTCCAATGCAGAATGTGATAAAACCAGATCCAGCTACTAAAATGCATCATTCTTTTTGTTTTAGACAACATTTCATGCACTGTTAAACATGTTAAAGCAAGTTGCAAGTGAAAATCTATGTCTCTGACTGAGTTTGCATTACTGCTTATTTTGACCTCTGCTGGCTGAGAACAGCTCATTTTCAACGTTCAATTCAGAATGTGATAAAACCAGATCCAGCCACAAAATTGCATCATTCTTTTTGTTTTAGACAACATTTCATGCACTGTTAAACATGTTAAAGCAAGTTGCAAGTGAAAATCTATGTCTCTGACTGAGTTTGCAATACTGCTTATTTTGACCTCTGCTGGCTGAGAACAGCTCATTTTCAACGTTCAATTCAGAATGTGATAAAACCAGATCCAGCCACTAAAAAGCATTTTCTTTTTGTTTTAGACAACATTTCATGCACTGTTAAATATGTTTAAGAAAGTTGCAAGTGAAAATCTATGTCTCTGTCTGAGTTTGCATTACTGCTTATTTTGACCTCTGCTGGCTCTGAAAAGCTCATTTTCAACGTCCAATGCAGAATGTGTTAAAACCAGATCCAGCCACAAAAATGCATCATTCTTTTTGTTTTAGACAACATTTCATGCACTGTTAAACATGTTAAAGCAAGTTGCAAGTGAAAATCTATGTCTCTGACTGAGTTTGCATTACTGCTTATTTTGACCTCTGCTGGCTCTGAAAAGCTCATTTTCAACGTCCAATGCAGAATGTGATGAAACCAGATCCAGCCACAAAAATGCATCATTCTTTTTGTTTTAGACAACATTTCATGCACTGTTAAACATGTTAAAGCAAGTTGCAAGTGAAAATCCATGTCTCTGACTGAGTTTGCATTACTGCTTATTTTGACCTCTACTGGCTGAGAACAGCTCATTTTCAACGTTCAATTCAGAATGTGATAAAACCAGATCCAGCCACAAAAATGCATCATTCTTTTTGTTTTAGACAACATTTCATGCACTGTTAAACATGTTAAAGCAAGTTGCAAGTGAAAATCTATGTCTCTGACTGAGTTTGCATTACTGCTTATTTTGACCTCTGCTGGCTGAGAACAGCTCATTTTCAACGTTTAATTCAGAATGTGATAAAACCAGATCCAGCCACAAAATTGCATCATTCTTTTTGTTTTAGACAACATTTCATGCACTGTTAAACATGTTAAAGCAAGTTGCAAGTGAAAATCTATGTCTCTGACTGAGTTTGCAATACTGCTTATTTTGACCTCTGCTGGCTGAGAACAGCTCATTTTCAACGTTCAATTCAGAATGTGATAAAACCAGATCCAGCCACTAAAAAGCATTTTCTTTTTGTTTTAGACAACATTTCATGCACTGTTAAATATGTTTAAGAAAGGTGCAAGTGAAAATCTATGTCTCTGACTGAGTTTGCATTACTGCTTATTTTGACCTCTGCTGGCTGAGTAAAGCTCATTTTCAACGTCCAATGCAGAATGTGATAAAACCAGATCCAGCCACTAAAATGCATCATTCTTTTTGTTTTAGACAACATTTCATGCACTGTTAAACATGTTAAAGCAAGTTGCAAGTGAAAATCTATGTCTCTGACTGAGTTTGCATTACTGCTTATTTTGACCTCTGCTGGCTGAGAACAGCTCATTTTCAACGTCCAATGCAGAATGTGATAAAACCAGATCCAGCTACTAAAATGCATCATTCTTTTTGTTTTAGACAACATTTCATGCACTGGTAAACATGTTAAAGCAAGTTGCAAGTGAAAATCTATGTCTATGACTGAGTTTGCATTACTGCTTATTTTGACCTCTGCTGGCTGAGTAAAGCTCATTTTCAACGTCCAATACAGAATGTAATAAAACCAGATCCAGCTACTAAAATACATCATTCTTTTTGTTTTAGACAACATTTCATGCACTCTTAAACATGTTAAAGCAAGTTGCAAGTGAAAATCTATGTCTATGACTGAGTTTCCATTACTGCTTATTTTGACCTCCGCTGGCTCTGAAAAGCTCATTTTCAACGATCAATTCAGAATGTGATAAAACCAGATCCAGCCACTAAAATGCATCATTCTTTTTGTTTTAGACAACATTTCATGCACTGTTAAACTTGTTAAAGCAAGTTGCAAGTGAAAATCTATGTCTCTGACTGAGTTTGCATTACTGCTTATTTTGACCTCTGCTGGCTGAGAACAGCTCATTTTCAAAGTTCAATTCAAAATGTGATAAAACCAAACCCAGCCACAAAAATGCATCATTCTTTTTGTTTTAGACAACATTTCATGCACTGTTAAACATGTTAAAGCAAGTTGCAAGTGAAAATCTATGTCTCTGACTGAGTTTGCAATACTGCTTATTTTGACCTCTGCTGGCTGAGAACAGCTCATTTTCAACGTTCAATTCAGAATGTGATAAAACCAGATCCAGCCACTAAAATGCATCATTCTTTTTGTTTTAGACAACATTTCATGCACTGTTAAACTTGTTAAAGCAAGTTGCAAGTGAAAATCTATGTCTATGACTGAGTTTGCATTACTGCTTATTTTGACCTCTGCTGGCTCTGAAAAGCTCATTTTCAACGTTCAATTCAGAATGTGATAAAACCAGATCCAGCCACTAAAAAGCATTTTCTTTTTGCTTTAGACAACATTTCATGTACTGTTAAATATGTTTAAGAAAGTTGCAAGTGAAAATCTATGTCTCTGACTGAGTTTGCATTACTGCTTTTTTTAACCTCTGCTGGCTCTGAAAAGCTGAATGTGATAAAACCAGATCCAGCTACTAAAATGCATCATTCTTTTTGTTTTAGACAACATTTCATGCACTTTTAAACATGTTAAAGCAAGTTGCAAGTGAAAATCTATGTCTCTGACTGAGTTTGCATTACTGCTTATTTTGACCTCTGCTGGCTGAGAACAGCTCATTTTCAACGTTCAATTCAGAATGTGATAAAACCAGATCCAGCCACAAAAATGCATCATTCTTTTTGTTTTAGACAACATTTCATGCACTGTTAAACATGTTAAAGCAAGTTGCAAGTGAAAATCTATGTCTCTGACTGAGTTTGCATTACTGCTTATTTTGACCTCTGCTGGCTCTGAAAAGCTTGTTTTCAACGTTCAATTCAGAATGTGATAAAACAAGATCCAGCCACTAAAAAGCATTTTCTTTTTTCTTAGACAACATTTCATGCACTGTTAAATATGTTTAAGAAAGGTGCAAGTGAAAATCTATGTCTCTGACTGAGTTTGCATTACTGCTTATTTTGACCTCTGCTGGCTGAGTAAAGCTCATTTTTAACGTCCAATGCAGAATGTGATAAAACCAGATCCAGCTACTAAAATGCATCATTCTTTTTGTTTTAGACAACATTTCATGCACTGTTAAACATGTTAAAGCAAGTTGCAAGTGAAAATCTATGTCTCTGACTGAGTTTGCATTACTGCTTATTTTGACCTCTGCTGGCTGAGAACAGCTCATTTTCAACGTTCAATTTAGAATGTGATAAAACCAGATCCAGCCACAAAATTGCATCATTCTTTTTGTTTTAGACAACATTTCATGCACTGTTAAACATGTTAAAGCAAGTTGCAAGTGAAAATCTATGTCTCTGACTGAGTTTGCATTACTGCTTATTTTGACCTCTGCTGGCTCTGAAAAGCTCATTTTCAACGTTCAATTCAGAATGTGATAAAACCAGATCCAGCCACTAAAAAGCATTTTCTTTTTGTTTTAGACAACATTTCATGCACTGTTAAATATGTTTAAGAAAGTTGCAAGTGAAAATCTATGTCTCTGACTGAGTTTGCATTACTGCTTATTTTGACCTCTGCTGGCTCTGAAAAGCTCATTTTCAACGTCCAATGCAGAATGTGATAAAACCAGATCCAGCCACAAAAATGCATCATTCTTTTTGTTTTAGACAACATTTCATGCACTGTTAAACATGTTAAAGCAAGTTGCAAGTGAAAATCTATGTCTCTGACTGAGTTTGCATTACTGCTTATTTTGACCTCTGCTGGCTCTGAAAAGCTCATTTTCAACGTCCAATGCAGAATGTGATAAAACCAGATCCAGCCACAAAAATGCATCATTCTTTTTGTTTTAGACAACATTTCATGCACTGTTAAATTTGTTAAAGCAAGTTGCAAGTGAAAATCTATGTCTCTGACTGAGTTTGCATTACTGCTTATTTTGACCTCTGCTGGCTGAGTAAAGCTCATTTTTAACGTCCAATGCAGAATGTGATAAAACCAGATCCAGCTACTAAAATGCATCATTCTTTTTGTTTTAGACAACATTTCATGCACTGTTAAACATGTTAAAGCAAGTTGCAAGTGAAAATCTATGTCTCTGACTGAGTTTGCATTACTGCTTATTTTGACCTCTGCTGGCTGAGAACAGCTCATTTTCAACGTTCAATTCAGAATGTGATAAAACCAGATCCAGCCACAAAATTGCATCATTCTTTTTGTTTTAGACAACATTTCATGCACTGTTAAACATGTTAAAGCAAGCTGCAAGTGAAAATCTATGTCTCTGACTGAGTTTGCAATACTGCTTATTTTGACCTCTGCTGGCTGAGAACAGCTCATTTTCAACGTTCAATTCAGAATGTGATAAAACCAGATCCAGCCACTAAAAAGCATTTTCTTTTTGTTTTAGACAACATTTCATGCACTGTTAAATATGTTTAAGAAAGTTGCAAGTGAAAATCTATGTCTCTGACTGAGTTTGCATTACTGCTTATTTTGACCTCTGCTGGCTCTGAAAAGCTCATTTTCAACGTCCAATGCAGAATGTGTTAAAACCAGATCCAGCCACAAAAATGCATCATTCTTTTTGTTTTAGACAACATTTCATGCACTGTTAAACATGTTAAAGCAAGTTGCAAGTGAAAATCTATGTCTCTGACTGAGTTTGCATTACTGCTTATTTTGACCTCTGCTGGCTCTGAAAAGCTCATTTTCAACGTCCAATGCAGAATGTGATGAAACCAGATCCAGCCACAAAAATGCATCATTCTTTTTGTTTTAGACAACATTTCATGCACTGTTAAACATGTTAAAGCAAGTTGCAAGTGAAAATCCATGTCTCTGACTGAGTTTGCATTACTGCTTATTTTGACCTCTACTGGCTGAGAACAGCTCATTTTCAACGTTCAATTCAGAATGTGATAAAACCAGATCCAGCCACAAAAATGCATCATTCTTTTTGTTTTAGACAACATTTCATGCACTGTTAAACATGTTAAAGCAAGTTGCAAGTGAAAATCTATGTCTCTGACTGAGTTTGCATTACTGCTTATTTTGACCTCTGCTGGCTGAGAACAGCTCATTTTCAACGTTCAATTCAGAATGTGATAAAACCAGATCCAGCCACAAAATTGCATCATTCTTTTTGTTTTAGACAACATTTCATGCACTGTTAAACATGTTAAAGCAAGTTGCAAGTGAAAATCTATGTCTCTGACTGAGTTTGCAATACTGCTTATTTTGACCTCTGCTGGCTGAGAACAGCTCATTTTCAACGTTCAATTCAGAATGTGATAAAACCAGATCCAGCCACTAAAAAGCATTTTCTTTTTGTTTTAGACAACATTTCATGCACTGTTAAATATGTTTAAGAAAGGTGCAAGTGAAAATCTATGTCTCTGACTGAGTTTGCATTACTGCTTATTTTGACCTCTGCTGGCTGAGTAAAGCTCATTTTCAACGTCCAATGCAGAATGTGATAAAACCAGATCCAGCTACTAAAATGCACCATTCTTTTTGTTTTAGACAACATTTCATGCACTGTTAAACATGTTAAAGCAAGTTGCAAGTGAAAATCTATGTCTCTGACTGAGTTTGCATTACTGCTTATTTTGACCTCTGCTGGCTGAGAACAGCTCATTTTCAACGTCCAATGCAGAATGTGATAAAACCAGATCCAGCTACTAAAATGCATCATTCTTTTTGTTTTAGACAACATTTCATGCACTGGTAAACATGTTAAAGCAAGTTGCAAGTGAAAATCTATGTCTATGACTGAGTTTGCATTACTGCTTATTTTGACCTCTGCTGGCTGAGTAAAGCTCATTTTCAACGTCCAATACAGAATGTAATAAAACCAGATCCAGCTACTAAAATACATCATTCTTTTTGTTTTAGACAACATTTCATGCACTCTTAAACATGTTAAAGCAAGTTGCAAGTGAAAATCTATGTCTATGACTGAGTTTCCATTACTGCTTATTTTGAGCTCCGCTGGCTCTGAAAAGCTCATTTTCAACGATCAATTCAGAATGTGATAAAACCAGATCCAGCCACTAAAATGCATCATTCTTTTTGTTTTAGACAACATTTCATGCACTGTTAAACTTGTTAAAGCAAGTTGCAAGTGAAAATCTATGTCTCTGACTGAGTTTGCATTACTGCTTATTTTGACCTCTGCTGGCTGAGAACAGCTCATTTTCAAAGTTCAATTCAAAATGTGATAAAACCAAACCCAGCCACAAAAATGCATCATTCTTTTTGTTTTAGACAACATTTCATGCACTGTTAAACATGTTAAAGCAAGTTGCAAGTGAAAATCTATGTCTCTGACTAAGTTTGCAATACTGCTTATTTTGACCTCTGCTGGCTGAGAACAGCTCATTTTCAACGTTCAATTCAGAATGTGATAAAACCAGATCCAGCCACTAAAATGCATCATTCTTTTTGTTTTAGACAACATTTCATGCACTGTTAAACTTGTTAAAGCAAGTTGCAAGTGAAAATCTATGTCTATGACTGAGTTTGCATTACTGCTTATTTTGACCTCTGCTGGCTCTGAAAAGCTCATTTTCAACGTTCAATTCAGAATGTGATAAAACCAGATCCAGCCACTAAAAAGCATTTTCTTTTTGCTTTAGACAACATTTCATGCACTGTTAAATATGTTTAAGAAAGTTGCAAGTGAAAATCTATGTCTCTGACTGAGTTTGCATTACTGCTTTTTTTAACCTCTGCTGGCTCTGAAAAGCTGAATGTGATAAAACCAGATCCAACTACTAAAATGCATCATTCTTTTTGTTTTAGACAACATTTCATGCACTGTTAAACATGTTAAAGCAAGTTGCAAGTGAAAATCTATGTCTCTGACTGAGTTTGCATTACTGCTTATTTTGACCTCTGCTGGCTGAGTACACCTCATTTTCAACGTTCAATTCAGAATGTGATAAAACCAGATCCAGCCACAAAAATGCATCATTCTTTTTGTTTTAGACAACATTTCATGCACTGTTAAACATGTTAAAGCAAGTTGCAAGTGAAAATCTATGTCTCTGACTGAGTTTGCATTACTGCTTATTTTGACCTCTTCTGGCTCTGAAAAGCTCATTTTCAACGTTCAATTCAGAATGTGATAAAACAAGATCCAGCCACTAAAAAGCATTTTCTTTTTTCTTAGACAACATTTCATGCTCTTTTAAATATGTTTAAGAAAGTTGCAAGTGAAAATCTATGTCTCTGACTGAGTTTGCATTACTGCTTTTTTTAACCTCTGCTGGCTCTGAAAAGCTGAATGTGATAAAACCAGATCCAGCTACTAAAATGCATCATTCTTTTTGTTTTAGACAACATTTCATGCACTGTTAAACATGTTAAAGCAAGTTGCAAGTGAAAATCTATGTCTCTGACTGAGTTTGCATTACTGCTTATTTTGACCTATGCTGGCTGAGTACACCTCATTTTCAACGTTCAATTCAGAATGTGATAAAACCAGATCCAGCCACAAAATTGCATCATTCTTTTTGTTTTAGACAACATTTCATGCACTGTTAAACATGTTAAAGCAAGTTGCAAGTGAAAATCTATGTCTCTGACTGAGTTTGCATTACTGCTTATTTTGACCTCTTCTGGCTCTGAAAAGCTCATTTTCAACGTTCAATTCAGAATGTGATAAAACAAGATCCAGCCACTAAAAAGCATTTTCTTTTTTCTTAGACAACATTTCATGCACTGTTAAATATGTTTAAGAAAGGTGCAAGTGAAAATCTATGTCTCTGACTGAGTTTGCATTACTGCTTATTTTGACCTCTGCTGGCTGAGTAAAGCTCATTTTTAACGTCCAATGCAGAATGTGATAAAACCAGATCCAGCTACTAAAATGCATCAATCTTTTTGTTTTAGACAACATTTCATGCACTGTTAAACATGTTAAAGCAAGTTGCAAGTGAAAATCTATGTCTCTGACTGAGTTTGCATTACTGCTTATTTTGACCTCTGCTGGCTGAGAACAGCTCATTTTCAACGTTCAATTCAGAATGTGATAAAACCAGATCCAGCCACAAAATTGCATCATTCTTTTTGTTTTAGACAACATTTCATGCACTGTTAAACATGTTAAAGCAAGTTGCAAGTGAAAATCTATGTCTCTGACTGAGTTTGTATTACTGCTTATTTTGACCTCTGCTGGCTCTGAAAAGCTCATTTTCAACGTTCAATTCAGAATGTGATAAAACCAGATCCAGCCACTAAAAAGCATTTTCTTTTTGTTTTAGACAACATTTCATGCACTGTTAAATATGTTTAAGAAAGTTGCAAGTGAAAATCTATGTCTCTGACTGAGTTTGCATTACTGCTTATTTTGACCTCTGCTGGCTCTGAAAAGCTCATTTTCAACGTCCAATGCAGAATGTGATAAAACCAGATCCAGCCACAAAAATGCATCATTCTTTTTGTTTTAGACAACATTTCATGCACTGTTAAACATGTTAAAGCAAGTTGCAAGTGAAAATCTATGTCTCTGACTGAGTTTGCATTACTGCTTATTTTGACCTCTGCTGGCTCTGAAAAGCTCATTTTCAACGTCCAATGCAGAATGTGATAAAACCAGATCCAGCCACAAAAATGCATCATTCTTTTTGTTTTAGACAACATTTCATGCACTGTTAAATTTGTTAAAGCAAGTTGCAAGTGAAAATCCATGTCTCTGACTGAGTTTGCATTACTGCTTATTTTGACCTCTACTGGCTGAGAACAGCTCATTTTCAACGTTCAATTCAGAATGTGATAAAACCAGATCCAGCCACAAAAATGCATCATTCTTTTTGTTTTAGACAACATTTCATGCACTGTTAAACATGTTAAAGCAAGTTGTAATTGAAAATCTATGTCTCTGACTGAGTTTGCATTACTGCTTATTTTGACCTCTGCTGGCTCTGAAAAGCTCATTTTCAACGTTTAATTCAGAATGTGATAAAACCAGATCCAGCCACTAAAAAGCATTTTCTGTTTGTTTTAGACAACATTTCATGCACTGTTAAATATGTTTAAGAAAGGTGCAAGTGAAAATCTATGTCTCTGACTGAGTTTGCATTACTGCTTATTTTGACCTCTGCTGGCTGAGTAAAGCTCATTTTCAACGTCCAATGCAGAATGTGATAAAACCAGATCCAGCTACTAAAATGCATCATTCTTTTTGTTTTAGACAACATTTCATGCACTGTTAAACATGTTAAAGCAAGTTGCAAGTGAAAATCTATGTCTCTGACTGAGTTTGCATTACTGCTTATTTTGACCTCTGCTGGCTGAGAACAGCTCATTTTCAACGTTCAATTCAGAATGTGATAAAACCAGATCCAGCCACGAAAATGCATCATTCTTTTTGTTTTAGACAACATTTCATGCACTGTTAAATATGTTTAAGAAAGTTGCAAGTAAAAATCTATGTCTCTGACTGAGTTTGCATTACTGCTTATTTTGACCTCTGCTGGCTGAGTAAAGCTCATTTTCAACGTCCAATGCAGAATGTGATAAAACCAGATCCAGCTACTAAAATGCATCATTCTTTTTGTTTTAGACAACATTTCATGCACTGTTAAACATGTTAAAGCAAGTTGCAAGTGAAAATCTATGTCTCTGACTGAGTTTGCATTACTGCTTATTTTGACCTCTGCTGGCTGAGAACAGCTCATTTTCAACGTTCAATTCAGAATGTGTTAAAACCAGATCCAGCCACAAAAATGCATCATTCTTTTTGTTTTAGACAACATTTCATGCACTGTTAAACATGTTAAAGCAAGTTGCAAGTGAAAATCTATGTCTCTGACTGAGTTTGCATTACTGCTTATTTTGACCTCTGCTGGCTCTGAAAAGCTCATTTTCAACGTCCAATGCAGAATGTGATAAAACCAGATCCAGCTACTAAAATGCATCATTCTTTTTGTTTTAGACAACATTTCATGCACTGTTAAACATGTTAAAGCAAGTTGCAAGTGAAAATCCTTGTCTCTGACTGAGTTTGCATTACTGCTTATTTTGACCTCTACTGGCTGAGAACAGCTCATTTTCAACGTTCAATTCAGAATGTGATAAAACAAAATCCAGCCACAAAACTGCATCATACTTTTTGTTTTAGATAACATTTCATGCACTGTTAAACATGTTAATGCAAGTTGCAATTGAAAATCTATGTCTCTGACTGAGTTTGCATTACTGCTTATTTTGACCTCTGCTGGCTCTGAAAAGCTCATTTTCAACGTTCAATTCAGAATGTGATAAAACCAGATCCAGCCACTAAAAAGCATTTTCTTTTTGTTTTAGACAACATTTCATGCACTGTTAAATATGTTTAAGAAAGTTGCAAGTGAAAATCTATGTCTCTGACTGAGTTTGCATTACTGCTTATTTTGACCTCTGCTGGCTGAGAACAGCTCATTTTCAACGTTCAATTCAGAATGTGATAAAACCAGATCCAGCCACAAAAATGCATCATTCTTTTTGTTTTAGACAACATTTCATGCACTGTTAAACATGTTAAAGCAAGTTGCAATTGAAAATCTATGTCTCTGACTGAGTTTGCATTACTGCTTATTTTGACCTCTGCTGGGTCTGAAAAGCTCATTTTCAACGTTCAATTCAGAATGTGATAAAACCAGATCCAGCCAATAAAAAGCATTTTCTTTTTGTTTTAGACAACATTTCATGCACTGTTAAATATGTTTAAGAAAGTTGCAAGTGAAAATCTATGTCTCTGACTGAATTTGCATTACTTCTTATTTTGAGCTCTACTGGCTGAGTAAAGCTCATTTTCAACGTCCAATGCAGAATGTGATAAATTCAGATCCAGCTACTAAAATGCATCATTCTTTTTGTTTTAGACAACATTTCATGCACTTTTAAACATGTTAAAGCAAGTTGCAAGTGAAAATCTATGTCTATGACTGAGTTTGCATTACTGCTTATTTTGACCTCTGCTGGCTCTGAAAAGCTCATTTTCAACGTTCAATTCAGAATGTGATAAAACCAGAACCAGCCACTAAAAAGCATTTTCTTTTTGCTTTAGACAACATTTCATGCACTGTTAAATATGTTTAAGAAAGTTGCAAGTGAAAATCTATGTCTCTGACTGAGTTTGCATTACTGCTTATTTTGACCTCTGCTGGCTGAGAACAGCTCATTTTCAACGTCCATTTCAGAATGTGATAAAACCAGATCCAGCCACAAAAATGCATCATACTTTTTGTTTTAGACAACATTTCATGCATTGTTAAACATGTTAAAGCAAGTTGCAATTGAAAATCTATGTCTCTGACTGAGTTTGCATTACTGCTTATTTTGACCTCTGCTGGCTCTGAAAAGCTCATTTTCAACGTTCAATTCAGAATGTGATAAAACCAGATCCAGCCACTAAAAAGCATTTTCTTTTTGTTTTAGACAACATTTCATGCACTGTTAAATATGTTTAAGAAAGTTGCAAGTGAAAATCTATGTCTCTGACTGAGTTTGCATTACTTCTTATTTTGAGCTCTACTGGCTGAGTAAAGCTCATTTTCAACGTCCAATGCAGAATGTGATAAATTCAGATCCAGCTACTAAAATGCATCATTCTTTTTGTTTTAGACAACATTTCATGCACTTTTAAACATGTTAAAGAAAGTTGCAAGTGAAAATCTATGTCTCTGACTGAGTTTGCATTACTGCTTATTTTGAGCTCTGCTGGCTCTGAAAAGCTCATTTTCAACGTTCAATTCAGAATGTGATAAAACCAGATCCAGCTACTAAAATGCATCATTCTTTTTGTTTTAGACAACATTTCATGCACTTTTAAACATGTTAAAGCAAGTTGCAAGTGAAAATCTATGTCTCTGACTGAGTTTGCATTACTGCTTATTTTGACCTCTGCTGGGTGAGAACAGCTCATTTTCAACGTTCAATTCAGAATGTGATAAAACCAGATCCAGCCACAAAAATGCATCATTCTTTTTGTTTTAGACAACATTTCATGCACTGTTAAACATGTTAAAGCAAGTTGCAAGTGAAAATCTATGTCTCTGACTGAGTTTGCATTATTGCTTATTTTGACCTCTGCTGGCTCTGAAAAGCTCATTTTCAACGTTCAATTCAGAATGTAATAAAACCAGATCCAACCACAAAAATGCATTTTCTTTTTGTTTTAGACAACATTTCATGCACTGTTAAATATGTTTAAGAAAGGTGCAAGTGAAAATCTATGTCTTTGACTGAGTTTGCATTACTGCTTATTTTGACCTCTGCTGGCTGAGTAAAGCTCATTTTCAACGTCCAATGCAGAATGTGATAAAACCAGATCCAGCTACTAAAATGCATCATTCTTTTTGTTTTAGACAACATTTCATGCACTGTTAAACATGTTAAAGCAAGTTGCAAGTGAAAATCTATGTCTATGACTGAGTTTGCATTACTGCTTATTTTGACCTCTGCTGGCTGAGAACAGCTCATTTTCAACGTTCAATTCAGAATGTGATAAAACCAGATCCAGCCACAAAAATGCATCATTCTTTTTGTTTTAGACAACATTTCATGCACTGTTAAACATGTTAAAGCAAGTTGCAAGTGAAAATCTATGTCTCTGACTGAGTTTGCATTACTGCTTATTTTGACCCTTGCTGGCTCTGAAAAGCTTATTTTCAACGTTCAATTCAGAATGTGATAAAACCAGATCCAGCCACTAAAAAGCATTTTCTTTTTGTTTTAGACAACATTTCATGCACTGTTAAATATGTTTAAGAAGGTTGCAAGTAAAAATCTATGTCTCTGACTGAGTTTGCATTACTTCTTATTTTGAGCTCTACTGGCTGATTAAAGCTCATTTTCAACGTCCAATGCAGAATGTGATAAATTCAGATCCAGCTACTAAAATGCATTATTCTTTTTGTTTTAGACAACATTTCATGCACTGTTAAACATGTTAAAGCAAGTTGCAAGTGAAAATCTATGTCTATGACTGAGTTTGCATTACTGCTTATTTTGACCTCTGCTGGCTCTGAAAAGCTCATTTTCAACGTTCAATTCAAAATGTGATAAAACCAGATCCAGCCACTAAAAAGCATTTTCTTTTTGTTTTAGACAACATTTCATGCACTGTTAAATATGTTTAAGAAAGTTGCAAGTGAAAATCTATGTCTCTGACTGAGTTTGCATTACTGCTTATTTTGACCTCTGCTGGCTGAGAACAGCTCATTTTCAACGTTCAATTCAGAATGTGATAAAACCAGATCCAGCCACAAAAATGCATCATTCTTTTTGTTTTAGACAACATTTCATGCACTGTTAAATATGTTTAAGAAAGGTGCAAGTGAAAATCTATGTCTCTGACTGAGTTTGCATTACTGCTTATTTTGGCCTCTGCTGGCTGAGTAAAGCTCATTTTCAACGTCCAATGCAGAATGTAATAAAACCAGATCCAGCTACTAAAATGCATCATTCTTTTTGTTTTAGACAACATTTCATGCACTGTTAAACATGTTAAAGCAAGTTGCAAGTGAAAATCCTTGTCTCTGACTGAGTTTGCATTACTGCTTATTTTGACCTCTACTGGCTGAGAACAGCTCATTTTCAACGTTCAATTCAGAATGTGATAAAACAAAATCCAGCCACAAAACTGCATCATACTTTTTGTTTTAGATAACATTTCATGCACTGTTAAACATGTTAATGCAAGTTGCAATTGAAAATCTATGTCTCTGACTGAGTTTGCATTACTGCTTATTTTGACCTCTGCTGGCTCTGAAAAGCTCATTTTCAACGTTCAATTCAGAATGTGATAAAACCAGATCCAGCCACTAAAAAGCATTTTCTTTTTGTTTTAGACAACATTTCATGCACTGTTAAATATGTTTAAGAAAGTTGCAAGTGAAAATCTATGTCTCTGACTGAGTTTGCATTACTGCTTATTTTGACCTCTGCTGGCTGAGAACAGCTCATTTTCAACGTTCAATTCAGAATGTGATAAAACCAGATCCAGCCACAAAAATGCATCATTCTTTTTGTTTTAGACAACATTTCATGCACTGTTAAACATGTTAAAGCAAGTTGCACGTGAAAATCTATGTCTCTGACTGAGTTTGCATTACTGCTTATTTTGACCTCTGCTGGCTGACAACAGCTCATTTTCAACGTTCAATTCAGTATGTGATAAAACCAGATCCAGCCACTAAAAAGCATTTTCTTTTTGTTTTAGACAACATTTCATGCACTGTTAAATATGTTTAAGAAAGTTGCAAGTGAAAATCTATGTCTCTGACTGAGTTTGCATTACTGCTTATTTTGACCTCTGCTGGCTGAGAACAGCTCATTTTCAACGTCCAATTCAGAATGTGATAAAACCAGATCCAGCCACAAAAATGCATCATACTTTTTGTTTTAGACAACATTTCATGCACTGTTAAACATGTTAAAGCAAGTTGCAATTAAAAATCTATGTCTCTGACTGAGTTTGCATTACTGCTTATTTTGACCTCTGCTGGGTCTGAAAAGCTCATTTTCAACGTTCAATTCAGAATGTGATAAAACCAGATCCAGCCAATAAAAAGCATTTTCTTTTTGTTTTAGACAACATTTCATGCACTGTTAAATATGTTTAAGAAAGTTGCAAGTGAAAATCTATGTCTCTGACTGAATTTGCATTACTTCTTATTTTGAGCTCTACTGGCTGAGTAAAGCTCATTTTCAACCTCCAATGCAGAATGTGATAAATTCAGATCCAGCTACTAAAATGCATCATTCGTTTTGTTTTAGACAACATTTCATGCACTTTTAAACATGTTAAAGCAAGTTGCAAGTGAAAATCTATGTCTATGACTGAGTTTGCATTACTGCTTATTTTGACCTCTGCTGGCTCTGAAAAGCTCATTTTCAACGTTCAATTCAGAATGTGATAAAACCAGAACCAGCCACTAAAAAGCATTTTCTTTTTGCTTTAGACAACATTTCATGCACTGTTAAATATGTTTAAGAAAGTTGCAAGTGAAAATCTATGTCTCTGACTGAGTTTGCATTACTGCTTATTTTGACCTCTGCTGGCTGAGAACAGCTCATTTTCAACGTCCATTTCAGAATGTGATAAAACCAGATCCAGCCACAAAAATGCATCATACTTTTTGTTTTAGACAACATTTCATGCATTGTTAAACATGTTAAAGCAAGTTGCAATTGAAAATCTATGTCTCTGACTGAGTTTGCATTACTGCTTATTTTGACCTCTGCTGGCTCTGAAAAGCTCATTTTCAACGTTCAATTCAGAATGTGATAAAACCAGATCCAGCCACTAAAAAGCATTTTCTTTTTGTTTTAGACAACATTTCATGCACTGTTAAATATGTTTAAGAAAGTTGCAAGTGAAAATCTATGTCTCTGACTGAGTTTGCATTACTTCTTATTTTGAGCTCTACTGGCTGAGTAAAGCTCATTTTCAACGTCCAATGCAGAATGTGATAAATTCAGATCCAGGTACTAAAATGCATCATTCTTTTTGTTTTAGACAACATTTCATGCACTTTTAAACATGTTAAAGAAAGTTGCAAGTGAAAATCTATGTCTCTGACTGAGTTTGCATTACTGCTTATTTTGAGCTCTGCTGGCTCTGAAAAGCTCATTTTCAACGTTCAATTCAGAATGTGATAAAACCAGATCCAGCTACTAAAATGCATCATTCTTTTTGTTTTAGACAACATTTCATGCACTTTTAAACATGTTAAAGCAAGTTGCAAGTGAAAATCTATGTCTCTGACTGAGTTTGCATTACTGCTTATTTTGACCTCTGCTGGGTGAGAACAGCTCATTTTCAACGTTCAATTCAGAATGTGATAAAACCAGATCCAGCCACAAAAATGCATCATTCTTTTTGTTTTAGACAACATTTCATGCACTGTTAAACATGTTAAAGCAAGTTGCAAGTGAAAATCTATGTCTCTGACTGAGTTTGCATTATTGCTTATTTTGACCTCTGCTGGCTCTGAAAAGCTAATTTTCAACGTTCAATTCAGAATGTAATAAAACCAGATCCAACCACAAAAATGCATTTTCTTTTTGTTTTAGACAACATTTCATGCACTGTTAAATATGTTTAAGAAAGGTGCAAGTGAAAATCTATGTCTTTGACTGAGTTTGCATTACTGCTTATTTTGACCTCTGCTGGCTGAGTAAAGCTCATTTTCAACGTCCAATGCAGAATGTGATAAAACCAGATCCAGCTACTAAAATGCATCATTCTTTTTGTTTTAGACAACATTTCATGCACTGTTAAACATGTTAAAGCAAGTTGCAAGTGAAAATCTATGTCTATGACTGAGTTTGCATTACTGCTTATTTTGACTTCTGCTGGCTGAGAACAGCTCATTTTCAACGTTCAATTCAGAATGTGATAAAACCAGATCCAGCCACAAAAATGCATCATTCTTTTTGTTTTAGACAACAGTTCATGCACTGTTAAACATGTTAAAGCAAGTTGCAAGTGAAAATCTATGTCTCTGACTGAGTTTGCATTACTGCTTATTTTGACCTCTGCTGGCTCTGAAAAGCTCATTTTCAACGTTCAATTCAAAATGTGATAAAACCAGATCCAGCCACTAAAAAGCATTTTCTTTTTGTTTTAGACAACATTTCATGCACTGTTAAATATGTTTAAGAAAGTTGCAAGTGAAAATCTATGTCTCTGACTGAGTTTGCATTACTGCTTATTTTGACCTCTGCTGGCTGAGAACAGCTCATTTTCAACGTTCAATTCAGAATGTGATAAAACCAGATCCAGCCACAAAAATGCATCATTCTTTTTGTTTTAGACAACATTTCATGCACTGTTAAATATGTTTAAGAAAGGTGCAAGTGAAAATCTATGTCTCTGACTGAGTTTGCATTACTGCTTATTTTGGCCTCTGCTGGCTGAGTAAAGCTCATTTTCAACGTCCAATGCAGAATGTAATAAAACCAGATCCAGCTACTAAAATGCATCATTCTTTTTGTTTTAGACAACATTTCATGCACTGTTAAACATGTTAAAGCAAGTTGCAAGTGAAAATCTATGTCTATGACTGAGTTTGCATTACTGCTTATTTTGACCTCTGCTGGCTGAGAACAGCTCATTTTCAACGTTCAATTCAGAATGTGATAAAACCAGATCCAGCCACTAAAATGCATCATTCTTTTTGTTTTAGACAACATTTCATGCACTGTTAAACATGTTAAAGCAAGTTGCAAGTGAAAATCTATGTCTCTGACTGAGTTTGCATTACTGCTTATTTTGACCTCTGCTGGCTGAGAACAGCTCATTTTCAACGTTCAATTCAGAATGTGATAAAACCAGATCCAGCCACAAAAATGCATCATTCTTTTTGTTTTAGACAACATTTCATGCACTGTTAAACTTGTTAAAGCAAGTTGCAAGTGAAAATCTATGTCTCTGACTGAGTTTGCATTACTGCTTATTTTGACCTCTGCTGGCTCTGAAAAGCTCATTTTCAACGTTCAATTCAGAATGTGATAAAACCAGATCCAGCCACTAAAAAGCATTTTCTTTTTGTTTTAGACAACATTTAATGCACTGTTAAATATGTTTAAGAAAGTTGCAAGTGAAAATCTATGTCTCTGACTGAGTTTGCATTACTTCTTATTTTGAGCTCTACTGGCTGAGTAAAGCTCATTTTCAACGTCCAATGCAGAATGTGATAAATTCAGATCCAGCTACTAAAATGCATCATTCTTTTTGTTTTAGACAACATTTCATGCACTTTTAAACATGTTAAAGCAAGTTGCAAGTGAAAATCTATGTCTCTGACTGAGTTTGCATTACTGCTTATTTTGAGCTCTGCTGGCTCTGAAAAGCTCATTTTCAACGTTCAATTCAGAATGTGATAAAACCAGATCCAACCACAAAAATGCATTTTCTTTTTGTTTTAGACAACATTTCATGCACTGTTAAATATGTTTAAGAAAGGTGCAAGTGAAAATCTATGTCTCTGACTGAGTTTGCATTACTGCTTATTTTGACCTCTGCTGGCTGAGTAAAGCTCATTTTCAACGTCCAATGCAGAATGTGATAAAACCAGATCCAGCTACTAAAATGCATTATTCTTTTTGTTTTAGACAACATTTCATGCACTGTTAAACATGTTAAAGCAAGTTGCAAGTGAAAATCTATGTCTATGACTGAGTTTGCATTACTGCTTATTTTGACCTCTGCTGGCTGAGAACAGCTCATTTTCAACGTTCAATTCAGAATGTGATAAAACCAGATCCAGCCACAAAAATGCATCATTCTTTTTGTTTTAGACAACATTTCATGCACTGTTAAACATGTTAAAGCAAGTTGCAAGTGAAAATCTATGTCTCTGACTGAGTTTGCATTACTGCTTATTTTGACCTCTGCTGGCTCTGAAAAGCTTATTTTCAACGTTCAATTCAGAATGTGATAAAACCAGATCCAGCCACTAAAAAGCATTTTCTTTTTGTTTTAGACAACATTTCATGCACTGTTAAATATGTTTAAGAAGGTTGCAAGTGAAAATCTATGTCTCTGACTGAGTTTGCATTACTGCTTATTTTGACCTCTGCTGGCTGAGAACAGCTCATTTTCAACGTTCAATTCAGAATGTGATAAAACCAGATCCAGCCACTAAAATGCATCATTCTTTTTGTTTTAGACAACATTTCATGCACTGTTAAACTTGTTAAAGCAAGTTGCAAGTGAAAATCTATGTCTCTGACTGAGTTTGCATTACTTCTTATTTTGAGCTCTACTGGCTGAGTAAAGCTCATTTTCAACGTCCAATGCAGAATGTGATAAATTCAGATCCAGCTACTAAAATGCATCATTCTTTTTGTTTTAGACAACATTTCATGCACTTTTAAACATGTTAAAGCAAGTTGCAAGTGAAAATCTATGTCTTTGACTGAGTTTGCATTACTGCTTATTTTGACCTCTGCTGGCTGAGAACAGCTCATTTTCAACGTTCAATTCAGAATGTGATAAAACCAGATCCAGCCACAAAAATGCATCATTCTTTTTGTTTTAGACAACATTTCATGCACTGTTAAATATGTTTAAGAAAGGTGCAAGTGAAAATCTATGTCTCTGACTGAGTTTGCATTACTGCTTATTTTGGCCTCTGCTGGCTGAGTAAAGCTCATTTTCAACGTCCAATGCAGAATGTAATAAAACCAGATCCAGCTACTAAAATGCATCATTCTTTTTGTTTTAGACAACATTTCATGCACTGTTAAACATGTTAAAGCAAGTTGCAAGTGAAAATCTATGTCTATGACGTAGTTTGCATTACTGCTTATTTTGACCTCTGCTGGCTGAGAACAGCTCATTTTCAACGTTCAATTCAGAATGTGATAAAACCAGATCCAGCCACTAAAATGCATCATTCTTTTTGTTTTAGACAACATTTCATGCACTGTTAAACATGTTAAAGCAAGTTGCAAGTGAAAATCTATGTCTCTGACTGAGTTTGCATTACTGCTTATTTTGACCTCTGCTGGCTGAGAACAGCTCATTTTCAACGTTCAATTCAGAATGTGATAAAACCAGATCCAGCCACAAAAAT
Organism: Danio rerio; assembly: GCF_052040795.2. NCBI lineage: Eukaryota > Metazoa > Chordata > Actinopteri > Cypriniformes > Danionidae > Danio > Danio rerio. The sequence goes on along the minus strand of NC_141025.1, from coordinate 58,908,671 downwards.
GCATCATTCTTTTTGTTTTAGACAACATTTCATGCACTGTTAAACTTGTTAAAGCAAGTTGCAAGTGAAAATCTATGTCTCTGACTGAGTTTGCATTACTGCTTATTTTGACCTCTGCTGGCTCTGAAAAGCTCATTTTCAACGTTCAATTCAGAATGTGATAAAACCAGATCCAGCCACTAAAAAGCATTTTCTTTTTGTTTTAGACAACATTTAATGCACTGTTAAATATGTTTAAGAAAGTTGCAAGTGAAAATCTATGTCTCTGACTGAGTTTGCATTACTTCTTATTTTGAGCTCTACTGGCTGAGTAAAGCTCATTTTCAACGTCCAATGCAGAATGTAATAAATTCAGATCCAGCTACTAAAATGCATCATTCTTTTTGTTTTAGACAACATTTCATGCACTTTTAAACATGTTAAAGCAAGTTGCAAGTGAAAATCTATGTCTCTGACTGAGTTTGCATTACTGCTTATTTTGAGCTCTGCTGGCTCTGAAAAGCTCATTTTCAACGTTCAATTCAGAATGTGATAAAACCAGATCCAACCACAAAAATGCATTTTCTTTTTGTTTTAGACAACATTTCATGCACTGTTAAATATGTTTAAGAAAGGTGCAAGTGAAAATCTATGTCTCTGACTGAGTTTGCATTACTGCTTATTTTGACCTCTGCTGGCTGAGTAAAGCTCATTTTCAACGTCCAATGCAGAATGTGATAAAACCAGATCCAGCTACTAAAATGCATTATTCTTTTTGTTTTAGACAACATTTCATGCACTGTTAAACATGTTAAAGCAAGTTGCAAGTGAAAATCTATGTCTATGACTGAGTTTGCATTACTGCTTATTTTGACCTCTGCTGGCTGAGAACAGCTCATTTTCAACGTTCAATTCAGAATGTGATAAAACCAGATCCAGCCACAAAAATGCATCATTCTTTTTGTTTTAGACAACATTTCATGCACTGTTAAACATGTTAAAGCAAGTTGCAAGTGAAAATCTATGTCTCTGACTGAGTTTGCATTACTGCTTATTTTGACCTCTGCTGGCTCTGAAAAGCTTATTTTCAACGTTCAATTCAGAATGTGATAAAACCAGATCCAGCCACTAAAAAGCATTTTCTTTTTGTTTTAGACAACATTTCATGCACTGTTAAATATGTTTAAGAAGGTTGCAAGTGAAAATCTATGTCTCTGACTGAGTTTGCATTACTTCTTATTTTGAGCTCTACTGGCTGAGTAAAGCTCATTTTCAACGTCCAATGCAGAATGTGATAAATTCAGATCCAGCTACTAAAATGCATTATTCTTTTTGTTTTAGACAACATTTCATGCACTGTTAAACATGTTAAAGCAAGTTGCAAGTGAAAATCTATGTCTATGACTGAGTTTGCATTACTGCTTATTTTGACCTCTGCTGGCTGAGTACACCTCATTTTCAACGTTCAATTCAGAATGTGATCAAACCAAATCCAGCCACAAAAATGCATCATTCTTTTTGTTTTAGACAACATTTCATGCACTGTTAAACATGTTAAAGCAAGTTGCAAGTGAAAATCTATGTCTCTGACTGAGTTTGCATTATTGCTTATTTTGACCTCTGCTGGCTCTGAAAAGCTCATTTTCAACGTTCAATTCAGAATGTAATAAAACCAGATCCAACCACAAAAATACATTTTCTTTTTGTTTTAGACAACATTTCATGCACTGTTAAATATGTTTAAGAAAGGTGCAAGTGAAAATCTATGTCTTTGACTGAGTTTGCATTACTGCTTATTTTGACCTCTGCTGGCTGAGTAAAGCTCATTTTCAACGTCCAATGCAGAATGTGATAAAACCAGATCCAGCTACTAAATTGCATCATTCTTTTTGTTTTAGACAACATTTCATGCACTGTTAAACATGTTAAAGCAAGTTGCAATTGAAAATCTATGTCTATGACTGAGTTTGCATTACTGCTTATTTTGACCTCTGCTGGCTGAGAACAGCTCATTTTCAACGTTCAATTCAGAATGTGATAAAACCAGATACAGCCACAAAAATGCATCATTCTTTTTGTTTTAGACAACATTTCATGCACTGTTAAACATGTTAAAGCAAGTTGCAAGTGAAAATCTATGTCTCTGACTGAGTTTGCATTACTGCTTATTTTGACCTCTGCTGGCTCTGAAAAGCTTATTTTCAACGTTCAATTCAGAATGTGATAAAACCAGATCCAGCCACTAAAAAGCATTTTCTTTTTGTTTTAGACAACATTTCATGCACTGTTAAATATGTTTAAGAAGGTTGCAAGTGAAAATCTATGTCTCTGACTGAGTTTGCATTACTTCTTATTTTGAGCTCTACTGGCTGAGTAAAGCTCATTTTCAACGTCCAATGCAGAATGTGATAAATTCAGATCCAGCTACTAAAATGCATTATTTTTTTTGTTTTAGACAACATTTCATGCACTGTTAAACATGTTAAAGCAAGTTGCAAGTGAAAATCTATGTCTATGACTGAGTTTGCATTACTGCTTATTTTGACCTCTGCTGGCTGAGTACACCTCATTTTCAACGTTCAATTCAGAATGTGATAAAACCAGATCCAGCCACAAAAATGCATCATTCTTTTTGTTTTAGACAACATTTCATGCACTGTTAAACATGTTAAAGCAAGTTGCAAGTGAAAATCTATGTCTCTGACTGAGTTTGCATTACTGCTTATTTTGACCTCTGCTGGCTCTGAAAAGCTCATTTTCAACGTTCAATTCAGAATGTGATAAAACAAGATCCAGCCACTAAAAAGCATTTTCTTTTTTTTTAGACAACATTTCATGCACTGTTAAATATGTTTAAGAAAGGTGCAAGTGAAAATCTATGTCTCTGACTGAGTTTGCATTACTTCTTATTTTGAGCTCTACTGGCTGAGTAAAGCTCATTTTCAACGTCCAATGCAGAATGTGATAAATTCAGATCCAGCTACTAAAATGCATCATTCTTTTTGTTTTAGACAACATTTCATGCACTTTTAAACATGTTAAAGCAAGTTGCAAGTGAAAATCTATGTCTCTGACTGAGTTTGCATTACTGCTTATTTTGAGCTCTGCTGGCTCTGAAAAGCTCATTTTTAACGTTCAATTCAGAATGTGATAAAACCAGATCCAACCACAAAAATGCATTTTCTTTTTGTTTTAGACAACATTTCATGCACTGTTAAATATGTTTAAGAAAGGTGCAAGTGAAAATCTATGTCTCTGACTGAGTTTGCATTACTGCTTATTTTGACCTCTGCTGGCTGAGTAAAGCTCATTTTCAACGTCCAATGCAGAATGTGATAAAACCAGATCCAGCTACTAAAATGCATTATTCTTTTTGTTTTAGACAACATTTCATGCACTGTTAAACATGTTAAAGCAAGTTGCAAGTGAAAATCTATGTCTATGACTGAGTTTGCATTACTGCTTATTTTGACCTCTGCTGGCTGAGAACAGCTCATTTTCAACGTTCAATTCAGAATGTGATAAAACCAGATCCAGCCACAAAAATGCATCATTCTTTTTGTTTTAGACAACATTTCATGCACTGTTAAACATGTTAAAGCAAGTTGCAAGTGAAAATCTATGTCTCTGACTGAGTTTGCATCACTGCTTATTTTGACCTCTGCTGGCTCTGAAAAGCTCATTTTCAACGTTCAATTCAGAATGTGATAAAACAAGATCCAGCCACTAAAAAGCATTTTCTTTTTTTAGACAACATTTCATGCACTGTTAAATATGTTTAAGAAAGGTGCAAGTGAAAATCTATGTCTCTGACTGAGTTTGCATTACTGCTTATTTTGACCTCTGCTGGCTGAGTAAAGCTCATTTTCAACGTCCAATGCAGAATGTGATAAAACCAGATCCAGCTACTAAAATGCATCATTCTTTTTGTTTTAGACAACATTTCATGCACTGTTAAACATGTTAAAGCAAGTTGCAAGTGAAAATCTATGTCTCTGACTGAGTTTGCATTACTGCTTATTTTGACCTCTGCTGGCTGAGAACAGCTCATTTTCAACGTTCAATTCAGAATGTGATAAAACCAGATCCAGCCACAAAATTGCATCATTCTTTTTGTTTTAGACAACATTTCATGCACTGTTAAACATGTTAAAGCAAGTTGCAAGTGAAAATCTATGTCTCTGACTGAGTTTGCATTATTGCTTATTTTGACCTCTGCTGGCTCTGAAAAGCTCATTTTCAACGTTCAATTCAGAATGTAATAAAACCAGATCCAACCACAAAAATGCATTTTCTTTTTGTTTTAGACAACATTTCATGCACTGTTAAATATGTTTAAGAAAGGTGCAAGTGAAAATCTATGTCTTTGACTGAGTTTGCATTACTGCTTATTTTGACCTCTGCTGGCTGAGTAAAGCTCATTTTCAACGTCCAATGCAGAATGTGATAAAACCAGATCCAGCTACTAAAATGCATCATTCTTTTTGTTTTAGACAACATTTCATGCACTGTTAAACATGTTAAAGCAAGTTGCAAGTGAAAATCTATGTCTATGACTGAGTTTGCATTACTGCTTATTTTGACCTCTGCTGGCTGAGAACAGCTCATTTTCAACGTTCAATTCAGAATGTGATAAAACCAGATCCAGCCACAAAAATGCATCATTCTTTTTGTTTTAGACAACATTTCATGCACTGTTAAACATGTTAAAGCAAGTTGCAAGTGAAAATCTATGTCTCTGACTAAGTTTGCATTACTGCTTATTTTGACCTCTGCTGGCTCTGAAAAGCTTGTTTTCAACGTTCAATTCAGAATGTGATAAAACCAGATCCAGCCACTAAAAAGCATTTTCTTTTTGTTTTAGACAACATTTCATGCACTGTTAAATATGTTTAAGAAGGTTGCAAGTGAAAATCTATGTCTCTGACTGAGTTTGCATTACTGCTTATTTTGACCTCTGCTGGCTGAGAACAGCTCATTTTCAACGTTCAATTCAGAATGTGATAAAACCAGATCCAGCCACTAAAATGCATCATTCTTTTTGTTTTAGACAACATTTCATGCACTGTTAAACTTGTTAAAGCAAGTTGCAAGTGAAAATCTATGTCTCTGACTGAGTTTGCATTATTGCTTATTTTGACCTCTGCTGGCTCTGAAAAGCTCATTTTCAACGTTCAATTCAGAATGTAATAAAACCAGATCCAACCACAAAAATGCATTTTCTTTTTGTTTTAGACAACATTTCATGCACTGTTAAATATGTTTAAGAAAGGTGCAAGTGAAAATCTATGTCTTTGACTGAGTTTGCATTACTTCTTATTTTGAGCTCTACTGGCTGAGTAAAGCTCATTTTAAACGTCCAATGCAGAATGTGATAAATTCAGATCCAGCTACTAAAATGCATCATTCTTTTTGTTTTAGACAACATTTCATGCACTTTTAAACATGTTAAAGCAAGTTGCAAGTGAAAATCTATGTCTCTGACTGAGTTTGCATTACTGCTTATTTTGACCTCTGCTGGCTGAGAACAGCTCATTTTCAACGTTCAATTCAGAATGTGATAAAACCAGATCCAGCCACAAAAATGCATCATTCTTTTTGTTTTAGACAACATTTCATGCACTGTTAAACATGATAAAGCAAGTTGCAAGTGAAAATCTATGTCTCTGACTGAGTTTGCATTACTGCTTATTTTGACCTCTGCTGGCTCTGAAAAGCTTATTTTCAACGTTCAATTCAGAATGTGATAAAACCAGATCCAGCCACTAAAAAGCATTTTCTTTTTGTTTTAGACAACATTTCATGCACTGTTAAATATGTTTAAGAAGGTTGCAAGTGAAAATCTATGTCTCTGACTGAGTTTGCATTACTTCTTATTTTGAGCTCTACTGGCTGAGTAAAGCTCATTTTCAACGTCCAATGCAGAATGTGATAAATTCAGATCCAGCTACTAAAATGCAATATTCTTTTTGTTTTAGACAACATTTCATGCACTGTTAAACATGTTAAAGCAAGTTGCAAGTGAAAATCTATGTCTATGACTGAGTTTGCATTACTGCTTATTTTGACCTCTGCTGGCTGAGTACACCTCATTTTCAACGTTTAATTCAGAATGTGATCAAACCAGATCCAGCCACAAAAATGCATCATTCTTTTTGTTTTAGACAACATTTCATGCACTGTTAAACATGTTAAAGCAAGTTGCAAGTGAAAATCTATGTCTCTGACTGAGTTTGCATTATTGCTTATTTTGACCTCTGCTGGCTCTGAAAAGCTCATTTTCAACGTTCAATTCAGAATGTAATAAAACCAGATCCAACCACAAAAATGCATTTTCTTTTTGTTTTAGACAACATTTCATGCACTGTTAAATATGTTTAAGAAAGGTGCAAGTGAAAATCTATGTCTTTGACTGAGTTTGCATTACTGCTTATTTTGACCTCTGCTGGCTGAGTAAAGCTCATTTTCAACGTCCAATGCAGAATGTGATAAAACCAGATCCAGCTACTAAAATGCATTATTTTTTTTTTGTTTTAGACAACATTTCATGCACTGTTAAACATGTTAAAGCAAGTTGCAAGTGAAAATCTATGTCTATGACTGAGTTTGCATTACTGCTTATTTTGACCTCTGCTGGCTGAGTACACCTCATTTTCAACGTTCAATTCAGAATGTGATAAAACCAGATCCAGCCACAAAAATGCATCATTCTTTTTGTTTTAGACAACATTTCATGCACTGTTAAACATGTTAAAGCAAGTTGCAAGTGAAAATCTATGTCTCTGACTGAGTTTGCATTACTGCTTATTTTGACCTCTGCTGGCTCTGAAAAGCTCATTTTCAACGTTCAATTCAGAATGTGATAAAACCAGATCCAGCCACTAAAATGCATCATTCTTTTTGTTTTAGACAACATTTCATGCACTGTTAAACTTGTTGAAGCAAGTTGCAAGTGAAAATCTATGTCTCTGACTGAGTTTGCATTATTGCTTATTTTGACCTCTGCTGGCTCTGAAAAGCTCATTTTCAACGTTCAATTCAGAATGTAATAAAACCAGATCCAACCACAAAAATGCATTTTCTTTTTGTTTTAGACAACATTTCATGCACTGTTAAATATGTTTAAGAAAGGTGCAAGTGAAAATCTATGTCTTTGACTGAGTTTGCATTACTTCTTATTTTGAGCTCTACTGGCTGAGTAAAGCTCATTTTCAACGTCCAATGCAGAATGTGATAAATTCAGATCCAGCTACTAAAATGCATCATTCTTTTTGTTTTAGACAACATTTCATGCACTTTTAAACATGTTAAAGCAAGTTGCAAGTGAAAATCTATGTCTCTGACTGAGTTTGCATTACTGCTTATTTTGACCTCTGCTGGCTGAGAACAGCTCATTTTCAACGTTCAATTCAGAATGTGATAAAACCAGATCCAGCCACAAAAATGCATCATTCTTTTTGTTTTAGACAACATTTCATGCACTGTTAAACATGTTAAAGCAAGTTGCAAGTGAAAATCTATGTCTCTGACTGAGTTTGCATTATTGCTTATTTTGACCTCTGCTGGCTCTGAAAAGCTCATTTTCAACGTTCAATTCAGAATGTAATAAAACCAGATCCAACCACAAAAATGCATTTTCTTTTTGTTTTAGACAACATTTCATGCACTGTTAAATATGTTTAAGAAAGGTGCAAGTGAAAATCTATGTCTTTGACTGAGTTTGCATTACTGCTTATTTTGACCTCTGCTGGCTGAGTAAAGCTCATTTTCAACGTCCAATGCAGAATGTGATAAAACCAGATCCAGCTACTAAAATGCATCATTCTTTTTGTTTTAGACAACATTTCATGCACTGTTAAACATGTTAAAGCAAGTTGCAAGTGAAAATCTATGTCTATGACTGAGTTTGCATTACTGCTTATTTTGACCTCTGCTGGCTGAGAACAGCTCATTTTCAACGTTCAATTCAGAATGTGATAAAACCAGATCCAGCCACAAAAATGCATCATTCTTTTTGTTTTAGACAACATTTCATGCACTGTTAAACATGATAAAGCAAGTTGCAAGTGAAAATCTATGTCTCTGACTGAGTTTGCATTACTGCTTATTTTGACCTCTGCTGGCTCTGAAAAGCTTATCTTCAACGTTCAATTCAGAATGTGATAAAACCAGATCCAGCCACTAAAAAGCATTTTCTTTTTGTTTTAGACAACATTTCATGCACTGTTAAATATGTTTAAGAAGGTTGCAAGTGAAAATCTATGTCTCTGACTGAGTTTGCATTACTTCTTATTTTGAGCTCTACTGGCTGAGTAAAGCTCATTTTCAACGTCCAATGCAGAATGTGATAAATTCAGATCCAGCTACTAAAATGCAATATTCTTTTTGTTTTAGACAACATTTCATGCACTGTTAAACATGTTAAAGCAAGTTGCAAGTGAAAATCTATGTCTATGACTGAGTTTGCATTACTGCTTATTTTGACCTCTGCTGGCTGAGTACACCTCATTTTCAACGTTTAATTCAGAATGTGATCAAACCAGATCCAGCCACAAAAATGCATCATTCTTTTTGTTTTAGACAACATTTCATGCACTGTTAAACATGTTAAAGCAAGTTGCAAGTGAAAATCTATGTCTCTGACTGAGTTTGCATTACTGCTTATTTTGACCTCTGCTGGCTCTGAAAAGCTTATTTTCAACGTTCAATTCAGAATGTGATAAAACCAGATCCAGCCACTAAAAAGCATTTTCTTTTTGTTTTAGACAACATTTCATGCACTGTTAAATATGTTTAAGAAGGTTGCAAGTGAAAATCTATGTCTCTGACTGAGTTTGCATTACTTCTTATTTTGAGCTCTACTGGCTGAGTAAAGCTCATTTTCAACGTCCAATGCAGAATGTGATAAACTCAGATCCAGCTACTAAAATGCATTATTTTTTTTTTTTGTTTTAGACAACATTTCATGCACTGTTAAACATGTTAAAGCAAGTTGCAAGTGAAAATCTATGTCTATGACTGAGTTTGCATTACTGCTTATTTTGACCTCTGCTGGCTGAGTACACCTCATTTTCAACGTTCAATTCAGAATGTGATAAAACCAGATCCAGCCACAAAAATGCATCATTCTTTTTGTTTTAGACAACATTTCATGCACTGTTAAACATGTTAAAGCAAGTTGCAAGTGAAAATCTATGTCTCTGACTGAGTTTGCATTACTGCTTATTTTGACCTCTGCTGGCTCTGAAAAGCTCATTTTCAACGTTCAATTCAGAATGTGATAAAACAAGATCCAGCCACTAAAAAGCATTTTCTTTTTTTTAGACAACATTTCATGCACTGTTAAATATGTTTAAGAAAGGTGCAAGTGAAAACCTATGTCTCTGACTGAGTTTGCATTACTTCTTATTTTGAGCTCTACTGGCTGAGTAAAGCTCATTTTCAACGTCCAATGCAGAATGTGATAAATTCAGATCCAGCTACTAAAATGCATCATTCTTTTTGTTTTAGACAACATTTCATGCACTTTTAAACATGTTAAAGCAAGTTGCAAGTGAAAATCTATGTCTCTGACTGAGTTTGCATTACTGCTTATTTTGAGCTCTGCTGGCTCTGAAAAGCTCATTTTCAACGTTCAATTCAGAATGTGATAAAACCAGATCCAACCACAAAAATGCATTTTCTTTTTGTTTTAGACAACATTTCATGCACTGTTAAATATGTTTAAGAAAGGTGCAAGTGAAAATCTATGTCTCTGACTGAGTTTGCATTACTGCTTATTTTGACCTCTGCTGGCTGAGTAAAGCTCATTTTCAACGTCCAATGCAGAATGTGATAAAACCAGATCCAGCTACTAAAATGCATTATTCTTTTTGTTTTAGACAACATTTCATGCACTGTTAAACATGTTAAAGCAAGTTGCAAGTGAAAATCTATGTCTATGACTGAGTTTGCATTACTGCTTATTTTGACCTCTGCTGGCTGAGAACACCTCATTTTCAACGTTCAATTCTGAATGTGATAAAACCAGATCCAGCCACAAAAATGCATCATTCTTTTTGTTTTAGACAACATTTCATGCACTGTTAAACATGTTAAAGCAAGTTGCAAGTGAAAATCTATGTCTCTGACTGAGTTTGCATTACTGCTTATTTTGACCTCTGCTGGCTCTGAAAAGCTCATTTTCAACGTTCAATTCAGAATGTGATAAAACAAGATCCAGCCACTAAAAAGCATTTTCTTTATTTTTAGACAACATTTCATGCACTGTTAAATATGTTTAAGAAAGGTGCAAGTGAAAATCTATGTCTCTGACTGAGTTTGCATTACTGCTTATTTTGACCTCTGCTGGCTGAGTAAAGCTCATTTTCAACGTCCAATGCAGAATGTGATAAAACCAGATCCAGCCACAAAAATGCATCATTTTTTTTGTTTTAGACAACATTTCATGCACTGTTAAACATGTTAAAGCAAGTTGCAAGTGAAAATCTATGTCTCTGACTGAGTTTGCATTACTGCTTATTTTGACCTCTGCTGGCTGAGAACAGCTCATTTTCAACGTTCAATTCAGAATGTGATAAAACCAGATCCAGCCACAAAATTGCATCATTCTTTTTGTTTTAGACAACATTTCATGCACTGTTAAACATGTTAAAGCAAGTTGCAAGTGAAAATCTATGTCTCTGACTGAGTTTGCATTACTGCTTATTTTGACCTCTGCTGGCTCTGAAAAGCTCATTTTCAACGTTCAATTCAGAATGTGATAAAACCAGATCCAGCCACTAAAAAGCATTTTCTTTTTGTTTTAGACAACATTTCATGCACTGTTAAATATGTTTAAAAAAGTTGCAAGTGAAAATCTATGTCTCTGACTGAGTTTGCATTACTGCTTATTTTGACCTCTGCTGGCTTTGAAAAGCTCATTTTCAACGTCCAATGCAGAATGTGATAAAACCAGATCCAGCCACAAAAATGCATCATTCTTTTTGTTTTAGACAACATTTCATGCACTGTTAAACATGTTAAAGCAAGTTGCAAGTGAAAATCCATGTCTCTGACTGAGTTTGCATTACTGCTTATTTTGACCTCTACTGGCTGAGAACAGCTCATTTTCAACGTTCAATTCAGAATGTGATAAAACCAGATCCAGCCACAAAAATGCATCATTCTTTTTGTTTTAGACAACATTTCATGCACTGTTAAATATGTTTAAGAAAGTTGCAAGTGAAAATCTATGTCTCTGACTGAGTTTGCATTACTGCTTATTTTGACCTCTGCTGGCTGAGTAAAGCTCATTTTCAACGTCCAATGCAGAATGTGATAAAACCAGATCCAGCTACTAAAATGCATCATTCTTTTTGTTTTAGACAACATTTCATGCACTGTTAAACATGTTAAAGCAAGTTGCAAGTGAAAATCTATGTCTCTGACTGAGTTTGCATTACTGCTTATTTTGACCTCTGCTGGCTGAGAACAGCTCATTTTCAACGTTCAATTCAGAATGTGATAAAACCAGATCCAGCCACAAAAATGCATCATTCTTTTTGTTTTACACAACATTTCATGCACTGTTAAACATGTTAAAGCAAGTTGCAAGTGAAAATCTATGTCTCTGACAGAAATTGCATTACTGCTTATTTTGACCTCTGCTGGCTCTGAAAAGCTCATTTTCAACGTCCAATGCAGAATGTGATAAAACCAGATCCAGCTACTAAAATGCATAATTCTTTTTGTTTTAGACAACATTTCATGCACTGTTAAACATGTTAAAGCAAGTTGCAAGTGAAAATCCTTGTCTCTGACTGAGTTTGAATTACTGCTTATTTTGACCTCTACTGGCTGAGAACAGCTCATTTTCAACGTTCAGTTCAGAATGTGATAAAACAAGATCCAGCCACTAAAAAGCATTTTCTTTTTGTTTTAGACAACATTTCATGCACTGTTAAATATGTTTAAGAAAGTTGCAAGTGAAAATCTATGTCCCTGACTGAGTTTGCATTACTGCTTATTTTGACCTCTGCTGGCTGAGAACAGCTCATTTTCAACGTTCAATTCAGAATGTGATAAAACCAGATCCAGCCACAAAAATGCATCATTCTTTTTGTTTTAGACAACATTTCATGCACTGTTAAACATGTTAAAGCAAGTTGCACGTGAAAATCTATGTCTCTGACTGAGTTTGCATTACTGCTTATTTTGACCTCTGCTGGCTCTGAAAAGCTCATTTTCAACGTTCAATTCAGAATGTGATAAAACCAGATCCAGTCACTAAAAAGCATTTTCTTTTTGTTTTAGACAACATTTCATGCACTGTTAAATATGTTTAAGAAAGTTGCAAGTGAAAATCTATGTCTCTGACTGAGTTTGCATTACTGCTTATTTTGACCTCTGCTGGCTCTGAAAAGCTCATTTTCAACGTTCAATTCAGAATGTGATAAAACCAGATCCAGCCACTAAAATGCATCATTCTTTTTGTTTTAAACAACATTTCATGCACTGTTAAATATGTTTAAGAAATTTGCAAGTGAAAATCTATGTCTCTGACTGAGTTTGCATTACTGCTTATTTTGACCTCTGCTGGCTGAGTAAAGCTCATTTTCAACGTCCAATGCAGAATGTGATAAAACCAGATCCAGCTACTAAAATGCATCATTCTTTTTGTTTTAGACAACATTTCATGCACTGTTAAACATGTTAAAGCAAGTTGCAAGTGAAAATCTATGTCTCTGACTGAGTTTGCATTATTGCTTATTTTGACCTCTGCTGGCTTAGAACAGCTCATTTTCAACGTTCAATTCAGAATGTGATAAAACCAGATCCAGCCACAAAAATGCATCATTCTTTTTGTTTTAGACAACATTTCATGCACTGTTAAACATGTTAAAGCAAGTTGCAAGTGAAAATCTATGTCTCTGACTGAGTTTGCATTACTGCTTATTGTGACCTCTGCTGGCTCTGAAAAGCTCATTTTCAACGTTCAATTCAGAATGTGATAAAACCAGATCCAGCCACTAAAAAGCATTTTCTTTTTGTTTTAGACAACATTTCATGCACTGTTAAATATGTTTAAGAAAGTTGCAAGTGAAAATCTATGTGTCTGACTGAGTTTGCATTACTGCTTATTTTGACCTCTGCTGGCTCTGAAAAGCTCATTTTCAACGTCCAATGCAGAATGTGATAAAACCAGATCCAGCTACTAAAATGCATCATTCTTTTTGTTTTAGACAACATTTCATGCACTGTTAGACATGTTAAAGCAACTTGCAAGTGAAAATCCTTGTTTCTGACTGAGTTTGCATTACTGCTTATTTTGACCTCTACTGGCTGAGAACAGCTCATTTTCAACGTTCAATTCAGAATGTGATAAAACCAGATCCAGCCACAAAAATGCATCATACTTTTTGTTTTAGACAACATTTCAAGCACTGTTAAACATGTTAAAGCAAGTTGCAAGTGAAAATCTATGTCTCTGACTGAGTTTGCATTAATGCTTATTTTGACCTCTGCTGGCTCTGAAAAGCTCATTTTCAACGTTCAATTCAGAATGTGATAAAACCAGATCCAGCCACTAAAAAGCATTTTCTTTTTGCTTTAGACAACATTTCATGCACTGTTAAATATGTTTAAGAAAGTTGCAAGTGAAAATCTATGTCTCTGACTGAGTTTGCATTACTGCTTATTTTGACCTCTACTGGCTCTGAAAAGCTCATTTTCAACGTCCAATGCAGAATGTGATAAAACCAGATCCAGCTACTAAAATGCATCATTCTTTTTGTTTTAGACAACATTTCATGCACTGTTAAACATGTTAAAGCAAGTTGCAAGTGAAAATCTATGTCTCTGACTGAGTTTGCATTACTGCTTATTTTGACCTCTGCTGGCTGAGAACAGCTCATTTTCAACGTTCAATTCAGAATGTGATAAAACCAGATCCAGCCACTAAAATGCATCATTCTTTTTGTTTTAGACAACATTTCATGCACTGTTAAACATGTTAAAGCAAGTTGCAAGTGAAAATCTATGTCTCTGACTGAGTTTGCATTAATGCTTATTTTGACCTCTGCTGGCTCTGAAAAGCTCATTTTCAACGTTCAATTCAGAATGTGATAAAACCAGATCCAGCCACTAAAAAGCATTTTCTTTTTGCTTTAGACAACATTTCATGCACTGTTAAATATGTTTAAGAAAGTTGCAAGTGAAAATCTATGTCTCTGACTGAGTTTGCATTACTGCTTATTTTGACCTCTGCTGGCTCTGAAAAGCTCATTTTCAACGTCCAATGCAGAATGTGATAAAACCAGATCCAGCCACAAAAATGCATCATTTTTTTTGTTTTAGACAACATTTCATGCACTGTTAAACATGTTAAAGCAAGTTGCAAGTGAAAATCCATGTCTCTGACTGAGTTTGCATTACTGCTTATTTTGACCTCTACTGGCTGAGAACAGCTCATTTTCAACGTTCAATTCAGAATGTGATAAAACCAGATCCAGCCACAAAAATGCATCATACTTTTTGTTTTAGACAACATTTCATGCACTGTTAAATATGTTTAAGAAAGGTGCAAGTGAAAATCTATGTCTCTGACTGAGTTTGCATTACTGCTTATTTTGACCTCTGCTGGCTGAGTAAAGCTCATTTTCAACGTCCAATGCAGAATGTGATAAAACCAGATCCAGCTACTAAAATGCATCATTCTTTTTGTTTTAGACAACATTTCATGCACTGTTAAACATGTTAAAGCAAGTTGCAAGAGAAAATCTATGTCTCTGACTGAGTTTGCATTACTGCTTATTTTGACCTCTGCTGGCTGAGAACAGCTCATTTTCAACGTTCAATTCAGAATGTGATAAAACCAGATCCAGCCACAAAAATGCATCATTCTTTTTGTTTTAGACAACATTTCATGCACTGTTAAATATGTTTAAGAAAGTTGCAAGTGAAAATCTATGTCTCTGACTGAGTTTGCATTACTGCTTATTTTGACCTCTGCTGGCTGAGTAAAGCTCATTTTCAACGTCCAATGCAGAATGTGATAAAACCAGATCCAGCTACTAAAATGCATCATTCTTTTTGTTTTAGACAACATTTCATGCACTGTTAAACATGTTAAAGCAAGTTGCAAGTGAAAATCTATGTCTCTGACTGAGTTTGCATTACTGCTTATTTTGACCTCTGCTGGCTGAGAACAGCTCATTTTCAAAGTTCAATTCAGAATGTGATAAAACCAGATCCAGCCACAAAAATGCATCATTCTTTTTGTTTTAGACAACATTTCATGCACTGTTAAACATGTTAAAGCAAGTTGCAAGTGAAAATCTATGTCTCTGACAGAGTTTGCATTACTGCTTATTTTGACCTCTGCTGGCTCTGAAAAGCTCATTTTCAACGTCCAATGCAGAATGTGATAAAACCAGATCCAGCTACTAAAATGCATAATTCTTTTTGTTTTAGACAACATTTCATGCACTGTTAAACATGTTAAAGCAAGTTGCAAGTGAAAATCCTTGTCTCTGACTGAGTTTGAATTACTGCTTATTTTGAACTCTACTGGCTGAGAACAGCTCATTTTCAACGTTCAATTCAGAATGTGATAAAACAAGATCCAGCCACTAAAAAGCATTTTCTTTTTGTTTTAGACAACATTTCATGCACTGTTAAATATGTTTAAGAAAGTCGCAAGTGAAAATCTATGTCCCTGACTGAGTTTGCATTACTGCTTATTTTGACCTCTGCTGGCTGAGAACAGCTCATTTTCAACGTTCAATTCAGAATGTGATAAAACCAGATCCAGCCACAAAAATGCATCATTCTTTTTGTTTTAGACAACATTTCATGCACTGTTAAACATGTTAAAGCAAGTTGCACGTGAAAATCTATGTCTCTGACTGAGTTTGCATTACTGCTTATTTTGACCTCTGCTGGCTCTGAAAAGCTCATTTTCAACGTTCAA
The DNA here is from genome assembly GCF_052040795.2 of Danio rerio. Lineage (NCBI taxonomy): Eukaryota > Metazoa > Chordata > Actinopteri > Cypriniformes > Danionidae > Danio > Danio rerio. Next base: position 58,892,740 of record NC_141025.1, on the reverse strand, counting down.
TTCAGAATGTGATAAAACCAGATCCAGCCACTAAAAAGCATTTTCTTTTTGTTTTAGACAACATTTCATGCACTGTTAAATATGTTTAAGAAAGTTGCAAGTGAAAATCTATGTCTCTGACTGAGTTTGCATTACTGCTTATTTTGACCTCTGCTGGCTCTGAAAAGCTCATTTTCAACGTTCAATTCAGAATGTGATGAAACCAGATCCAGCCACTAAAATGCATCATTCTTTTTGTTTTAAACAACATTTCATGCACTGTTAAATATGTTTAAGAAAGGTGCAAGTGAAAATCTATGTCTCTGACTGAGTTTGCATTACTGCTTATTTTGACCTCTGCTGGCTGAGTAAAGCTCATTTTCAACGTCCAATGCAGAATGTGATAAAACCAGATCCAGCTACTAAAATGCATCATTCTTTTTGTTTTAGACAACATTTCATGCACTGTTAAACATGTTAAAGCAAGTTGCAAGTGAAAATCTATGTCTCTGACTGAGTTTGCATTATTGCTTATTTTGACCTCTGCTGGCTTAGAACAGCTCATTTTCAACGTTCAATTCAGAATGTGATAAAACCAGATCCAGCCACAAAAATGCATCATTCTTTTTGTTTTAGACAACATTTCATGCACTGTTAAACATGTTAAAGCAAGTTGCAAGTGAAAATCTATGTCTCTGACTGAGTTTGCATTACTGCTTATTTTGACCTCTGCTGGCTCTGAAAAGCTCATTTTCAACGTTCAATTCAGAATGTGATAAAACCAGATCCAGCCACTAAAAAGCATTTTCTTTTTGTTTTAGACAACATTTCATGCACTGTTAAATATGTTTAAGAAAGTTACAAGTGAAAATCTATGTGTCTGACTGAGTTTGCATTACTGCTTATTTTGACCTCTGCTGGCTCTGAAAAGCTCATTTTCAACGTCCAATGCAGAATGTGATAAAACCAGATCCAGCTACTAAAATGCATCATTCTTTTTGTTTTAGACAACATTTCATGCACTGTTAGACATGTTAAAGCAACTTGCAAGTGAAAATCCTTGTTTCTGACTGAGTTTGCATTACTGCTTATTTTGACCTCTACTGGCTGAGAACAGCTCATTTTCAACGTTCAATTCAGAATGTGATAAAACCAGATCCAGCCACAAAAATGCATCATACTTTTTGTTTTAGACAACATTTCATGCACTGTTAAACATGTTAAAGCAAGTTGCAATTGAAAATCTATGTCCCTGACTGAGTTTGCATTACTGCTTATTTTGACCTCTGCTGGCTCTGAAAAGCTCATTTTCAACGTTCAATTCAAAATGTGATAAAACCAGATCCAGCCACTAAAAAGCATTTTCTTTTTGTTTTAGACAACATTTCATGCACTGTTAAATATGTTTAAGAAAGTTGCAAGTGAAAATCTATGTCTCTGACTGAGTTTGCATTACTGCTTATTTTGACCTCTGCTGGCTGAGAACAGCTCATTTTCAACGTTAAATTCAGAATGTGATAAAACCAGATCCAGCCACAAAAATGCATCATTCTTTTTGTTTTAGACAACATTTCATGCACTGTTAAATATGTTTAAGAAAGGTGCAAGTGAAAATCTATGTCTCTGACGGAGTTTGCATTACTGCTTATTTTGGCTTCTTCTGGCTCAAAAAAAAGCTAATTTTCAACGTCCAATTCAGAATGTGATAAAACCAGATCCAGCCACTAAAAAGCATTTTCTTTTTGTTTTAGACAACATTTCATGCACTGTTAAATATGTTTAAGAAAGGTGCAAGTGAAAATCTATGTCTCTGACTGAGTTTGCATTACTGCTTATTTTGACCTCTGCTGGCTGAGTAAAGCTCATTTTCAACGTCCAATGCAGAATGTGATAAAACCAGATCCAGCTACTAAAATGCATCATTCTTTTTGTTTTAGACAACATTTCATGCACTGTTAAACATGTTAAAGCAAGTTGCAAGTGAAAATCTATGTCTCTGACTGAGTTTGCATTAATGCTTATTTTGACCTCTGCTGGCTCTGAAAAGCTCATTTTCAACGTTCAATTCAGAATGTGATAAAACCAGATCCAGCCACTAAAAAGCATTTTCTTTTTGCTTTAGACAACATTTCATGCACTGTTAAATATGTTTAAGAAAGTTGCAAGTGAAAATCTATGTCTCTGACTGAGTTTGCATTACTGCTTATTTTGACCTCTAATGGCTCTGAAAAGCTCATTTTCAACGTCCAATGCAGAATGTGATAAAACCAGATCCAGCTACTAAAATGCATCATTCTTTTTGTTTTAGACAACATTTCATGCACTGTTAAACATGTTAAAGCAAGTTGCAAGTGAAAATCTATGTCTCTGACTGAGTTTGCATTACTGCTTATTTTGACCTCTGCTGGCTGAGAACAGCTCATTTTCAACGTTCAATTCAGAATGTGATAAAACCAGATCCAGCCACTAAAATGCATCATTCTTTTTGTTTTAGACAACATTTCATGCACTGTTAAACATGTTAAAGCAAGTTGCAAGTGAAAATCTATGTCTCTGACTGAGTTTGCATTAATGCTTATTTTGACCTCTGCTGGCTCTGAAGAGCTCATTTTCAACGTTCAATTCAGAATGTGATAAAACCAGATCCAGCCACTAAAAAGCATTTTCTTTTTGCTTTAGACAACATTTCATGCACTGTTAAATATGTTTAAGAAAGTTGCAAGTGAAAATCTATGTCTCTGACTGAGTTTGCATTACTGCTTATTTTGACCTCTGCTGGCTCTGAAAAGCTCATTTTCAACGTCCAATGCAGAATGTGATAAAACCAGATCCAGCTACTAAAATGCATCATTCTTTTTGTTTTAGACAACATTTCATGCACTGTTAAACATGTTAAAGCAAGTTGCAAGTGAAAATCAATGTCTCTGACTGAGTTTGCATTACTGCTTATTTTGACCTCTGCTGGCTGAGAACAGCTAATTTTCAACGTTCAATTCAGAATGTGATAAAACCAGATCCAGCCACTAAAATGCATCATTCTTTTTGTTTTAGACAACATTTCATGCACTGTTAAACATGTTAAAGCAAGTTGCAAGGGAAAATCTATGTCTCTGACGGAGTTTGCATTACTGCTTATTTTGACCTCTGCTGGCTGAGAACAGCTAATTTTCAACGTCCAATTCAGAATGTGATAAAACCAGATCCAGCCACTAAAAAGCATTTTCTTTTTGTTTTAGACAACATTTCATGCACTGTTAAATATGTTTAAGAAGGTTGCAAGTGAAAATCTATGTCTCTGACTGAGTTTGCATTACTTACTATTTTGAGCTCTACTGGCTGAGTAAAGCTTATTTTCAACGTCCAATGCAGAATGTGATAAATTCAGATCTAGCTACTAAAATGCATCATTCTTTTTGTTTTAGACAACATTTCATGCACTGTTAAACATGTTAAAGCAAGTTGCAAGTGAAAATCTATGTCTATGACTGAGTTTGCATTAATGCTTATTTTGACCTCTGCTGGCTCTGAAAAGCTCATTTTCAACGTTCAATTCAGAATGTGATAAAACCAGATCCAGCCACTAAAAAGCATTTTCTTTTTGCTTTAGACAACATTTCATGCACTGTTAAATATGTTTAAGAAAGTTGCAAGTGAAAATCTATGTCTCTGACTGAGTTTGCATTACTGCTTATTTTGACCTCTACTGGCTCTGAAAAGCTCATTTTCAACGTCCAATGCAGAATGTGATAAAACCAGATCCAGCTACTAAAATGCATCATTCTTTTTGTTTTAGACAACATTTCATGCACTGTTAAACATGTTAAAGCAAGTTGCAAGTGAAAATCTATGTCTCTGACTGAGTTTGCATTACTGCTTATTTTGACCTCTGCTGGCTCTGAAAAAGCTCATTTTCAATGTTCAATTCAGAATGTGATAAAACCAGATCCAGCCACTAAAAAGCATTTTCTTTTTGTTTAGACAACATTTCATGCACTGTTAAATATGTTTAAGAAAGGTGCAAGTGAAAATCTATGTCTCTGACTGAGTTTGCATTACTGCTTATTTTGACCTCTGCTGGCTGAGTAAAGCTCATTTTCAACGTCCAATGCAGAATGTGATAAAACCAGATCCAGCTACTAAAATGCATCATTCTTTTTGTTTTAGACAACATTTCATGCACTGTTAAACATGTTAAAGCAAGTTGCAAGTGAAAATCTATGTCTCTGACTGAGTTTGCATTATTGCTTATTTTGACCTCTGCTGGCTGAGAACAGCTCATTTTCAACGTTCAATTCAGAATGTGATAAAACCAGATCCAGCCACAAAAATGCATCATTCTTTTTGTTTTAGACAACATTTCATGCACTGTTAAACATGTTAAAGCAAGTTGCAAGTGAAAATCTATGTCTCTGACTGAGTTTGCATTACTGCTTATTTTGACCTCTGCTGGCTCTGAAAAGCTCATTTTCAACGTTCAATTCAGAATGTGATAAAACCAGATCCAGCCACTAAAAAGCATTTTCTTTTTGTTTTAGACAACATTTCATGCACTGTTAAATATGTTTAAGAAAGTTGCAAGTGAAAATCTATGTCTCTGACTGAGTTTGCATTACTGCTTATTTTGACCTCTACTGGCTCTGAAAAGCTCATTTTCAACGTCCAATGCAGAATGTGATAAAACCAGATCCAGCTACTAAAATGCATCATTCTTTTTGTTTTAGACAACATTTCATGCACTGTTAAATATGTTTAAGAAAGTTGCAAGTGAAAATCTATGTCTCTGACTGAGTTTGCATTACTGCTTATTTTGACCTCTGCTGGCTGAGAACAGCTCATTTTCAACGTTCAATTCAGAATGTGATAAAACCAGATCCAGCCACAAAAATGCATCATTCTTTTTGTTTTAGACAACATTTCATGCACTGTTAAATATGTTTAAGAAAGGTGCAAGTGAAAATCTATGTCTCTGACGGAGTTTGCATTACTGCTTATTTTGGCTTCTTCTGGCTCAAAAAAAAGCTAATTTTCAACGTCCAATTCAGAATGTGATAAAACCAGATCCAGCCACTAAAAAGCATTTTCTTTTTGTTTTAGACAACATTTCATGCACTGTTAAACATGTTAAAGCAAGTTGCAAGTCAAAATCTATGTCTCTGACTGAGTTTGCATTAATGCTTATTTTGACCTCTGCTGGCTCTGAAAAGCTCATTTTCAACGTTCAATTCAGAATGTGATAAAACCAGATCCAGCCACTAAAAGCATTTTCTTTTTGTTTTAGACAACATTTCATGCACTGTTAAATATGTTTAAGAAAGTTGCAAGTGAAAATCTATGTCTCTGACTGAGTTTGCATTACTGCTTATTTTGGCCTCTGCTGGCTGAGAACAGCTCATTTTCAACGTTCAATTCAGAATGTGATAAAACCAGATCCAGCCACAAAAATGCATCATTCTTTTTGTTTCAGACAACATTTCATGCACTGTTAAACATGTTAAAGCAAGTTGCAAGTGAAAATCTATGTCTCTGACTGAGTTTGCATTACTGCTTATTTTGACCTCTGCTGGCTCTGAAAAGCTCATTTTCAACGTCCAATGCAGAATGTGATAAAACCAGATCCAGCTACTAAAATGCATCATTCTTTTTGTTTTAGACAACATTTCATGCACTGTTAAACATGTTAAAGCAAGTTGCAAGTGAAAATCCTTGTCTCTGACTGAGTTTGCATTACTGCTTATTTTGACCTCTACTGGCTGAGAACAGCTCATTTTCAACGTTCAATTCAGAATGTGATAAAACAAGATCCAGCCACAAAAATGCATCATACTTTTTGTTTTAGATAACATTTCATGCACTGTTAAACAAGTTAAATCAAGTTGCAAGTGAAAATCTATGTCTCTGACTGAGTTTGCATTACTGCTTATTTTGACCTCTGCTGGCTCTGAAAAGCTAATTTTCAACGTTCAATTCAGAATTTGATAAAACCAGATCCAGCCACTAAAAAGCATTTTCTTTTTGCTTTAGACAGCATTTCATGCACTGTTAAATATGTTTAAGAAAGTTGCAAGTGAAAATCTATGTCTCTGACTGAGTTTGCATTACTGCTTATTTTGAGCTCTACTGGCTGAGTAAAGCTCATTTTCAACGTCCAATGCAGAATGTGATAAATTCAGATCCAGCTACTAAAATGCATCATTCTTTTTGTTTTAGACAACATTTCATGCACTGTTAAACATGTTAAAGCAAGTTGCAAGTGAAAATCTATGTCTATGACTGAGTTTGCTTTACTGCTTATTTTGACCTCTGCTGGCTCTGAAAAGCTCATTTTCAACGTTCAATTCAGAATGTGATAAAACCAGATCCAGCCACTAAAAAGCATTTTCTTTTTGCTTTAGACAACATTTCATGCACTGTTAAACATGTTTAAGAAAGTTGCAAGTGAAAATCTATGTCTCTGACTGAGTTTGCATTACTGCTTATTTTGACCTCTGCTGGCTCTGAAAAGCTCATTTTCAACGTTCAATTCAGAATGTGATAAAACCAGATCCAGCCACTAAAAAGCATTTTCTTTTTGCTTTAGACAACATTTCATGCACTGTTAAACATGTTTAAGAAAGTTGCAAGTGAAAATCTATGTCTCTGACTGAGTTTGCATTACTGCTTATTTTGACCTCTGCTGGCTCTGAAAAGCTCATTTTCAACGTTCAATTCAGAATATGATAAAACCAGATCCAGCCACTAAAAAGCATTTTCTTTTTGTTTTAGACAACATTTCAATCACTGTTAAATATGTTTAAGAAAGGTGCAAGTGAAAATCTATGTCTCTGACTGAGTTTGCATTACTGCTTATTTTGACCTCTGCTGGCTGAGTAAAGCTCATTTTCAACGTCCAATGCAGAATGTGATAAAACCAGATCCAGCTACTAAAATGCATCATTCTTTTTGTTTTAGACAACATTTCATGCACTGTTAAACATGTTAAAGTAAGTTGCAAGTGAAAATCTATGTCTCTGACTGAGTTTGCATTACTGCTTATTTTGACCTCTGCTGGCTGAGTAAAGCTCATTTTCAACGTCCAATGCAGAATGTGATAAAACCAGATCCAGCTACTAAAATGCATCATTCTTTTTGTTTTAGACAACATTTCATGCACTGTTAAACATGTTAAAGTAAGTTGCAAGTGAAAATCTATGTCTCTGACTGAGTTTGCATTACTGCTTATTTTGACCTCTGCTGGCTGAGTACACCTCATTTTCAACGTTCAATTCAGAATGTGATAAAACCAGATCCAGCCACAAAAATGCATCATTCTTTTTGTTTTAGACAACATTTCATGCACTGTTAAATATGTTAAAGCAAGTTGCAAGTGAAAATCTATGTCTATGACTGAGTTTGCATTACTGCTTATTTTGACCTCTGCTGGCTCTGAAAAGCTCATTTTCAACGTTCAATTCAGAATGTGATAAAACCAGATCCAGCCACAAAAATGCATCATACTTTTTGTTTTAGACAACATTTCATGCACTGTTAAACATGTTAAAGCAAGTTGCAATTGAAAATCTATGTACCTGACTAAGTTTACATTACTGCTTATTTTGACCTCTGCTGGCTCTGAAAAGCTCATTTTCAACGTTTAATTCAGAATGTGATAAAACCAGATCCAGCCACTAAAAAGCATTTTCTTTTTGTTTTAGACAACATTTCATGCACTGTTAAATATGTTTAAGAAAGTTACAAGTGAAAATCTATGTGTCTGACTGAGTTTGCATTACTGCTTATTTTGACCTCTACTGGCTGAGAACAGCTCATTTTCAACGTTCAATTCAGAATGTGATAAAACCAGATCCAGCCACAAAAATGCATCATTCTTTTTGTTTCAGACAACATTTCATGCACTGTTAAACATGTTAAAGCAAGTTGCAAGTGAAAATCTATGTCTCTGACTGAGTTTGCATTACTGCTTATTTTGACCTCTGCTGGCTCTGAAAAGCTCATTTTCAACGTCCAATGCAGAATGTGATAAAACCAGATCCAGCTACTAAAATGCATCATTCTTTTTGTTTTAGACAACATTTCATGCACTGTTAAACATGTTAAAGCAAGTTGCAAGTGAAAATCCTTGTCTCTGACTGAGTTTGCATTACTGCTTATTTTGACCTCTACTGGCTGAGAACAGCTCATTTTCAACGTTCAATTCAGAATGTGATAAAACAAGATCCAGCCACAAAAATGCATCATACTTTTTGTTTTAGATAACATTTCATGCACTGTTAAACAAGTTAAATCAAGTTGCAAGTGAAAATCTATGTCTCTGACTGAGTTTGCATTACTGCTTATTTTGACCTCTGCTGGCTCTGAAAAGCTAATTTTCAACGTTCATTTCAGAATTTGATAAAACCAGATCCAGCCACTAAAAAGCATTTTCTTTTTGCTTTAGACAGCATTTCATGCACTGTTAAATATGTTTAAGAAAGTTGCAAGTGAAAATCTATGTCTCTGACTGAGTTTGCATTACTGCTTATTTTGAGCTCTACTGGCTGAGTAAAGCTCATTTTCAACGTCCAATGCAGAATGTGATAAATTCAGATCCAGCTACTAAAATGCATCATTCTTTTTGTTTTAGACAACATTTCATGCACTGTTAAACATGTTAAAGCAAGTTGCAAGTGAAAATCTATGTCTATGACTGAGTTTGCTTTACTGCTTATTTTGACCTCTGCTGGCTCTGAAAAGCTCATTTTCAACGTTCAATTCAGAATGTGATAAAACCAGATCCAGCCACTAAAAAGCATTTTCTTTTTGCTTTAGACAACATTTCATGCACTGTTAAACATGTTTAAGAAAGTTGCAAGTGAAAATCTATGTCTCTGACTGAGTTTGCATTACTGCTTATTTTGACCTCTGCTGGCTCTGAAAAGCTCATTTTCAACGTTCAATTCAGAATGTGATAAAACCAGATCCAGCCACTAAAAAGCATTTTCTTTTTGCTTTAGACAACATTTCATGCACTGTTAAACATGTTTAAGAAAGTTGCAAGTGAAAATCTATGTCTCTGACTGAGTTTGCATTACTGCTTATTTTGACCTCTGCTGGCTCTGAAAAGCTCATTTTCAACGTTCAATTCAGAATATGATAAAACCAGATCCAGCCACTAAAAAGCATTTTCTTTTTGTTTTAGACAACATTTCAATCACTGTTAAATATGTTTAAGAAAGGTGCAAGTGAAAATCTATGTCTCTGACTGAGTTTGCATTACTGCTTATTTTGACCTCTGCTGGCTGAGTAAAGCTCATTTTCAACGTCCAATGCAGAATGTGATAAAACCAGATCCAGCTACTAAAATGCATCATTCTTTTTGTTTTAGACAACATTTCATGCACTGTTAAACATGTTAAAGTAAGTTGCAAGTGAAAATCTATGTCTCTGACTGAGTTTGCATTACTGCTTATTTTGACCTCTGCTGGCTGAGTAAAGCTCATTTTCAACGTCCAATGCAGAATGTGATAAAACCAGATCCAGCTACTAAAATGCATCATTCTTTTTGTTTTAGACAACATTTCATGCACTGTTAAACATGTTAAAGTAAGTTGCAAGTGAAAATCTATGTCTCTGACTGAGTTTGCATTACTGCTTATTTTGACCTCTGCTGGCTGAGTACACCTCATTTTCAACGTTCAATTCAGAATGTGATAAAACCAGATCCAGCCACAAAAATGCATCATTCTTTTTGTTTTAGACAACATTTCATGCACTGTTAAATATGTTAAAGCAAGTTGCAAGTGAAAATCTATGTCTATGACTGAGTTTGCATTACTGCTTATTTTGACCTCTGCTGGCTCTGAAAAGCTCATTTTCAACGTTCAATTCAGAATGTGATAAAACCAGATCCAGCCACAAAAATGCATCATACTTTTTGTTTTAGACAACATTTCATGCACTGTTAAACATGTTAAAGCAAGTTGCAATTGAAAATCTATGTACCTGACTAAGTTTACATTACTGCTTATTTTGACCTCTGCTGGCTCTGAAAAGCTCATTTTCAACGTTTAATTCAGAATGTGATAAAACCAGATCCAGCCACTAAAAAGCATTTTCTTTTTGTTTTAGACAACATTTCATGCACTGTTAAAGATGTTTAAGAAAGGTGCAAGTGAAAATCTATGTCTCTGACTGAGTTTGCATTACTGCTTATTTTGACCTCTGCTGGCTGAGTAAAGCTCATTTTCAACGTCCAATGCAGAATGTGATAAAACCAGATCCAGCTACTAAAATGCATCATTCTTTTTGTTTTAGACAACATTTCATGCACTGTTAAACATGTTAAAGCAAGTTGCAAGTGAAAATCTATGTCTCTGACTGAGTTTGCATTACTGCTTATTTTGACCTCTGCTGGCTGAGAACAGCTCATTTTCAACGTTCAATTCAGAATGTGATAAAACCAGATCCAGCCACAAAAATGCATCATTCTTTTTGTTTTAGACAACATTTCATGCACTGTTAAATATGTTTAAGAAAGTTGCAAGTGAAAATCTATGTCTCTGACTGAGTTTGCATTACTGCTTATTTTGACCTCTGCTGGCTGAGTAAAGCTCATTTTCAACGTCCAATGCAGAATGTGATAAAACCAGATCCAGCTACTAAAATGCATCATTCTTTTTGTTTTAGACAACATTTCATGCACTGTTAAACATGTTAAAGCAAGTTGCAAGTGAAAATCTATGTCTCTGACTGAGTTTGCATTACTGCTTATTTTGACCTCTGCTGGCTCTGAAAAGCTCATTTTCAACGTCCAATGCAGAATGTGATAAAACCAGATCCAGCTACTAAAATGCATCATTCTTTTTGTTTTAGACAACATTTCATGCACTGTTAAACATGTTAAAGCAAGTTGCAAGTGAAAATCCTTGTCTCTGACTGAGTTTGAATTACTGCTTATTTTGACCTATACTGGCTGAGAACAGCTCATTTTCAACGTTCAATTCAGAATGTGATAAATTCAGATCCAGCTACTAAAATGCATCATTCTTTTTGTTTTAGACAACATTTCATGCACTGTTAAATATGTTAAAGCAAGTTGCAAGTGAAAATCTATGTCTATGACTGAGTTTGCATTACTGCTTATTTTGACCTCTGCTGGCTCTGAAAAGCTCATTTTCAACGTTCAATTCAGAATGTGATAAAACCAGATCCAGCCACTAAAAAGCATTTTCTTTTTGCTTTAGACAACATTTCATGCACTGTTAAATATGTTTAAGAAAGTTGCAAGTGAAAATCTATGTCTCTGACTGAGTTTGCATTACTGCTTATTTTGACCTCTGCTGGCTCTGAAAAGCTCATTTTCAACGTTCAATTCAGAATGTGATAAAACCAGATCCAGCTACTAAAATGCATCATTCTTTTTGTTTTAGACAACATTTCATGCACTGTTAAACATGTTAAAGCAAGTTGCAAGTGAAAATCTATGTCTCTGACTGAGTTTGCATAACTGCTTATTTTGACCTCTGCTGGCTGAGTACAGCTCATTTTCAACGTTCAATTCAGAATGTGATAAAACCAGATCCAGCCACAAAAATGCATCATTCTTTTTGTTTTAGACAACATTTCATGCACTGTTAAACATGTTAAAGCAAGTTGCAAGAGAAAATCTATGTCTCTGACGGAGTTTGCATTACTGCTTATTTTGACCTCTGCTGGCTCTGAAAAGCTCATTTTCAACGTTCAATTCAGAATGTGATAAAACCAGATCCAGCCACTAAAAAGCATTTTCTTTTTGTTTTAGACAACATTTTATGCACTGTTAAATATGTTTAAAAAAGTTGCAAGTGAAAATCTATGTCTCTGACTGAGTTTGCATTACTGCTTATTTTGACCTCTGCTGGCTCTGAAAAGCTCATTTTCAACGTCCAATGCAGAATGTGATAAAACCAGATCCAGCCACAAAAATGCATCATTCTTTTTGTTTTAGACAACATTTCATGCACTGTTAAACATGTTAAAGCAAGTTGCAAGTGAAAATCCATGTCTCTGACTGAGTTTGCATTACTGCTTATTTTGACCTCTACTGGCTGAAAACAGCTCATTTTCAACGTTCAATTCAGAATGTGATAAAACCAGATCCAGCCACAAAAATGCATCATGCTTTTTGTTTTAGACAACATTTCATGCACTGTTAAACATGTTAAAGCAAGTTGCAATTGAAAATCTATGTACCTGACTAAGTTTACATTACTGCTTATTTTGACCTCTGCTGGCTCTGAAAAGCTCATTTTCAACGTTTAATTCAGAATGTGATAAAACCAGATCCAGCCACTAAAAAGCATTTTCTTTTTGTTTTAGACAACATTTCATGCACTGTTAAAGATGTTTAAGAAAGGTGCAAGTGAAAATCTATGTCTCTGACTGAGTTTGCATTACTGCTTATTTTGACCTCTGCTGGCTGAGTAAAGCTCATTTTCAACGTCCAATGCAGAATGTGATAAAACCAGATCCAGCTACTAAAATGCATCATTCTTTTTGTTTTAGACAACATTTCATGCACTGTTAAACATGTTAAAGCAAGTTGCAAGTGAAAATCTATGTCTCTGACTGAGTTTGCATTACTGCTTATTTTGACCTCTGCTGGCTGAGAACAGCTCATTTTCAACGTTCAATTCAGAATGTGATAAAACCAGATCCAGCCACAAAAATGCATCATTCTTTTTGTTTTAGACAACATTTCATGCACTGTTAAATATGTTTAAGAAAGTTGCAAGTGAAAATCTATGTCTCTGACTGAGTTTGCATTACTGCTTATTTTGACCTCTGCTGGCTGAGTAAAGCTCATTTTCAACGTCCAATGCAGAATGTGATAAAACCAGATCCAGCTACTAAAATGCATCATTCTTTTTGTTTTAGACAACATTTCATGCACTGTTAAACATGTTAAAGCAAGTTGCAAGTGAAAATCTATGTCTCTGACTGAGTTTGCATTACTGCTTATTTTGACCTCTGCTGGCTCTGAAAAGCTCATTTTCATTGTCCAATGCAGAATGTGATAAAACCAGATCCAGCTTCTAAAATGCATCATTCTTTTTGTTTTAGACAACATTTCATGCACTGTTAAACATGTTAAAGCAAGTTGCAAGTGAAAATCCTTGTCTCTGACTGAGTTTGAATTACTGCTTATTTTGACCTCTACTGGTTGAGAACAGCTCATTTTCAACGTTCAATTCAGAATGTGATAAAACAAGATCCAGCCACAAAAATGCATCATACTTTTTGTTTTAGATAACATTTCATGCACTTTTAAACATGTTAAAGCAAGTTGCAATTGAAAATCTATGTCTCTGACTGAGTTTGCATTACTGCTTATTTTGACCTCTGCTGGCTCTGAAAAGCTCATTTTCAACGTTCAATTCAGAATGTGATAAAACCAGATCCAGCCACTAAAAAGCATTTTCTTTTTGTTTTAGACAACATTTCATGCACTGTTAAATATGTTTAAGAAAGTTGCAAGTGAAAATCTATGTCCCTGACTGAGTTTGCATTACTGCTTATTTTGACCTCTGCTGGCTGAGAACAGCTCATTTTCAACGTCCAATGCAGAATGTGATAAAACCAGATCCAGCTACTAAAATGCATCATTCTTTTTGTTTTAGACAACATTTCATGCACTGTTAAACATGTTAAAGCAAGTTGCAAGTGAATATCTATGTCTCTGACTGAGTTTGCATTACTGCTTATTTTGACCTCTGCTGGCTGAGTACACCTCATTTTCAACGTTCAATTCAGAATGTGATAAAACCAGATAAAGCCACTAAAATGCATCATTCTTTTTGTTTTAGACAACATTTCATGCACTGTTAAACATGTTAAAGCAAGTTGCAAGTGAAAATCTATGTCTCTGACTGAGTTTGCATTACTGCTTATTTTGACCTCTGCTGGTTCTGAAAAGCTCATTTTCAACGTTCAATTCAGAATGTGATAAAACCAGATCCAGCCACTAAAAAGCATTTTCTTTTTATTTTAGACAACATTTCATGCACTGTTAAATATGTTTAAGAAAGTTGCAAGTGAAAATCTATGTCTCTGACTGAGTTTGCATTACTGCATATTTTGACCTCTGCTGGCTGAGTAAAGCTCATTTTCAACGTCCAATGCAGAATGTGATAAAACCAGATCCAGCCACTAAAATGCATCATTCTTTTTGTTTTAGACAACATTTCATGCACTGTTAAACATGTTAAAGCAAGTTGCAATTGAAAATCAATGTCCCTGACTGAGTTTGCATTACTGCTTATTTTGACCTCTGCTGGCTCTGAAAAGCTCATTTTCAACGTCCAATGCAGAATGTGATAAAACCAGATCCAGCTACTAAAATGCATCATTCTTTTTGTTTTAGACAACATTTCATGCACTGTTAAACTTGTTAAAGCAAGTTGCAAGTGAAAATCTATGTCTCTGACTGAATTTGCATTACTGCTTATTTTGACCTCTGCTGGCTGAGAACAGCTCATTTTCAACGTTCAATTCAGAATGTGATAAAACCAGATCCAGCCACAAAAATGCATCATTCTTTTTGTTTTAGACAACATTTCATGCACTGTTAAATATGTTTAAGAAAGGTGCAAGTGAAAATCTATGTCTCTGACTGAGTTTGCATTACTGCTTATTTTGGCCTCTGCTGGCTGAGAACAGCTCATTTTCAACGGTCAATTCAGAATGTGATAAAACCAGATCCAGCCACAAAAATGCATCATTCTTTTTGTTTTAGACAACATTTCATGTACTGTTAAACATGTTAAAGCAAGTTGCAAGTGAAAATCTATGTCTCTGACTGAGTTTGCATTACTGCTTATTTTGACCTCTGCTGGCTCTGAAAAGCTCACTTTCAACGTCCAATGCAGAATGTGATAAAACCAGATCCAGCTACTAAAATGCATCATTCTTATTGTTTTAGACAACATTTCATGCACTGTTAAACATGTTAAAGCAAGTTGCAAGTGAAAATCCTTGTCTCTGACTGAGTTTGAATTACTGCTTATTTTAACCTCTACTGGCTGAGAACAACTCATTTTCAACGTTCAATTCAGAATGTGATAAAACAAGATCCAGCCACAAAAATGCATCATACTTTTTGTTTTAGATAACATTTCATGCACTGTTAAACAAGTTAAAGCAAGTTGCAATTGAAAATCTATGTCTCTGACTGAGTTTGCATTACTGCTTATTTTGACCTCTGCTGGCTCTGAAAAGCTCATTTTCAACGTTCAATTCAGAATGTGATAAAACCAGATCCAGCCACTAAAAAGCATTTTCTTTTTGTTTTAGACAACATTTCATGCACTGTTAAATATGTTTAAGAAAGTTGCAAGTGAAAATCTATGTCTCTGACTGAGTTTGCATTACTGCTTATTTTGACCTCTGCTGGCTCTAAAAAGCTCATTTTCAACGTTCAATTCAGAATGTGATAAAACCAGATCCAGCCACTAAAATGCATCATTCTTTTTGTTTTAAACAACATTTCATGCACTGTTAAACTTGTTAAAGCAAGTTGCAAGTGAAAATCTATGTCTATGACTGAGTTTGCATTACTGCTTATTTTGACCTCTGCTGGCTCTGAAAAGCTAATTTTCAACGTTCAATTCAGAATGTGATAAAACCAGATCCAGCCACTAAAAAGCATTTTCTTTTTGTTTTAGACAACATTTCATGCACTGTTAAATATGTTTAAGAAAGTTGCAAGTGAAAATCTATGTCTCTGACTGAGTTTGCATTACTGCTTATTTTGACCTCTGCTGGCTCTGAAAAGCTCATTTTCAACGTTCAATTCAGAATGTGATAAAACCAGATCCAGCCACTAAAAAGCATTTTCTTTTTGTTTTAGACAACATTTCATGCACTGTTAAATATGTTTAAGAAAGTTGCAAGTGAAAATCTATGTCTCTGACTGAGTTTGCATTACTGCTTATTTTGACCTCTGCTGGCTGAGTAAAGCTCATTTTCAACGTCCAATTCAGAATGTGATAAAACCAGATCCAGACACAAAAATGCATCATACTTTTTGTTTTAGACAACATTTCATGCACTGTTAAACATGTTAAAGCAAGTTGCAATTGAAAATCTATGTCCCTGACTGAGTTTGCATTACTGCTTATTTTGACCTCTGCTGGCTCTGAAAAGCTCATTTTCAACGTTCAATTCAGAATGTGATAAAACCAGATCCAGCCACTAAAAAGCATTTTCTTTTTGTTTTAGACAACATTTCATGCACTGTTAAATATGTTTAAGAAAGTTGCAAGTGAAAATCTATGTCTCTGACTGTGTTTGCATTACTGCTTATTTTGACCTCTGCTGGCTCTGAAAAGCTCATTTTCAACGTTCAATTCAGAATGTGATAAAACCAGATCCAGCCACTAAAATGCATCATTCTTTTTGTTTTAAACAACATTTCATGCACTGTTAAACTTGTTAAAGCAAGTTGCAAGTGAAAATCTATGTCTATGACTGAGTTTGCATTACTGCTTATTTTGACCTCTGCTGGCTCTGAAAAGCTAATTTTCAACGTTCAATTCAGAATGTGATAAAACCAGATCCAGCCACTAAAAAGCATTTTCTTTTTGTTTTAGACAACATTTCATGCACTGTTAAATATGTTTAAGAAAGTTGCGAGTGAAAATCTATGTCTCTGACTGAGTTTGCATTACTGCTTATTTTGACCTCTGCTGGCTCTGAAAAGCTCATTTTCAACGTTCAATTCAGAATGTGATAAAACCAGATCCAGCCACTAAAAAGCATTTTCTTTTTATTTTAGACAACATTTCATGCACTGTTAAATATGTTTAAGAAAGTTGCAAGTGAAAATCTATGTCTCTGACTGAGTTTGCATTACTGCATATTTTGACCTCTGCTGGCTGAGTAAAGCTCATTTTCAACGTCCAATGCAGAATGTGATAAAACCAGATCCAGCCACTAAAATGCATCATTCTTTTTGTTTTAGACAACATTTCATGCACTGTTAAACATGTTAAAGCAAGTTGCAATTGAAAATCAATGTCCCTGACTGAGTTTGCATTACTGCTTATTTTGACCTCTGCTGGCTCTGAAAAGCTCATTTTCAACGTTCAATTCAGAATGTGATAAAACCAGATCCAGCCACTAAAAAGCATTTTCTTTTTGTTTTAGACAACATTTCATGCACTGTTAAATATGTTTAAGAAAGTTGCAAGTGAAAATCTATGTCTCTGACTGAGTTTGCATTACTGCTTATTTTGACCTCTGCTGGCTCTGAAAAGCTCATTTTCAACGTTCAATTCAGAATGTGATAAAACCAGATCCAGCCACTAAAAAGCATTTTCTTTTTGTTTTAGACAACATTTCATGCACTGTTAAATATGTTTAAGAAAGTTGCAAGTGAAAATCTATGTCTCTGACTGAGTTTGCATTACTGCTTATTTTGACCTCTGCTGGCTGAGTAAAGCTCATTTTCAACGTCCAATGCAGAATGTGATAAAACCAGATAAAGCCACTAAAATGCATCATTCTTTTTGTTTTAGACAACATTTCATGCACTGTTAAACATGTTAAAGCAAGTTGCAAGTGAAAATCTATGTCTCTGACTGAGTTTGCATTACTGCTTATTTTGACCTCTGCTGGTTCTGAAAAGCTCATTTTCAACGTTCAATTCAGAATGTGATAAAACCAGATCCAGCCACTAAAAAGCATTTTCTTTTTGTTTTAGACAACATTTCATGCACTGTTAAATATGTTTAAGAAAGTTGCAAGTGAAAATCTATGTCTCTGACTGAGTTTGCATTACTGCATATTTTGACCTCTGCTGGCTGAGTAAAGCTCATTTTCAACGTCCAATGCAGAATGTGATAAAACCAGATCCAGCCACTAAAATGCATCATTCTTTTTGTTTTAGACAACATTTCATGCACTGTTAAACATGTTAAAGCAAGTTGCAATTGAAAATCAATGTCCCTGACTGAGTTTGCATTACTGCTTATTTTGACCTCTGCTGGCTCTGAAAAGCTCATTTTCAACGTTCAATTCAGAATGTGATAAAATCAGATCCAGCCACTAAAAAGCATTTTCTTTTTGTTTTAGACAACATTTCATGCACTGTTAAATATGTTTAAGAAAGTTGCAAGTGAAAATCTATGTCTCTGACTGAGTTTGCATTACTGCTTATTTTGACCTCTGCTGGCTCTGAAAAGCTCATTTTCAACGTTCAATTCAGAATGTGATAAAACCAGATCCAGCCACTAAAAAGCATTTTCTTTTTGTTTTAGACAACATTTCATGCACTGTTAAATATGTTTAAGAAAGTTGCAAGTGAAAATCTATGTCTCTGACTGAGTTTGCATTACTGCTTATTTTGACCTCTGCTGGCTCTGAAAAGCTCATTTTCAACGTTCAATTCAGAATGTGATAAAACCAGATCCAGCCACTAAAAAGCATTTTCTTTTTGTTTTAGACAACATTTCATGCACTGTTAAATATGTTTAAGAAAGTTGCAAGTGAAAATCTATGTCTCTGACTGAGTTTGCATTACTGCTTATTTTGACCTCTGCTGGTTCTGAAAAGCTCATTTTCAATGTTCAATTCAGAATGTGATAAAACCAGAACCAGCCACTAAAAAGCATTTTCTTTTTGTTTTAGACAACATTTCATGCACTGTTAAATATGTTTAAGAAAGTTGCAAGTGAAAATCTATGTCTCTGACTGAGTTTGCATTACTGCTTATTTTGACCTCTGCTGGCTGAGTAAAGCTCATTTTCAACGTCCAATGCAGAATGTGATAAAACCAGATCCAGCTAATAAAATGCATCATTCTTTTTGTTTTAGACAACATTTCATGCACTGTTAAACATGTTAAAGCAAGTTGCAAGTGAAAATCTATGTCTCTGACTGAGTTTGCATTACTGCTTATTTTGACCTCTGCTGGCTGAGAACAGCTCATTTTCAACGTTCAATTCAGAATGTGATAAAACCAGATCCAGCCACAAAAATGCATCATTCTTTTTGTTTTAGACAACATTTCATGCACTGTTAAACATGTTAAAGCAAGTTGCAAGTGAAAGTCTATGTCTCTGACTGAGTTTGCATTACTGCTTATTTTGACCTCTGCTGGCTGAGAACAGCTCATTTTCAACGTTCAATTCAGAATGTGATAAAACCAGATCCCGTCACAAAAATGCATCATTCTTTTTGTTTTAGACAACATTTCATGCACTGTTAAACATGTTAAAGCAAGTTGCAAGTGAAAATCTATGTCTCTGACGGAGTTTGCATTACTGCTTAATTTGACCTCTTCTGGCTCAAAAAAAAAGCAAATTTTCAACGTCCAATTCAGAATGTGATAAAACCAGATCCAGCCACTAAAAAGCATTTTCTTTTTGTTTTAGACAACATTTCATGCACTGTTAAATATGTTTAAGAAAGGTGCAAGTGAAAATCTATGTCTCTGACTGAGTTTGCATTACTGCTTATTTTGACCTCTGCTGGCTGAGTAAAGCTCATTTTCAACGTCCAATGCAGAATGTGATAAAACCAGATCCAGCCACTAAAATGCATTATTCTTTTTGTTTTAGACAACATTTCATGCACTGTTAAACTTGTTAAAAAAAGTTCCAAGTGAAAATCTATGTCTATGACTGAGTTTGCATTACTGCTTATTTTGACCTCTGCTGGCTCTGAAAAGCTCATTTTCAACGTTCAATTCAGAATGTGATAAAACCAGATCCAGCCACTAAAAAGCATTTTCTTTTTGCTTTAGACAACATTTCATGCACTGTTAAATATGTTTAAGAAAGTTGCAAGTGAAAATCTATGTCTCTGACTGAGTTTGCATTACTGCTTATTTTGACCTCTGCTGGCTGAGTAAAGCTCATTTTCAACGTCCAATGCAGAATGTGATAAAACCAGATCCAGCTACTAAAATGCATCATTCTTTTTGTTTTAGACAACATTTCATGCACTGTTAAACATGTTAAAGCAAGTTGCAAGTGAAAATCTATGTCTCTGACTGAGTTTGCATTACTGCTTATTTTGACCTCTGCTGGCTGAGAACAGCTCTTTTTCAACGTTCAATTCAGAATGTGATAAAACCAGATCCAGCCACTAAAAAGCATTTTCTTTTTGTTTTAGACAACATTTCATGCACTGTTAAATATGTTTAAGAAAGTTGCAAGTGAAAATCTATGTCTCTGACTGAGTTTGCATTACTGCTTATTTTGACCTCTGCTGGCTCTGAAAAGCTCATTTTCAACGTTCAATTCAGAATGTGATAAAACCAGATCCAGCCACTAAAATGCATCATTCTTTTTGTTTTAAACAACATTTCATGCACTGTTAAACTTGTTAAAGCAAGTTGCAAGTGAAAATCTATGTCTATGACTGAGTTTGCATTACTGCTTATTTTGACCTCTGCTGGCTCTGAAAAGCTAATTTTCAACGTTCAATTCAGAATGTGATAAAACCAGATCCAGCCACTAAAAAGCATTTTCTTTTTGTTTTAGACAACATTTCATGCACTGTTAAATATGTTTAAGAAAGTTGCAAGTGAAAATCTATGTCTCTGACTGAGTTTGCATTACTGCTTATTTTGACCTCTGCTGGCTCTGAAAAGCTCATTTTCAACGTTCAATTCAGAATGTGATAAAACCAGATCCAGCCACTAAAAAGCATTTTCTTTTTGTTTTAGATAACATTTCATGCACTGTTAAATATGTTTAAGAAAGTTGCAAGTGAAAATCTATGTCTCTGACTGAGTTAGCATTACTGCTTATTTTGACCTCTGCTGGTTGAGTAAAGCTCATTTTCAACGTCCAATTCAGAATGTGATAAAACCAGATCCAGCCACAAAAATGCATCATACTTTTGTTTTAGACAACATTTCATGCACTGTTAAACATGTTAAAGCAAGTTGCAATTGAAAATCTATGTCCCTGACTGAGTTTGCATTACTGCTTATTTTGACCTCTGCTGGCTCTGAAAAGCTCATTTTCAACGTTCAATTCAGAATGTGATAAAACCAGATCCAGCCACTAAAATGCATCATTCTTTTTGTTTTAAACAACATTTCATGCACTGTTAAACTTGTTAAAGCAAGTTGCAAGTGAAAATCTATGTCTATGACTGAGTTTGCATTACTGCTTATTTTGACCTCTGCTGGCTCTGAAAAGCTAATTTTCAACGTTCAATTCAGAATGTGATAAAACCAGATCCAGCCACTAAAAAGCATTTTCTTTTTGTTTTAGACAACATTTCATGCACTGTTAAATATGTTTAAGAAAGTTGCAAGTGAAAATCTATGTCTCTGACTGAGTTTGCATTACTGCTTATTTTGACCTCTGCTGGCTCTGAAAAGCTCATTTTCAACGTTCAATTCAGAATGTGATAAAACCAGATCCAGCCACAAAAATGCATCATTCTTTTTGTTTTAGACAACATTTCATGCACTGTTAAATATGTTTAAGAAAGGTGCAAGTGAAAATCTATGTCTCTGACTGAGTTTGCATTACTGCTTATTTTGGCCTCTGCTGGCTGAGAACAGCTCATTTTCAACGGTCAATTCAGAATGTGATAAAACCAGATCCAGCCACAAAAATGCATCATTCTTTTTGTTTTAGACAACATTTCATGTACTGTTAAACATGTTAAAGCAAGTTGCAAGTGAAAATCTATGTCTCTGACTGAGTTTGCATTACTGCTTATTTTGACCTCTGCTGGCTCTGAAAAGCTCATTTTCAACGTCCAATGCAGAATGTGATAAAACCAGATCCAGCTACTAAAATGCATCATTCTTATTGTTTTAGACAACATTTCATGCACTGTTAAACATGTTAAAGCAAGTTGCAAGTGAAAATCCTTGTCTCTGACTGAGTTTGAATTACTGCTTATTTTAACCTCTACTGGCTGAGAACAACTCATTTTCAACGTTCAATTCAGAATGTGATAAAACAAGATCCAGCCACAAAAATGCATCATACTTTTTGTTTTAGATAACATTTCATGCACTGTTAAACAAGTTAAAGCAAGTTGCAATTGAAAATCTATGTCTCTGACTGAGTTTGCATTACTGCTTATTTTGACCTCTGCTGGCTCTGAAAAGCTCATTTTCAACGTTCAATTCAGAATGTGATAAAACCAGATCCAGCCACTAAAAAGCATTTTCTTTTTGTTTTAGACAACATTTCATGCACTGTTAAATATGTTTAAGAAAGTTGCAAGTGAAAATCTATGTCTCTGACTGAGTTTGCATTACTGCTTATTTTGACCTCTGCTGGCTCTAAAAAGCTCATTTTCAACGTTCAATTCAGAATGTGATAAAACCAGATCCAGCCACTAAAATGCATCATTCTTTTTGTTTTAAACAACATTTCATGCACTGTTAAACTTGTTAAAGCAAGTTGCAAGTGAAAATCTATGTCTATGACTGAGTTTGCATTACTGCTTATTTTGACCTCTGCTGGCTCTGAAAAGCTAATTTTCAACGTTCAATTCAGAATGTGATAAAACCAGATCCAGCCACTAAAAAGCATTTTCTTTTTGTTTTAGACAACATTTCATGCACTGTTAAATATGTTTAAGAAAGTTGCAAGTGAAAATCTATGTCTCTGACTGAGTTTGCATTACTGCTTATTTTGACCTCTGCTGGCTCTGAAAAGCTCATTTTCAACGTTCAATTCAGAATGTGATAAAACCAGATCCAGCCACTAAAAAGCATTTTCTTTTTGTTTTAGACAACATTTCATGCACTGATAAATATGTTTAAGAAAGTTGCAAGTGAAAATCTATGTCTCTGACTGAGTTTGCATTACTGCTTATTTTGACCTCTGCTGGCTGAGTAAAGCTCATTTTCAACGTCCAATTCAGAATGTGATAAAACCAGATCCAGACACAAAAATGCATCATACTTTTTGTTTTAGACAACATTTCATGCACTGTTAAACATGTTAAAGCAAGTTGCAATTGAAAATCTATGTCCCTGACTGAGTTTGCATTACTGCTTATTTTGACCTCTGCTGGCTCTGAAAAGCTCATTTTCAACGTTCAATTCAGAATGTGATAAAACCAGATCCAGCCACCAAAAAGCATTTTCTTTTTGTTTTAGACAACATTTCATGCACTGTTAAATATGTTTAAGAAAGTTGCAAGTGAAAATCTATGTCTCTGACTGTGTTTGCATTACTGCTTATTTTGACCTCTGCTGGCTCTGAAAAGCTCATTTTCAACGTTCAATTCAGAATGTGATAAAACCAGATCCAGCCACTAAAATGCATCATTCTTTTTGTTTTAAACAACATTTCATGCACTGTTAAACTTGTTAAAGCAAGTTGCAAGTGAAAATCTATGTCTATGACTGAGTTTGCATTACTGCTTATTTTGACCTCTGCTGGCTCTGAAAAGCTAATTTTCAACGTTCAATTCAGAATGTGATAAAACCAGATCCAGCCACTAAAAAGCATTTTCTTTTTGTTTTAGACAACATTTCATGCACTGTTAAATATGTTTAAGAAAGTTGCGAGTGAAAATCTATGTCTCTGACTGAGTTTGCATTACTGCTTATTTTGACCTCTGCTGGCTCTGAAAAGCTCATTTTCAACGTTCAATTCAGAATGTGATAAAACCAGATCCAGCCACTAAAAAGCATTTTCTTTTTATTTTAGACAACATTTCATGCACTGTTAAATATGTTTAAGAAAGTTGCAAGTGAAAATCTATGTCTCTGACTGAGTTTGCATTACTGCATATTTTGACCTCTGCTGGCTGAGTAAAGCTCATTTTCAACGTCCAATGCAGAATGTGATAAAACCAGATCCAGCCACTAAAATGCATCATTCTTTTTGTTTTAGACAACATTTCATGCACTGTTAAACATGTTAAAGCAAGTTGCAATTGAAAATCAATGTCCCTGACTGAGTTTGCATTACTGCTTATTTTGACCTCTGCTGGCTCTGAAAAGCTCATTTTCAACGTTCAATTCAGAATGTGATAAAACCAGATCCAGCCACTAAAAAGCATTTTCTTTTTGTTTTAGACAACATTTCATGCACTGTTAAATATGTTTAAGAAAGTTGCAAGTGAAAATCTATGTCTCTGACTGAGTTTGCATTACTGCTTATTTTGACCTCTGCTGGCTCTGAAAAGCTCATTTTCAACGTTCAATTCAGAATGTGATAAAACCAGATCCAGCCACTAAAAAGCATTTTCTTTTTGTTTTAGACAACATTTCATGCACTGTTAAATATGTTTAAGAAAGTTGCAAGTGAAAATCTATGTCTCTGACTGAGTTTGCATTACTGCTTATTTTGACCTCTGCTGGCTGAGTAAAGCTCATTTTCAACGTCCAATGCAGAATGTGATAAAACCAGATAAAGCCACTAAAATGCATCATTCTTTTTGTTTTAGACAACATTTCATGCACTGTTAAACATGTTAAAGCAAGTTGCAAGTGAAAATCTATGTCTCTGACTGAGTTTGCATTACTGCTTATTTTGACCTCTGCTGGCTGAGAACAGCTCATTTTCAACGTTCAATTCAGAATGTGATAAAACCAGATCCAGCCACAAAAATGCATCATTCTTTTTGTTTTAGACAACATTTCATGCACTGTTAAACATGTTAAAGCAAGTTGCAAGTGAAAGTCTATGTCTCTGACTGAGTTTGCATTACTGCTTATTTTGACCTCTGCTGGCTGAGAAGAGCTCATTTTCAACGTTCAATTCAGAATGTGATAAAACCAGATCCAGTCACAAAAATGCATCATTCTTTTTGTTTTAGACAACATTTCATGCACTGTTAAACATGTTAAAGCAAGTTGCAAGTGAAAATCTATGTCTCTGACGGAGTTTGCATTACTGCTTATTTTGACCTCTTCTGGCTCAAAAAAAAGCAAATTTTCAACGTCCAATTCAGAATGTGATAAAACCAGATCCAGCCACTAAAAAGCATTTTCTTTTTGTTTTAGACAACATTTCATGCACTGTTAAATATGTTTAAGAAAGTTGCAAGTGAAAATCTATGTCTCTGACTGAGTTTGCATTACTGCTTATTTTGACCTCTGCTGGCTCTGAAAAGCTCATTTTCAACGTCCAATGCAGAATGTGATAAAACCAGATCCAGCCACTAAAATGCATCATACTTTTTGTTTTAGACAACATTTCATGCACTGTTAAACATGTTAAAGCAAGTTGCAATTGAAAATCTATGTCCCTGACTGAGTTTGCATTACTGCTTATTTTGACCTCTGCTGGCTCTGAAAAGCTCATTTTCAACGTTCAATTCAGAATGTGATAAAACCAGATCCAGCCACTAAAATGCATCATTCTTTTTGTTTTAAACAACATTTCATGCACTGTTAAACTTGTTAAAGCAAGTTGCAAGTGAAAATCTATGTCTATGACTGAGTTTGCATTACTGCTTATTTTGACCTCTGCTGGCTCTGAAAAGCTAATTTTCAACGTTCAATTCAGAATGTGATAAAACCAGATCCAGCCACTAAAAAGCATTTTCTTTTTGTTTTAGACAACATTTCATGCACTGTTAAATATGTTTAAGAAAGTTGCAAGTGAAAATCTATGTCTCTGACTGAGTTTGCATTACTGCTTATTTTGACCTCTGCTGGCTCTGAAAAGCTCATTTTCAACGTTCAATTCAGAATGTGATAAAACCAGATCCAGCCACTAAAAAGCATTTTCTTTTTGTTTTAGACAACATTTCATGCACTGTTAAATATGTTTAAGAAAGTTGCAAGTGAAAATCTATGTCTCTGACTGAGTTTGCATTACTGCTTATTTTGACCTCTGCTGGCTGAGTAAAGCTCATTTTCAACGTCCAATGCAGAATGTGATAAAACCAGATAAAGCCACTAAAATGCATCATTCTTTTTGTTTTAGACAACATTTTATGCACTGTTAAACATGTTAAAGCAAGTTGCAAGTGAAAATCTATGTCTCTGACTGAGTTTGCATTACTGCTTATTTTGACCTCTGCTGGTTCTGAAAAGCTCATTTTCAACGTTCAATTCAGAATGTGATAAAACCAGAACCAGCCACTAAAAAGCATTTTCTTTTTGTTTTAGACAACATTTCATGCACTGTTAAATATGTTTAAGAAAGTTGCAAGTGAAAATCTATGTCTCTGACTGAGTTTGCATTACTGCTTATTTTGACCTCTGCTGGCTGAGTAAAGCTCATTTTCAACGTCCAATGCAGAATGTGATAAAACCAGATCCAGCTAATAAAATGCATCATTCTTTTTGTTTTAGACAACATTTCATGCACTGTTAAACATGTTAAAGCAAGTTGCAAGTGAAAATCTATGTCTCTGACTGAGTTTGCATTACTGCTTATTTTGACCTCTGCTGGCTGAGAACAGCTCATTTTCAACGTTCAATTCAGAATGTGATAAAACCAGATCCAGCCACAAAAATGCATCATTCTTTTTGTTTTAGACAACATTTCATGCACTGTTAAACATGTTAAAGCAAGTTGCAAGTGAAAGTCTATGTCTCTGACTGAGTTTGCAATACTGCTTATTTTGACCTCTGCTGGCTGAGAACAGCTCATTTTCAACGTTCAATTCAGAATGTGATAAAACCAGATCCAGTCACAAAAATGCATCATTCTTTTTGTTTTAGACAACATTTCATGCACTGTTAAACATGTTAAAGCAAGTTGCAAGTGAAAATCTATGTCTCTGACGGAGTTTGCATTACTGCTTATTTTGACCTCTTCTGGCTCAAAAAAAAGCAAATTTTCAACGTCCAATTCAGAATGTAATAAAACCAGATCCAGCCACTAAAAAGCATTTTCTTTTTGTTTTAGACAACATTTCATGCACTGTTAAATATGTTTAAGAAAGTTGCAAGTGAAAATCTATGTCTCTGACTGAGTTTGCATTACTGCTTATTTTGACCTCTGCTGGCTCTGAAAAGCTCATTTTCAACGTCCAATGCAGAATGTGATAAAACCAGATCCAGCCACTAAAATGCATCATACTTTTTGTTTTAGACAACATTTCATGCACTGTTAAACATGTTAAAGCAAGTTGCAAGTGAAAATCTATGTCTCTGACTGAGTTTGCATTACTACTTATTTTGACCTCTGCTGGCTGAGAACAGCTCATTTTCAACGTTCAATTCAGAATGTGATAAAACCAGATCCAGCCACTAAAATGCATCATACTTTTTGTTTTAGACAACATTTCATGCACTGTTAAACATGTTAAAGCAAGTTGCAAGTGAAAATCTATGTCTCTGACTGAGTTTGCATTACTGCTTATTTTGACCTCTGCTGGCTGAGAACAGCTCATTTTCAACGTTCAATTCAGAATGTGATAAAACCAGATCCAGCCACTAAAATGCATTATTCTTTTTGTTTTAGACAACATTTCATGCACTGTTAAATATGTTTAAGAAAGTTGCAAGTGAAAATCTATGTCTCTGACTGAGTTTGCATTACTGCTTATTTTGACCTCTGCTGGCTCTGAAAAGCTCATTTTCAACGTCCAATGCAGAATGTGATAAAACCAGATCCAGCCACTAAAATGCATCATACTTTTTGTTTTAGACAACATTTCATGCACTGTTAAACATGTTAAAGCAAGTTGCAAGTGAAAATCTATGTCTCTGACTGAGTTTGCATTACTGCTTATTTTGACCTCTGCTGGCTGAGAACAGCTCATTTTCAACGTTCAATTCAGAATGTGATAAAACCAGATCCAGCCACTAAAATGCATCATACTTTTTGTTTTAGACAACATTTCATGCACTGTTAAACATGTTAAAGCAAGTTGCAAGTGAAAATCTATGTCTCTGACTGAGTTTGCATTACTGCTTATTTTGACCTCTGCTGGCTGAGAACAGCTCATTTTCAACGTTCAATTCAGAATGTGATAAAACCAGATCCAGCCACTAAAATGCATTATTCTTTTTGTTTTAGACAACATTTCATGCACTGTTAAACTTGTTAAAGCAAGTTGCAAGTGAAAATCTATGTCTATGACTGAGTTTGCATTACTGCTTATTTTGACCTCTGCTGGCTCTGAAAAGCTCATTTTCAACGTTCAATTCAGAATGTGATAAAACCAGATCCAGCCACTAAAAAGCATTTTCTTTTTGCTTTAGACAACATTTCATGCACTGTTAAATATGTTTAAGAAAGTTACAAGTGAAAATCTATGTCTCTGACTGAGTTTGCATTACTGCTTATTTTGACCTCTGCTGGCTGAGTAAAGCTCATTTTCAACGTCCAATGCAGAATGTGATAAAACCAGATCCAGCTACTAAAATGCATCATTCTTTTTGTTTTAGACAACATTTCATGCACTGTTAAACATGTTAAAGCAAGTTGCAAGTGAAAATCTATGTCTCTGACTGAGTTTGCATTACTGCTTATTTTGACCTCTGCTGGCTGAGAACAGCTCATTTTCAACGTTCAATTCAGAATGTGATAAAACCAGATCCAGCCACAAAAATGCATCATTCTTTTTGTTTTAGACAACATTTCATGCACTGTTAAACATGTTAAAGCAAGTTGCAAGTGAAAGTCTATGTCTCTGACTGAGTTTGCAATACTGCTTATTTTGACCTCTGCTGGCTGAGAACAGCTCATTTTCAACGTTCAATTCAGAATGTGATAAAACCAGATCCAGTCACAAAAATGCATCATTCTTTTTGTTTTAGACAACATTTCATGCACTGTTAAACATGTTAAAGCAAGTTGCAAGTGAAAATCTATGTCTCTGACTGAGTTTGCATTACTGCTTATTTTGACCTCTGCTGGCTGAGAACAGCTCATTTTCAACGTTCAATTCAGAATGTGATAAAACCAGATCCAGCCACAAAAATGCATCATTCTTTTTGTTTTAGACAACATTTCATGCACTGTTAAACATGTTAAAGCAAGTTGCAAGTGAAAGTCTATGTCTCTGACTGAGTTTGCATTACTGCTTATTTTGACCTCTGCTGGCTCTGAAAAGCTCATTTTCAACGTTCAATTCAGAATGTGATAAAATCAGATCCAGCCACTAAAAAGCATTTTCTTTTTGTTTTAGACAACATTTCATGCACTGTTAAATATGTTTAAAAAAGTTGCAAGTGAAAATCTATGTCTCTGACTGAGTTTGCATTACTGCTTATTTTGACCTCTGCTGGCTGAGAACAGCTCATTTTCAACGTTCAATTCAGAATGTGATAAAACCAGATCCAGCCACAAAAATGCATCATTCTTTTTGTTTTAGACAACATTTCATGCACTGTTAAACATGTTAAAGCAAGTTGCAAGTGAAAATCTATGTCTCTGACTGAGTTTAAATTACTGCTTATTTTGACCTCTGCTGGCTGAGAACAGCTCATTTTCAACGTTCAATTCAGAATGTGATAAAACCAGATCCAGCCACTAAAATGCATCATTCTTTTTGTTTTAAACAACATTTCATGCACTGTTAAACTTGTTAAAGCAAGTTGCAAGTGAAAATCTATGTCTATGACTGAGTTTGCATTACTGCTTATTTTGACCTCTGCTGGCTCTGAAAAGCTAATTTTCAACGTTCAATTCAGAATGTGATAAAACCAGATCCAGCCACTAAAAAGCATTTTCTTTTTGTTTTAGACAACATTTCATGCACTGTTAAATATGTTTAAGAAAGTTGCAAGTGAAAATCTATGTCTCTGACTGAGTTTGCATTACTGCTTATTTTGACCTCTGCTGGCTCTGAAAAGCTCATTTTCAACGTTCAATTCAGAATGTGATAAAACCAGATCCAGCCACTAAAAAGCATTTTCTTTTTGTTTTAGACAACATTTCATGCACTGTTAAATATGTTTAAGAAAGTTGCAAGTGAAAATCTATGTCTCTGACTGAGTTTGCATTACTGCTTATTTTGACCTCTGCTGGCTGAGTAAAGCTCATTTTCAACGTCCAATGCAGAATGTGATAAAACCCGATAAAGCCACTAAAATGCATCATTCTTTTTGTTTTAGACAACATTTCATGCACTGTTAAACATGTTAAAGCAAGTTGCAAGTGAAAATCTATGTCTCTGACTGAGTTTGCATTACTGCTTATTTTGACCTCTGCTGGTTCTGAAAAGCTCATTTTCAACGTTCAATTCAGAATGTGATAAAACCAGATCCAGCCACTAAAAAGCATTTTCTTTTTGTTTTAGACAACATTTCATGCACTGTTAAATATGTTTAAGAAAGTTGCAAGTGAAAATCTATGTCTATGACTGAGTTTGCATTACTGCTTATTTTGACCTCTGCTGGCTCTGAAAAGCTCATTTTCAACGTTCAATTCAGAATGTGATAAAACCAGATCCAGCCACTAAAAAGCATTTTCTTTTTGCTTTAGACAACATTTCATGCACTGTTAAATATGTTTAAGAAAGTTACAAGTGAAAATCTATGTCTCTGACTGAGTTTGCATTACTGCTTATTTTGACCTCTGCTGGCTGAGTAAAGCTCATTTTCAACGTCCAATGCAGAATGTGATAAAACCAGATCCAGCTACTAAAATGCATCATTCTTTTTGTTTTAGACAACATTTCATGCACTGTTAAACATGTTAAAGCAAGTTGCAAGTGAAAATCTATGTCTCTGACTGAGTTTGCATTACTGCTTATTTTGACCTCTGCTGGCTGAGAACAGCTCATTTTCAACGTTCAATTCAGAATGTGATAAAACCAGATCCAGCCACAAAAATGCATCATTCTTTTTGTTTTAGACAACATTTCATGCACTGTTAAACATGTTAAAGCAAGTTGCAAGTGAAAGTCTATGTCTCTGACTGAGTTTGCAATACTGCTTATTTTGACCTCTGCTGGCTGAGAACAGCTCATTTTCAACGTTCAATTCAGAATGTGATAAAACCAGATCCAGTCACAAAAATGCATCATTCTTTTTGTTTTAGACAACATTTCATGCACTGTTAAACATGTTAAAGCAAGTTGCAAGTGAAAATCTATGTCTCTGACGGAGTTTGCATTACTGCTTATTTTGACCTCTTCTGGCTCAAAAAAAAGCAAATTTTCAACGTCCAATTCAGAATGTAATAAAACCAGATCCAGCCAATAAAAAGCATTTTCTTTTTGTTTTAGACAACATTTCATGCACTGTTAAATATGTTTAAGAAAGTTGCAAGTGAAAATCTATGTCTCTGACTGAGTTTGCATTACTGCTTATTTTGACCTCTGCTGGCTCTGAAAAGCTCATTTTCAACGTCCAATGCAGAATGTGATAAAACCAGATCCAGCCACTAAAATGCATCATACTTTTTGTTTTAGACAACATTTCATGCACTGTTAAACATGTTAAAGCAAGTTGCAAGTGAAAATCTATGTCTCTGACTGAGTTTGCATTACTGCTTATTTTGACCTCTGCTGGCTGAGAACAGCTCATTTTCAACGTTCAATTCAGAATGTGATAAAACCAGATCCAGCCACTAAAATGCATCATACTTTTTGTTTTAGACAACATTTCATGCACTGTTAAACATGTTAAAGCAAGTTGCAAGTGAAAATCTATGTCTATGACTGAGTTTGCATTACTGCTTATTTTGACCTCTGCTGGCTGAGAACAGCTCATTTTCAACGTTCAATTCAGAATGTGATAAAACCAGATCCAGCCACTAAAATGCATTATTCTTTTTGTTTTAGACAACATTTCATGCACTGTTAAATATGTTTAAGAAAGTTGCAAGTGAAAATCTATGTCTCTGACTGAGTTTGCATTACTGCTTATTTTGACCTCTGCTGGCTCTGAAAAGCTCATTTTCAACGTCCAATGCAGAATGTGATAAAACCAGATCCAGCCACTAAAATGCATCATACTTTTTGTTTTAGACAACATTTCATGCACTGTTAAACATGTTAAAGCAAGTTGCAAGTGAAAATCTATGTCTCTGACTGAGTTTGCATTACATCTTATTTTGACCTCTGCTGGCTCTGAAAAGCTCATTTTCAACGTCCAATGCAGAATGTGATAAAACCAGATCCAGCTACTAAAATGCATCATTCTTTTTGTTTTAGACAACATCTCATGCACTGTTAAACATGTTAAAGCAAGTTGCAAGTGAAAATCCTTGTCTCTGACTGAGTTTGCATTACTGCTTATTTTGACCTCTGCTGGCTGAGAACAGCTCATTTTCAACGTTCAATTCAGAATGTGATAAAACCAGATCCAGCCACTAAAATGCATTATTCTTTTTGTTTTAGACAACATTTCATGCACTGTTAAACTTGTTAAAGCAAGTTGCAAGTGAAAATCTATGTCTATGACTGAGTTTGCATTACTGCTTATTTTGACCTCTGCTGGCTCTGAAAAGCTCATTTTCAACGTTCAATTCAGAATGTGATAAAACCAGATCCAGCCACTAAAAAGCATTTTCTTTTTGCTTTAGACAACATTTCATGCACTGTTAAATATGTTTAAGAAAGTTACAAGTGAAAATCTATGTCTCTGACTGAGTTTGCATTACTGCTTATTTTGACCTCTGCTGGCTGAGTAAAGCTCATTTTCAACGTCCAATGCAGAATGTGATAAAACCAGATCCAGCTACTAAAATGCATCATTCTTTTTGTTTTAGACAACATTTCATGCACTGTTAAACATGTTAAAGCAAGTTGCAAGTGAAAATCTATGTCTCTGACTGAGTTTGCATTACTGCTTATTTTGACCTCTGCTGGCTGAGAACAGCTCTTTTTCAATGTTCAATTCAGAATGTGATAAAACCAGATCCAGCCACTAAAAAGCATTTTCTTTTTGTTTTAGACAAAATTTCATGCACTGTTAAATATGTTTAAGAAAGTTGCAAGTGAAAATCTATGTCTCTGACTGAGTTTGCATTATTGCTTATTTTGACCTCTGCTGGCTCTGAAAAGCTCATTTTCAACGTTCAATTCAGAATGTGATAAAACCAGATCCAGCCACTAAAATGCATCATTCTTTTTGTTTTAAACAACATTTCATGCACTGTTAAACTTGTTAAAGCAAGTTGCAAGTGAAAATCTATGTCTATGACTGAGTTTGCATTACTGCTTATTTTGACCTCTGCTGGCTCTGAAAAGCTAATTTTCAACGTTCAATTCAGAATGTGATAAAACCAGATCCAGCCACTAAAAAGCATTTTCTTTTTGTTTTAGACAACATTTCATGCACTGTTAAATATGTTTAAGAAAGTTGCAAGTGAAAATCTATGTCTCTGACTGAGTTTGCATTACTGCTTATTTTGACCTCTGCTGGCTCTGAAAAGCTCATTTTCAACGTTCAATTCAGAATGTGATAAAACCAGATCCAGCCACTAAAAAGCATTTTCTTTTTGTTTTAGACAACATTTCATGCACTGTTAAATATGTTTAAGAAAGTTGCAAGTGAAAATCTATGTCTCTGACTGAGTTTGCATTACTGCTTATTTTGACCTCTGCTGGCTGAGTAAAGCTCATTTTCAACGTCCAATGCAGAATGTGATAAAACCCGATAAAGCCACTAAAATGCATCATTCTTTTTGTTTTAGACAACATTTCATGCACTGTTAAACATGTTAAAGCAAGTTGCAAGTGAAAATCTATGTCTCTGACTGAGTTTGCATTACTGCTTATTTTGACCTCTGCTGGCTGAGTAAAGCTCATTTTCAACGTCCAATGCAGAATGTGATAAAACCAGATCCAGCTAATAAAATGCATCATTCTTTTTGTTTTAGACAACATTTCATGCACTGTTAAACATGTTAAAGCAAGTTGCAAGTGAAAATCTATGTCTCTGACTGAGTTTGCATTACTGCTTATTTTGACCTCTGCTGGCTGAGAACAGCTCATTTTCAACGTTCAATTCAGAATGTGATAAAACCAGATCCAGCCACAAAAATGCATCATTCTTTTTGTTTTAGACAACATTTCATGCACTGTTAAACATGTTAAAGCAAGTTGCAAGTGAAAATCTATGTCTCTGACTGAGTTTGCATTACTGCTTATTTTGACCTCTGCTGGCTAAGAACAGCTCATTTTCAACGTTCAATTCAGAATGTGATAAAACCAGATCCAGCCACAAAAATGCATCATTCTTTTTGTTTTAGACAACATTTCATGCACTGTTAAACATGTTAAAGCAAGTTGCAAGTGAAAGTCTATGTCTCTGACTGAGTTTGCATTACTGCTTATTTTGACCTCTGCTGGCTGAGAACAGCTCATTTTCAACGTTCAATTCAGAATGTGATAAAACCAGATCCAGTCACAAAAATGCATCATTCTTTTTGTTTTAGACAACATTTCATGCACTGTTAAACATGTTAAAGCAAGTTGCAAGTGAAAATCTATGTCTCTGACGGAGTTTGCATTACTGCTTATTTTGACCTCTTCTGGCTCAAAAAAAAGCAAATTTTCAACGTCCAATTCAGAATGTGATAAAACCAGATCCAGCCACTAAAAAGCATTTTCTTTTTGTTTTAGACAACATTTCATGCACTGTTAAATATGTTTAAGAAAGGTGCAAGTGAAAATCTATGTCTCTGACTGAGTTTGCATTACTGCTTATTTTGACCTCTGCTGGCTGAGTAAAGCTCATTTTCAACGTCCAATGCAGAATGTGATAAAACCAGATCCAGCTACTAAAATGCATCATTCTTTTTGTTTTAGACAACATTTCATGCACTGTTAAACATGTTAAAGCAAGTTGCAAGTGAAAATCTATGTCTCTGACTGAGTTTGCATTACTGCTTATTTTGACCTCTGCTGGCTGAGAACAGCTCATTTTCAACGTTCAATTCAGAATGTGATAAAACCAGATCCAGCCACTAAAATGCATTATTCTTTTTGTTTTAGACAACATTTCATGCACTGTTAAACTTGTTAAAGCAAGTTGCAAGTGAAAATCTATGTCTATGACTGAGTTTGCATTACTGCTTATTTTGACCTCTGCTGGCTCTGAAAAGCTCATTTTCAACGTTCAATTCAGAATGTGATAAAACCAGATCCAGCCACTAAAAAGCATTTTCTTTTTGCTTTAGACAACATTTCATGCACTGTTAAATATGTTTAAGAAAGTTGCAAGTGAAAATCTATGTCTCTGACTGAGTTTGCATTACTGCTTATTTTGACCTCTGCTGGCTGAGTAAAGCTCATTTTCAACGTCCAATGCAGAATGTGATAAAACCAGATCCAGCTACTAAAATGTATCATTCTTTTTGTTTTAGACAACATTTCATGCACTGTTAAACATGTTAAAGCAAGTTGCAAGTGAAAATCTATGTCTCTGACTGAGTTTGCATTACTGCTTATTTTGACCTCTGCTGGCTGAGAACAGCTCTTTTTCAACGTTCAATTCAGAATGTGATAAAACCAGATCCAGCCACTAAAATGCATCATTCTTTTTGTTTTAGACAACATTTCATGCACTGTTAAACTTGTTAAAGCAAGTTGCAAGTGAAAATCTATGTCTATGACTGAGTTTGCATTACTGCTTATTTTGACCTCTGCTGGCTCTGAAAAGCTCATTTTCAACGTTCAATTCAGAATGTGATAAAACCAGATCCAGCCACTAAAAAGCATTTTCTTTTTGCTTTAGACAACATTTCATGCACTGTTAAATATGTTTAAGAAAGTTGCAAGTGAAAATCTACGTCTCTGACTGAGTTTGCATTACTGCTTATTTTGACCTCTGCTGGCTCTGAAAAGCTCATTTTCAACGTTCAATGTAGAATGTGATAAAACCAGATCCAGCTACTAAAATGCATCATTCTTTTTGTTTTAGACAACATTTCATGCACTGTTAAACATGTTAAAGCAAGTTGCAAGTGAAAATCCTTGTCTCTGACTGAGTTTGCATTACTGCTTATTTTGACCTCTACTGGCTGAGAACAGCTCATTTTCAACGTTCAATTCAGAATGTGATAAAACCAGATCCAGCCACAAAAATGCATCATACTTTTTGTTTTAGACAACATTTCATGCACTGTTAAACATGTTAAAGCAAGTTGCAATTGAAAATCTATGTCCCTGACTGAGTTTGCATTACTGCTTATTTTGACCTCTGCTGGCTCTGAAAAACTGATTTTCAACGTTCAATTCAAAATGTGATAAAACCAGATCCAGCCACTAAAAAGCATTTTCTTTTTGTTTTAGACAACATTTCATGCACTGTTAAATATGTTTAAGAAAGTTGCAAGTGAAAATCTATGTCTCTGACTGAGTTTGCATTACTGCTTATTTTGACCTCTGCTGGCTGAGAACAGCTCATTTTCAAAGTTCAATTCAAAATGTGATAAAACCAGATCCAGCCACAAAAATGCATCATTCTTTTTGTTTTAGACAACATTTCATGCACTGTTAAATATGTTTAAGAAAGGTGCAAGTGAAAATCTATGTCTCTGACTGAGTTTGCATTACTGCTTATTTTGGCCTCTGCTGGCTGAGTAAAGCTCATTTTCAACGTCCAATGCAGAATGTAATAAAACCAGATCCAGCTACTAAAATGCATCATTCTTTTTGTTTTAGACAACATTTCATGCACTGTTAAACATGTTAAAGCAAGTTGCAAGTGAAAATCTATGTCTCTGACTGAGTTTGCATTACTGCTTATTTTGACCTCTGCTGGCTGAGAACAGCTCATTTTCAACGTTCAATTCAGAATGTGATAAAACCAGATCCAGCCACTAAAAAGCATTTTCTTTTTGCTTTAGACAACATTTCATGCACTGTTAAATATGTTTAAGAAAGTTGCAAGTGAAAATCTATGTCTCTGACTGAGTTTGCATTACTGCTTATTTTGGCCTCTGCTGGCTCTGAAAAGCTCATTTTCAACGTTCAATTCAGAATGTGATAAAACCAGATCCAGCCACTAAAAAGCATTTTATTTTTGTTTTAGACAACATTTCATGCACTGTTAAATATGTTTAAGAAAGGTGCAAGTGAAAATCTATGTCTCTGACTGAGTTTGCATTACTGCTTATTTTGACCTCTGCTGGCTGAGTAAAGCTCATTTTCAACGTCCAATGCAGAATGTGATAAAACCAGATCCAGCTACTAAAATGCATCATTCTTTTTGTTTTAGACAACATTTCATGCACTGTTAAACATGTTAAAGCAAGTTGCAAGTGAAAATCTATGTCTCTGACTGAGTTTGCAGTACTGCTTATTTTGACCTCTGCTGGCTGAGAACAGCTCATTTTCAACGTTCAATTCAGAATGTGATAAAACCAGATCCAGCCACAAAATTGCATCATTCTTTTTGTTTTAGACAACATTTCATGCACTGTTAAACATGTTAAAGCAAGTTGCAAGTGAAAATCTATGTCTCTGACTGAGTTTGCATTACTGCTTATTTTGACCTCTGCTGGCTCTGAAAAGCTCATTTTCAACGTTTAATTCAGAATGTGATAAAACCAGATCCAGCCACTAAAAAGCATTTTCTTTTTGTTTTAGACAACATTTCATGCACTGTTAAATATGTTTAAGAAAGTTGCAAGTGAAAATCTATGTCTCTGACTGAGTTTGCATTACTGCTTATTTTGACCTCTGCTGGCTCTGAAAAGCTCATTTTCAACGTTCAATGCAGAATGTGATAAAACCAGATCCAGCCACAAAAATGCATCTTACTTTTTGTTTTAGATAACATTTCATGCACTGTTAAACATGTTAAAGCAAGTTGCAATTGAAAATCTATGTACCTGACTGAGTTTACATTACTGCTTATTTTGACCTCTGCTGGGTCTGAAAAGCTCATTTTCAACGTTTAATTCAGAATGTGATAAAACCAGATCCAGCCACTAAAAAGCATTTTCTTATTGTTTTAGACAACATTTCATGCACTGTTAAATATGTTTAAGAAAGTTGCAAGTGAAAATCTATGTCTCTGACTGAGTTTGCATTACTGCTTATTTTGACCTCTGCTGGCTGAGTAAAGCTCATTTTCAACGTCCAATGCAGAATGTGATAAAACCAGATCCAGCCACTAAAATGCATCATTCTTTTTGTTTTAGACAACATTTCATGCACTGTTAAACATGTTAAAGCAAGTTGCAAGTGAAAATCTATGTCTCTGACTGAGTTTGCATTACTGCTTATTTTGACCTCTGCTGGCTCTGAAAAGCTCATTTTCAATGTTCAATTCAGAATGTGATAAAACCAGAACCAGCCACTAAAAAGCATTTTCTTTTTGTTTTAGACAACATTTCATGCACTGTTAAATATGTTTAAGAAAGGTGCAAGTGAAAATCTATGTCTCTGACTGAGTTTGCATTACTGCTTATTTTGACCTCTGCTGGCTGAGTAAAGCTCATTTTCAACGTCCAATGCAGAATGTGATAAAACCAGATCCAGCTAATAAAATGCATCATTCTTTTTGTTTTAGACAACATTTCATGCACTGTTAAACATGTTAAAGCAAGTTGCAAGTGAAAATCTATGTCTCTGACTGAGTTTGCATTACTGCTTATTTTGACCTCTGCTGGCTGAGAACAGCTCATTTTCAACGTTCAATTCAGAATGTGATAAAACCAGATCCAGCCACAAAAATGCATCATTCTTTTTGTTTTAGACAACATTTCATGCACTGTTAAACATGTTAAAGCAAGTTGCAAGTGAAAGTCTATGTCTCTGACTGAGTTTGCATTACTGCTTATTTTGACCTCTGCTGGCTGAGAACAGCTCATTTTCAATGTTCAATTCAGAATGTGATAAAACCAGATCCAGTCACAAAAATGCATCATTCTTTTTGTTTTAGACAACATTTCATGCACTGTTAAACATGTTAAAGCAAGTTGCAAGTGAAAATCTATGTCTCTGACGGAGTTTGCATTACTGCTTATTTTGACCTCTTCTGGCTCAAAAAAAAAGCAAATTTTCAACGTCCAATTCAGAATGTGATAAAACCAGATCCAGCCACTAAAAAGCATTTTCTTTTTGTTTTAGACAACATTTCATGCACTGTTAAATATGTTTAAGAAAGGTGCAAGTGAAAATCTATGTCTCTGACTGAGTTTGCATTACTGCTTATTTTGACTTCTGCTGGCTGAGAACAGCTCATTTTCAACGTTCAATTCAGAATGTGATAAAACCAGATCCAGCCACAAAAATGCATCATTCTTTTTGTTTTAGACAACATTTCATGCACTGTTAAACATGTTAAAGCAAGTTGCAAGTGAAAATCTATGTCTCTGACTAAGTTTGCATTACTGCTTATTTTGACCTCTGCTGGCTGAGTAAAGCTCATTTTCAACGTCCAATGCAGAATGTGATAAAACCAGATCCAGCTACTAAAATGCATCATTCTTTTTGTTTTAGACAACATTTCATGCACTGTTAAACATGTTAAAGCAAGTTGCAAGTGAAAATCTATGTCTCTGACTGAGTTTGCATTACTGCTTATTTTGACCTCTGCTGGCTGAGAACAGCTCATTTTCAACGTTCAATTCAGAATGTGATAAAACCAGATCCAGCCACTAAAATGCATTATTCTTTTTGTTTTAGACAACATTTCATGCACTGTTAAACTTGTTAAAGCAAGTTGCAAGTGAAAATCTATGTCTATGACTGAGTTTGCATTACTGCTTATTTTGACCTCTGCTGGCTCTGAAAAGCTCATTTTCAACGTTCAATTCAGAATGTGATAAAACCAGATCCAGCCACTAAAAAGCATTTTCTTTTTGCTTTATACAACATTTCATGCACTGTTAAATATGTTTAAGAAAGTTGCAAGTGAAAATCTATGTCTCTGACTGAGTTTGCATTACTGCTTATTTTGACCTCTGCTGGCTGAGTAAAGCTCATTTTCAACGTCCAATGCAGAATGTGATAAAACCAGATCCAGCTACTAAAATGCATCATTCTTTTTGTTTTAGACAACATTTCATGCACTGTTAAACATGTTAAAGCAAGTTGCAAGTGAAAATCTATGTCTCTGACTGAGTTTGCATTACTGCTTATTTTGACCTCTGCTGGCTGAGAACAGCTCTTTTTCAACGTTCAATTCAGAATGTGATAAAACCAGATCCAGCCACTAAAATGCATCATACTTTTTGTTTTAGACAACATTTCATGCACTGTTAAACATGTTAAAGCAAGTTGCAAGTGAAAATCTATGTCTCTGACTGAGTTTGCATTACTGCTTATTTTGACCTCTGCTGGCTGAGAACAGCTCATTTTCAACGTTCAATTCAGAATGTGATAAAACCAGATCCAGCCACTAAAATGCATTATTCTTTTTGTTTTAGACAACATTTCATGCACTGTTAAACTTGTTAAAGCAAGTTGCAAGTGAAAATCTATGTCTATGACTGAGTTTGCATTACTGCTTATTTTGACCTCTGCTGGCTCTGAAAAGCTCATTTTCAACGTTCAATTCAGAATGTGATAAAACCAGATCCAGCCACTAAAAAGCATTTTCTTTTTGCTTTAGACAACATTTCATGCACTGTTAAATATGTTTAAGAAAGTTGCAAGTGAAAATCTATGTCTCTGACTGAGTTTGCATTACTGCTTATTTTGACCTCTGCTGGCTGAGTAAAGCTCATTTTCAACGTCCAATGCAGAATGTGATAAAACCAGATCCAGCTACTAAAATGCATCATTCTTTTTGTTTTAGACAACATTTCATGCACTGTTAAACATGTTAAAGCAAGTTGCAAGTGAAAATCTATGTCTCTGACTGAGTTTGCATTACTGCTTATTTTGACCTCTGCTGGCTGAGAACAGCTCTTTTTCAATGTTCAATTCAGAATGTGATAAAACCAGATCCAGCCACTAAAAAGCATTTTCTTTTTGTTTTAGACAAAATTTCATGCACTGTTAAATATGTTTAAGAAAGTTGCAAGTGAAAATCTATGTCTCTGACTGAGTTTGCATTATTGCTTATTTTGACCTCTGCTGGCTCTGAAAAGCTCATTTTCAACGTTCAATTCAGAATGTGATAAAACCAGATCCAGCCACTAAAATGCATCATTCTTTTTGTTTTAAACAACATTTCATGCACTGTTAAACTTGTTAAAGCAAGTTGCAAGTGAAAATCTATGTCTATGACTGAGTTTGCATTACTGCTTATTTTGACCTCTGCTGGCTCTGAAAAGCTAATTTTCAACGTTCAATTCAGAATGTGATAAAACCAGATCCAGCCACTAAAAAGCATTTTCTTTTTGTTTTAGACAACATTTCATGCACTGTTAAATATGTTTAAGAAAGTTGCAAGTGAAAATCTATGTCTCTGACTGAGTTTGCATTACTGCTTATTTTGACCTCTGCTGGCTCTGAAAAGCTCATTTTCAACGTTCAATTCAGAATGTGATAAAACCAGATCCAGCCACTAAAAAGCATTTTCTTTTTGTTTTAGATAACATTTCATGCACTGTTAAATATGTTTAAGAAAGTTGCAAGTGAAAATCTATGTCTCTGACTGAGTTTGCATTACTGCTTATTTTGACCTCTGCTGGCTGAGTAAAGCTCATTTTCAACGTCCAATGCAGAATGTGATAAAACCAGATCCAGCCACTAAAATGCATCATTCTTTTTGTTTTAGACAACATTTCATGCACTGTTAAACATGTTAAAGCAAGTTGCAAGTGAAAATCTATGTCTCTGACTGAGTTTGCATTACTGCTTATTTTGACCTCTGCTGGCTCTGAAAAGCTCATTTTCAATGTTCAATTCAGAATGTGATAAAACCAGAACCAGCAACTAAAAAGCATTTTCTTTTTGTTTTAGACAACATTTCATGCACTGTTAAATATGTTTAAGAAAGGTGCAAGTGAAAATCTATGTCTCTGACTGAGTTTGCATTACTGCTTATTTTGACCTCTGCTGGCTGAGTAAAGCTCATTTTCAACGTCCAATGCAGAATGTGATAAAACCAGATCCAGCTAATAAAATGCATCATTCTTTTTGTTTTAGACAACATTTCATGCACTGTTAAACATGTTAAAGCAAGTTGCAAGTGAAAATCTATGTCTCTGACTGAGTTTGCATTACTGCTTATTTTGACCTCTGCTGGCTGAGAACAGCTCATTTTCAACGTTCAATTCAGAATGTGATAAAACCAGATCCAGCCACAAAAATGCATCATTCTTTTTGTTTTAGACAACATTTCGTGCACTGTTAAACATGTTAAAGCAAGTTGCAAGTGAAAGTCTATGTCTCTGACTGAGTTTGCATTACTGCTTATTTTGACCTCTGCTGGCTGAGAACAGCTCATTTTCAACGTTCAATTCAGAATGTGATAAAACCAGATCCAGTCACAAAAATGCATCATTCTTTTTGTTTTAAACAACATTTCATGCACTGTTAAACATGTTAAAGCAAGTTGCAAGTGAAAATCTATGTCTCTGACGGAGTTTGCATTACTGCTTATTTTGACCTCTTCTGGCTCAAAAAAAAGCAAATTTTCAACGTCCAATTCAGAATGTGATAAAACCAGATCCAGCCACTAAAAAGCATTTTCTTTTTGTTTTAGACAACATTTCATGCACTGTTAAATATGTTTAAGAAAGGTGCAAGTGAAAATCTATGTCTCTGACTGAGTTTGCATTACTGCTTATTTTGACCTCTGCTGGCTGAGTAAAGCTCATTTTCAACGTCCAATGCAGAATGTGATAAAACCAGATCCAGCTACTAAAATGCATCATTCTTTTTGTTTTAGACAACATTTCATGCACTGTTAAATATGTTTAAGAAAGGTGCAAGTGAAAATCTATGTCTCTGACTGAGTTTGCATTACTGCTTATTTTGACCTCTGCTGGCTGAGTAAAGCTCATTTTCAACGTCCAATGCAGAATGTGATAAAACCAGATCCAGCTAATAAAATGCATCATTCTTTTTGTTTTAGACAACATTTCATGCACTGTTAAACATGTTAAAGCAAGTTGCAAGTGAAAATCTATGTCTCTGACTGAGTTTGCATTACTGCTTATTTTGACCTCTGCTGGCTGAGAACAGCTCATTTTCAACGTTCAATTCAGAATGTGATAAAACCAGATCCAGCCACAAAAATGCATCATTCTTTTTGTTTTAGACAACATTTCGTGCACTGTTAAACATGTTAAAGCAAGTTGCAAGTGAAAGTCTATGTCTCTGACTGAGTTTGCATTACTGCTTATTTTGACCTCTGCTGGCTGAGAACAGCTCATTTTCAACGTTCAATTCAGAATGTGATAAAACCAGATCCAGTCACAAAAATGCATCATTCTTTTTGTTTTAAACAACATTTCATGCACTGTTAAACATGTTAAAGCAAGTTGCAAGTGAAAATCTATGTCTCTGACGGAGTTTGCATTACTGCTTATTTTGACCTCTTCTGGCTCAAAAAAAAGCAAATTTTCAACGTCCAATTCAGAATGTGATAAAACCAGATCCAGCCACTAAAAAGCATTTTCTTTTTGTTTTAGACAACATTTCATGCACTGTTAAATATGTTTAAGAAAGGTGCAAGTGAAAATCTATGTCTCTGACTGAGTTTGCATTACTGCTTATTTTGACCTCTGCTGGCTGAGTAAAGCTCATTTTCAACGTCCAATGCAGAATGTGATAAAACCAGATCCAGCTACTAAAATGCATCATTCTTTTTGTTTTAGACAACATTTCATGCACTGTTAAACATGTTAAAGCAAGTTGCAAGTGAAAATCTATGTCTCTGACTGAGTTTGCATTACTGCTTATTTTGACCTCTGCTGGCTGAGAACAGCTCATTTTCAACGTTCAATTCAGAATGTGATAAAACCAGATCCAGCCACTAAAATGCATTATTCTTTTTGTTTTAGACAACATTTCATGCACTGTTAAACATGTTAAAGCAAGTTGCAAGTGAAAATCTATGTCTATGACTGAGTTTGCATTACTGCTTATTTTGACCTCTGCTGGCTCTGAAAAGCTCATTTTCAACGTTCAATTCAGAATGTGATAAAACCAGATCCAGCCACTAAAAAGCATTTTCTTTTTGCTTTAGAAAACATTTCATGCACTGTTAAATATGT
The DNA here is from genome assembly GCF_052040795.2 of Danio rerio. Classification (NCBI taxonomy): domain Eukaryota; kingdom Metazoa; phylum Chordata; class Actinopteri; order Cypriniformes; family Danionidae; genus Danio; species Danio rerio. Next base: position 58,848,827 of record NC_141025.1, on the reverse strand, counting down.
TTAAGAAAGTTGCAAGTGAAAATCTATGTCTCTGACTGAGTTTGCATTACTGCTTATTTTGACCTCTGCTGGCTGAGTAAAGCTCATTTTCAACGTCCAATGCAGAATGTGATAAAACCAGATCCAGCTACTAAAATGCATCATTCTTTTTGTTTTAGACAACATTTCATGCACTGTTAAACATGTTAAAGCAAGTTGCAAGTGAAAATCTATGTCTCTGACTGAGTTTGCATTACTGCTTATTTTGACCTCTGCTGGCTGAGAACAGCTCTTTTTCAACGTTCAATTCAGAATGTGATAAAACCAGATCCAGCCACTAAAAAGCATTTTCTTTTTGTTTTAGACAACATTTCATGCACTGTTAAATATGTTTAAGAAAGTTGCAAGTGAAAATCTATGTCTCTGACTGAGTTTGCATTACTGCTTATTTTGACCTCTGCTGGCTCTGAAAAGCTCATTTTCAACGTTCAATTCAGAATGTGATAAAACCAGATCCAGCCACTAAAAAGCATTTTCTTTTTGTTTTAGACAACATTTCATGCACTGTTAAACATGTTAAAGCAAGTTGCAAGAGAAAACATATGTCCCTGACTGAGTTTGCATTACTGTGATTTGACCTCTCTGCTGGCTGAGATAAGCTCATTTTCAACGTCCAATTCAGAATGTAATAAAACCAGATCCAGCCATAAAATGCATCATTCTTTTTTGTTTTAGACAACATTTCATGCACTGTTAAACATGTTAAAGCAAGTTGCAAGTGAAAATATATGTCTCTGACTGAGTTTTCATTACTGTGATTTGACCTCTCTGCTGGCTGAGATAAGCTCATTTTCAATGTCCATTTCAGAAAGTGATAAAAACAGATCCAGCCATAAAATGCATCATTCTTTTTTGTTTTAGACAACATTTCATGCACTGTTAAACATGTTAAAGCAAGTTGCAAGTGAAAATCTATGTCTCTGACTGAGTTTGCATTACTGTGATTTGACCTCTCTGCTGGCTGAGATAAGCTCATTTTCAACGTCCAATGCAGAATGTGATAAAACCAGATCCAGCTAATAAAATGCATCATTCTTTTTGTTTTAGACAACATTTCATGCACTGTTAAACATGTTAAAGCAAGTTGCAAGTGAAAATCTATGTCTCTGACTGAGTTTGCATTACTGCTTATTTTGACCTCTGCTGGCTGAGAACAGCTCATTTTCAACGTTCAATTCAAAATGTGATAAAACCAGATCCAGCCACTAAAAAGCATTTTCTTTTTGTTTTAGACAACACTTCATGCACTGTTAAATATGTTTAAGAATGTTGCAAGTGAAAATCTATGTCTCTGACTGAGTTTGCATTACTGCTTATTTTGACCTCTGCTGGCTCTGAAAAGCTCATTTTCAACGTTCAATTCAGAATGTGATAAAACCAGATCCAGCCACTAAAATGCATCATTCTTTTTGTTTTAAACAACATTTCATGCACTGTTAAACTTGTTAAAGCAAGTTGCAAGTGAAAATCTATGTCTATGACTGAGTTTGCATTACTGCTTATTTTGACCTCTGCTGGCTCTGAAAAGCTCATTTTCAATGTTCAATTCAGAATGTGATAAAACCAGAACCAGCAACTAAAAAGCATTTTCTTTTTGTTTTAGACAACATTTCATGCACTGTTAAATATGTTTAAGAAAGGTGCAAGTGAAAATCTATGTCTCTGACTGAGTTTGCATTACTGCTTATTTTGACCTCTGCTGGCTGAGTAAAGCTCATTTTCAACGTCCAATGCAGAATGTGATAAAACCAGATCCAGCTAATAAAATGCATCATTCTTTTTGTTTTAGACAACATTTCATGCACTGTTAAACATGTTAAAGCAAGTTGCAAGTGAAAATCTATGTCTCTGACTGAGTTTGCATTACTGCTTATTTTGACCTCTGCTGGCTGAGAACAGCTCATTTTCAACGTTCAATTCAGAATGTGATAAAACCAGATCCAGCCACAAAAATGCATCATTCTTTTTGTTTTAGACAACATTTCGTGCACTGTTAAACATGTTAAAGCAAGTTGCAAGTGAAAGTCTATGTCTCTGACTGAGTTTGCATTACTGCTTATTTTGACCTCTGCTGGCTGAGAACAGCTCATTTTCAACGTTCAATTCAGAATGTGATAAAACCAGATCCAGTCACAAAAATGCATCATTCTTTTTGTTTTAAACAACATTTCATGCACTGTTAAACATGTTAAAGCAAGTTGCAAGTGAAAATCTATGTCTCTGACGGAGTTTGCATTACTGCTTATTTTGACCTCTTCTGGCTCAAAAAAAAGCAAATTTTCAACGTCCAATTCAGAATGTGATAAAACCAGATCCAGCCACTAAAAAGCATTTTCTTTTTGTTTTAGACAACATTTCATGCACTGTTAAATATGTTTAAGAAAGGTGCAAGTGAAAATCTATGTCTCTGACTGAGTTTGCATTACTGCTTATTTTGACCTCTGCTGGCTGAGTAAAGCTCATTTTCAACGTCCAATGCAGAATGTGATAAAACCAGATCCAGCTACTAAAATGCATCATTCTTTTTGTTTTAGACAACATTTCATGCACTGTTAAACATGTTAAAGCAAGTTGCAAGTGAAAATCTATGTCTCTGACTGAGTTTGCATTACTGCTTATTTTGACCTCTGCTGGCTGAGAACAGCTCATTTTCAACGTTCAATTCAGAATGTGATAAAACCAGATCCAGCCACTAAAATGCATTATTCTTTTTGTTTTAGACAACATTTCATGCACTGTTAAACATGTTAAAGCAAGTTGCAAGTGAAAATCTATGTCTATGACTGAGTTTGCATTACTGCTTATTTTGACCTCTGCTGGCTCTGAAAAGCTCATTTTCAACGTTCAATTCAGAATGTGATAAAACCAGATCCAGCCACTAAAAAGCATTTTCTTTTTGCTTTAGACAACATTTCATGCACTGTTAAATATGTTTAAGAAAGTTGCAAGTGAAAATCTATGTCTCTGACTGAGTTTGCATTACTGCTTATTTTGACCTCTGCTGGCTGAGTAAAGCTCATTTTCAACGTCCAATGCAGAATGTGATAAAACCAGATCCAGCTACTAAAATGCATCATTCTTTTTGTTTTAGACAACATTTCATGCACTGTTAAACATGTTAAAGCAAGTTGCAAGTGAAAATCTATGTCTCTGACTGAGTTTGCATTACTGCTTATTTTGACCTCTGCTGGCTGAGAACAGCTCTTTTTCAACGTTCAATTCAGAATGTGATAAAACCAGATCCAGCCACTAAAAAGCATTTTCTTTTTGTTTTAGACAACATTTCATGCACTGTTAAATATGTTTAAGAAAGTTGCAAGTGAAAATCTATGTCTCTGACTGAGTTTGCATTACTGCTTATTTTGACCTCTGCTGGCTCTGAAAAGCTCATTTTCAACGTTCAATTCAGAATGTGATAAAACCAGATCCAGCCACTAAAAAGCATTTTCTTTTTGTTTTAGACAACATTTCATGCACTGTTAAATATGTTTAAGAAAGTTGCAAGTGAAAATCTATGTCTCTGACTGAGTTTGCATTACTGCTTATTTTGACCTCTGCTGGCTGAGTAAAGCTCATTTTCAACGTCCAATGCAGAATGTGATAAAACCAGATCCAGCCACTAAAATGCATCATTCTTTTTGTTTTAGACAACATTTCATGCACTGTTAAACATGTTAAAGCAAGTTGCAAGTGAAAATCTATGTCTCTGACTGAGTTTGCATTACTGCTTATTTTGACCTCTGCTGGCTCTGAAAAGCTCATTTTCAATGTTCAATTCAGAATGTGATAAAACCAGAACCAGCCACTAAAAAGCATTTTCTTTTTGTTTTAGACAACATTTCATGCACTGTTAAATATGTTTAAGAAAGGTGCAAGTGAAAATCTATGTCTCTGACTGAGTTTGCATTACTGCTTATTTTGACCTCTGCTGGCTGAGTAAAGCTCATTTTCAACGTCCAATGCAGAATGTGATAAAACCAGATCCAGCTAATAAAATGCATCATTCTTTTTGTTTTAGACAACATTTCATGCACTGTTAAACATGTTAAAGCAAGTTGCAAGTGAAAATCTATGTCTCTGACTGAGTTTGCATTACTGCTTATTTTGACCTCTGCTGGCTGAGAACAGCTCATTTTCAACGTTCAATTCAAAATGTGATAAAACCAGATCCAGCCACTAAAAAGCATTTTCTTTTTGTTTTAGACAACACTTCATGCACTGTTAAATATGTTTAAGAATGTTGCAAGTGAAAATCTATGTCTCTGACTGAGTTTGCATTACTGCTTATTTTGACCTCTGCTGGCTCTGAAAAGCTCATTTTCAACGTTCAATTCAGAATGTGATAAAACCAGATCCAGCCACTAAAATGCATCATTCTTTTTGTTTTAAACAACATTTCATGCACTGTTAAACTTGTTAAAGCAAGTTGCAAGTGAAAATCTATGTCTATGACTGAGTTTGCATTACTGCTTATTTTGACCTCTGCTGGCTCTGAAAAGCTAATTTTCAACGTTCAATTCAGAATGTGATAAAACCAGATCCAGCCACTAAAAAGCATTTTCTTTTTGCTTTAGACAGCATTTCATGCACTGTTAAATATGTTTAAGAAAGTTGCAAGTGAAAATCTATGTCTCTGACTGAGTTTGCATTACTGCTTATTTTGACCTCTGCTGGCTGAGTAAAGCTCATTTTCAACGTCCAATGCAGAATGTGATAAAACCAGATCCAGCCACTAAAATGCATCATTCTTTTTGTTTTAGACAACATTTCATGCACTGTTAAACATGTTAAAGCAAGTTGCAATTGAAAATCTATGTCTCTGACTGAGTTTGCATTACTGCTTATTTTGACCTCTGCTGGCTCTGAAAAGCTCATTTTCAACGTTCAATTCAAAATGTGATAAAACCAGATCCAGCCACTAAAAAGCATTTTCTTTTTGCTTTAGACAACATTTCATGCACTGTTAAATATGTTTAAGAAAGTTGCAAGTGAAAATCTATGTCTCTGACTGAGTTTGCATTACTGCTTATTTTGACCTCTGCTGGCTCTGAAAAGCTCATTTTCAACGTCCAATGCAGAATGTGATAAAACCAGATCCAGCCACTAAAATGCATCATTCTTTTTGTTTTAGACAACATTTCATGCACTGTTAAACTTGTTAAAGCAGGTTGCAAGTGAAAATCTATGTCTATGACTGAGTTTGCATTACTGCTTATTTTGACCTCTGCTGGCTCTGAAAAGCTCATTTTCAATGTTCAATTCAGAATGTGATAAAACCAGATCCAGCCACTAAAAAGCATTTTCTTTTTGTTTTAGACAACATTTCATGCACTGTTAAATATGTTTAAGAAAGGTGCAAGTGAAAATCTATGTCTCTGACTGAGTTTGCATTACTGCTTATTTTGACCTCTGCTGGCTGAGTAAAGCTCATTTTCAACGTCCAATGCAGAATGTGATAAAACCAGATCCAGCTACTAAAATGCATCATTCTTTTTGTTTTATACAACATTTCATGCACTGTTAAACATGTTAAAGCAAGTTGCAAGTGAAAATCTATGTCTCTGACTGAGTTTGCATTACTGCTTATTTTGACCTCTGCTGGCTGAGAACAGCTCATTTTCAACGTTCAATTCAGAATGTGATGAAACCAGATCCAGCCACTAAAAAGCATTTTCTTTTTGTTTTAGACAACATTTCATGCACTGTTAAATATGTTTAAGAAAGTTGCAAGTGAAAATCTATGTCTCTGACTGAGTTTGCATTACTGCTTATTTTGACCTCTGCTGGCTCTGAAAAGCTCATTTTCAACGTTCAATTCAGAATGTGAAAAAAACAGATCCAGCCACTAAAAAGCATTTTCTTTTTGTTTTAGACAACATTTCATGCACTGTTAAATATGTTTAAGAAAGTTGCAAGTGAAAATCTATGTCTCTGACTGAGTTTGCATTACTGCTTATTTTGACCTCTGCTGGCTCTGAAAAGCTCATTTTCAACGTCCAATGCAGAATGTGATAAAACCAGATCCAGCTACTAAAATGCATCATTCTTTTTGTTTTAGACAACATTTCATGCACTGTTAAACATGTTAAAGCAAGTTGCAAGTGAAAATCCTTGTCTCTGACTGAGTTTGCATTATTGCTTATTTTGACCTCTACTGGCTGAGAACAGCTCATTTTCAACGTTCAATTCAGAATGTGATAAAACTAGATCCAGCCACAAAAATGCATCATTCTTTTTGTTTTAGACAACATTTCATGCACTGTTAAACATGTTAAAGCAAGTTGCAATTGAAAATCTATGTCCCTGACTGAGTTTGCATTACTGCTTATTTTGACCTCTGCTGGCTCTGAAAAGCTCATTTTCAATGTTCAATTTAAAATGTGATAAAACCAGATCCAGCCACTAAAATGCATCATTCTTTTTGTTTTAAACAACATTTCATGCACTGTTAAACTTGTTAAAGCAAGTTGCAAGTGAAAATCTATGTCTATGACTGAGTTTGCATTACTGCTTATTTTGACCTCTGCTGGCTCTGAAAAGCTAATTTTCAACGTTCAATTCAGAATGTGATAAAACCAGATCCAGCCACTAAAAAGCATTTTCTTTTTGCTTTAGACAGCATTTCATGCACTGTTAAATATGTTTAAGAAAGTTGCAAGTGAAAATCTATGTCTCTGACTGAGTTTGCATTACTGCTTATTTTGACCTCTGCTGGCTGAGTAAAGCTCATTTTCAACGTCCAATGCAGAATGTGATAAAACCAGATCCAGCCACTAAAATGCATCATTCTTTTTGTTTTAGACAACATTTCATGCACTGTTAAACATGTTAAAGCAAGTTGCAATTGAAAATCTATGTCTCTGACTGAGTTTGCATTACTGCTTATTTTGACCTCTGCTGGCTCTGAAAAGCTCATTTTCAACGTTCAATTCAAAATGTGATAAAACCAGATCCAGCCACTAAAAAGCATTTTCTTTTTGCTTTAGACAACATTTCATGCACTGTTAAATATGTTTAAGAAAGTTGCAAGTGAAAATCTATGTCTCTGACTGAGTTTGCATTACTGCTTATTTTGACCTCTGCTGGCTCTGAAAAGCTCATTTTCAACGTCCAATGCAGAATGTGATAAAACCAGATCCAGCCACTAAAATGCATCATTCTTTTTGTTTTAGACAACATTTCATGCACTGTTAAACTTGTTAAAGCAGGTTGCAAGTGAAAATCTATGTCTATGACTGAGTTTGCATTACTGCTTATTTTGACCTCTGCTGGCTCTGAAAAGCTCATTTTCAATGTTCAATTCAGAATGTGATAAAACCAGATCCAGCCACTAAAAAGCATTTTCTTTTTGTTTTAGACAACATTTCATGCACTGTTAAATATGTTTAAGAAAGGTGCAAGTGAAAATCTATGTCTCTGACTGAGTTTGCATTACTGCTTATTTTGACCTCTGCTGGCTGAGTAAAGCTCATTTTCAACGTCCAATGCAGAATGTGATAAAACCAGATCCAGCTACTAAAATGCATCATTCTTTTTGTTTTATACAACATTTCATGCACTGTTAAACATGTTAAAGCAAGTTGCAAGTGAAAATCTATGTCTCTGACTGAGTTTGCATTACTGCTTATTTTGACCTCTGCTGGCTGAGAACAGCTCATTTTCAACGTTCAATTCAGAATGTGATGAAACCAGATCCAGCCACTAAAAAGCATTTTCTTTTTGTTTTAGACAACATTTCATGCACTGTTAAATATGTTTAAGAAAGTTGCAAGTGAAAATCTATGTCTCTGACTGAGTTTGCATTACTGCTTATTTTGACCTCTGCTGGCTCTGAAAAGCTCATTTTCAACGTTCAATTCAGAATGTGAAAAAAACAGATCCAGCCACTAAAAAGCATTTTCTTTTTGTTTTAGACAACATTTCATGCACTGTTAAATATGTTTAAGAAAGTTGCAAGTGAAAATCTATGTCTCTGACTGAGTTTGCATTACTGCTTATTTTGACCTCTGCTGGCTCTGAAAAGCTCATTTTCAACGTCCAATGCAGAATGTGATAAAACCAGATCCAGCTACTAAAATGCATCATTCTTTTTGTTTTAGACAACATTTCATGCACTGTTAAACATGTTAAAGCAAGTTGCAAGTGAAAATCCTTGTCTCTGACTGAGTTTGCATTATTGCTTATTTTGACCTCTACTGGCTGAGAACAGCTCATTTTCAACGTTCAATTCAGAATGTGATAAAACTAGATCCAGCCACAAAAATGCATCATTCTTTTTGTTTTAGACAACATTTCATGCACTGTTAAACATGTTAAAGCAAGTTGCAATTGAAAATCTATGTCCCTGACTGAGTTTGCATTACTGCTTATTTTGACCTCTGCTGGCTCTGAAAAGCTCATTTTCAATGTTCAATTTAAAATGTGATAAAACCAGATCCAGCCACTAAAATGCATCATTCTTTTTGTTTTAAACAACATTTCATGCACTGTTAAACTTGTTAAAGCAAGTTGCAAGTGAAAATCTATGTCTATGACTGAGTTTGCATTACTGCTTATTTTGACCTCTGCTGGCTCTGAAAAGCTAATTTTCAACGTTCAATTCAGAATGTGATAAAACCAGATCCAGCCACTAAAATGCATTTTCTTTTTGCTTTAGACAGCATTTCATGCACTGTTAAATATGTTTAAGAAAGTTGCAAGTGAAAATCTATGTCTCTGACTGAGTTTGCATTACTGCTTATTTTGACCTCTGCTGGCTCTGAAAAGCTCATTTTCAACGTTCAATTCAGAATGTGATAAAACCAGATCCAGCCACAAAAATGCATCATTCTTTTTGTTTTAGACAACATTTCATGCACTGTTAAACATGTTAAAGCAAGTTGCAAGTGAAAATCTATGTCTCTGACTGAGTTTGCATTACTGCTTATTTTGACCTCTGCTGGCTGAGAACAGCTCATTTTCAACGTTCAATTCAGAATGTGATAAAACCAGATCCAGCCACAAAAATGCATCATTCTTTTTGTTTTAGACAACATTTCATGCACTGTTAAACATGTTAAAGCAAGTTGCAATTGAAAATCTATGTCCCTGACTGAGTTTGCATTACTGCTTATTTTGACCTCTGCTGGCTCTGAAAAGCTCATTTTCAATGTTCAATTTAAAATGTGATAAAACCAGATCCAGCCACTAAAATGCATCATTCTTTTTGTTTTAAACAACATTTCATGCACTGTTAAACTTGTTAAAGCAAGTTGCAAGTGAAAATCTATGTCTATGACTGAGTTTGCATTACTGCTTATTTTGACCTCTGCTGGCTCTGAAAAGCTAATTTTCAACGTTCAATTCAGAATGTGATAAAACCAGATCCAGCCACTAAAATGCATTTTCTTTTTGCTTTAGACAGCATTTCATGCACTGTTAAATATGTTTAAGAAAGTTGCAAGTGAAAATCTATGTCTCTGACTGAGTTTGCATTACTGCTTATTTTGACCTCTGCTGGCTGAGTAAAGCTCATTTTCAACGTCCAATGCAGAATGTGATAAAACCAGATCCAGCCACTAAAATGCATCATTCTTTTTGTTTTAGACAACATTTCATGCACTGTTAAACATGTTAAAGCAAGTTGCAAGTGAAAATCTATGTCTCTGACTGACTTTGCATTACTGCTTATTTTGACCTCTGCTGGCTCTGAAAAGCTCATTTTCAACGTCCAATGCAGAATGTGATAAAACCAGATCCAGCTACTAAAATGCATCATTCTTTTTGTTTTAGACAACATTTCATGCACTGTTAAACATGTTAAAGCAAGTTGCAAGTAAAAATCCTTGTCTCTGACTGAGTTTGCATTATTGCTTATTTTGACCTCTACTGGCTGAGAACAGCTCATTTTCAACGTTCAATTCAGAATGTGATAAAACCAGATCCAGCCACAAAAATGCATCATTCTTTTTGTTTTAGACAACATTTCATGCACTGTTAAACATGTTAAAGCAAGTTGCAATTGAAAATCTATGTCCCTGACTGAGTTTGCATTACTGCTTATTTTGACCTCTGCTGGCTCTGAAAAGCTCATTTTCAACGTTCCATTCAAAATGTGATAAAACCAGATCCAGCCACTAAAAAGCATTTTCTTTTTGTTTTAGACAACATTTCATGCACTGTTAAATATGTTTAAGAAAGTTGCAAGTGAAAATCTATGTCTCTGACTGAGTTTGCATTACTGCTTATTTTGACCTCTGCTGGCTCTAAAAAAAAAGCTCATTTTCAACGTTCAATTCAGAATGTGATAAAACCAGATCCAGCCACTAAAATGCATCATTCTTTTTGTTTTAAACAACATTTCATGCACTGTTAAACTTGTTAAAGCAAGTTGCAAGTGAAAATCTATGTCTATGACTGAGTTTGCATTACTGCTTATTTTGACCTCTGCTGGCTCTGAAAAGCTAATTTTCAACGTTCAATTCAGAATGTGATAAAACCAGATCCAGCCACTAAAAAGCATTTTCTTTTTGCTTTAGACAGCATTTCATGCACTGTTAAATATGTTTAAGAAAGTTGCAAGTGAAAATCTATGTCTCTGACTGAGTTTGCATTACTGCTTATTTTGACCTCTGCTGGCTGAGTAAAGCTCATTTTCAACGTCCAATGCAGAATGTGATAAAACCAGATCCAGCCACTAAAATGCATCATTCTTTTTGTTTTAGACAACATTTCATGCACTGTTAAACATGTTAAAGCAAGTTGCAAGTGAAAATCTATGTCTCTGACTGAGTTTGCATTACTGCTTATTTTGACCTCTGCTGGCTCTGAAAAGCTCATTTTCAATGTTCAATTCAGAATGTGATAAAACCAGATCCAGCCACTAAAAAGCATTTTCTTTTTGTTTTAGACAACATTTCATGCACTGTTAAATATGTTTAAGAAAGGTGCAAGTGAAAATCTATGTCTCTGACTGAGTTTGCATTACTGCTTATTTTGACCTCTGCTGGCTGAGTAAAGCTCATTTTCAACGTCCAATGCAGAATGTGATAAAACCAGATCCAGCTACTAAAATGCATCATTCTTTTTGTTTTATACAACATTTCATGCACTGTTAAACATGTTAAAGCAAGTTGCAAGTGAAAATCTATGTCTCTGACTGAGTTTGCATTACTGCTTATTTTGACCTCTGCTGGCTGAGAACAGCTCATTTTCAACGTTCAATTCAGAATGTGATAAAACCAGATCCAGCCACAAAAATGCATCATTCTTTTTGTTTTAGACAACATTTTATGCACTGTTAAACATGTTAAAGCAAGTTGCAAGTGAAAATCTATGTCTCTGACTGAGTTTGCATTACTGCTTATTTTGACCTCTGCTGGCTCTGAAAAGCTCATTTTCAACGTTCAATTCAGAATGTGAAAAAACCAGATCCAGCCACTAAAAAGCATTTTCTTTTTGTTTTAGACAACATTTCATGCACTGTTAAATATGTTTAAGAAAGTTGCAAGTGAAAATCTATGTCTCTGACTGAGTTTGCATTACTGCTTATTTTGACCTCTGCTGGTTCTGAAAAGCTCATTTTCAACGTTCAATTCAGAATGTGATAAAACCAGAACCAGCCACTAAAAAGCATTTTCTTTTTGTTTTAGACAACATTTCATGCACTGTTAAATATGTTTAAGAAAGTTGCAAGTGAAAATCTATGTCTCTGACTGAGTTTGCATTACTGCTTATTTTGACCTCTGCTGGCTCTGAAAAGCTCATTTTCAACGTCCAATGCAGAATGTGATAAAACCAGATCCAGCTACTAAAATGCATCATTTTTTTTGTTTTAGACAACATTTCATGCACTGTTAAACATGTTAAAGCAAGTTGCAAGTGAAAATCCTTGTCTCTGACTGAGTTTGCATTATTGCTTATTTTGACCTCTACTGGCTGAGAACAGCTCATTTTCAACGTTCAATTCAGAATGTGATAAAACTAGATCCAGCCACAAAAATGCATTTTCTTTTTGTTTTAGACAACATTTCATGCACTGTTAAACATGTTAAAGCAAGTTGCAATTGAAAATCTATGTCCCTGACTGAGTTTGCATTACTGCTTATTTTGACCTCTGCTGGCTCTGAAAAGCTCATTTTCAACGTTCAATTCAAAATGTGATAAAACCAGATCCAGCCACTAAAATGCATCATTCTTTTTGTTTTAAACAACATTTCATGCACTGTTAAACTTGTTAAAGCAAGTTGCAAGTGAAAATCTATGTCTATGACTGAGTTTGCATTACTGCTTATTTTGACCTCTGCTGGCTCTGAAAAGCTAATTTTCAACGTTCAATTCAGAATGTGATAAAACCAGATCCAGCCACTAAAAAGCATTTTCTTTTTGTTTTAGACAACATTTCATGCACTGTTAAATATGTTTAAGAAAGGTGCAAGTGAAAATCTATGTCTCTGACTGAGTTTGCATTACTGCTTATTTTGACCTCTGCTGGCTGAGTAAAGCTCATTTTCAACGTCCAATGCAGAATGTGATAAAACCAGATCCAGCTACTAAAATGCATCATTCTTTTTGTTTTATACATCATTTCATGCACTGTTAAACATGTTAAAGCAAGTTGCAAGTGAAAATCTATGTCTCTGACTGAGTTTGCATTACTGCTTATTTTGACCTCTGCTGGCTGAGAACAGCTCATTTTCAACGTTCAATTCAGAATGTGATAAAACCAGATCCAGCCACAAAAATGCATCATTCTTTTTGTTTTAGACAACATTTTATGCACTGTTAAACATGTTAAAGCAAGTTGCAAGTGAAAATCTATGTCTCTGACTGAGTTTGCATTACTGCTTATTTTGACCTCTGCTGGCTCTGAAAAGCTCATTTTCAACGTTCAATTCAGAATGTGAAAAAAACAGATCCAGCCACTAAAAAGCATTTTCTTTTTGTTTTAGACAACATTTCATGCACTGTTAAATATGTTTAAGAAAGTTGCAAGTGAAAATCTATGTCTCTGACTGAGTTTGCATTACTGCTTATTTTGACCTTTGCTGGCTCTGAAAAGCTCATTTTCAACGTCCAATGCAGAATGTGATAAAACCAGATCCAGCTACTAAAATGCATCATTCTTTTTGTTTTAGACAACATTTCATGCACTGTTAAACATGTTAAAGCAAGTTGCAAGTGAAAATCCTTGTCTCTGACTGAGTTTGCATTATTGCTTATTTTGACCTCTACTGGCTGAGAACAGCTCATTTTCAACGTTCAATTCAGAATGTGATAAAACCAGATCCAGCCACAAAAATGCATCATTCTTTTTGTTTTAGACAACATTTCATGCACTGTTAAACATGTTAAAGCAAGTTGCAATTGAAAATCTATGTCCCTGACTGAGTTTGCATTACTGCTTATTTTGACCTCTGCTGGCTCTGAAAAGCTCATTTTCAACGTTCAATTCAAAATGTGATAAAACCAGATCCAGCCACTAAAAAGCATTTTCTTTTTGTTTTAGACAACATTTCATGCACTGTTAAATATGTTTAAGAAAGTTGCAAGTGAAAATCTATGTCTCTGACTGAGTTTGCATTACTGCTTATTTTGACCTCTGCTGGCTCTGAAAAGCTCATTTTAAATGTTCAATTCAGAATGTGATAAAACCAGATCCAGCCACTAAAATGCATCATTCTTTTTGTTTTAAACAACATTTCATGCACTGTTAAACTTGTTAAAGCAAGTTGCAAGTGAAAATCTATGTCTATGACTGAGTTTGCATTACTGCTTATTTTGACCTCTGCTGGCTCTGAAAAGCTAATTTTCAACGTTCAATTCAGAATTTGATAAAACCAGATCCAGCCACTAAAAAGCATTTTCTTTTTGCTTTAGACAGCATTTCATGCACTGTTAAATATGTTTAAGAAAGTTGCAAGTGAAAATCTATGTCTCTGACTGAGTTTGCATTACTGCTTATTTTGACCTCTGCTGGCTGAGTAAAGCTCATTTTCAACGTCCAATGCAGAATGTGATAAAACCAGATCCAGCCACTAAAATGCATCATTCTTTTTGTTTTAGACAACATTTCATGCACTGTTAAACATGTTAAAGCAAGTTGCAAGTGAAAATCTATGTCTCTGACTGAGTTTGCATTACTGCTTATTTTGACCTCTGCTGGCTCTGAAAAGCTCATTTTCAACGTCCAATGCAGAATGTGATAAAACCAGATCCAGCTACTAAAATGCATCATTCTTTTTGTTTTAGACAACATTTCATGCACTGTTAATTATGTTAAAGCAAGTTGCAAATGAAAATCCTTGTCTCTGACTGAGTTTGCATTATTGCTTATTTTGACCTCTACTGGCTGAGAACAGCTCATTTTCAACGTTCAATTCAGAATGTGATAAAACCAGATCCAGCCACAAAAATGCATCATTCTTTTTGTTTTAGACAACATTTCATGCACTGTTAAACATGTTAAAGCAAGTTGCAATTGAAAATCTATGTCCCTGACTGAGTTTGCATTACTGCTTATTTTGACCTCTGCTGGCTCTGAAAAGCTCATTTTCAACGTTCAATTCAAAATGTGATAAAACCAGATCCAGCCACTAAAAAGCATTTTCTTTTTGTTTTAGACAACATTTCATGCACTGTTAAATATGTTTAAGAAAGTTGCAAGTGAAAATCTATGTCTCTGACTGAGTTTGCATTACTGCTTATTTTGACCTCTGCTGGCTCTAAAAAAAAGCTCATTTTCAACGTTCAATTCAGAATGTGATAAAACCAGATCCAGCCACTAAAATGCATCATTCTTTTTGTTTTAGACAACATTTCATGCACTGTTAAACATGTTAAAGCAAGTTGCAAGTGAAAATCTATGTCTCTGACTGAGTTTGCATTACTGCTTATTTTGACCTCTGCTGGCTGAGTAAAGCTCATTTTCAACGTCCAATGCAGAATGTGATAAAACCAGATCCAGCTACTAAAATGCATCATTCTTTTTGTTTTATACAACATTTCATGCACTGTTAAACATGTTAAAGCAAGTTGCAAGTGAAAATCTATGTCTCTGACTGAGTTTGCATTACTGCTTATTTTGACCTCTGCTGGCTGAGAACAGCTCATTTTCAACGTTCAATTCAGAATGTGATAAAACCAGATCCAGCCACAAAAATGCATCATTCTTTTTGTTTTAGACAACATTTCATGCACTGTTAAACATGTTAAAGCAAGTTGCAATTGAAAATCTATGTCCCTGACTGAGTTTGCATTACTGCTTATTTTGACCTCTGCTGGCTCTGAAAAGCTCATTTTCAACGTTCAATTCAGAATGTGATAAAACCAGATCCAGCCACTAAAAAGCATTTTCTTTTTGTTTTAGACAACATTTCATGCACTGTTAAATATGTTTAAGAAAGTTGCAAGTGAAAATCTATGTCTCTGACTGAGTTTGCATTACTGCTTATTTTGACCTCTGCTGGCTCTGAAAAGCTCATTTTCAACGTTTAATTCAGAATGTGATAAAACCAGATCCAGCCACTAAAATGCATCATTCTTTTTGTTTTAAACAACATTTCATGCACTGTTAAACTTGTTAAAGCAAGTTGCAAGTGAAAATCTATGTCTATGACTGAGTTTGCATTACTGCTTATTTTGACCTCTGCTGGCTCTGAAAAGCTAATTTTCAACGTTCAATTCAGAATGTGATAAAACCAGATCCAGCCACTAAAAAGCATTTTCTTTTTGTTTTAGACAGCATTTCATGCACTGTTAAATATGTTTAAGAAAGTTGCAATTGAAAATCTATGTCCCTGACTGAGTTTGCATTACTGCTTATTTTGACCTCTGCTGGCTGAGAACAGATGATTTTCAACGTTCAATTCAGAATGTGATAAAACCAGATCCAGCAATAAAAATGCATCATTCTTTTTGTTTTAGACAACATTTCATGCACTGTTAAATATGTTTAAGAAAGGTGCAAGTGAAAATCCATGTATCTGACTGAGTTTGCATTACTGCTTATTTTGGCCTCTGCTGGCTGAGTAAAGCTCATTTTCAACGTCCAATGCAGAATGTAATAAAACCAGATCCAGCTACTAAAATGCATCATTCTTTTTGTTTTAGACAACATTTCATGCACTGTTAAACATGTTAAAGCAAGTTGCAAGTGAAAATCTATGTCTATGACTGAGTTTGCATTACTGCTTATTTTGACCTCTGCTGGCTGAGAACAGCTCATTTTCAACGTTCAATTCAGAATGTGATAAAACCAGATCCAG
This sequence comes from Danio rerio, assembly GCF_052040795.2. Taxonomy (NCBI): domain Eukaryota; kingdom Metazoa; phylum Chordata; class Actinopteri; order Cypriniformes; family Danionidae; genus Danio; species Danio rerio. The sequence goes on along the minus strand of NC_141025.1, from coordinate 58,832,544 downwards.
CCACTAAAATGCATCATTCTTTTTGTTTTAGACAACATTTCATGCACTGTTAAACATGTTAAAGCAAGTTGCAAGTGAAAATCTATGTCTCTGACTGAGTTTGCATTACTGCTTATTTTGACCTCTGCTGGCTGAGAACAGCTCATTTTCAACGTTCAATTCAGAATGTGATAAAACCAGATCCAGTCACAAAAATGCATCATTCTTTTTGTTTTAGACAACATTTCATGCACTGTTAAACATGTTAAAGCAAGTTGCAAGTGAAAATCTATGTCTCTGACGGAGTTTGCATTACTGCTTATTTTGACCTCTTCTGGCTCAAAAAAAAGCAAATTTTTAACGTCCAATTCAGAATGTGATAAAACCAGATCCAGCCACTAAAAAGCATTTTCTTTTTGTTTTAGACAACATTTCATGCACTGTTAAATATGTTTAAGAAAGGTGCAAGTGAAAATCTATGTCTCTGACTGAGTTTGCATTACTGCTTATTTTGACCTCTGCTGGCTGAGTAAAGCTCATTTTCAATGTCCAATGCAGAATGTGATAAAACCAGATCCAGCTACTAAAATGCATCATTCTTTTTGTTTTAGACAACATTTCATGCACTGTTAAACATGTTAAAGCAAGTTGCAAGTGAAAATCTATGTCTCTGACTGAGTTTGCATTACTGCTTATTTTGACCTCTGCTGGCTGAGAACAGCTCATTTTCAACGTTCAATTCAGAATGTGATAAAACCAGATCCAGCCACTAAAATGCATTATTCTTTTTGTTTTAGACAACATTTCATGCACTGTTAAACTTGTTAAAGCAAGTTGCAAGTGAAAATCTATGTCTATGACTGAGTTTGCATTACTGCTTATTTTGACCTCTGCTGGCTCTGAAAAGCTAATTTTCAACGTTCAATTCAGAATGTGATAAAACCAAATCCAGCCACTAAAAAGCATTTTCTTTTTGCTTTAGACAACATTTCATGCACTGTTAAATATGTTTAAGAAAGTTGCAAGTGAAAATCTATGTCTCTGACTGAGTTTGCATTACTGCTTATTTTGACCTCTGCTGGCTGAGTAAAGCTCATTTTCAACGTCCAATGCAGATTGTGATAAAACCAGATCCAGCTACTAAAATGCATCATTCTTTTTGTTTTAGACAACATTTCATGCACTGTTAATTATGTTAAAGCAAGTTGCAAATGAAAATCCTTGTCTCTGACTGAGTTTGCATTACTGCTTATTTTGACCTCTGCTGGCTCTAAAAAAAAGCTCATTTTCAACGTTCAATTCAGAATGTGATAAAACCAGATCCAGCCACTAAAATGCATCATTCTTTTTGTTTTAGACAACATTTCATGCACTGTTAAACATGTTAAAGCAAGTTGCAAGTGAAAATCTATGTCTCTGACTGAGTTTGCATTACTGCTTATTTTGACCTCTGCTGGCTGAGAACAGCTCATTTTCAACGTTCAATTCAGAATGTGATAAAACCAGATCCAGTCACAAAAATGCATCATTCTTTTTGTTTTAGACAACATTTCATGCACTGTTAAACATGTTAAAGCAAGTTGCAAGTGAAAATCTATGTCTCTGACGGAGTTTGCATTACTGCTTATTTTGACCTCTTCTGGCTAAAAAAAAAGCAAATTTTCAACGTCCAATTCAGAATGTGATAAAACCAGATCCAGCCACTAAAAAGCATTTTCTTTTTGTTTTAGACAACATTTCATGCACTGTTAAATATGTTTAAGAAAGGTGCAAGTGAAAATCTATGTCTCTGACTGAGTTTGCATTACTGCTTATTTTGACCTCTGCTGGCTGAGTAAAGCTCATTTTCAATGTCCAATGCAGAATGTGATAAAACCAGATCCAGCTACTAAAATGCATCATTCTTTTTGTTTTAGACAACATTTCATGCACTGTTAAACATGTTAAAGCAAGTTGCAAGTGAAAATCTATGTCTCTGACTGAGTTTGCATTACTGCTTATTTTGACCTCTGCTGGCTGAGAACAGCTCATTTTCAACGTTCAATTCAGAATGTGATAAAACCAGATCCAGCCACTAAAATGCATTATTCTTTTTGTTTTAGACAACATTTCATGCACTGTTAAACTTGTTAAAGCAAGTTGCAAGTGAAAATCTATGTCTATGACTGAGTTTGCATTACTGCTTATTTTGACCTCTGCTGGCTCTGAAAAGCTAATTTTCAACGTTCAATTCAGAATGTGATAAAACCAGATCCAGCCACTAAAAAGCATTTTCTTTTTGCTTTAGACAACATTTCATGCACTGTTAAATATGTTTAAGAAAGTTGCAAGTGAAAATCTATGTCTCTGACTGAGTTTGCATTACTGCTTATTTTGACCTCTGCTGGCTGAGTAAAGCTCATTTTCAACGTCCAATGCAGAATGTGATAAAACCAGATCCAGCTACTAAAATGCATCATTCTTTTTGTTTTAGACAACATTTCATGCACTGTTAATTATGTTAAAGCAAGTTGCAAATGAAAATCCTTGTCTCTGACTGAGTTTGCATTACTGCTTATTTTGAACTCTGCTGGCTCTAAAAAAAAGCTCATTTTCAACGTTCAATTCAGAATGTGATAAAACCAGATCCAGCCACTAAAATGCATCATTCTTTTTGTTTTAGACAACATTTCATGCACTGTTAAACATGTTAAAGCAAGTTGCAAGTGAAAATCTATGTCTCTGACTGAGTTTGCATTACTGCTTATTTTGACCTCTGCTGGCTGAGTAAAGCTCATTTTCAACGTCCAATGCAGAATGTGATAAAACCAGATCCAGCTACTAAAATGCATCATTCTTTTTGTTTTATACAACATTTCATGCACTGTTAAACATGTTAAAGCAAGTTGCAAGTGAAAATCTATGTCTCTGACTGAGTTTGCATTACTGCTTATTTTGACCTCTGCTGGCCGAGAACAGCTCATTTTCAACGTTCAATTCAGAATGTGATAAAACCAGATCCAGCCACAAAAATGCATCATTCTTTTTGTTTTAGACAACATTTCATGCACTGTTAAACATGTTAAAGCAAGTTGCAATTGAAAATCTATGTCCCTGACTGAGTTTGCATTACTGCTTATTTTGACCTCTGCTGGCTCTGAAAAGCTCATTTTCAACGTTCAATTCAGAATGTGATAAAACCAGATCCAGCCACTAAAAAGCATTTTCTTTTTGTTTAAGACAACATTTCATGCACTGTTAAATATGTTTAAGAAAGTTGCAAGTGAAAATCTATGTCTCTGACTGAGTTTGCATTACTGCTTATTTTGACCTCTGCTGGCTCTGAAAAGCTCATTTTCAACGTTTAATTCAGAATGTGATAAAACCAGATCCAGCCACTAAAATGCATCATTCTTTTTGTTTTAAACAACATTTCATGCACTGTTAAACTTGTTAAAGCAAGTTGCAAGTGAAAATCTATGTCTATGACTGAGTTTGCATTACTGCTTATTTTGACCTCTGCTGGCTCTGAAAAGCTAATTTTCAACGTTCAATTCAGAATGTGATAAAACCAGATCCAGCCACTAAAAAGCATTTTCTTTTTGTTTTAGACAGCATTTCATGCACTGTTAAATATGTTTAAGAAAGTTGCAATTGAAAATCTATGTCCCTGACTGAGTTTGCATTACTGCTTATTTTGACCTCTGCTGGCTGAGAACAGATGATTTTCAACGTTCAATTCAGAATGTGATAAAACCAGATCCAGCAATAAAAATGCATCATTCTTTTTGTTTTAGACAACATTTCATGCACTGTTAAATATGTTTAAGAAAGGTGCAAGTGAAAATCCATGTCTCTGACTGAGTTTGCATTACTGCTTATTTTGGCCTCTGCTGGCTGAGTAAAGCTCATTTTCAACGTCCAATGCAGAATGTAATAAAACCAGATCCAGCTACTAAAATGCATCATTCTTTTTGTTTTAGACAACATTTCATGCACTGTTAAACATGTTAAAGCAAGTTGCAAGTGAAAATCTATGTCTATGACTGAGTTTGCATTACTGCTTATTTTGACCTCTGCTGGCTGAGAACAGCTCATTTTCAACGTTCAATTCAGAATGTGATAAAACCAGATCCAGCCACTAAAATGCATCATTCTTTTTGTTTTAGACAACATTTCATGCACTGTTAAACATGTTAAAGCAAGTTGCAAGTGAAAATCTATGTCTCTGACTGAGTTTGCATTACTGCTTATTTTGACCTCTGCTGGCTGAGAACAGCTCATTTTCAACGTTCAATTCAGAATGTGATAAAACCAGATCCAGTCACAAAAATGCATCATTCTTTTTGTTTTAGACAACATTTCATGCACTGTTAAACATGTTAAAGCAAGTTGCAAGTGAAAATCTATGTCTCTGACGGAGTTTGCATTACTGCTTATTTTGACCTCTTCTGGCTCAAAAAAAAGCAAATTTTCAACGTCCAATTCAGAATGTGATAAAACCAGATCCAGCCACTAAAAAGCATTTTCTTTTTGTTTTAGACAACATTTCATGCACTGTTAAATATGTTTAAGAAAGGTGCAAGTGAAAATCTATGTCTCTGACTGAGTTTGCATTACTGCTTATTTTGACCTCTGCTGGCTGAGTAAAGCTCATTTTCAATGTCCAATGCAGAATGTGATAAAACCAGATCCAGCTACTAAAATGCATCATTCTTTTTGTTTTAGACAACATTACATGCACTGTTAAACATGTTAAAGCAAGTTGCAAGTGAAAATCTATGTCTCTGACTGAGTTTGCATTACTGCTTATTTTGACCTCTGCTGGCTGAGAACAGCTCATTTTCAACGTTCAATTCAGAATGTGATAAAACCAGATCCAGCCACTAAAATGCATTATTCTTTTTGTTTTAGACAACATTTCATGCACTGTTAAACTTGTTAAAGCAAGTTGCAAGTGAAAATCTATGTCTATGACTGAGTTTGCATTACTGCTTATTTTGACCTCTGCTGGCTCTGAAAAGCTAATTTTCAACGTTCAATTCAGAATGTGATAAAACCAGATCCAGCCACTAAAAAGCATTTTCTTTTTGCTTTAGACAACATTTCATGCACTGTTAAATATGTTTAAGAAAGTTGCAAGTGAAAATCTATGTCTCTGACTGAGTTTGCATTACTGCTTATTTTGACCTCTGCTGGCTGAGTAAAGCTCATTTTCAACGTCCAATGCAGAATGTGATAAAACCAGATCCAGCTACTAAAATGCATCATTCTTTTTGTTTTAGACAACATTTCATGCACTGTTAAATATGTTTAAGAAAGGTGCAAGTGAAAATCTATGTCTCTGACTGAGTTTGCATTACTGCTTATTTTGACCTCTGCTGGCTCTGAAAAAACTCATTTTCAACGTCCAATGCAGAATGTGATAAAACCAGATCCAGCTACTAAAATGCATCATTCTTTTTGTTTTAGACAACATTTCATGCACTGTTAAACATGTTAAAGCAAGTTGCAAGTGAAAATCCTTGTCTCTGACTGAGTTTGCATTATTGCTTATTTTGACCTCTACTGGCTGAGAACAGCTCATTTTCAACGTTCAATTCAGAATGTGATAAAACCAGATCCAGCCACAAAAATGCATCATTCTTTTTGTTTTAGACAACATTTCATGCACTGTTAAACATGTTAAAGCAAGTTGCAATTGAAAATCTATGTCCCTGACTGAGTTTGCATTACTGCTTATTTTGACCTCTGCTGGCTCTGAAAAGCTCATTTTCAACGTTCATTTCAGAATGTGATAAAACCAGATCCAGCCACTAAAAAGCATTTTCTTTTTGCTTTAGACAGCATTTCATGCACTGTTAAATATGTTTAAGAAAGTTGCAAGTGAAAATCTATGTCTCTGACTGAGTTTGCATTACTGCTTATTTTGACCTCTGCTGGCTGAGTAAAGCTCATTTTCAATGTCCAATGCAGAATGTGATAAAACCAGATCCAGCCACTAAAATGCATCATTCTTTTTGTTTTAGACAACATTTCATGCACTGTTAAACATGTTAAAGCAAGTTGCAAGTGAAAATCTATGTCTCTGACTGAGTTTGCATTACTGCTTATTTTGACCTCTGCTGGCTCTGAAAAGCTCATTTTCAATGTTCAATTCAGAATGTGATAAAACCAGATCCAGCCACTAAAAAGCATTTTCTTTTTGTTTTAGACAACATTTCATGCACTGTTAAATATGTTTAAGAAAGGTGCAAGTGAAAATCTATGTCTCTGACTGAGTTTGCATTACTGCTTATTTTGACCTCTGCTGGCTGAGTAAAGCTCATTTTCAACGTCCAATGCAGAATGTGATAAAACCAGATCCAGCTACTAAAATGCATCATTCTTTTTGTTTTAGACAACATTTCATGCACTGTTAAACATGTTAAAGCAAGTTGCAAGTGAAAATCTATGTCTCTGACTGAGTTTGCATTACTGCTTATTTTGACCTCTGCTGGCTCTGAAAAGCTCATTTTCAACGTTCAATTCAGAATGTGATAAAACCAGATCCAGCCACTAAAAAGCATTTTCTTTTTGTTTTAGACAACATTTCATGCACTGTTAAATATATTTAAGAAAGTTGCAAGTGAAAATCTATGTCTCTGACTGAGTTTGCATTACTGCTTATTTTGACCTCTACTGGCTGAGAACAGCTCATTTTCAACGTTCAATTCAGAATGTGATAAAACCAGATCCAGCCACAAAAATGCATCATACTTTTTGTTTTAGACAACATTTCATGCACTGTTAAACATGTTAAAGCAAGTTGCAATTGAAAATCTATGTCCCTGACTGAGTTTGCATTACTGCTTATTTTGACCTCTGCTGGCTCTGAAAAGCTCATTTTCAACGTTCAATTCAAAATGTGATAAAACCAGATCCAGCCACTAAAAAGCATTTTCTTTTTGTTTTAGACAACATTTCATGCACTGTTAAATATGTTTAAGAAAGTTGCAATTGAAAATCTATGTCCCTGACTGAGTTTGCATTACTGCTTATTTTGACCTCTGCTGGCTGAGAACAGATGATTTTCAACGTTCAATTCAGAATGTGATAAAACCAGATCCAGCAAAAAAAAATGCATCATTCTTTTTGTTTTAGACAACATTTCATGCACTGTTAAAGATGTTTAAGAAAGGTGCAAGTGAAAATCTATGTCTCTGACTGAGTTTGCATTACTGCTTATTTTGGCCTCTGCTGGCTGAGTAAAGCTCATTTTCAACGTCCAATGCAGAATGTAATAAAACCAGATCCAGCTACTAAAATGCATCATTCTTTTTGTTTTAGACAACATTTCATGCACTGTTAAACATGTTAAAGCAAGTTGCAAGTGAAAATCTATGTCTATGACTGAGTTTGCATTACTGCTTATTTTGACCTCTGCTGGCTGAGAACAGCTCATTTTCAACTTTCAATTCAGAATGTGATAAAACCAGATCCAGCCACTAAAAAGCATTTTCTTTTTGTTTTAGACAACATTTCATGCACTGTTAAATATGTTTAAGAAAGGTGCAAGTGAAAATCTATGTCTCTGACTGAGTTTGCATTACTGCTTATTTTGACCTCTGCTGGCTGAGTAAAGCTCATTTTCAACGTCCAATGCAGAATGTGATAAAACCAGATCCAGCTACTAAAATGCATCATTCTTTTTGTTTTAGACAACATTTCATGCACTGTTAAACATGTTAAAGCAAGTTGCAAGTGAAAATCTATGTCTCTGACTGAGTTTGCATTACTGCTTATTTTGACCTCTGCTGGCTGAGAACAGCTCATTTTCAACGTTCAATTCAGAATGTGATAAAACCAGATCCAGCCACTAAAATGCATTATTCTTTTTGTTTTAGACAACATTTCATGCACTGTTAAACTTGTTAAAGCAAGTTGCAAGTGAAAATCTATGTCTATGACTGAGTTTGCATTACTGCTTATTTTGACCTCTGCTGGCTCTGAAAAGCTCATTTTCAACGTTCAATTCAGAATGTGATAAAACCAGATCCAGCCACTAAAAAGCATTTTCTTTTTGCTTTAGACAACATTTCATGCACTGTTAAATATGTTTAAGAAAGTTGCAAGTGAAAATCTATGTCTCTGACTGAGTTTGCATTACTGCTTATTTTGACCTCTGCTGGCTGAGTAAAGCTCATTTTCAACGTCCAATGCAGTATGTGATAAAACCAGATCCAGCTACTAAAATGCATAATTCTTTTTGTTTTAGACAACATTTCATGCACTGTTAAACATGTTAAAGCAAGTTGCAAGTGAAATACTATGTCTCTGACTGAGTTTGCATTACTGCTTATTTTGACCTCTGCTGGCTCTGAAAAGCTCATTTTCAACGTTCAATTCAAAATGTGATAAAACCAGATCCAGCCACTAAAAAGCATTTTCTTTTTGTTTTAGACAACATTTCATGCACTGTTAAATATGTTTAAGAAAGTTGCAATTGAAAATCTATGTCCCTGACTGAGTTTGCATTACTGCTTATTTTGACCTCTGCTGGCTGAGAACAGATGATTTTCAACGTTCAATTCAGAATGTGATAAAACCAGATCCAGCAAAAAAAAATGCATCATTCTTTTTGTTTTAGACAACATTTCATGCACTGTTAAAGATGTTTAAGAAAGGTGCAAGTGAAAATCTATGTCTCTGACTGAGTTTGCATTACTGCTTATTTTGGCCTCTGCTGGCTGAGTAAAGCTCATTTTCAACGTCCAATGCAGAATGTAATAAAACCAGATCCAGCTACTAAAATGCATCATTCTTTTTGTTTTAGACAACATTTCATGCACTGTTAAACATGTTAAAGCAAGTTGCAAGTGAAAATCTATGTCTATGACTGAGTTTGCATTACTGCTTATTTTGACCTCTGCTGGCTGAGAACAGCTCATTTTCAACTTTCAATTCAGAATGTGATAAAACCAGATCCAGCCACTAAAAAGCATTTTCTTTTTGTTTTAGACAACATTTCATGCACTGTTAAATATGTTTAAGAAAGGTGCAAGTGAAAATCTATGTCTCTGACTGAGTTTGCATTACTGCTTATTTTGACCTCTGCTGGCTGAGTAAAGCTCATTTTCAACGTCCAATGCAGAATGTGATAAAACCAGATCCAGCTACTAAAATGCATCATTCTTTTTGTTTTAGACAACATTTCATGCACTGTTAAACATGTTAAAGCAAGTTGCAAGTGAAAATCTATGTCTCTGACTGAGTTTGCATTACTGCTTATTTTGACCTCTGCTGGCTGAGAACAGCTCATTTTCAACGTTCAATTCAGAATGTGATAAAACCAGATCCAGCCACTAAAATGCATTATTCTTTTTGTTTTAGACAACATTTCATGCACTGTTAAACTTGTTAAAGCAAGTTGCAAGTGAAAATCTATGTCTATGACTGAGTTTGCATTACTGCTTATTTTGACCTCTGCTGGCTCTGAAAAGCTCATTTTCAACGTTCAATTCAGAATGTGATAAAACCAGATCCAGCCACTAAAAAGCATTTTCTTTTTGCTTTAGACAACATTTCATGCACTGTTAAATATGTTTAAGAAAGTTGCAAGTGAAAATCTATGTCTCTGACTGAGTTTGCATTACTGCTTATTTTGACCTCTGCTGGCTGAGTAAAGCTCATTTTCAACGTCCAATGCAGTATGTGATAAAACCAGATCCAGCTACTAAAATGCATAATTCTTTTTGTTTTAGACAACATTTCATGCACTGTTAAACATGTTAAAGCAAGTTGCAAGTGAAATACTATGTCTCTGACTGAGTTTGCATTACTGCTTATTTTGACCTCTGCTGGCTGAGAACAGCTCTTTTTCAACGTTCAATGCAGAATGTGATAAAACCAGATCCAGCCACTAAAATGCATCATTCTTTTTGTTTTAGACAACATTTCATGCACTGTTAAACTTGTTAAAGCAAGTTGCAAGTGAAAATCTATGTCTATGACTGAGTTTGCATTACTGCTTATTTTGACCTCTGCTGGCTCTGAAAAGCTCATTCTCAACGTTCAATTCAGAATGTGATAAAACCAGATCCAGCCACTAAAAAGCATTTTCTTTTTGCTTTAGACAACATTTCATGCACTGTTAAATATGTTTAAGAAAGTTGCAAGTGAAAATCTATGTCTCTGACTGAAATTGCATTACTGCTTATTTTGACCTCTGCTGGCTCTGAAAAGCTCATTTTCAACATCCAATGCAGAATGTGATAAAACCAGATCCAGCTACTAAAATGCATCATTCTTTTTGTTTTAGACAACATTTCATGCACTGTTAAACATGTTAAAGCAAGTTGCAAGTGAAAATCCTTGTCTCTGACTGAGTTTGCATTACTGCTTATTTTGACCTCTACTGGCTGAGAACAGCTCATTTTCAACGTTCAATTCAGAATGTGATAAAACCAGATCCAGCCACAAAAATGCATCATACTTTTTGTTTTAGACAACATTTCATGCACTGTTAAACATGTTAAAGCAAGTTGCAATTGAAAATCTATGTCCCTGACTGAGTTTGCATTACTGCTTATTTTGACCTCTGCTGGCTCTGAAAAGCTCATTTTCAACGTTCAATTCAGAATGTGATAAAACCAGATCCAGCAAAAAAAATGCATCATTCTTTTTGTTTTAGACAACATTTCATGCACTGTTAAATATGTTTAAGAAAGGTGCAAGTGAAAATCTATGTCTCTGACTGAGTTTGCATTACTGCTTATTTTGGCCTCTGCTGGCTGAGTAAAGCTCATTTTTAACGTCCAATGCAGAATGTAATAAAACCAGATCCAGCTACTAAAATGCATCATTCTTTTTGTTTTAGACAACATTTCATGCACTGTTAAACATGTTAAAGCAAGTTGCAAGTGAAAATCTATGTCTATGACTGAGTTTGCATTACTGCTTATTTTGACCTCTGCTGGCTGAGAACAGCTCATTTTCAACGTTCAATTCAGAATGTGATAAAACCAGATCCAGCCACTAAAATGCATCATTCTTTTTGTTTTAGACAACATTTCATGCACTGTTAAACATGTTAAAGCAAGTTGCAAGTGAAAATCTATGTCTCTGACTGAGTTTGCATTACTGCTTATTTTGACCTCTGCTGGCTGAGAACAGCTCATTTTCAACGTTCAATTCAGAATGTGATAAAACCAGATCCAGCCACAAAAATGCATCATACTTTTTGTTTTAGACAACATTTCATGCACTGTTAAACATGTTAAAGCAAGTTGCAATTGAAAATCTATGTCCCTGACTGAGTTTGCATTACTGCTTATTTTGGCCTCTGCTGGCTGAGTAAAGCTCATTTTCAACGTCCAATGCAGAATGTAATAAAACCAGATCCAGCTACTAAAATGCATCATTCTTTTTGTTTTAGACAACATTTCATGCACTGTTAAACATGTTAAAGCAAGTTGCAAGTGAAAATCTATGTCTATGACTGAGTTTGCATTACTGCTTATTTTGACCTCTGCTGGCTGAGAACAGCTCATTTTCAACGTTCAATTCAGAATGTGATAAAACCAGATCCAGCCACTAAAATGCATCATTCTTTTTGTTTTAGACAACATTTCATGCACTGTTAAACATGTTAAAGCAAGTTGCAAGTGAAAATCTATGTCTCTGACGGAGTTTGCATTACTGCTTATTTTGACCTCTTCTGGCTCAAAAAAAAGCTAATTTTCAACGTCCAATTCAGAATGTGATAAAACCAGATCCAGCCACTAAAAAGCATTTTCTTTTTGTTTTAGACAACATTTCATGCACTGTTAAATATGTTTAAGAAAGGTGCAAGTGAAAATCTATGTCTCTGACTGAGTTTGCATTACTGCTTATTTTGAGCTCTACTGGCTGAGTAAAGCTCATTTTCAACGTCCAATGCAGAATGTGATAAATTCAGATCCAGCTACTAAAATGCATCATTCTTTTTGTTTTAGACAACATTTCATGCACTGTTAAACATGTTAAAGCAAGTTTCAAGTGAAAATCTATGTCTATGACTGAGTTTGCATTACTGCTTATTTTGACCTCTGCTGGCTGAGAACAGCTCATTTTCAACGTTCAATTCAGAATGTGATAAAACCAGATCCAGCCACAAAAATGCATCATTCTTTTTGTTTTAGACAACATTTCATGCACTGTTAAACATGTTAAAGCAAGTTGCAAGTGAAAATCTATGTCTCTGACTGAGTTTGCATTACTGCTTATTTTGACCTCTGCTGGCTCTGAAAAGCTCATTTTCAACGTTCAATTCAGAATGTGATAAAACCAGATCCAACCACAAAAATGCATTTTCTTTTTGTTTTAGACAACATTTCATGCACTGTTAAATATGTTTAAGAAAGGTGCAAGTGAAAATCTATGTCTCTGACTGAGTTTGCATTACTGCTTATTTTGACCTCTGCTGGCTGAGTAAAGCTCATTTTCAACGTCCAATGCAGAATGTGATAAAACCAGATCCAGCTACTAAAATGCATCATTCTTTTTGTTTTAGACAACATTTCATGCACTGTTAAACATGTTAAAGCAAGTTTCAAGTGAAAATCTATGTCTATGACTGAGTTTGCATTACTGCTTATTTTGACCTCTGCTGGCTGAGAACAGCTCATTTTCAACGTTCAATTCAGAATGTGATAAAAACAGATACAGCCACAAAAATGCATCATTCTTTTTGTTTTAGACAACATTTCATGCACTGTTAAACATGTTAAAGCAAGTTGCAAGTGAAAATCTATGTCTCTGACTGAGTTTGCATTACTGCTTATTTTGACCTCTGCTGGCTCTGAAAAGCTTATTTTCAACGTTCAATTCAGAATGTGATAAAACCAGATCCAGCCACTAAAAAGCATTTTCTTTTTGTTTTAGACAACATTTCATGCACTGTTAAATATGTTTAAGAAGGTTGCAAGTGAAAATCTATGTCTCTGACTGAGTTTGCATTACTTCTTATTTTGAGCTCTACTGGCTGAGTAAAGCTCATTTTCAACGTCCAATGCAGAATGTGATAAATTCAGATCCAGCTACTAAAATGCATCATTCTTTTTGTTTTAGACAACATTTCATGCACTGTTAAACATGTTAAAGCAAGTTGCAAGTGAAAATCTATGTCTATGACTGAGTTTGCATTACTGCTTATTTTGACCTCTGCTGGCTCTGAAAAGCTCATTTTCAACGTTCAATTCAGAATGTGATAAAACCAGATCCAGCCACTAAAAAGCATTTTCTTTTTGCTTTAGACAACATTTCATGCACTGTTAAATATGTTTAAGAAAGTTGCGGGTGAAAATCTATGTCTCTGACTGAGTTTGCATTACTGCTTATTTTGACCTCTGCTGGCTCTGAAAAGCTCATTTTCAACGTTCAATTCAGAATGTGATAAAACCAGATCCAGCCACTAAAAAGCATTTTCTTTTTGTTTTAGACAACATTTCATGCACTGTTAAATATGTTTAAGAAAGGTGCAAGTGAAAATCTATGTCTCTGACTGAGTTTGCATTACTGCTTATTTTGACCTCTGCTGGCTGAGTAAAGCTCATTTTCAACGTCCAATGCAGAATGTGATAAAACCAGATCCAGCTACTAAAATGCATCATTCTTTTTGTTTTAGACAACATCTCATGCACTGTTAAACATGTTAAAGCAAGTTGCAAGTGAAAATCCTTGTCTCTGACTGAGTTTGCATTACTGCTTATTTTGACCTCTACTGGCTGAGAACAGCTCATTTTCAACGTTCAATTCAGAATGTGATAAAACCAGATCCAGCCACTAAAAAGCATTTTCTTTTTGCTTTAGACAACATTTCATGCACTGTTAAATATGTTTAAGAAAGGTGCAAGTGAAAATCTATGTCTCTGACTGAGTTTGCATTACTGCTTATTTTGACCTCTGCTGGCTGAGTAAAGCTCATTTTCAACGTCCAAATCAGAATGTGATAAAACCAGATCCAGCTACTAAAATGCATCATTCTTTTTGTTTTAGACAACATTTCATGCACTGTTAAACATGTTAAAGCAAGTTGCAAGTGAAAATCTATGTCTATGACTGAGTTTGCATTACTGCTTATTTTGACCTCTGCTGGCTGAGAACAGCTCATTTTCAACGTTCAATTCAGAATGTGATAAAACCAGATCCAGCCACAAAAATGCATCATTCTTTTTGTTTTAGACAACATTTCATGCACTGTTAAACATGTTAAAGCAAGTTGCAAGTGAAAATCTATGTCTCTGACTGAGTTTGCATTACTGCTTATTTTGACCTCTGCTGGCTCTGAAAAGCTTAGTTTCAACGTTCAATTCAGAATGTGATAAAACCAGATCCAGCCACTAAAAAGCATTTTCTTTTTGTTTTAGACAACATTTCATGCACTGTTAAATATGTTTAAGAAGGTTGCAAGTGAAAATCTATGTCTCTGACTGAGTTTGCATTACTTCTTATTTTGAGCTCTACTGGCTGAGTAAAGCTCATTTTCAACGTCCAATGCAGAATGTGATAAATTCAGATCCAGCTACTAAAATGCATCATTCTTTTTGTTTTAGACAACATTTCATGCACTGTTAAACATGTTAAAGCAAGTTGCAAGTGAAAATCTATGTCTATGACTGAGTTTGCATTACTGCTTATTTTGACCTCTGCTGGCTCTGAAAAGCTCATTTTCAACGTTCAATTCAGAATGTGATAAAACCAGATCCAGCCACTAAAAAGCATTTTCTTTTTGCTTTAGACAACATTTCATGCACTGTTAAATATGTTTAAGAAAGTTGCAAGTGAAAATCTATGTCTCTGACTGAGTTTGCATTACTGCTTATTTTGACCTCTGCTGGCTCTGAAAAGCTCATTTTCAACGTTCAATTCAGAATGTGATAAAACCAGATCCAGCCACTAAAAAGCATTTTCTTTTTGCTTTAGACAACATTTCATGCACTGTTAAATATGTTTAAGAAAGTTGCAAGTGAAAATCTATGTCTCTGACTGAGTTTGCATTACTGCTTATTTTGACCTCTGCTGGCTGAGTAAAGCTCATTTTTCAACGTCCAATGCAGAATGTGATAAAACCAGATCCAGCTACTAAAATGCATCATTCTTTTTGTTTTAGACAACATCTCATGCACTGTTAAACATGTTAAAGCAAGTTGCAAGTGAAAATCCTTGTCTCTGACTGAGTTTGCATTACTGCTTATTTTGACCTCTACTGGCTGAGAACAGCTCATTTTCAACGTTCAATTCAGAATGTGATAAAACCAGATCCAGCCACAAAAATGCATCATACTTTTTGTTTTAGACAACATTTCATGCACTGTTAAACATGTTAAAGCAAGTTGCAATTGAAAATCTATGTCCCTGACTGAGTTTGCATTACTGCTTATTTTGACCTCTGCTGGCTCTGAAAAGCTGATTTTCAACGTTCAATTCAAAATGTGATAAAACCAGATCCAGCCACTAAAAAGCATTTTCTTTTTGTTTTAGACAACATTTCATGCACTGTTAAATATGTTTAAGAAAGTTGCAAGTGAAAATCTATGTCTCTGACTGAGTTTGCATTACTGCTTATTTTGACCTCTGCTGGCTGAGAACAGCTCATTTTCAACGTTCAATTCAGAATGTGATAAAACCAGATCCATTCACAAAAATGCATCATTCTTTTTGTTTTAGACAACATTTCATGCACTGTTAAATATGTTTAAGAAAGGTGCAAGTGAAAATCTATGTCTCTGACTGAGTTTGCATTACTGCTTATTTTGGCCTCTGCTGGCTGAGTAAAGCTCATTTTCAACGTCCAATGCAGAATGTAATAAAACCAGATCCAGCTACTAAAATGCATCATTCTTTTTGTTTTAGACAACATTTCATGCACTGTTAAACATGTTAAAGCAAGTTGCAAGTGAAAATCTATGTCTATGACTGAGTTTGCATTACTGCTTATTTTGACCTCTGCTGGCTAAGAACAGCTCATTTTCAACGTTCAATTCAGAATGTGATAAAACCAGATCCAGCCACTAAAATGCATCATTCTTTTTGTTTTAGACAACATTTCATGCACTGTTAAACATGTTAAAGCAAGTTGCAAGTGAAAATCTATGCCTCTGACTGAGTTTGCATTACTGCTTATTTTGACCTCTGCTGGCTGAGAACAGCTCATTTTCAACGTTCAATTCAGAATGTGATAAAACCAGATCCAGTCACAAAAATGCATCATTCTTTTTGTTTTAGACAACATTTCATGCACTGTTAAACATGTTAAAGCAAGTTGCAAGTGAAAATCTATGTCTCTGACTGAGTTTGCATTACTGCTTATTTTGACCTCTGCTGGCTCTGAAAAGCTCATTTTCAACGTTCAATTCAGAATGTGATAAAACCAGATCCAACCACAAAAATGCATTTTCTTTTTGTTTTAGACAACATTTCATGCACTGTTAAATATGTTTAAGAAAGGTGCAAGTGAAAATCTATGTCTCTGACTGAGTTTGCATTACTGCTTATTTTGACCTCTGCTGGCTGAGTAAAGCTCATTTTCAACGTCCAATGCAGAATGTGATAAAACCAGATCCAGCTACTAAAATGCATCATTCTTTTTGTTTTAGACAACATTTCATGCACTGTTAAACATGTTAAAGCAAGTTGCAAGTGAAAATCTATGTCTATGACTGAGTTTGCATTACTGCTTATTTTGACCTCTGCTGGCTGAGAACAGCTCATTTTCAACGTTCAATTCAGAATGTGATAAAACCAGATCCAGCCACAAAAATGCATCATTCTTTTTGTTTTAGACAACGTTTCATGCACTGTTAAACATGTTAAAGCAAGTTGCAAGTGAAAATCTATGTCTCTGACTGAGTTTGCATTACTGCTTATTTTGACCTCTGCTGGCTCTGAAAAGCTTATTTTCAACGTTCAATTCAGAATGTGATAAAACCAGATCCAGCCACTAAAAAGCATTTTCTTTTTGTTTTAGACAACATTTCATGCACTGTTAAATATGTTTAAGAAGGTTGCAAGTGAAAATCTATGTCTCTGACTGAGTTTGCATTACTTCTTATTTTGAGCTCTACTGGCTGAGTAAAGCTCATTTTCAACGTCCAATGCAGAATGTGATAAATTCAGATCCAGCTACTAAAATGCATCATTCTTTTTGTTTTATACAACATTTCATGCACTGTTAAACATGTTAAAGCAAGTTGCAAGTGAAAATCTATGTCTATGACTGAGTTTGCATTACTGCTTATTTTGACCTCTGCTGGCTCTGAAATCTCATTTTCAACGTTCAATTCAGAATGTGATAAAACCAGATCCAGCCACTAAAAAGCATTTTCTTTTTGCTTTAGACAACATTTCATGCACTGTTAAATAAGTTTAAGAAAGTTGCAAGTGAAAATCTATGTCTCTGACTGAGTTTGCATTACTGCTTATTTTGACCTCTGCTGGCTCTGAAAAGCTCATTTTCAACGTTCAATTCAGAATGTGATAACACCAGATCCAGCCACTAAAAAGCATTTTCTTTTTGTTTTAGACAACATTTCATGCACTGTTAAATATGTTTAAGAAAGGTGCAAGTGAAAATCTATGTCTCTGACTGAGTTTGCATTACTGCTTATTTTGACCTCTGCTGGCTGAGTAAAGCTCATTTTCAACGTCCAATGCAGAATGTGATAAAACCAGATCCAGCTACTAAAATGCATCATTCTTTTTGTTTTAGACAACATCTCATGCACTGTTAAACATGTTAAAGCAAGTTGCAAGTGAAAATCCTTGTCTCTGACTGAGTTTGCATTACTGCTTATTTTGACCTCTACTGGCTGAGAACAGCTCATTTTCAACGTTCAATTCAGAATGTGATAAAACCAGATCCAGCCACTAAAAAGCATTTTCTTTTTGCTTTAGACAACATTTCATGCACTGTTAAATATGTTTAAGAAAGGTGCAAGTGAAAATCTATGTCTCTGACTGAGTTTGCATTACTGCTTATTTTGACCTCTGCTGGCTGAGTAAAGCTCATTTTCAACGTCCAATGCAGAATGTGATAAAACCAGATCCAGCTACTAAAATGTATCATTCTTTTTGTTTTAGACAACATTTCATGCACTGTTAAACATGTTAAAGCAAGTTGCAAGTGAAAATCTATGTCTATGACTGAGTTTGCATTACTGCTAATTTTGACCTCTGCTGGCTGAGAACAGCTCATTTTCAACGTTCAATTCAGAATGTGATAAAACCAGATCCAGCCACAAAAATGCATCATTCTTTTTGTTTTAGACAACATTTCATGCACTGTTAAACATGTTAAAGCAAGTTGCAAGTGAAAATCTATGTCTCTGACTGAGTTTGCATTACTGCTTATTTTGACCTCTGCTGGCTCTGAAAAGCTTATTTTCAACGTTCAATTCAGAATGTGATAAAACCAGATCCAGCCACTAAAAAGCATTTTCTTTTTGTTTTAGACAACATTTCATGCACTGTTAAATATGTTTAAGAAGGTTGCAAGTGAAAATCTATGTCTCTGACTGAGTTTGCATTACTTCTTATTTTGAGCTCTACTGGCTGAGTAAAGCTCATTTTCAACGTCCAATGCAGAATGTGATAAATTCAGATCCAGCTACTAAAATGCATCATTCTTTTTGTTTTAGACAACATTTCATGCACTGTTAAACATGTTAAAGCAAGTTGCAAGTGAAAATCTATGTCTATGACTGAGTTTGCATTACTGCTTATTTTGACCTCTGCTGGCTCTGAAAAGCTCATTTTCAACGTTCAATTCAGAATGTGATAAAACCAGATCCAGCCACTAAAAAGCATTTTCTTTTTGCTTTAGACAACATTTCATGCACTGTTAAATATGTTTAAGAAAGTTGCAAGTGAAAATCTATGTCTCTGACTGAGTTTGCATTACTGCTTATTTTGACCTCTGCTGGCTCTGAAAAGCTCATTTTCAACGTTCAATTCAGAATGTGATAAAACCAGATCCAGCCACTAAAAAGCATTTTCTTTTTGCTTTAGACAACATTTCATGCACTGTTAAATATGTTTAAGAAAGTTGCAAGTGAAAATCTATGTCTCTGACTGAGTTTGCATTACTGCTTATTTTGACCTCTGCTGGCTGAGTAAAGCTCATTTTTCAACGTCCAATGCAGAATGTGATAAAACCAGATCCAGCTACTAAAATGCATCATTCTTTTTGTTTTAGACAACATCTCATGCACTGTTAAACATGTTAAAGCAAGTTGCAAGTGAAAATCTATGTCTCTGACTGAGTTTGCATTACTGCTTATTTTGACCTCTACTGGCTGAGAACAGCTCATTTTCAACGTTCAATTCAGAATGTGATAAAACCAGATCCATTCACAAAAATGCATCATTCTTTTTGTTTTAGACAACATTTCATGCACTGTTAAATATGTTTAAGAAAGGTGCAAGTGAAAATCTATGTCTCTGACTGAGTTTGCATTACTGCTTATTTTGGCCTCTGCTGGCTGAGTAAAGCTCATTTTCAACGTCCAATGCAGAATGTAATAAAACCAGATCCAGCTACTAAAATGCATCATTCTTTTTGTTTTAGACAACATTTCATGCACTGTTAAACATGTTAAAGCAAGTTGCAAGTGAAAATCTATGTCTATGACTGAGTTTGCATTACTGCTTATTTTGACCTCTGCTGGCTAAGAACAGCTCAATTTCAACGTTCAATTCAGAATGTGATAAAACCAGATCCAGCCACTAAAATGCATCATTCTTTTTGTTTTAGACAACATTTCATGCACTGTTAAACATGTTAAAGCAAGTTGCAAGTGAAAATCTATGCCTCTGACTGAGTTTGCATTACTGCTTATTTTGACCTCTGCTGGCTGAGAACAGCTCATTTTCAACGTTCAATTCAGAATGTGATAAAACCAGATCCATTCACAAAAATGCATCATTCTTTTTGTTTTAGACAACATTTCATGCACTGTTAAACATGTTAAAGCAAGTTGCAAGTGAAAATCTATGTCTCTGACTGAGTTTGCATTACTGCTTATTTTGACCTCTGCTGGCTCTGAAAAGCTCATTTTCAACGTTCAATTCAGAATGTGATAAAACCAGATCCAACCACAAAAATGCATTTTCTTTTTGTTTTAGACAACATTTCATGCACTGTTAAATATGTTTAAGAAAGGTGCAAGTGAAAATCTATGTCTCTGACTGAGTTTGCATTACTGCTTATTTTGACCTCTGCTGGCTGAGTAAAGCTCATTTTCAACGTCCAATGCAGAATGTGATAAAACCAGATCCAGCTACTAAAATGCATCATTCTTTTTGTTTTAGACAACATTTCATGCACTGTTAAACATGTTAAAGCAAGTTGCAAGTGAAAATCTATGTCTATGACTGAGTTTGCATTACTGCTTATTTTGACCTCTGCTGGCTCTGAAATCTCATTTTCAACGTTCAATTCAGAATGTGATAAAACCAGATCCAGCCACTAAAAAGCATTTTCTTTTTACTTTAGACAACATTTCATGCACTGTTAAATATGTTTAAGAAAGTTGCAAGTGAAAATCTATGTCTCTGACTGAGTTTGCATTACTGCTTATTTTGACCTCTGCTGGCTCTGAAAAGCTCATTTTCAACGTTCAATTCAGAATGTGATAAAACCAGATCCAGCCACTAAAAAGCATTTTCTTTTTGTTTTAGACAACATTTCATGCACTGTTAAATATGTTTAAGAAAGGTGCAAGTGAAAATCTATGTCTCTGACTGAGTTTGCATTACTGCTTATTTTGACCTCTGCTGGCTGAGTAAAGCTCATTTTCATCGTCCAATGCAGAATGTGATAAAACCAGATCCAGCTACTAAAATGCATCATTCTTTTTGTTTTAGACAACATCTCATGCACTGTTAAACATGTTAAAGCAAGTTGCAAGTGAAAATCCTTGTCTCTGACTGAATTTGCATTACTGCTTATTTTGACCTCTACTGGCTGAGAACAGCTCATTTTCAACGTTCAATTCAGAATGTGATAAAACCAGATCCAGCCACAAAAATGCATCATTCTTTTTGTTTTAGACAACATTTCATGCAATGTTAAACATGTTAAAGGAAGTTGCAATTGAAAATCTATGTCCCTGACTGAGTTTGCATTACTGCTTATTTTGACCTCTGCTGGCTCTGAAAAGCTGATTTTCAACGTTCAATTCAAAATGTGATAAAACCAGATCCAGCCACTAAAAAGCATTTTCTTTTTGTTTTAGACAACATTTCATGCACTGTTAAATATGTTTAAGAAAGTTGCAAGTGAATATCTATGTCTCTGACTGAGTTTGCATTACTGCTTATTTTGACCTCTGCTGGCTGAAAACAGCTCATTTTCAACGTTCAATTCAGAATGTGATAAAACCAGATCCAGCCACAAAAATGCATCATTCTTTTTGTTTTAGACAACATTTCATGCACTGTTAAATATGTTTAAGAAAGGTGCAAGTGAAAATCTATGTCTCTGACTGAGTTTGCATTACTGCTTATTTTGGCCTCTGCTGGCTTAGTAAAGCTCATTTTCAACGTCCAATGCAGAATGTAATAAAACCAGATCCAGCTACTAAAATGCATCATTCTTTTTGTTTTAAATTCAAATTCAACTGTTTATTGTCATGTGCACAGTAAGGAAACACGTCTCCCTGTACAATGAGATTCTTACTTTGCCGTCCACAGTGAAGTCAAACACACAACATACACATCATACACACCATACACATAAATACACATATATACACAGAAGTGACCGAAGATTGAATGTAAAATATAAGTATATAAATATCTATGAAAGTAAACAATATTTAAACCTGATTTGAGTAATGAAACAGATGTAAACAGTGTACAGTGTTTTTTGTTTTGTTTTGTTTTTTTTTTTATTGTGCTTATTATGCAAAAAAGTGCCTAGTGCATATGGATTATGTGCAAAAAAAAGAATAAAGAATAAAATAGTGCAAAATGGGATGGAGTATGTAGTGTTGTACTGAGCAGAAAAATAGACTGTAATGTGCGTTGGTTATCTGTTTAGAAGTCTGATGGCTGATGGGAAGAAAGAGTTCTTGAGTCTGGCAGTCCTGCATCTCACACTCCTATACCTCCGCCCTGAGGGTAGGAGTGTGAATAAACCATGTTGTGGGTGAGTGGTGAGTAGACAACATTTCATGCACTGTTAAACATGTTAAAGCAAGTTGCAAGTGAAAATCTATGTCTATGACTGAGTTTGCATTACTGCTTATTTTGACCTCTGCTGGCTGAGAACAGCTCATTTTCAACGTTCAATTCAGAATGTGATAAAACCAGATCCAGCCACTAAAATGCATCATTCTTTTTGTTTTAGACAACATTTCATGCACTGTTAAACATGTTAAAGCAAGTTGCAAGTGAAAATCTATGTCTCTGACTGAGTTTGCATTACTGCTTATTTTGACCTCTGCTGGCTGAGAACAGCTCATTTTCAACGTTCAATTCAGAATGTGATAAAACCAGATCCAGTCACAAAAATGCATCATTCTTTTTGTTTTAGACAACATTTCATGCACTGTTAAACATGTTAAAGCAAGTTGCAAGTGAAAATCTATGTCTCTGACTGAGTTTGCATTACTGCTTATTTTGACCTCTGCTGGCTCTGAAAAGCTCATTTTCAACGTTCAATTCAGAATGTGATAAAACCAGATCCAGCCACCAAAAAGCATTTTCTTTTTGTTTTAGACAACATTTCATGCACTGTTAAATATGTTTAAGAAAGGTGCAAGTGAAAATCTATGTCTCTGACTGAGTTTGCATTACTGCTTATTTTGAGCTCTACTGGCTGAGTAAAGCTCATTTTCAACGTCCAATGCAGAATATGATAAATTCAGATCCAGCTACTAAAATGCATCATTCTTTTTGTTTTAGACAACATTTCATGCACTTTTAAACATGTTAAAGCAAGTTGCAAGTGAAAATCTATGTCTCTGACTGAGTTTGCATTACTGCTTGTTTTGACCTCTGCTGGCCGAGAACAGCTCATTTTCAACGTTCAATTCAGAATGTGATAAAACCAGATCCAGCCACAAAAATGCATCATTCTTTTTGTTTTAGACAACATTTCATGCACTGTTAAACATGTTAAAGCAAGTTGCAAGTGAAAATCTATGTCTCTGACTGAGTTTGCATTACTGCTTATTTTGACCTCTGCTGGCTCTGAAAAGCTCATTTTCAACGTTCAATTCAGAATGTGATAAAACCAGATCCAACCACAAAAATGCATTTTCTTTTTGTTTTAGACAACATTTCATGCACTGTTAAATATGTTTAAGAAAGGTGCAAGTGAAAATCTATGTCTCTGACTGAGTTTGCATTACTGCTTATTTTGACCTCTGCTGGCTGAGTAAAGCTCATTTTCAACGTCCAATGCAGAATGTGATAAAACCAGATCCAGCTACTAAAATGCATCATTCTTTTTGTTTTAGACAACATTTCATGCACTGTTAAACATGTTAAAGCAAGTTGCAAGTGAAAATCTATGTCTATGACTAAGTTTGCATTACTGCTTATTTTGACCTTTGCTGGCTGAGAACAGCTCATTTTCAACGTTCAATTCAGAATGTGATAAAACCAGATCCAGCCACAAAAATGCATCATTCTTTTTGTTTTAGACAACATTTCATGCACTGTTAAACATGTTAAAGCAAGTTGCAAGTTAAAATCTATGTCTCTGACTGAATTTGCATTACTGCTTATTTTGACCTCTGCTGGCTCTGAAAAGCTTATTTTCAACGTTCAATTCAGAATGTGATAAAACCAGATCCAGCCACTAAAAAGCATTTTCTTTTTGTTTTAGACAACATTTCATGCACTGTTAAATATGTTTAAGAAGGTTGCAAGTGAAAATCTATGTCTCTGACTGAGTTTGCATTACTTCTTATTTTGAGCTCTACTGGCTGAGTAAAGCTCATTTTCAACGTCCAATGCAGAATGTGATAAATTCAGATCCAGCTACTAAAATGCATCATTCTTTTTGTTTTAGACAACATTTCATGCACTGTTAAACATGTTAAAGCAAGTTGCAAGTGAAAATCTATGTCTATGACTGAGTTTGCATTACTGCTTATTTTGACCTCTGCTGGCTCTGAAAAGCTCATTTTCAACGTTCAATTCAGAATGTGATAAAACCAGATCCAGCCACTAAAAAGCATTTTCTTTTTGCTTTAGACAACATTTCATGCACTGTTAAATATGTTTAAGAAAGTTGCAAGTGAAAATCTATGTCTCTGACTGAGTTTGCATTACTGCTTATTTTGACCTCTGCTGGCTCTGAAAAGCTCATTTTCAACGTTCAATTCAGAATGTGATAAAACCAGATCCAGCCACTAAAAAGCATTTTCTTTTTGTTTTAGACAACATTTCATGCACTGTTAAATATGTTTAAGAAAGGTGCAAGTGAAAATCTATGTCTCTGACTGAGTTTGCATTACTGCTTATTTTGACCTCTGCTGGCTGAGTAAAGCTCATTTTCAACGTCCAATGCAGAATGTGATAAAACCAGATCCAGCCACAAAAATGCATCATTCTTTTTGTTTTAGACAACATTTCATGCACTGTTAAACATGTTAAAGCAAGTTGCAAGTGAAAATCTATGTCTCTGACTGAGTTTGCATTACTGCTTATTTTGACCTCTGCTGGCTGAGTACACCTCATTTTCAACGTCCAATGCAGAATGTGATAAAACCAGATCCAGCTACTAAAATGCATCATTCTTTTTGTTTTAGACAACATCTCATGCACTGTTAAACATGTTAAAGCAAGTTGCAAGTGAAAATCCTTGTCTCTGACTGAGTTTGCATTACTGCTTATTTTGACCTCTACTGGCTGAGAACAGCTCATTTTCAACGTTCAATTCAGAATGTGATAAAACCAGATCCAGCCACAAAAATGCATCATACTTTTTGTTTTAGACAACATTTCATGCACTGTTAAACATGTTAAAGCAAGTTGCAATTGAAAATCTATGTCCCTGACTGAGTTTGCATTACTGCTTATTTTGACCTCTGCTGGCTCTGAAAAGCTGATTTTCAACGTTCAATTCAAAATGTGATAAAACCAGATCCAGCCACTAAAAAGCATTTTCTTTTTGTTTTAGACAACATTTCATGCACTGTTAAATATGTTTAAGAAAGTTGCAAGTGAAAATCTATGTCTCTGACTGAGTTTGCATTACTGCTTATTTTGACCTCTGCTGGCTGAGAACAGCTCATTTTCAACGTTCAATTCAGAATGTGATAAAACCAGATCCAGCAACAAAAATGCATCATTCTTTTTGTTTTAGACAACATTTCATGCACTGTTAAATATGTTTAAGAAAGGTGCAAGTGAAAATCTATGTCTCTGACTGAGTTTGCATTACTGCTTATTTTGGCCTCTGCTGGCTGAGTAAAGCTCATTTTCAACGTCCAATGCAGAATGTAATAAAACCAGATCCAGCTACTAAAATGCATCATTCTTTTTGTTTTAGACAACATTTCATGCACTGTTAAACATGTTAAAGCAAGTTGCAAGTGAAAATCTATGTCTATGACTGAGTTTGCATTACTGCTTATTTTGACCTCTGCTGGCTGAGAACAGCTCATTTTCAACGTTCAATTCAGAATGTGATAAAACCAGATCCAGCCACTAAAATGCATCATTCTTTTTGTTTTAGACAACATTTCATGCACTGTTAAACATGTTAAAGCAAGTTGCAAGTGAAAATCTATGCCTCTGACTGAGTTTGCATTACTGCTTATTTTGACCTCTGCTGGCTGAGAACAGCTCATTTTCAACGTTCAATTCAGAATGTGATAAAACCAGATCCAGTCACAAAAATGCATCATTCTTTTTGTTTTAGACAACATTTCATGCACTGTTAAACATGTTAAAGCAAGTTGCAAGTGAAAATCTATGTCTCTGACTGAGTTTGCATTACTGCTTATTTTGACCTCTGCTGGCTCTGAAAAGCTCATTTTCAACGTTCAATTCAGAATGTGATAAAACCAGATCCAACCACAAAAATGCATTTTCTTTTTGTTTTAGACAACATTTCATGCACTGTTAAATATGTTTAAGAAAGGTGCAAGTGAAAATCTATGTCTCTGACTGAGTTTGCATTACTGCTTATTTTGACCTCTGCTGGCTGAGTAAAGCTCATTTTCAACGTCCAATGCAGAATGTGATAAAACCAGATCCAGCTACTAAAATGCATCATTCTTTTTGTTTTAGACAACATTTCATGCACTGTTAAACATGTTAAAGCAAGTTGCAAGTGAAAATCTATGTCTATGACTGAGTTTGCATTACTGCTTATTTTGACCTCTGCTGGCTGAGAACAGCTCATTTTCAACGTTCAATTCAGAATGTGATAAAACCAGATCCAGCCACAAAAATGCATCATTCTTTTTGTTTTAGACAACATTTCATGCACTGTTAAACATGTTAAAGCAAGTTGCAAGTGAAAATCTATGTCTCTGACTGAGTTTGCATTACTGCTTATTTTGACCTCTGCTGGCTCTGAAAAGCTTATTTTCAACGTTCAATTCAGAATGTGATAAAACCAGATCCAGCCACTAAAAAGCATTTTCTTTTTGTTTTAGACAACATTTCATGCACTGTTAAATATGTTTAAGAAGGTTGCAAGTGAAAATCTATGTCTCTGACTGAGTTTGCATTACTTCTTATTTTGAGCTCTACTGGCTGAGTAAAGCTCATTTTCAACGTCCAATGCAGAATGTGATAAATTCAGATCCAGCTACTAAAATGCATCATTCTTTTTGTTTTAGACAACATTTCATGCACTGTTAAACATGTTAAAGCAAGTTGCAAGTGAAAATCTATGTCTATGACTGAGTTTGCATTACTGCTTATTTTGACCTCTGCTGGCTCTGAAAAGCTCATTTTCAACGTTCAATTCAGAATGTGATAAAACCAGATCCAGCCACTAAAAAGCATTTTCTTTTTGCTTTAGACAACATTTCATGCACTGTTAAATATGTTTAAGAAAGTTGCAAGTGAAAATCTATGTCTCTGACTGAGTTTGCATTACTGCTTATTTTGACCTCTGCTGGCTCTGAAAAGCTCATTTTCAACGTTCAATTCAGAATGTGATAAAACCAGATCCAGCCACTAAAAAGCATTTTCTTTTTGTTTTAGACAACATTTCATGCACTGTTAAATATGTTTAAGAAAGGTGCAAGTGAAAATCTATGTCTCTGACTGAGTTTGCATTACTGCTTATTTTGACCTCTGCTGGCTGAGTAAAGCTCATTTTCAACGTCCAATGCAGAATGTGATAAAACCAGATCCAGCCACAAAAATGCATCATTCTTTTTGTTTTAGACAACATTTCATGCACTGTTAAACATGTTAAAGCAAGTTGCAAGTGAAAATCTATGTCTCTGACTGAGTTTGCATTACTGCTTATTTTGACCTCTGCTGGCTGAGTACACCTCATTTTCAACGTCCAATGCAGAATGTGATAAAACCAGATCCAGCTACTAAAATGCATCATTCTTTTTGTTTTAGACAACATCTCATGCACTGTTAAACATGTTAAAGCAAGTTGCAAGTGAAAATCCTTGTCTCTGACTGAGTTTGCATTACTGCTTATTTTGACCTCTACTGGCTGAGAACAGCTCATTTTCAACGTTCAATTCAGAATGTGATAAAACCAGATCCAGCCACAAAAATGCATCATACTTTTTGTTTTAGACAACATTTCATGCACTGTTAAACATGTTAAAGCAAGTTGCAATTGAAAATCTATGTCCCTGACTGAGTTTGCATTACTGCTTATTTTGACCTCTGCTGGCTCTGAAAAGCTGATTTTCAACGTTCAATTCAAAATGTGATAAAACCAGATCCAGCCACTAAAAAGCATTTTCTTTTTGTTTTAGACAACATTTCATGCACTGTTAAATATGTTTAAGAAAGTTGCAAGTGAAAATCTATGTCTCTGACTGAGTTTGCATTACTGCTTATTTTGACCTCTGCTGGCTGAGAACAGCTCATTTTCAACGTTCAATTCAGAATGTGATAAAACCAGATCCAGCAACAAAAATGCATCATTCTTTTTGTTTTAGACAACATTTCATGCACTGTTAAATATGTTTAAGAAAGGTGCAAGTGAAAATCTATGTCTCTGACTGAGTTTGCATTACTGCTTATTTTGGCCTCTGCTGGCTGAGTAAAGCTCATTTTCAACGTCCAATGCAGAATGTAATAAAACCAGATCCAGCTACTAAAATGCATCATTCTTTTTGTTTTAGACAACATTTCATGCACTGTTAAACATGTTAAAGCAAGTTGCAAGTGAAAATCTATGTCTATGACTGAGTTTGCATTACTGCTTATTTTGACCTCTGCTGGCTGAGAACAGCTCATTTTCAACGTTCAATTCAGAATGTGATAAAACCAGATCCAGCCACTAAAATGCATCATTCTTTTTGTTTTAGACAACATTTCATGCACTGTTAAACATGTTAAAGCAAGTTGCAAGTGAAAATCTATGCCTCTGACTGAGTTTGCATTACTGCTTATTTTGACCTCTGCTGGCTGAGAACAGCTCATTTTCAACGTTCAATTCAGAATGTGATAAAACCAGATCCAGTCACAAAAATGCATCATTCTTTTTGTTTTAGACAACATTTCATGCACTGTTAAACATGTTAAAGCAAGTTGCAAGTGAAAATCTATGTCTCTGACTGAGTTTGCATTACTGCTTATTTTGACCTCTGCTGGCTGAGAACAGCTCATTTTCAACGTTCAATTCAGAATGTGATAAAACCAGATCCAGCAACAAAAATGCATCATTCTTTTTGTTTTAGACAACATTTCATGCACTGTTAAATATGTTTAAGAAAGGTGCAAGTGAAAATCTATGTCTCTGACTGAGTTTGCATTACTGCTTATTTTGGCCTCTGCTGGCTGATTAAAGCTCATTTTCAACGTCCAATGCAGAATGTAATAAAACCAGATCCAGCTACTAAAATGCATCATTCTTTTTGTTTTAGACAACATTTCATGCACTGTTAAACATGTTAAAGCAAGTTGCAAGTGAAAATCTATGTCTATGACTGAGTTTGCATTACTGCTTATTTTGACCTCTGCTGGCTGAGAACAGCTCATTTTCAATGTTCAATTCAGAATGTGATAAAACCAGATCCAGCCACAAAAATGCATCATTCTTTTTGTTTTAGACAACATTTTATGCACTGTTAAACATGTTAAAGCAAGTTGCAAGTGAAAATCTATGCCTCTGACTGAGTTTGCATTACTGCTTATTTTGACCTCTGCTGGCTGAGAACAGCTCATTTTCAACGTTCAATTCAGAATGTGATAAAACCAGATCCAGTCACAAAAATGCATCATTCTTTTTGTTTTAGACAACATTTCATGCACTGTTAAACATGTTAAAGCAAGTTGCAAGTGAAAATCTATGTCTCTGACTGAGTTTGCATTACTGCTTATTTTGACCTCTGCTGGCTCTGAAAAGCTCATTTTCAACGTTCAATTCAGAATGTGATAAAACCAGATCCAACCACAAAAATGCATTTTCTTTTTGTTTTAGACAACATTTCATGCACTGTTAAATATGTTTAAGAAAGGTGCAAGTGAAAATCTATGTCTCTGACTGAGTTTGCATTACTGCTTATTTTGACCTCTGCTGGCTGAGTAAAGCTCATTTTCAACGTCCAATGCAGAATGTGATAAAACCAGATCCAGCTACTAAATAGCATCATTCTTTTTGTTTTAGACAACATTTCATGCACTGTTAAACATGTTAAAGCAAGTTGCAAGTGAAAATCTATGTCTATGACTGAGTTTGCATTACTGCTTATTTTGACCTCTGCTGGCTGAGAACAGCTCATTTTC
The DNA here is from genome assembly GCF_052040795.2 of Danio rerio. Lineage (NCBI taxonomy): Eukaryota > Metazoa > Chordata > Actinopteri > Cypriniformes > Danionidae > Danio > Danio rerio. Next base: position 58,802,670 of record NC_141025.1, on the reverse strand, counting down.
AACGTTCAATTCAGAATGTGATAAAACCAGATCCAGCCACAAAAATGCATCATTCTTTTTGTTTTAGACAACATTTCATGCACTGTTAAACATGTTAAAGCAAGTTGCAAGTGAAAATCTATGTCTCTGACTAAGTTTGCATTACTGCTTATTTTGACCTCTGCTGGCTCTGAAAAGCTTATTTTCAACGTTCAATTCAGAATGTGATAAAACCAGATCCAGCCACTAAAAAGCATTTTCTTTTTGTTTTAGACAACATTTCATGCACTGTTAAATATGTTTAAGAAGGTTGCAAGTGAAAATCTATGTCTCTGACTGAGTTTGCATTACTTCTTATTTTGAGCTCTACTGGCTGAGTAAAGCTCATTTTCAACGTCCAATGCAGAATGTGATAAATTCAGATCCAGCTACTAAAATGCATCATTCTTTTTGTTTTAGACAACATTTCATGCACTGTTAAACATGTTAAAGCAAGTTGCAAGTGAAAATCTATGTCTATGACTGAGTTTGCATTACTGCTTATTTTGACCTCTGCTGGCTCTGAAAAGCTCATTTTCAACGTTCAATTCAGAATGTGATAAAACCAGATCCAGCCACTAAAAAGCATTTTCTTTTTGCTTTAGACAACATTTCATGCACTGTTAAATATGTTTAAGAAAGTTGCAAGTGAAAATCTATGTCTCTGACTGAGTTTGCATTACTGCTTATTTTGACCTCTGCTGGCTCTGAAAAGCTCATTTTCAACGTTCAATTCAGAATGTGATAAAACCAGATCCAGCCACTAAAAAGCATTTTCTTTTTGTTTTAGACAACATTTCATGCACTGTTAAATATGTTTAAGAAAGGTGCAAGTGAAAATCTATGTCTCTGACTGAGTTTGCATTACTGCTTATTTTGACCTCTGCTGGCTGAGTAAAGCTCATTTTCAACGTCCAATGCAGAATGTGATAAAACCAGATCCAGCTACTAAAATGCATCATTCTTTTTGTTTTAGACAACATCTCATGCACTGTTAAACAAGTTAAAGCAAGTTGCAAGTGAAAATCCTTGTCTCTGACTGAGTTTGCATTACTGCTTATTTTGACCTCTACTGGCTGAGAACAGCTCATTTTCAACGTTCAATTCAGAATGTGATAAAACCAGATCCAGCCACAAAAATGCATCATACTTTTTGTTTTAGACAACATTTCATGCACTGTTAAACATGTTAAAGCAAGTTGCAATTGAAAATCTATGTCCCTGACTGAGTTTGCATTACTGCCTATTTTGACCTCTGCTGGCTCTGAAAAGCTGATTTTCAACGTTCAATTCAAAATGTGATAAAACCAGATCCAGCCACTAAAAAGCATTTTCTTTTTGTTTTAGACAACATTTCATGCACTGTTAAATATGTTTAAGAAAGTTGCAAGTGAAAATCTATGTCTCTGACTGAGTTTGCATTACTGCTTATTTTGACCTCTGCTGGCTGAAAACAGCTCATTTTCAACGTTCAATTCAGAATGTGATAAAACCAGATCCAGCCACAAAAATGCATCATTCTTTTTGTTTTAGACAACATTTCATGCACTGTTAAATATGTTTAAGAAAGGTGCAAGTGAAAATCTATGTCTCTGACTGAGTTTGCATTACTGCTTATTGTGGCCTCTGCTGGCTTAGTAAAGCTCATTTTCAACGGCCAATGCAGAATGTAATAAAACCAGATCCAGCTACTAAAATGCATCATTCTTTTTGTTTTAGACAACATTTCATGCACTGTTAAACATGTTAAAGCAAGTTGCAAGTGAAAATCTATGTCTATGACTGAGTTTGCATTACTGCTTATTTTGACCTCTGCTGGCTGAGAACAGCTCATTTTCAACGTTCAATGCAGAATGTGATAAAACCAGATCCAGCCACTAAAATGCATCATTCTTTTTGTTTTAGACAACATTTCATGCACTGTTAAACATGTTAAAGCAAGTTGCAAGTGAAAATCTATGTCTCTGACTGAGTTTGCATTACTGCTTATTTTGACCTCTGCTGGCCGAGAACAGCTCATTTTCAACGTTCAATTCAGAATGTGATAAAACCAGATCCAGCCACAAAAATGCATCATTCTTTTTGTTTTAGACAACATTTCATGCACTGTTAAACATGTTAAAGCAAGTTGCAAGTGAAAATCTATGTCTCTGACTGAGTTTGCATTACATCTTATTTTGACCTCTGCTGGCTCTGAAAAGCTCATTTTCAACGTTCAATTCAGAATGTGATAAAACCAGATCCAACCACAAAAATGCATTTTCTTTTTCTTTTAGACAACATTTCATGCACTGTTAAATATGTTTAAGAAAGGTGCAAGTGAAAATCTATGTCTCTGACTGAGTTTGCATTACTGCTTATTTTGACCTCTGCTGGCTGAGTAAAGCTCATTTTCAACGTCCAATGCAGAATGTGATAAAACCAGATCCAGCTACTAAAATGCATCATTCTTTTTGTTTTAGACAACATTTCATGCACTGTTAAACATGTTAAAGCAAGTTGCAAGTGAAAATCTATGTCTATGACTAAGTTTGCATTACTGCTTATTTTGACCTCTGCTGGCTGAGAACAGCTCATTTTCAACGTTCAATTCAGAATGTGATAAAACCAGATCCAGCCACAAAAATGCATCATTCTTTTTGTTTTAGACAACATTTCATGCACTGTTAAACATGTTAAAGCAAGTTGCAAGTGAAAATCTATGTCTCTGACTGAGTTTGCATTACTGCTTATTTTGACCTCTGCTGGCTCTGAAAAGCTTATTTTCAACGTTCAATTCAGAATGTGATAAAACCAGATCCAACCACAAAAATGCATTTTCTTTTTGTTTTAGACAACATTTCATGCACTGTTAAATATGTTTAAGAAAGGTGCAAGTGAAAATCTATGTCTCTGACTGAGTTTGCATTACTGCTTATTTTGACCTCTGCTGGCTGAGAACAGCTCATTTTCAATGTCCAATTCAGAATGTGATAAAACCAGATCCAGCCACAAAAATGCATCATACTTTTTGTTTTAGACAACATTTCATGCACTGTTAAACATGTTAAAGCAAGTTGCAATTGAAAATCTATGTCCCTGACTGAGTTTGCATTACTGCTTATTTTGACCTCTGCTGGCTCTGAAAAGCTCATTTTCAACGTTCAATTCAGAATGTGATAAAACCAGATCCAGCCACTAAAAAGCATTTTCTTTTTGTTTTAGACAACATTTCATGCACTGTTAAATATGTTTAAGAAAGTTGCAAGTGAAAATCTATGTCTCTGACTGAGTTTGCATTACTTCTTATTTTGAGCTCTACTGGCTGAGTAAAGCTCATTTTCAACGTCCAGTGCAGAATGTGATAAATTCAGATCCAGCTACTAAAATGCATCATTCTTTTTGTTTTAGACAACATTTCATGCACTTTTAAACATGTTAAAGCAAGTTGCAAGTGAAAATCTATGTCTCTGACTGAGTTTGCATTACTGCTTATTTTGACCTCTGCTGGCTGAGAACAGCTCATTTTCAACGTTCAATTCAGAATGTGATAAAACCAGATCCAGCCACTAAAAAGCATTTTCCTTTTGCTTTAGACAACATTTCATGCACTGTTAAACATGTTAAAGCAAGTTGCAAGTGAAAATCTATGTCTCTGACTGAGTTTGCATTACTGCTTATTTTGACCTCTGCTGGCTGAGAACAGCTCATTTTCAACGTCCAATTCAGAATGTGATAAAACCAGATCCAGCCACAAAAATGCATCATACTTTTTGTTTTAGACAACATTTCATGCACTGTTAAACATGTTAAAGCAAGTTGCAATTGAAAATCTATGTCCCTGACTGAGTTTGCATTACTGCTTATTTTGACCTCTGCTGGCTCTGAAAAGCTTATTTTCAACGTTCAATTCAGAATGTGATAAAACCAGATCCAACCACAAAAATGCATTTTCTTTTTGTTTTAGACAACATTTCATGCACTGTTAAATATGTTTAAGAAAGTTGCAAGTGAAAATCTATGTCTCTGACTGAGTTTGCATTACTGCTTATTTTGACCTCTGCTGGCTCTGAAAAGCTCATTTTCAACGTTCAATTCAGAATGTGATAAAACCAGATCCAGCCACAAAAATGCATCATTCTTTTTGTTTTAGACAACATTTCATGCACTGTTAAACATGTTAAAGCAAGTTGCAAGTGAAAATCTATGTCTCTGACTGAGTTTGCATTACTGCTTATTTTGACCTCTGCTGGCTCTGAAAAGCTTATTTTCAACGTTCAATTCAGAATGTGATAAAACCAGATCCAGCCACTAAAAAGCATTTTCTTTTTGTTTTAGACAACATTTCATGCACTGTTAAATATGTTTAAGAAGGTTGCAAGTGAAAATCTATGTCTCTGACTGAGTTTGCATTACTTCTTATTTTGAGCTCTACTGGCTGAGTAAAGCTCATTTTCAACGTCCAATGCAGAATGTGATAAATTCAGATCCAGCTACTAAAATGCATCATTCTTTTTGTTTTAGACAACATTTCATGCACTGTTAAACATGTTAAAGCAAGTTGCAAGTGAAAATCTATGTCTATGACTGAGTTTGCATTACTGCTTATTTTGACCTCTGCTGGCTCTGAAAAGCTCATTTTCAACGTTCAATTCAGAATGTGATAAAACCAGATCCAGCCACTAAAAAGCATTTTCTTTTTGCTTTAGACAACATTTCATGCACTGTTAAATATGTTTAAGAAAGTTGCAAGTGAAAATCTATGTCTCTGACTGAGTTTGCATTACTGCTTATTTTGACCTCTGCTGGCTCTGAAAAGCTCATTTTCAACGTTCAATTCAGAATGTGATAAAACCAGATCCAGCCACTAAAAAGCATTTTCTTTTTGTTTTAGACAACATTTCATGCACTGTTAAATATGTTTAAGAAAGGTGCAAGTGAAAATCTATGTCTCTGACTGAGTTTGCATTACTGCTTATTTTGACCTCTGCTGGCTGAGTAAAGCTCATTTTCAACGTCCAATGCAGAATGTGATAAAACCAGATCCAGCTACTAAAATGCATCATTCTTTTTGTTTTAGACAACATCTCATGCACTGTTAAACAAGTTAAAGCAAGTTGCAAGTGAAAATCCTTGTCTCTGACTGAGTTTGCATTACTGCTTATTTTGACCTCTACTGGCTGAGAACAGCTCATTTTCAACGTTCAATTCAGAATGTGATAAAACCAGATCCAGCCACAAAAATGCATCATACTTTTTGTTTTAGACAACATTTCATGCACTGTTAAACATGTTAAAGCAAGTTGCAATTGAAAATCTATGTCCCTGACTGAGTTTGCATTACTGCCTATTTTGACCTCTGCTGGCTCTGAAAAGCTGATTTTCAACGTTCAATTCAAAATGTGATAAAACCAGATCCAGCCACTAAAAAGCATTTTCTTTTTGTTTTAGACAACATTTCATGCACTGTTAAATATGTTTAAGAAAGTTGCAAGTGAAAATCTATGTCTCTGACTGAGTTTGCATTACTGCTTATTTTGACCTCTGCTGGCTGAAAACAGCTCATTTTCAACGTTCAATTCAGAATGTGATAAAACCAGATCCAGCCACAAAAATGCATCATTCTTTTTGTTTTAGACAACATTTCATGCACTGTTAAATATGTTTAAGAAAGGTGCAAGTGAAAATCTATGTCTCTGACTGAGTTTGCATTACTGCTTATTGTGGCCTCTGCTGGCTTAGTAAAGCTCATTTTCAACGGCCAATGCAGAATGTAATAAAACCAGATCCAGCTACTAAAATGCATCATTCTTTTTGTTTTAGACAACATTTCATGCACTGTTAAACATGTTAAAGCAAGTTGCAAGTGAAAATCTATGTCTATGACTGAGTTTGCATTACTGCTTATTTTGACCTCTGCTGGCTGAGAACAGCTCATTTTCAACGTTCAATGCAGAATGTGATAAAACCAGATCCAGCCACTAAAATGCATCATTCTTTTTGTTTTAGACAACATTTCATGCACTGTTAAACATGTTAAAGCAAGTTGCAAGTGAAAATCTATGTCTCTGACTGAGTTTGCATTACTGCTTATTTTGACCTCTGCTGGCCGAGAACAGCTCATTTTCAACGTTCAATTCAGAATGTGATAAAACCAGATCCAGCCACAAAAATGCATCATTCTTTTTGTTTTAGACAACATTTCATGCACTGTTAAACATGTTAAAGCAAGTTGCAAGTGAAAATCTATGTCTCTGACTGAGTTTGCATTACATCTTATTTTGACCTCTGCTGGCTCTGAAAAGCTCATTTTCAACGTTCAATTCAGAATGTGATAAAACCAGATCCAACCACAAAAATGCATTTTCTTTTTCTTTTAGACAACATTTCATGCACTGTTAAATATGTTTAAGAAAGGTGCAAGTGAAAATCTATGTCTCTGACTGAGTTTGCATTACTGCTTATTTTGACCTCTGCTGGCTGAGTAAAGCTCATTTTCAACGTCCAATGCAGAATGTGATAAAACCAGATCCAGCTACTAAAATGCATCATTCTTTTTGTTTTAGACAACATTTCATGCACTGTTAAACATGTTAAAGCAAGTTGCAAGTGAAAATCTATGTCTATGACTAAGTTTGCATTACTGCTTATTTTGACCTCTGCTGGCTGAGAACAGCTCATTTTCAACGTTCAATTCAGAATGTGATAAAACCAGATCCAGCCACAAAAATGCATCATTCTTTTTGTTTTAGACAACATTTCATGCACTGTTAAACATGTTAAAGCAAGTTGCAAGTGAAAATCTATGTCTCTGACTGAGTTTGCATTACTGCTTATTTTGACCTCTGCTGGCTCTGAAAAGCTTATTTTCAACGTTCAATTCAGAATGTGATAAAACCAGATCCAACCACAAAAATGCATTTTCTTTTTGTTTTAGACAACATTTCATGCACTGTTAAATATGTTTAAGAAAGGTGCAAGTGAAAATCTATGTCTCTGACTGAGTTTGCATTACTGCTTATTTTGACCTCTGCTGGCTGAGAACAGCTCATTTTCAATGTCCAATTCAGAATGTGATAAAACCAGATCCAGCCACAAAAATGCATCATACTTTTTGTTTTAGACAACATTTCATGCACTGTTAAACATGTTAAAGCAAGTTGCAATTGAAAATCTATGTCCCTGACTGAGTTTGCATTACTGCTTATTTTGACCTCTGCTGGCTCTGAAAAGCTCATTTTCAACGTTCAATTCAGAATGTGATAAAACCAGATCCAGCCACTAAAAAGCATTTTCTTTTTGTTTTAGACAACATTTCATGCACTGTTAAATATGTTTAAGAAAGTTGCAAGTGAAAATCTATGTCTCTGACTGAGTTTGCATTACTTCTTATTTTGAGCTCTACTGGCTGAGTAAAGCTCATTTTCAACGTCCAGTGCAGAATGTGATAAATTCAGATCCAGCTACTAAAATGCATCATTCTTTTTGTTTTAGACAACATTTCATGCACTTTTAAACATGTTAAAGCAAGTTGCAAGTGAAAATCTATGTCTCTGACTGAGTTTGCATTACTGCTTATTTTGACCTCTGCTGGCTGAGAACAGCTCATTTTCAACGTTCAATTCAGAATGTGATAAAACCAGATCCAGCCACTAAAAAGCATTTTCCTTTTGCTTTAGACAACATTTCATGCACTGTTAAACATGTTAAAGCAAGTTGCAAGTGAAAATCTATGTCTCTGACTGAGTTTGCATTACTGCTTATTTTGACCTCTGCTGGCTGAGAACAGCTCATTTTCAACGTCCAATTCAGAATGTGATAAAACCAGATCCAGCCACAAAAATGCATCATACTTTTTGTTTTAGACAACATTTCATGCACTGTTAAACATGTTAAAGCAAGTTGCAATTGAAAATCTATGTCCCTGACTGAGTTTGCATTACTGCTTATTTTGACCTCTGCTGGCTCTGAAAAGCTTATTTTCAACGTTCAATTCAGAATGTGATAAAACCAGATCCAACCACAAAAATGCATTTTCTTTTTGTTTTAGACAACATTTCATGCACTGTTAAATATGTTTAAGAAAGGTGCAAGTGAAAATCTATGTCTCTGACTGAGTTTGCATTACTGCTTATTTTGACCTCTGCTGGCTGAGTAAAGCTCATTTTCAACGTCCAATGCAGAATGTGATAAAACCAGATCCAGCTACTAAAATGCATCATTCTTTTTGTTTTAGACAACATTTCATGCACTGTTAAACATGTTAAAGCAAGTTGCAATTGAAAATCTATGTCCCTGACTGAGTTTGCATTACTGCTTATTTTGACCTCTGCTGGCTCTGAAAAGCTCATTTTCAACGTTCAATTCAGAATGTGATAAATTCAGATCCAGCTACTAAAATGCATCATTCTTTTTGTTTTAGACAACATTTCATGCACTTTTAAACATGTTAAAGCAAGTTGCAAGTGAAAATCTATGTCTCTGACTGAGTTTGCATTTCTGCTTATTTTGACCTCTGCTGGCTGAGAACAGCTCATTTTCAACGTTCAATTCAGAATGTGATAAAACCAGATCCAGCCACAAAAATGCATCATTCTTTTTGTTTTAGACAACATTTCATGCACTGTTAAACATGTTAAAGCAAGTTGCAAGTGAAAATCTATGTCTCTGACTGAGTTTGCATTACTGCTTATTTTGACCTCTGCTGGCTCTGAAAAGCTTATTTTCAACGTTCAATTCAGAATGTGATAAAACCAGATCCAGCCACTAAAAAGCATTTTCTTTTTGTTTTAGACAACATTTCATGCACTGTTAAATATGTTAAAGCAAGTTGCAAGTGAAAATCTATGTCTCTGACTGAGTTTGCATTACTGCTTATTTTGACCTCTGCTGGCTGAGAACAGCTCATTTTCAACGTCCAATTCAGAATGTGATAAAACCAGATCCAGCCACAAAAATGCATCATACTTTTTGTTTTAGACAACATTTCATGCACTGTTAAACATGTTAAAGCAAGTTGCAATTGAAAATCTATGTCCCTGACTGAGTTTGCATTACTGCTTATTTTGACCTCTGCTGGCTCTGAAAAGCTCATTTTCAACGTTCAATTCAGAATGTGATAAAACCAGATCCAGCCACTAAAAAGCATTTTCTTTTTGTTTTAGACAACATTTCATGCACTGTTAAATATGTTTAAGAAAGTTGCAAGTGAAAATCTATGTCTCTGACTGAGTTTGCATTACGTCTTATTTTGAGCTCTACTGGCTGAGTAAAGCTCATTTTCAACGTCCAATGCAGAATGTGATAAATTCAGATCCAGCTACTAAAATGCATCATTCTTTTTGTTTTAGACAACATTTCATGCACTTTTAAACATGTTAAAGCAAGTTGCAAGTGAAAATCTATGTCTCTGACAGAGTTTGCATTACTGCTTATTTTGACCTCTGCTGGCTGAGAACAGCTCATTTTCAACGTTCAATTCAGAATGTGATAAAACCAGATCCAGCCACAAAAATGCATCATTCTTTTTGTTTTAGACAACATTTCATGCACTGTTAAACATGTTAAAGCAAGTTGCAAGTGAAAATCTATGTCTCTTACTGAGTTTGCATTACTGCTTATTTTGACCTCTGCTGGCTTAGAACAGCTCATTTTCAACGTCCAATTCAGAATGTGATAAAACCAGATCCAGCCACAAAAATGCATCATACTTTTTGTTTTAGACAACATTTCATGCACTGTTAAACATGTTAAAGCAAGTTGCAATTGAAAATCCATGTCCCTGACTGAGTTTGCATTACTGCTTATTTTGACCTCTGCTGGCTCTGAAAAGTTCATTTTCAACGTTCAATTCAGAATGTGATAAAACCAGATCCAGCCACTAAAAAGCATTTTCTTTTTGTTTTAGACAACATTTCATGCACTGTTAAATATGTTTAAGAAAGTTGCAAGTGAAAATCTATGTCTCTGACTGAGTTTGCATTACTTCTTATTTTGAGCTCTACTGGCTGAGTAAAGCTCATTTTCAACGTCCAATGCAGAATGTGATAAATTCAGATCCAGCTACTAAAATGCATCATTCTTTTTGTTTTAGACAACATTTCATGCACTTTTAAACATGTTAAAGCAAGATGCAAGTGAAAATCTATGTCTCTGACTGAGTTTGCATTACTGCTTATTTTGACCTCTGCTGGCTCTGAAAAGCTCATTTTCAACGTTCAATTCAGAATGTGATAAAACCAGATCCAGCCACTAAAAAGCATTTTCTTTTTGTTTTAGACAACATTTCATGCACTGTTAAATATGTTTAAGAAAGGTGCAAGTGAAAATCTATGTCTCTGACTGAGTTTGCATTACTGCTTATTTTGACCTCTGCTGGCTGAGAACAGCTCATTTTCAACGTTCAATTCAGAATGTGATAAAACCAGATCCAGCCACAAAAATGCATCATTCTTTTTGTTTTAGACAACATTTCATGCACTGTTAAACATGTTAAAGCAAGTTGCAAGTGAAAATCTATGTCTCTGACTGAGTTTGCATTACTGCTTATTTTGACCTCTGCTGGCTCTGAAAAGCTTATTTTCAACGTTCAATTCAGAATGCGATAAAACCAGATCCAGCCACTAAAAAGCATTTTCTTTTTTGTTTTAGACAACATTTCATGCACTGTTAATTATGTTAAAGCAAGTTGCAAGTGAAAATCTATGTCTCTGACTGAGTTTGCATTACTGCTTATTTTGACCTCTGCTGGCTGAGAACAGCTCTTTTTCAACGTCCAATTCAGAATGTGATAAAACCAGATCCAACCACAAAAATGCATTTTCTTTTTGTTTTAGACAACATTTCATGCACTGTTAAATATGTTTAAGAAAGGTGCAAGTAAAAATCTATGTCTCTGACTGAGTTTGCATTACTGCTTATTTTGACCTCTGCTGGCTGAGTAAAGCTCATTTTCAACGTCCAATGCAGAATGTGATAAAACCAGATCCAGCTACTAAAATGCATCATTCTTTTTGTTTTAGACAACATTTCATGCACTGTTAAACATGTTAAAGCAAGTTGCAAGTGAAAATCTATGTCTATGACTGAGTTTGCATTACTGCTTATTTTGACCTCTGCTGGCTGAGAACAGCTCATTTTCAACGTTCAATTCAGAATGTGATAAAACCAGATCCAGCCACAAAAATGCATCATTCTTTTTGTTTTAGACAACATTTCATGCACTGTTAAACATGTTAAAGCAAGTTGCAAGTGAAATCTATGTCTCTGACTGAGTTTGCATTACTGCTTATTTTGACCTCTGCTGGCTCTGAAAAGCTCATTTTCAACGTTCAATTCAGAATGTGATAAAACCAGATCCAACCACAAAAATGCATTTTCTTTTTGTTTTAGACAACATTTCATGCACTGTTAAATATGTTTAAGAAAGGTGCAAGTGAAAATCTATGTCTCTGACTGAGTTTGCATTACTGCTTATTTTGACCTCTGCTGGCTGAGTAAAGCTCATTTTCAACGTCCAATGCAGAATGTGATAAAACCAGATCCAGCTACTAAAATGCATCATTCTTTTTGTTTTAGACAACATTTCATGCACTGTTAAACATGTTAAAGCAAGTTGCAAGTGAAAATCTATGTCTATGACTGAGTTTGCATTACTGCTTATTTTGACCTCTGCTGGCTGAGAACAGCTCATTTTCAACGTTCAATTCAGAATGTGATAAAACCAGATCCAGCCACAAAAATGCATCATTCTTTTTGTTTTAGACAACATTTCATGCACTGTTAAACATGTTAAAGCAAGTTGCAAGTGAAAATCTATGTCTCTGACTGAGTTTGCATTACTGCTTATTTTGACCTCTGCTGGCTCTGAAAAGCTTATTTTCAACGTTCAATTCAGAATGTGATAAAACCAGATCCAGCCACTAAAAAGCATTTTCTTTTTGTTTTAGACAACATTTCATGCACTGTTAAATATGTTTAAGAAGGTTGCAAGTGAAAATCTATGTCTCTGACTGAGTTTGCATTACTTCTTATTTTGAGCTCTACTGGCTGAGTAAAGCTCATTTTCAACGTCCAATGCAGAATGTGATAAATTCAGATCCAGCTACTAAAATGCATCATTCTTTTTGTTTTAGACAACATTTCATGCACTGTTAAACATGTTAAAGCAAGTTGCAAGTGAAAATCTATGTCTATGACTGAGTTTGCATTACTGCTTATTTTGACCTCTGCTGGCTGAGTAAAGCTCATTTTCAACGTCCAAGACAGAATGTGATAAAACCAGATCCAGCTACTAAAATACATCATTCTTTTTGTTTTAGACAACATTTCATGCACTGTTAAACATGTTTAAGCAAGTTGCAAGTGAAAATCTATGTGTATGACTGAGTTTGCATTACTGCTTAATTTGACCTCTGCTGGCTCTGAAAAGCTCATTTTCAACGTTCAATTCAGAATGTGATAAAACCAGATCCAGCCACAAAAATGCATCATTCTTTTTGTTTTAGACAACATTTCATGCACTGTTAAATATGTTTAAGAAAGTTGCAAGTGAAAATCTATGTCTCTGACTGAGTTTGCATTACTGCTTGTTTTGACCTCTGCTGGCTGAGTAAAGCTCATTTTCAACGTCCAATGCAGAATGTGATAAAACCAGATCCAGCTACTAAAATGCATCATTCTTTTTGTTTTAGAAAACATCTCATGCACTGTTAAACATGTTAAAGCAAGTTGCAAGTGAAAATCTATGTCTCTGACTGAGTTTGCATTACTGCTTATTTTGACCTCTGCTGGCTGAGAACAGCTCATTTTCAACGTTCAATTCAGAATGTGATAAAACCAGATCCAGCCACAAAAATGCATCATTCATTTTGTTTTAGACAACATTTCATGCACTGTTAAATATGTTTAAGAAAGTTGCAAGTGAAAATCTATGTCTCTGACTGAGTTTGCATTACTGCTTGTTTAGACCTCTGCTGGATGAGTAAAGCTCATTTTCAACGTCCAATTCAGAATGTGATAAAACCAGATCCAGCTACTAAAATGCATCATTCTTTTTGTTTTAGACAACATTTCATGCACTGTTAAACAGGTTAAAGCAAGTTGCAAGGGAAAATCTTTGTCTCTGACTGAGTTTGCATTACTGCTTATTTTGACCTCTGCTGGCTGAGAACAGCTCATTTTCAACGTCCAATTCAGAATGTGATAAAACCAGATCCAGCTACTAAAATGCATCATTCTTTTTGTTTTAGACAACATTTCATGCACTGTTAAACATGTTAAAGCAAGTTGCAAGTGAAAATCTATGTCTCTGACTGAGTTTGCATTACTGCTTATTTTGACCTCTGCTGGCTGAGAACAGCTCATTTTCAACGTTCAATTCAAAATGTGGTAAAACCAGATCCAGCCACAAAAATGCATCATTCTTTTTGTTTTAGACAACATTTCATGCACTGTTAAACATGTTAAAGCAAGTTGCAAGTGAAAATCTATGTCTCTGACTGAGTTTGCATTACTGCTTATTTTGACCTCTGCTGGCTCTGAAAAGCTCATTTTCAACGTCCAATTCAGAATGTGATACAAGCAGATCCAGCCACTAAAAAGCATTTTCTTTTTGTTTTATACAACATTTCATGCACTGTTAAATATGTTTAAGAAAGTTGCAAGTGAAAATCTATGTCTCTGACTGAGTTTGCATTACTGCTTATTTTGACCTCTGCTGGCTCTGAAAAGCTCATTTTCAACGTTCAATTCAGAATGTGATAAAACCAGATCCAGCCACTAAAAAGCATTTTCTTTTTGTTTTAGACAACATTTCATGCACTGTTAAATATGTTTAAGAAAGTTGCAAGTGAAAATCTATGTCTCTGACTGAGTTTGCATTACTTCTTATTTTGAGCTCTACTGGCTGAGTAAAGCTCATTTTCAACGTCCAATGCAGAATGTGATAAATTCAGATCCAGCTACTAAAATGCATCATTCTTTTTGTTTTAGACAACATTTCATGCACTTTTAAACATGTTAAAGCAAGTTGCAAGTGAAATCTATGTCTCTGACTGAGTTTGCATTACTGCTTATTTTGACCTCTGCTGGCTCTGAAAAGCTCATTTTCAACGTTCAATTCAGAATGTGATAAAACCAGATCCAACCACAAAAATGCATTTTCTTTTTGTTTTAGACAACATTTCATGCACTGTTAAATATGTTTAAGAAAGGTGCAAGTGAAAATCTATGTCTCTGACTGAGTTTGCATTACTGCTTATTTTGACCTCTGCTGGCTGAGTAAAGCTCATTTTCAACGTCCAATGCAGAATGTGATAAAACCAGATCCAGCTACTAAAATGCATCATTCTTTTTGTTTTGGACAACATTTCATGCACTGTTAAACATGTTAAAGCAAGTTGCAAGTGAAAATCTATCTCTCTGACTGAGTTTGCATTACTGCTTATTTTGACCTCTGCTGGCTGAGTAAAGCTCATTTTCAACGTCCAAGACAGAATGTGATAAAACCAGATCCAGCTACTAAAATACATCATTCTTTTTGTTTTAGACAACATTTCATGCACTGTTAAACATGTTTAAGCAAGTTGCAAGTGAAAATCTATGTGTATGACTGAGTTTGCATTACTACTTAATTTGACCTCTGCTGGCTCTGAAAAGCTCATTTTCAACGTTCAATTCAGAATGTGATAAAACCAGATCCAGCCACAAAAATGCATCATTCTTTTTGTTTTAGACAACATTTCATGCACTGTTAAATATGTTTAAGAAAGTTGCAAGTGAAAATCTATGTCTCTGACTGAGTTTGCATTACTGCTTGTTTTGACCTCTGCTGGCTGAGTAAAGCTCATTTTCAACGTCCAATGCAGAATGTGATAAAACCAGATCCAGCTGCTAAAATGCATCATTCTTTTTTGTTTTAGAAAACATCTCATGCACTGTTAAACATGTTAATGCAAGTTGCAAGTGAAAATCTATGTCTCTGACTGAGTTTGCATTACTGCTTATTTTGACCTCTGCTGGCTGAGAACAGCTCATTTTCAACGTTCAATTCAGAATGTGATAAAACCAGATCCAGCCACAAAAAAGCATTTTCTTTTTGTTTTAGACAACATTTCATGCACTGTTAAATATGTTTAAGAAATTTGCAAGTGAAAATCTATGTCTCTGACTGAGTTTGCATTACTTCTTATTTTGAGCTCTACTGGCTGAGTAAAGCTCATTTTCAACGTCCAATGCAGAATGTGATAAATTCAGATCCAGCTACTAAAATGCATCATTCTTTTTGTTTTAGACAACATTTCATGCACTTTTAAACATGTTAAAGGAAGTTGCAAGTGAAAATCTATGTCTCTGACTGAGTTTGCATTACTGCTTATTTTGACCTCTGCTGGCTGAGAACAGCTCATTTTCAACGTTCAATTCAGAATGTGATAAAACCAGATCCAGCCACAAAAATGCATCATTCTTTTTGTTTTAGACAACATTTCATGCACTGTTAAACATGTTAAAGCAAGTTGCAAGTGAAAATCTATGTCTCTGACTGAGTTTGCATTACTGCTTATTTTGACCTCTGCTGGCTCTGAAAAGCTTATTTTCAACGTTCAATTCAGAATGTGATAAAACCAGATCCAGCCACTAAAAAGCATTTTCTTTTTTGTTTTAGACAACATTTCATGCACTGTTAAATATGTTAAAGCAAGTTGCAAGTGAAAATCTATGTCTCTGACTGAGTTTGCATTACTGCTTATTTTGACCTCTGCTGGCTGAGAACAGCTCATTTTCAACGTCCAATTCAGAATGTGATAAAACCAGATCCAACCACAAAAATGCATTTTCTTTTTGTTTTAGACAACATTTCATGCACTGTTAAATATGTTTAAGAAAGGTGCAAGTAAAAATCTATGTCTCTGACTGAGTTTGCATTACTGCTTATTTTGACCTCTGCTGGCTGAGTAAAGCTCATTTTCAACGTCCAATGCAGAATGTGATAAAACCAGATCCAGCTACTAAAATGCATTATTCTTTTTGTTTTAGACAACATTTCATGCACTGTTAAACATGTTAAAGCAAGTTGCAAGTGAAAATCTATGTCTATGACTGAGTTTGCATTACTGCTTATTTTGACCTCTGCTGGCTGAGAACAGCTCATTTTCAACGTTCAATTCAGAATGTGATAAAACCAGATCCAGCCACAAAAATGCATCATTCTTTTTGTTTTAGACAACATTTCATGCACTGTTAAACATGTTAAAGCAAGTTGCAAGTGAAAATCTATGTCTCTGACTGAGTTTGCATTACTGCTTATTTTGACCTCTGCTGGCTCTGAAAAGCTTATTTTCAACGTTCAATTCAGAATGTGATAAAACCAGATCCAGCCACTAAAAAGCATTTTCTTTTTGTTTTAGACAACATTTCATGCACTGTTAAATATGTTTAAGAAGGTTGCAAGTGAAAATCTATGTCTCTGACTGAGTTTGCATTACTTCTTATTTTGAGCTCTACTGGCTGAGTAAAGCTCATTTTCAACGTCCAATGCAGAATGTGATAAATTCAGATCCAGCTACTAAAATGCATCATTCTTTTTGTTTTAGACAACATTTCATGCACTGTTAAACATGTTAAAGCAAGTTGCAAGTGAAAATCTATGTCTATGACTGAGTTTGCATTACTGCTTATTTTGACCTCTGCTGGCTGAGTAAAGCTCATTTTCAACGTCCAAGACAGAATGTGATAAAACCAGATCCAGCTACTAAAATACATCATTCTTTTTGTTTTAGACAACATTTCATGCACTGTTAAACATGTTTAAGCAAGTTGCAAGTGAAAATCTATGTGTATGACTGAGTTTGCATTACTACTTAATTTGACCTCTGCTGGCTCTGAAAAGCTCATTTTCAACGTTCAATTCAGAATGTGATAAAACCAGATCCAGCCACAAAAATGCATCATTCTTTTTGTTTTAGACAACATTTCATGCACTGTTAAATATGTTTAAGAAAGTTGCAAGTGAAAATCTATGTCTCTGACTGAGTTTGCATTACTGCTTGTTTTGACCTCTGCTGGCTGAGTAAAGCTCATTTTCAACGTCCAATGCAGAATGTGATAAAACCAGATCCAGCTACTAAAATGCATCATTCTTTTTGTTTTAGAAAACATCTCATGCACTGTTAAACATGTTAAAGCAAGTTGCAAGTGAAAATCTATGTCTCTGACTGAGTTTGCATTACTGCTTATTTTGACCTCTGCTGGCTGAGAACAGCTCATTTTCAACGTTCAATTCAGAATGTGATAAAACCAGATCCAGCCACAAAAATGCATCATTCATTTTGTTTTAGACAACATTTCATGCACTGTTAAATATGTTTAAGAAAGTTGCAAGTGAAAATCTATGTCTCTGACTGAGTTTGCATTACTGCTTGTTTAGACCTCTGCTGGCTGAGTAAAGCTCATTTTCAACGTCCAATTCAGAATGTGATAAAACCAGATCCAGCTACTAAAATGCATCATTCTTTTTGTTTTAGACAACATTTCATGCACTGTTAAACATGTTAAAGCAAGTTGCAAGTGAAAATCTATGTCTCTGACTGAGTTTGCATTACTGCTTATTTTGACCTCTGCTGGCTGAGAACAGCTCATTTTCAACGTTCAATTCAAAATGTGGTAAAACCAGATCCAGCCACAAAAATGCATCATTCTTTTTGTTTTAGACAACATTTCATGCACTGTTAAACATGTTAAAGCAAGTTGCAAGTGAAAATCTATGTCTCTGACTGAGTTTGCATTACTGCTTATTTTGACCTCTGCTGGTTCTGAAAAGCTCATTTTCAACGTTCAATTCAGAATGTGATAAAACCAGATCCAGCCACTAAAAAGCATTTTCTTTTTGTTTTAGACAACATTTCATGCACTGTTAAATATGTTTAAGAAAGTTGCAAGTGAAAATCTATGTCTCTGACTGAGTTTGCATTACTTCTTATTTTGAGCTCTACTGGCTGAGTAAAGCTCATTTTCAACGTCCAATGCAGAATGTGATAAATTCAGATCCAGCTACTAAAATGCATCATTGTTTTTGTTTTAGACAACATTTCATGCACTTTTAAACATGTTAAAGCAAGTTGCAAGTGAAATCTATGTCTCTGACTGAGTTTACATTACAGCTTATTTTGACCTCTGCTGGCTCTGAAAAGCTCATTTTCAACGTTCAATTCAGAATGTGATAAAACCAGATCCAACCACAAAAATGCATTTTCTTTTTGTTTTAGACAACATTTCATGCACTGTTAAATATGTTTAAGAAAGGTGCAAGTGAAAATCTATGTCTCTGACTGAGTTTGCATTACTGCTTATTTTGACCTCTGCTGGCTGAGTAAAGCTCATTTTCAACGTCCAATGCAGAATGTGATAAAACCAGATCCAGCTACTAAAATGCATCATTCTTTTTGTTTTGGACAACATTTCATGCACTGTTAAACATGTTAAAGCAAGTTGCAAGTGAAAATCTATCTCTCTGACTGAGTTTGCATTACTGCTTATTTTGACCTCTGCTGGCTCTGAAAAGCTTATTTTCAACGTTCAATTCAGAATGTGATAAAACCAGATCCAGCCACTAAAAAGCATTTTCTTTTTGTTTTAGACAACATTTCATGCACTGTTAAATATGTTTAAGAAGGTTGCAAGTGAAAATCTATGTCTCTGACTGAGTTTGCATTATTTCTTATTTTGAGCTCTACTGGCTGAGTAAAGCTCATTTTCAACGTCCAATGCAGAATGTGATAAATTCAGATCCAGCTACTAAAATGCATCATTCTTTTTGTTTTAGACAACATTTCATGCACTGTTAAACATGTTAAAGCAAGTTGCAAGTGAAAATCTATGTCTATGACTGAGTTTGCATTACTGCTTATTTTGACCTCTGCTGGCTGAGTAAAGCTCATTTTCAACGTCCAAGACAGAATGTGATAAAACCAGATCCAGCTACTAAAATACATCATTCTTTTTGTTTTAGACAACATTTCATGCACTGTTAAACATGTTTAAGCAAGTTGCAAGTGAAAATCTATGTGTATGACTGAGTTTGCATTACTACTTAATTTGACCTCTGCTGGCTCTGAAAAGCTCATTTTCAACGTTCAATTCAGAATGTGATAAAACCAGATCCAGCCACAAAAATGCATCATTCTTTTTGTTTTAGACAACATTTCATGCACTGTTAAATATGTTTAAGAAAGTTGCAAGTGAAAATCTATGTCTCTGACTGAGTTTGCATTACTGCTTGTTTTGACCTCTGCTGGCTGAGTAAAGCTCATTTTCAACGTCCAATGCAGAATGTGATAAAACCAGATCCAGCTGCTAAAATGCATCATTCTTTTTTGTTTTAGAAAACATCTCATGCACTGTTAAACATGTTAATGCAAGTTGCAAGTGAAAATCTATGTCTCTGACTGAGTTTGCATTACTGCTTATTTTGACCTCTGCTGGCTGAGAACAGCTCATTTTCAACGTTCAATTCAGAATGTGATAAAACCAGATCCAGCCACAAAAAAGCATTTTCTTTTTGTTTTAGACAACATTTCATGCACTGTTAAATATGTTTAAGAAAGTTGCAAGTGAAAATCTATGTCTCTGACTGAGTTTGCATTACTTCTTATTTTGAGCTCTACTGGCTGAGTAAAGCTCATTTTCAACGTCCAATGCAGAATGTGATAAATTCAGATCCAGCTACTAAAATGCATCATTCTTTTTGTTTTAGACAACATTTCATGCACTTTTAAACATGTTAAAGGAAGTTGCAAGTGAAAATCTATGTCTCTGACTGAGTTTGCATTACTGCTTATTTTGACCTCTGCTGGCTGAGAACAGCTCATTTTCAACGTTCAATTCAGAATGTGATAAAACCAGATCCAGCCACAAAAATGCATCATTCTTTTTGTTTTAGACAACATTTCATGCACTGTTAAACATGTTAAAGCAAGTTGCAAGTGAAAATCTATGTCTCTGACTGAGTTTGCATTACTGCTTATTTTGACCTCTGCTGGCTCTGAAAAGCTTATTTTCAACGTTCAATTCAGAATGTGATAAAACCAGATCCAGCCACTAAAAAGCATTTTCTTTTTTGTTTTAGACAACATTTCATGCACTGTTAAATATGTTAAAGCAAGTTGCAAGTGAAAATCTATGTCTCTGACTGAGTTTGCATTACTGCTTATTTTGACCTCTGCTGGCTGAGAACAGCTCATTTTCAACGTCCAATTCAGAATGTGATAAAACCAGATCCAACCACAAAAATGTATTTTCTTTTTGTTTTAGACAACATTTCATGCACTGTTAAATATGTTTAAGAAAGGTGCAAGTAAAAATCTATGTCTCTGACTGAGTTTGCATTACTGCTTATTTTGACCTCTGCTGGCTGAGTAAAGCTCATTTTCAACGTCCAATGCAGAATGTGATAAAACCAGATCCAGCTACTAAAATGCATCATTCTTTTTGTTTTAGACAACATTTCATGCACTGTTAAACATGTTAAAGCAAGTTGCAAGTTAAAATCTATGTCTATGACTGAAATTGCATTACTGCTTATTTTGACCTCTGCTGGCTGAGAACAGCTCATTTTCAACGTTCAATTCAGAATGTGATAAAACCAGATCCAGCCACAAAAATGCATCATTCTTTTTGTTTTAGACAACATTTCATGCACTGTTAAACATGTTTAAGCAAGTTGCAAGTGAAAATCTATGTGTATGACTGAGTTTGCATTACTACTTAATTTGACCTCTGCTGGCTCTGAAAAGCTCATTTTCAACGTTCAATTCAGAATGTGATAAAACCAGATCCAGCCACAAAAATGCATCATTCTTTTTGTTTTAGACAACAATTCATGCACTGTTAAATATGTTTAAGAAAGTTGCAAGTGAAAATCTATGTCTCTGACTGAGTTTGCATTACTGCTTGTTTTGACCTCTGCTGGCTGAGTAAAGCTCATTTTCAACGTCCAATGCAGAATGTGATAAAACCAGATCCAGCTACTAAAATGCATCATTCTTTTTGTTTTAGAAAACATCTCATGCACTGTTAAACATGTTAAAGCAAGTTGCAAGTGAAAATCTATGTCTCTGACTGAGTTTGCATTACTGCTTATTTTGACCTCTGCTGGCTGAGAACAGCTCATTTTCAACGTTCAATTCAGAATGTGATAAAACCAGATCCAGCCACAAAAATGCATCATTCTTTTAGTTTTAGACAACATTTCATGCACTGTTAAATGTGTTTAAGAAAGTTGCAAGTGAAAATCTATGTCTCTGACTGAATTTGCATTACTGCTTGTTTAGACCTCTGCTGGCTGAGTAAAGCTCATTTTCAACGTCCAATTCAGAATGTGATAAAACCAGATCCAGCTACTAAAATGCATCATTCTTTTTGTTTTAGACAACATTTCATGCACTGTTAAACAGGTTAAAGCAAGTTGCAAGTGAAATCTATGTCTCTGACTGAGTTTGCATTACTGCTTATTTTGACCTCTGCTGGCTGAGAACAGCTCATTTTCAACGTCCATATCAGAATGTGATAAAACCAGATCCAGCTACTAAAATGCATCATTCTTTTTGTTTTAGACAACATTTCATGCACTGTTAAACATGTTAAAGCAAGTTGCAAGTGAAAATCTATGTCTCTGACTGAGTTTGCATTACTGCTTATTTTGACCTCTGCTGGCTGAGAACAGCTCATTTTCAACGTTCAATTCAAAATGTGATAAAACCAGATCCAGCCACAAAACTGCATCATTCTTTCTGTTTTAGACAACATTTCATGCACTGTTAAACATGTTAAAGCAAGTTGCAAGTGAAAATCTATGTCTCTGACTGAGTTTGCATTACTGCTTATTTTGACCTCTGCTGGCTCTGAAAAGCTCATTTTCAACGTCCAATTCAGAATGTGATACAAGCAGATCCAGCCACTAAAAAGCATTTTCTTTTTGTTTTATACAACATTTCATGCACTGTTAAATATGTTTAAGAAAGTTGCAAGTGAAAATCTATGTCTCTGACTGAGTTTGCATTACTGCTTATTTTGACCTCTGCTGGCTCTGAAAAGCTCATTTTCAACGTTCAATTCAGAATGTGATAAAACCAGATCCAGCCACTAAAAAGCATTTTCTGTTTGTTTTAGACAACAATTCATGCACTGTTAAATATGTTTAAGAAAGTTGCAAGTGAAAATCTATGTCTCTGACTGAGTTTGCATTACTTCTTGTTTTGACCTCTGCTGGCTGAGTAAAGCTCATTTTCAACGTCCAATGCAGAATGTGATAAAACCAGATCCAGCTACTAAAATGCATCATTCTTTTTGTTTTAGACAACATTTCATGCACTGTTAAACATGTTAAAGCAAGTTGCAAGTTAAAATCTATGTCTATGACTGAGTTTGCATTACTGCTTATTTTGACCTCTGCTGGCTGAGAACAGCTCATTTTCAACGTTCAATTCAGAATGTGATAAAACCAGATCCAGCCACAAAAATGCATCATTCTTTTTGTTTTAGACAACATTTCATGCACTGTTAAACATGTTAAAGCAAGTTGCAAGTGAAATCTATGTCTCTGACTGAGTTTGCATTACTGCTTATTTTGACCTCTGCTGGCTCTGAAAAGCTCATTTTCAACGTTCAATTCAGAATGTGATAAAACCAGATCCAACCACAAAAATGCATTTTCTTTTTGTTTTAGACAACATTTCATGCACTGTTAAATATGTTTAAGAAAGGTGCAAGTGAAAATCTATGTCTCTGACTGAGTTTGCATTACTGCTTATTTTGACCTCTGCTGGCTGAGTAAAGCTCATTTTCAACGTCCAATGCAGAATGTGATAAAACCAGATCCAGCTACTAAAATGCATCATTCTTTTTGTTTTAGACAACATTTCATGCACTGTTAAACATGTTAAAGCAAGTTGCAAGTGAAAATCTATGTCTATGACTGAGTTTGCATTACTGCTTATTTTGACCTCTGCTGGCTGAGAACAGCTCATTTTCAACGTTCAATTCAGAATGTGATAAAACCAGATCCAGCCACAAAAATGCATCATTCTTTTTGTTTTAGACAACATTTCATGCACTGTTAAACATGTTAAAGCAAGTTGCAAGTGAAAATCTATGTCTCTGACTGAGTTTGCATTACTGCTTATTTTGACCTCTGCTGGCTCTGAAAAGCTTATTTTCAACGTTCAATTCAGAATGTGATAAAACCAGATCCAGCCACTAAAAAGCATTTTCTTTTTGTTTTAGACAACATTTCATGCACTGTTAAATAAGTTTAAGAAGGTTGCAAGTGAAAATCTATGTCTCTGACTGAGTTTGCATTACTTCTTATTTTGAGCTCTACTGGCTGAGTAAAGCTCATTTTCAACGTCCAATGCAGAATGTGATAAATTCAGATCCAGCTACTAAAATGCATCATTCTTTTTGTTTTAGACAACATTTCATGCACTGTTAAACATGTTAAAGCAAGTTGCAAGTGAAAATCTATGTCTATGACTGAGTTTGCATTACTGCTTATTTTGACCTCTGCTGGCTGAGTAAAGCTCATTTTCAACGTCCAAGACAGAATGTGATAAAACCAGATCCAGCTACTAAAATACATCATTCTTTTTGTTTTAGACAACATTTCATGCACTGTTAAACATGTTTAAGCAAGTTGCAAGTGAAAATCTATGTGTATGACTGAGTTTGCATTACTACTTAATTTGACCTCTGCTGGCTCTGAAAAGCTCATTTTCAACGTTCAATTCAGAATGTGATAAAACCAGATCCAGCCACAAAAATGCATCATTCTTTTTGTTTTAGACAACAATTCATGCACTGTTAAATATGTTTAAGAAAGTTGCAAGTGAAAATCTATGTCTCTGACTGAGTTTGCATTACTGCTTGTTTTGACCTCTGCTGGCTGAGTAAAGCTCATTTTCAACGTCCAATGCAGAATGTGATAAAACCAGATCCAGCTACTAAAATGCATCATTCTTTTTGTTTTAGAAAACATCTCATGCACTGTTAAACATGTTAAAGCAAGTTGCAAGTGAAAATCTATGTCTCTGACTGAGTTTGCATTACTGCTTATTTTGACCTCTGCTGGCTGAGAACAGCTCATTTTCAACGTTCAATTCAGAATGTGATAAAACCAGATCCAGCCACAAAAATGCATCATTCTTTTAGTTTTAGACAACATTTCATGCACTGTTAAATATGTTTAAGAAAGTTGCAAGTGAAAATCTATGTCTCTGACTGAATTTGCATTACTGCTTGTTTAGACCTCTGCTGGCTGAGTAAAGCTTATTTTCAACGTCCAATTCAGAATGTGATAAAACCAGATCCAGCTACTAAAATGCATCATTCTTTTTGTTTTAGACAACATTTCATGCACTGTTAAACAGGTTAAAGCAAGTTGCAAGGGAAAATCTATGTCTCTGACTGAGTTTGCATTACTGCTTATTTTGACCTCTGCTGGCTGAGAACAGCTCATTTTCAACGTCCATATCAGAATGTTATAAAACCAGATCCAGCTACTAAAATGCATCATTCTTTTTGTTTTAGACAACATTTCATGCACTGTTAAACATGTTAAAGCAAGTTGCAAGTGAAAATCTATGTCTCTGACTGAGTTTGCATTACTGCTTATTTTGACCTCTGCTGGCTGAGAACAGCTCATTTTCAACGTTCAATTCAAAATGTGATAAAACCAGATCCAGCCACAAAAATGCATCATTCTTTTTGTTTTAGACAACATTTCATGCACTGTTAAACATGTTAAAGCAAGTTGCAAGTGAAAATCTATGTCTCTGACTGAGTTTGCATTACTGCTTATTTTGACCTCTGCTGGCTCTGAAAAGCTCATTTTCAACGTCCAATTCAGAATGTGATACAAGCAGATCCAGCCACTAAAAAGCATTTTCTTTTTGTTTTATACAACATTTCATGCACTGTTAAATATGTTTAAGAAAGTTGCAAGTGAAAATCTATGTCTCTGACTGAGTTTGCATTACTGCTTATTTTGACCTCTGCTGGCTCTGAAAAGCTCATTTTCAACGTTCAATTCAGAATGTGATAAAACCAGATCCAGCCACTAAAAAGCATTTTCTTTTTGTTTTAGACAACATTTCATGCACTGTTAAATATGTTTAAGAAAGTTGCAAGTGAAAATCTATGTCTCTGACTGAGTTTGCATTACTTCTTATTTTGAGCTCTACTGGCTGAGTAAAGCTCATTTTCAACGTCCAATGCAGAATGTGATAAATTCAGATCCAGCTACTAAAATGCATCATTCTTTTTGTTTTAGACAACATTTCATGCACTTTTAAACATGTTAAAGCAAGTTGCAAGTGAAAATCTATGTCTCTGACTGAGTTTGCATTACTGCTTATTTTGACCTCTGCTGGCTGAGAACAGCTCATTTTCAACGTTCAACGCAGAATGTGATAAAACCAGATCCAGCCACAAAAATGCATCATTCTTTTTGTTTTAGACAACATTTCATGCACTGTTAAACATGTTAAAGCAAGTTGCAAGTGAAAATCTATGTCTCTGACTGAGTTTGCATTACTGCTTATTTTGACCACTGCTGGCTCTGAAAAGCTCATTTTCAACGTTCAATTCAGAATGTGATAAAACCAGATCCAACCACAAAAATGCATTTTCTTTTTGTTTTAGACAACATTTCATGCACTGTTAAATATGTTTAAGAAAGGTGCAAGTGAAAATCTATGTCTCTGACTGAGTTTGCATTACTGCTTATTTTGACCTCTGCTGGCTGAGTAAAGCTCATTTTCAACGTCCAATGCAGAATGTGATAAAACCAGATCCAGCTACTAAAATGCATCATTCTTTTTGTTTTAGACAACATTTCATGCACTGTTAAACATGTTAAAGCAAGTTGCAAGTGAAAATCTATGTCTATGACTGAGTTTGCATTACTGCTTATTTTGACCTCTGCTGGCTGAGAACAGCTCATTTTCAACGTTCAATTCAGAATGTGATAAAACCAGATCCAGCCACAAAAATGCATCATTCTTTTTGTTTTAGACAACATTTCATGCACTGTTAAACATGTTAAAGCAAGTTGCAAGTGAAAATCTATGTCTCTGACTGAGTTTGCATTACTGCTTATTTTGACCTCTGCTGGCTCTGAAAAGCTTATTTTCAACGTTCAATTCAGAATGTGATAAAACCAGATCCAGCCACTAAAAAGCATTTTCTTTTTGTTTTAGACAACATTTCATGCACTGTTAAATATGTTTAAGAAGGTTACAAGTGAAAATCTATGTCTCTGACTGAGTTTGCATTACTGCTTATTTTGAGCTCTACTGGCTGAGTAAAGCTCATTTTCAAAGTCCAATGCAGAATGTGATAAGTTCAGATCCAGCTACTAAAATGCATCATTCTTTTTGTTTTAGACAACATTTCATGCACTGTTAAACATGTTAAAGCAAGTTGCAAGTGAAAATCTATGTCTATGACTGAGTTTGCATTACTGCTTATTTTGACCTCTGCTGGCTGAGTAAAGCTCATTTTCAACGTCCAAGACAGAATGTGATAAAACCAGATCCAGCTACTAAAATACATCATTCTTTTTGTTTTAGACAACATTTCATGCACTGTTAAACATGTTTAAGCAAGTTGCAAGTGAAAATCTATGTGTATGACTGAGTTTGCATTACTACTTAATTTGACCTCTGCTGGCTCTGAAAAGCTCATTTTCAACGTTCAATTCAGAATATGATTAAACCAGATCCAGCCACAAAAATGCATCATTCTTTTTGTTTTAGACAACATTTCATGCACTGTTAAATATGTTTAAGAAAGTTGCAAGTGAAAATCTATGTCTCTGACTGAGTTTGCATTACTGCTTGTTTTGACCTCTGCTGGCTGAGTAAAGCTCATTTTCAACGTCCAATGCAGAATGTGATAAAACCAGATCCAGCTACTAAAATGCATCATTCTTTTTGTTTTAGACAACATCTCATGCACTGTTAAACATGTTAAAGCAAGTTGCAAGTGAAAATCTATGTCTCTGACTGAGTTTGCATTACTGCTTATTTTGACCTCTGCTGGCTGAGAACAGCTCATTTTCAACGTTCAATTCAGAATGTGATAAAACCAGATCCAGCCACAAAAATGCATCATTCTTTTTGTTTTAGACAACATTTCATGCACTGTTAAATATGTTTAAGAAAGTTGCAAGTGAAAATCTATGTCTCTGACTGAATTTGCATTACTGCTTGTTTAGACCTCTGCTGGCTGAGTAAAGCTCATTTTCAACGTCCAATTCAGAATGTGATAAAACCAGATCCAACTACTAAAATGCATCAATCTTTTTGTTTTAGACAACATTTCATGACCTTTTAAACAGGTTAAAGCAAGTTGCAAGGGAAAATCTATGTCTCTGACTGAGTTTGCATTACTGCTTATTTTGACCTCTGCTGGCTGAGAACAGCTCATTTTCAACGTTCAATTCAAAATGTGATAAAACCAGATCCAGCCACAAAAATGCATCATTCTTTTTGTTTTAGACAACATTTCATGCACTGTTAAATATGTTTAAGAAAGTTGCAAGTGAAAATCTATGTCTCTGACTGAGTTTGCATTACTGCTTATTTTGACCTCTGCTGGCTCTGAAAAGCTCATTTTCAACGTCCAATGCAGAATGTGATAAATTCAGATCCAGCTACTAAAATGCATCATTCTTTTTGTTTTAGACAACATTTCATGCACTTTTAAACATGTTAAAGCAAGTTGCAAGTGAAAATTTATGTCTCTGACTGAGTTTGCATTACTGCTTATTTTGACCTCTGCTGGCTGAGAACAGCTCATTTTCAACGTTCATTGCAGAATGTGATAAAACCAGATCCAGCCACAAAAACGCATCATTCTTTTTGTTTTAGACAACATTTCATGCACTGTTAAACATGTTAAAGCAAGTTGCAAGTGAAAATCTATGTCTCTGACTGAGTTTGCATTACTGCTTATTTTGACCTCTGCTGGCTCTGAAAAGCTCATTTTCAACGTTCAATTCAGAATGTGATAAAACCAGATCCAGCCACAAAAATGCATTTTCTTTTTGTTTTAGACAACATTTCATGCACTGTTAAATATGTTTTAGAAAGGTGCAAGTGAAAATCTATGTCTCTGACTGAGTTTGCATTACTGCTTATTTTGACCTCTGCTGGCTCTGAAAAGCTCATTTTCAACGTCCAATTCAGAATGTGATACAAGCAGATCCAGCCACTAAAAAGCATTTTCTTTTTGTTTTATACAACATTTCATGCACTGTTAAATATGTTTAAGAAAGTTGCAAGTGAAAATCTATGTCTCTGACTGAGTTTGCATTACTGCTTATTTTGACCTCTGCTGGCTCTGAAAAGCTCATTTTCAACGTTCAATTCAGAATGTGATAAAACCAGATCCAGCCACTAAAAAGCATTTTCTTTTTGTTTTAGACAACATTTCATGCACTGTTAAATATGTTTAAGAAAGTTGCAAGTGAAAATCTATGTCTCTGACTGAGTTTGCATTACTGCTTATTTTGACCTCTGCTGGCTCTGAAAAGCTCATTTTCAACGTTCAATTCAGAATGTGATAAAACCAGATCCAGCCACTAAAAAGCATTTTCTTTTTGTTTTAGACAACATTTCATGCACTGTTAAATATGTTTAAGAAAGTTGCAAGTGAAAATCTATGTCTCTGACTGAGTTTGCATTACTTCTTATTTTGAGCTCTACTGGCTGAGTAAAGCTCATTTTCAACGTCCAATGCAGAATGTGATAAATTCAGATCCAGCTACTAAAATGCATCATTCTTTTTGTTTTAGACAACATTTCATGCACTTTTAAACATGTTAAAGCAAGTTGCAAGTGAAAATCTATGTCTCTGACTGAGTTTGCATTACTGCTTATTTTGACCTCTGCTGGCTGAGAACAGCTCATTTTCAACGTTCAACGCAGAATGTGATAAAACCAGATCCAGCCACAAAAACGCATCATTCTTTTTGTTTTAGACAACATTTCATGCACTGTTAAACATGTTAAAGCAAGTTGCAAGTGAAAATCTATGTCTCTGACTGAGTTTGCATTACTGCTTATTTTGACCTCTGCTGGCTCTGAAAAGCTCATTTTCAACGTTCAATTCAGAATGTGATAAAACCAGATCCAACCACAAAAATGCATTTTCTTTTTGTTTTAGACAACATTTCATGCACTGTTAAATATGTTTAAGAAAGGTGCAAGTGAAAATCTATTTCTCTGACTGAGTTTGCATAACTGCTTATTTTGACCTCTGCTGGCTGAGTAAAGCTCATTTTCAACGTCCAATGCAGAATGTGATAAAACCAGATCCAGCTACTAAAATGCATCATTCTTTTTGTTTTAGACAACATTTCATGCACTGTTAAACATGTTAAAGCAAGTTGCAAGTGAAAATCTATGTCTATGACTGAGTTTGCATTACTGCTTATTTTGACCTCTGCTGGCTGAGAACAGCTCATTTTCAACGTTCAATTCAGAATGTGATAAAACCAGATCCAGCCACAAAAATGCATCATTCTTTTTGTTTTAGACAACATTTCATGCACTGTTAAACATGTTAAAGCAAGTTGCAAGTGAAAATCTATGTCTCTGACTGAGTTTGCATTACTGCTTATTTTGACCTCTGCTGGCTCTGAAAAGCTTATTTTCAACGTTCAATTCAGAATGTGATAAAACCAGATCCAGCCACTAAAAAGCATTTTCTTTTTGTTTTAGACAACATTTCATGCACTGTTAAATATGTTTAAGAAGGTTGCAAGTGAAAATCTATGTCTCTGACTGAGTTTGCATTACTGCTTATTTTGAGCTCTACTGGCTGAGTAAAGCTCATTTTCAAAGTCCAATGCAGAATGTGATAAGTTCAGATCCAGCTACTAAAATGCATCATTCTTTTTGTTTTAGACAACATTTCATGCACTGTTAAACATGTTAAAGCAAGTTGCAAGTGAAAATCTATGTCTATGACTGAGTTTGCATTACTGCTTATTTTGACCTGTGCTGGCTGAGTAAAGCTCATTTTCAACGTCCAAGACAGAATGTGATAAAACCAGATCCAGCTACTAAAATACATCATTCTTTTTGTTTTAGACAACATTTCATGCACTGTTAAACATGTTTAAGCAAGTTGCAAGTGAAAATCTATGTGTATGACTGAGTTTGCATTACTACTTAATTTGACCTCTGCTGGCTCTGAAAAGCTCATTTTCAACGTTCAATTCAGAATGTGATTAAACCAGATCCAGCCACAAAAATGCATCATTCTTTTTGTTTTAGACAACATTTCATGCACTGTTAAATATGTTTAAGAAAGTTGCAAGTGAAAATCTATGTCTCTGACTGAGTTTGCATTACTGCTTGTTTTGACCTCTGCTGGCTGAGTAAAGCTCATTTTCAACGTCCAATGCAGAATGTGATAAAACCAGATCCAGCTACTAAAATGCATCATTCTTTTTGTTTTAGACAACATCTCATGCACTGTTAAACATGTTAAAGCAAGTTGCAAGTGAAAATCTATGTCTCTGACTGAGTTTGCATTACTGCTTATTTTGACCTCTGCTGGCTGAGAACAGCTCATTTTCAACGTTCAATTCAGAATGTGATAAAACCAGATCCAGCAACAAAAATGCATCATGCTTTTTGTTTTAGACAACATTTCATGCACTGTTAAATATGTTTAAGAAAGTTGCAAGTGAAAATCTATGTCTCTGACTGAATTTGCATTACTGCTTGTTTAGACCTCTGCTGGCTGAGTAAAGCTCATTTTCAACGTCCAATTCAGAATGTGATAAAACCAGATCCAGCTACTAAAATGCATCAATCTTTTTGTTTTAGACAACATTTCATGCACTTTTAAACAGGTTAAAGCAAGTTGCAAGGGAAAATCTATGTCTCTGACTGAGTTTGCATTACTGCTTATTTTGACCTCTGCTGGCTGAGAACAGCTCATTTTCAACGTTCAATTCAAAATGTGATAAAACCAAATCCAGCCACAAAAATGCATCATTCTTTTTGTTTTAGACAACATTTCATGCACTGTTAAATATGTTTAAGAAAGTTGCAAGTGAAAATCTATGTCTCTGACTGAGTTTGCATTACTGCTTATTTTGACCTCTGCTGGCTCTGAAAAGCTCATTTTCAACGTCCAATGCAGAATGTGATAAATTCAGATCCAGCTACTAAAATGCATCATTCTTTTTGTTTTAGACAACATTTCATGCACTTTTAAACATGTTAAAGCAAGTTGCAAGTGAAAATTTATGTCTCTGACTGAGTTTGCATTACTGCTTATTTTGACCTCTGCTGGCTGAGAACAGCTCATTTTCAACGTTCAATGCAGAATGTGATAAAACCAGATCCAGCCACAAAAACGCATCATTCTTTTTGTTTTAGACAACATTTCATGCACTGTTAAACATGTTAAAGCAAGTTGCAAGTGAAAATCTATGTCTCTGACTGAGTTTGCATTACTGCTTATTTTGACCTCTGCTGGCTCTGAAAAGCTCATTTTCAACGTTCAATTCAGAATGTGATAAAACCAGATCCAGCCACAAAAATGCATTTTCTTTTTGTTTTAGACAACATTTCATGCACTTTTAAACATGTTAAAGCAAGTTGCAAGTGAAAATCTATGTCTATGACTGAGTTTGCATTACTGCTTATTTTGACCTCTGCTGGCTGAGAACAGCTCATTTTCAACGTTCAATTCAGAATGTGATAAAACCAGATCCAGCCTCTAAAATGCATCATTCTTTTTGTTTTAGACAACATTTCATGCACTGTTAAACATGTTAAAGCAAGTTGCAAGTGAAAATCTATGTCTCTGACTGAGTTTGCATTACTGCTTATTTTGACCTCTGCTGGCTGAGAACAGCTCATTTTCAACGTCCAATTCAGAATGTGATAAAACCAGATCCAGCCACAAAAATGCATCATACTTTTTGTTTTAGACAACATTTCATGCACTGTTAAACATGTTAAAGCAAGTTGCAATTGAAAATCTATGTCCCTGACTGAGTTTGCATTACTGCTTATTTTGACCTCTGCTGGCTCTGAAAAGCTCATTTTCAACGTTCAATTCAGAATGTGATAAAACCAGATCCAGCCACTAAAAAGCATTTTCTTTTTGTTTTAGACAACATTTCATGCACTGTTAAATATGTTTAAGAAAGTTGCAAGTGAAAATCTATGTCTCTGACTGAGTTTGCATTACTTCTTATTTTGAGCTATACTGGCTGAGTAAAGCTCATTTTCAACGTCCAATGCAGAATGTGATAAATTCAGATCCAGCTACTAAAATGCATCATTCTTTTTGTTTTAGACAACATTTCATGCACTGTTAAACATGTTAAAGCAAGTTGCAAGTGAAAATCTATGTCTCTGACTGAGTTTGCATTACTGCTTATTTTGACCTCTGCTGGCTGAGAACAGCTCATTTTCAACGTTCAATTCAGAATGTGATAAAACCAGATCCAGCCTCTAAAATGCATCATTCTTTTTGTTTTAGACAACATTTCATGCACTGTTAAACATGTTAAAGCAAGTTGCAAGTGAAAATCTATGTCTCTGACTGAGTTTGCATTACTGCTTATTTTGACCTCTGCTGGCTGAGAACAGCTCATTTTCAACGTCCAATTCAGAATGTGATAAAACCAGATCCAGCCACAAAAATGCATCATACTTTTTGTTTTAGACAACATTTCATGCACTGTTAAACATGTTAAAGCAAGTTGCAATTGAAAATCTATGTCCCTGACTGAGTTTGCATTACTGCTTCTTTTGACCTCTGCTGGCTCTGAAAAGCTCATTTTCAACGTTCAATTCAGAATGTGATAAAACCAGATCCAGCCACTAAAAAGCATTTTCTTTTTGTTTTAGACAACATTTCATGCACTGTTAAATATGTTTAAGAAAGTTGCAAGTGAAAATCTATGTCTCTGACTGAGTTTGCATTACTTCTTATTTTGAGCTATACTGGCTGAGTAAAGCTCATTTTCAACGTCCAATGCAGAATGTGATAAATTCAGATCCAGCTACTAAAATGCATCATTCTTTTTGTTTTAGACAACATTTCATGCACTTTTAAACATGTTAAAGCAAGTTGCAAGTGAAAATCTATGTCTCTGACTGAGTTTGCATTACTGCTTATTTTGACCTCTGCTGGCTGAGAACAGCTCATTTTCAACGTTCAATTCAGAATGTGATAAAACCAGATCCAGCCACAAAAATGCATCATTCTTTTTGTTTTAGACAACATTTCATGCACTGTTAAACATGTTAAAGCAAGTTGCAAGTGAAAATCTATGTCTCTGACTGAGTTTGCATTACTGCTTATTTTGACCTCTGCTGGCTCTGAAAAGCTCATTTTCAACGTTCAATTCAGAATGTGATAAAACCAGATCCAACCACAAAAATGCATTTTCTTTTTGTTTTAGACAACATTTCATGCACTGTTAAATATGTTTAAGAAAGGTGCAAGTGAAAATCTATGTCTCTGACTGAGTTTGCATTACTGCTTATTTTGACCTCTGCTGGCTGAGTAAAGCTCATTTTCAACGTCCAATGCAGAATTTGATAAAACCAGATCCAGCTACTAAAATGCATCATTCTTTTTGTTTTAGACAACATTTCATGAACTGTTAAATATGTTAAAGCAAGTTGCAAGTGAAAATCTATGTCTCTGACTGAGTTTGCATTACTGCTTATTTTGACCTCTGCTGGCTGAGAACAGCTCATTTTCAACGTCCAATTCAGAATGTGATAAAACCAGATCCAGGCACAAAAATGCATCATACTTTTTGCTTTAGACAACATTTCATGCACTGTTAAACATGTTAAAGCAAGTTGCAATTGAAAATCTATGTCCCTGACTGAGTTTGCATTACTGCTTATTTTGACCTCTGCTGGCTCTGAAAAGCTCATTTTCAACGTTCAATTCAGAATGTGATAAAACCAGATCCAGCCACTAAAATGCATCATTCTTTTTGTTTTAGACAACATTTCATGCACTGTTAAACTTGTTAAAGCAAATTGCAAGTGAAAATCTATGTCTATGACTGAGTTTGCATTACTGCTTATTTTGACCTCTGCTGGCTCTGAAAAGCTCATTTTCAACGTTCAATTCAGAATGTGATAAAACCAGATCCAGCCACTAAAAAGCATTTTCTTTTTGTTTTAGACAACATTTCATGCACTGTTAAATATGTTTAAGAAAGGTGCAAGTGAAAATCTATGTCTCTGACTGAGTTTGCATTACTGCTTATTTTGACCTCTGCTGGCTGAGTAAAGCTCATTTTTAACGTCCAATGCAGAATGTGATAAAACCAGATCCAGCCACTAAAATGCATCATTCTTTTTGTTTTAGACAACATTTCATGCACTGTTAAACATGTTAAAGCAAGTTGCAAGTGAAAATCTATGTCTCTGACTGAGTTTGCATTACTGCTTATTTTGACCTCTGCTGGCTCTGAAAATCTCATTTTCAACGTTCAATTCAGAATGTGATAAAACCAGATCCAGCCACTAAAAAGCATTTTCTTTTTGTTTTAGACAACATTTCATGCACTGTTAAATATGTTTAAGAAAGGTGCAAGTGAAAATCTATGTCTCTGACTGAGTTTGCATTACTGCTTATTTTGACCTCTGCTGGCTCTGAAAAGCTCATTTTCAACGTTCAATTCAGAATGTGATAAAACCAGATCCAGCCACTAAAAAGCATTTTCTTTTTGTTTTAGACAACATTTCATGCACTGTTAAACATGTTAAAGCAAGTTGCAAGTGAAAATCTATGTCTCTGACTGAGTTTGCATTACTGCTTATTTTGACCTCTGCTGGCTCTGAAAAGCTCATTTTCAACGTTCAATTCAGAATGTGATAAAACCAGATCCAGCCACTAAAAAGCATTTTCTTTTTGTTTTAGACAACATTTCATGCACTGTTAAATATGTTTAAGAAAGTTGCAAGTGAAAATCTATGTCTCTGACTGAGTTTGCATTACTTCTTATTTTTAACTCTACTGGCTGAGTAAAGCTCATTTTCAACGTCCAATGCAGAATGTGATAAAACCAGATCCAGCTACTAAAATGCATCATTCTTTTTGTTTTAGACAACATTTCATGCACTGTTAAACATGTTAAAGCAAGGGTCCCACTTTATATTAAGTGTCCTTAACTACTATGTACTTGCATCAAAAATACAAATACAAATAAATACAATGTACTTACTGTGTTCATGATGTATTTGAGAACACTTGTGGTGCTTTTGAGTTGGGATAGAGGTTGGGTTATGAACAGGTTTGGTGGTATGGGTAGGTTTAAGGGTGGGTTAAGGTGTAAGGGATGGTCAACAATGTATTTACAAATGTAATTACAAAAGTTAATTACAGATGTAATTACATACAGGTATTTAATCAAGCATAAGTACACAGTAAATACATGTATTTACACAATTAGTACATTGTAACAAACTGTTAATTCTTGTGTAAGTACATATTAGTTAAGGCCACTTAATATAAAGTGGGACCAAAGCAAGTTGCAAGTGAAAATCCTTGTCTCTGACTGAGTTTGCATTACTGCTTATTTTGAACTCTACTGGCTGAGAACAGCTCATTTTCAACGTTCAATTCAGAATGTGATAAAACCAGATCCAGGCACAAAAATGCATCATACTTTTTGTTTTAGACAACATTTCATGCACTGTTAAACATGTTAAAGCAAGTTGCAATTGAAAATCTATGTCCCTGACTGAGTTTGCATTACTGCTTATTTTGACCTCTGCTGGCTCTGAAAAGCTCATTTTCAACGTTCAATTCAGAATGTGATAAAACCAGATCCAGCCACTAAAAAGCATTTTCTTTTTGTTTTAGACAACATTTCATGCACTGTTAAATATGTTTAAGAAAGTTGCAAGTGAAAATCTATGTCTCTGACTGAGTTTGCATTACTGCTTATTTTGAGCTCTACTGGCTGAGTAAAGCTCATTTTCAACGTCCAATGCAGAATGTGATAAAACCAGATCCAGCTACTAAAATGCATCATTCTTTTTGTTTTAGACAACATTTCATGCACTGTTAAACATGTTAAAGCAAGTTGCAAGTGAAAATCCTTGTCTCTGACTGAGTTTGCATTACTGCTTATTTTGACCTCTACTGGCTGAGAACAGCTCATTTTCAATGTTCAATTCAGAATGTGATAAAACCAGATCCAGCCACTAAAATGCATCATTCTTTTTGTTTTAGACAACATTTCATGCACTGTTAAACATGTTAAAGCAAGTTGCAAGTGAAAATCTATGTCTCTGACTGAGTTTGCATTACTGCTTATTTTGACCTCTGCTGGCTGAGAACAGCTCATTTTCAACGATCAATTCAGAATGTAAAAAAACCAGATCCAGTCACAAAAATGCATCATTCTTTTTGTTTTAGACAACATTTCATGCACTAATAAAAACATGTTAAAGCAAGTTGCAAGTGAAAATCTATGTCTCTGACGGAGTTTGCATTACTGCTTATTTTGACCTCTGCTGGCTCAAAAAAAAGCTAATTTTCAACGTCCAATTCAGAATGTGATAAAACCAGATCCAGCCACTAAAAAGCATTTTCTTTTTGTTTTAGACAACATTTCATGCACTGTTAAATATGTTTAAGAAAGGTGCAAGTGAAAATCTATGTCTCTGACTGAGTTTGCATTACTGCTTATTTTGACCTCTGCTGGCTGAGAACAGCTCATTTTCAACGTTCAATTCAGAATGTGATAAAACCAGATCCAGCCACTAAAATGCATCATTCTTTTTGTTTTAGACAACATTTCATGCACTGTTAAACATGTTAAAGCAAGTTGCAAGTGAAAATCTATGTCTCTGACTGAGTTTGCATTACTGCTTTTTTTGACCTCTGCTGGCTCTGAAAAGCTTATTTTCAACGTTCAATTCAGAATGTGATAAAACCAGATCCAGCCACTAAAAAGCATTTTCTTTTTGTTTTAGACAACATTTCATGCACTGTTAAATATGTTTAAGAAGGTTGCAAGTGAAAATCTATGTCTCTGACTGAGTTTGCATTACTTCTTATTTTGAGCTCTACTGGCTGAGTAAAGCTCATTTTCAACGTCCAATGCAGAATGTGATAAATTCAGATCCAGCTACTAAAATGCATCATTCTTTTTGTTTTAGACAACATTTCATGCACTGTTAAACATGTTAAAGCAAGTTGCAAGTGAAAATCTATGTCTATGTCTGAGTTTGCATTACTGCTTATTTTGACCTCTGCTGGCTGAGTAAAGCTCATTTTCAACGTCCAAGACAGAATGTGATAAAACATGATCCAGCTACTAAAATACATCATTCTTTTTGTTTTAGACAACATTTCATGCACTGTTAAACATGTTAAAGCAAGTTGCAAGTGAAAATCTATGTGTATGACTGAGTTTGCATTACTACTTAATTTGACCTCTGCTGGCTCTGAAAAGCTCATTTTCAACGTTCAATTCAGAATGTGATAAAACCAGATCCAGACACAAAAATGCATCATTCTTTTTGTTTTAGACAACATTTCATGCACTGTTAAATATGTTTAAGAAAGGTGCAAGTGAAAATCTATGTCTCTGACTGAGTTTGCATTACTGCTTATTTTGACCTCTGCTGGCTGAGTA
The DNA here is from genome assembly GCF_052040795.2 of Danio rerio. Taxonomy (NCBI): domain Eukaryota; kingdom Metazoa; phylum Chordata; class Actinopteri; order Cypriniformes; family Danionidae; genus Danio; species Danio rerio. The sequence goes on along the minus strand of NC_141025.1, from coordinate 58,764,968 downwards.
AAGCTCATTTTCAACGTCCAATGCAGAATGTGATAAAACCAGATCCAGCTACTAAAATGCATCATTCTTTTTGTTTTAGACAACATTTCATGCACTGTTAAACATGTTAAAGCAAGTTGCAAGTGAAAATCTATGTCTATGACTGAGTTTGCATTACTGCTTATTTTGACCTCTGCTGGCTGAGAACAGCTCATTTTCAACGTTCAATTCAGAATGTGATAAAACCAGATCCAGCCACAAAAATGCATCATTCTTTTTGTTTTAGACAACATTTCATGCACTGTTAAACATGTTAAAGCAAGTTGCAAGTGAAAATCTATGTCTCTGACTGAGTTTGCATTACTGCTTATTTTGACCTCTGCTGGCTCTGAAAAGCTTATTTTCAACGTTCAATTCAGAATGTGATAAAACCAGATCCAGCCACTAAAAAGCATTTTCTTTTTGTTTTAGACAACATTTCATGCACTGTTAAATATGTTTAAGAAGGTTGCAAGTGAAAATCTATGTCTCTGACTGAGTTTGCATTACTTCTTATTTTGAGCTCTACTGGCTGAGTAAAGCTCATTTTCAACGTCCAATGCAGAATGTGATAAATTCAGATCCAGCTACTAAAATGCATCATTCTTTTTGTTTTAGACAACATTTCATGCACTGTTAAACATGTTAAAGCAAGTTGCAAGTGAAAATCTATGTCTATGACTGAGTTTGCATTACTGCTTATTTTGACCTCTGCTGGCTCTGAAAAGCTCATTTTCAACGTTCAATTCAGAATGTGATAAAACCAGATCCAGCCACTAAAAAGCATTTTCTTTTTGCTTTAGACAACATTTCATGCACTGTTAAATATGTTTAAGAAAGTTGCAAGTGAAAATCTATGTCTCTGACTGAGTTTGCATTACTGCTTATTTTGACCTCTGCTAGCTCTGAAAAGCTCATTTTCAACGTTCAATTCAGAATGTGATAAAACCAGATCCAGCCACTAAAAAGCATTTTCTTTTTGTTTTAGACAACATTTCATGCACTGTTAAATATGTTTAAGAAAGGTGCAAGTGAAAATCTATGTCTCTGACTGAGTTTGCATTACTGCTTATTTTGACCTCTGCTGGCTGAGTAAAGCTCATTTTCAACGTCCAATGCAGAATGTGATAAAACCAGATCCAGCCACTAAAATGCATCATTCTTTTTGTTTTAGACAACATTTCATGCACTGTTAAACATGTTAAAGCAAGTTGCAAGTGAAAATCTATGTCTCTGACTGAGTTTGCATTACTGCTTATTTTGACCTCTGCTGGCTGAGTACACCTCATTTTCAACGTCCAATGCAAAATGTGATAAAACCAGATCCAGCTACTAAAATGCATCATTCTTTTTGTTTTAGACAACATCTCATGCACTGTTAAACATGTTAAAGCAAGTTGCAAGTGAAAATCTATGTCTCTGACTGAGTTTGCATTACTGCTTATTTTGACCTCTGCTGGCTGAGAACAGCTCATTTTCAACGTTTAATTCAGAATGTGATAAAACCAGATCCAGCCACAAAAATGCATCATTCTTTTTGTTTTAGACAACATTTCATGCACTGTTAAATATGTTTAAGAAAGTTGCAAGTGAAAATCTATGTCTCTGACTGAGTTTGCATTACTGCTTATTTTGACCTCTGCTGGCTCTGAAAAGCTCATTTTCAACGTTCAATTCAGAATGTGATAAAACCAGATCCAGCCACTAAAAAGCATTTTCTTTTTGTTTTAGACAACATTTCATGCACTGTTAAATATGTTTAAAAAAGTTGCAAGTGAAAATCTATGTCTCTGACTAAGTGTGCATTACTGCTTATTTTGACCTCTGCTGGCTCTGAAAAGCTCATTTTCAACGTCCAATGCAGAATGTGATAAAACCAGATCCAGCTACTAAAATGCATCATTCTTTTTGTTTTAGACAACATTTCATGCACTGTTAAACATGTTAAAGCAAGTTGCAAGTGAAAATCCTTGTCTCTGACTGAGTTTGCATTACTGCTTGTTTTGACCTCTACTGGCTGAGAACAGCTCATTTTCAACGTTCAATTCAGAATGTGATAAAACCAGATCCAGCCACAAAAATGCATCATACTTTTTGTTTTAGACAATATTTCATGCACTGTTAAACATGTTAAAGCAAGTTGCAATTGAAAATCTATGTCCCTGACTGAGTTTGCATTACTGCTTATTTTGACCTCTGCTGGCTGAGAACAGCTCATTTTCAACGTTCAATTCAGTATGTGATAAAACCAGATCCAGCCACAAAAATGCATCATTCTTTTTGTTTTAGACATTTCATGCACTGTTAAACATGTTAAAGCAAGTTCCAAGTGAAAATCTATGTCTCTGACTGAGTTTGCATTACTGCTTATTTTGACCTCTGCTGGCTCTGAAAAGCTCATTTTCAACGTTCAATTCAGAATGTGATAAAACCAGATCCAGCCACTAAAAAGCATTTTCTTTTTGTTTTAGACAACATTTCATGTACTGTTAAATATGTTTAAGAAAGTTGCAAGTGAAAATCTATGTCTCTGACTGAGTTTGCATTACTTCTTATTTTGAGCTCTACTGGCTGAGTAAAGCTCATTTTCAACGTCCAATGCAGAATGTGATAAAACCAGATCCAGCTACTAAAATGCATCATTCTTTTTGTTTTAGACAACATTTCATGCACTGTTAAACATGTTAAAGCAAGTTGCAAGTGAAAATCTATGTCTCTGACTGAGTTTGCATTACTGCTTATTTTGACCTCTGCTGGCTGAGAACAGCTCATTTTCAACGTTCAATTCAGAATGTAAAAAAACCAGATCCAGTCACAAAAATGCATCATTCTTTTTGTTTTAGACAACATTTCATGCACTGTTAAACATGTTAAAGCAAGTTGCAAGTGAAAATCTATGTCTCTGACGGAGTTTGCATTACTGCTTATTTTGACCTCTGCTGGCTCAAAAAAAAGCTAATTTTCAACGTCCAATTCAGAATGTGATAAAACCAGATCCAGCCACTAAAAAGCATTTTCTTTTTGCTTTAGACAACATTTCATGCACTGTTAAATATGTTTAAGAAAGTTGCAAGTGAAAATCTATGTCTCTGACTGAGTTTGCATTACTTCTTATTTTGAGCTCTACTGGCTGAGTAAAGCTCATTTTCAACGTCCAATGCAGAATGTGATAAATTCAGATCCAGCTACTAAAATGCATCATTCTTTTTGTTTTAGACAACATTTCATGCACTGTTAAACATGTTAAAGCAAGTTGCAAGTGAAAATCTATGTCTATGACTGAGTTTGCATTACCGCTTATTTTGACCTCTGCTGGCTGAGTAAAGCTCATTTTCAACGTCCAAGACGGAATGTGATAAAACATGATCCAGCTACTAAAATACATCATTCTTTTTGTTTTAGACAACATTTCATGCACTGTTAAACATGTTAAAGCAAGTTGCAAGTGAAAATCTATGTGTATGACTGAGTTTGCATTACTACTTAATTTGACCTCTGCTGGCTCTGAAAATCTCATTTTCAACGTTCAATTCAGAATGTGATAAAACCAGATCCAGCCACTAAAAAGCATTTTCTTTTTGTTTTAGACAACATTTCATGCACTGTTAAACATGTTAAAGCAAGTTGCAAGTGAAAATCTATGTCTCTGACTGAGTTTGCATTACTGCTTATTTTGACCTCTGCTGGCTGAGAACAGCTCATTTTCAACGTTCAATTCAGAATGTGATAAAACCAGATCCAGCCACAAAAATGCATCATTCTTTTTGTTTTAGACAACATTTCATGCACTGTTAAATATGTTTAAGAAAGTTGCAAGTAAAAATCTATGTCTCTGACTGAATTTGCATTACTGCTTGTTTAGACCTCTGCTGGCTGAGTAAAGCTCATTTTCAACGTCCAATTCAGAATGTGATAAAACCAGATCCAGCTACTAAAATGCATCATTCTTTTTGTTTTAGACAACATTTCATGCACTGTTAAACATGTTAAAGCAAGTTGCAAGGGAAAATCTATGTCTCTGACTGAGTTTGCATTACTGCTTATTTTGACCTCTGCTGGCTCTGAAAAGCTCATTTTCAACGTTCAATTCAGAATGTGATACAACCAGATCCAGCCACTAAAAAGCATTTTCTTTTTGTTTTATACAACATTTCATGCACTGTTTAATATGTTTAAGAAAGTTGCAAGTGAAAATCTATGTCTCTGACTGAGTTTGCATTACTGCTTATTTTGACCTCTGCTGGCACTGAAAAGCTCATTTTCAACGTTCAATTCAGAATGTTATAAAACCAGATCCAGCCACTAAAAAGCATTTTCTTTTTGTTTTAGACAACATTTCATGCACTGTTAAATATGTTTAAGAAAGGTGCAAGTGAAAATCTATGTCTCTGACTGAGTTTGCATTACTGCTTATTTTGACCTCTGCTGGCTGAGTAAAGCTCATTTTCAACGTCCAATGCAGAATGTGATAAAACCAGATCCAGCTACTAAAATGCATCATTCTTTTTGTTTTAGACAACATTTCATGCACTGTTAAACATGTTAAAGCAAGTTGCAAGTTAAAATCTATGTCTCTGACTGAGTTTGCATTACTGCTTATTTTGACCTCTGCTGGCTGAGAACAGCTCATTTTCAACGTTCAATTCAGAATGTGATAAAACCAGATCCAGCCACTAAAATGCATCATTCTTTTTGTTTTAGACAACATTTCATGCACTGTTAAACTTGTTAAAGCAAGTTGCAAGTGAAAATCTATGTCTATGACTGAGTTTGCATTACTGCTTATTTTGACCTCTGCTGGCTCTGAAAAGCTAATTTTCAACGTTCAATTCAGAACGTGATAAAACCAGATCCAGCCACTAAAAAGCATTTTCTTTTTGCTTTAGACAACATTTCATGCACTGTTAAATATGTTTAAGAAAGTTGCAAGTGAAAATCTATGTCTCTGACTGAGTTTGCATTACTGCTTATTTTGACCTCTGCTGGCTCTGAAAAGCTCATTTTCAACGTTCAATTCAGAATGTGATAAAACCAGATCCAGCCACTAAAAAGCATTTTGTTTTTGTTTTAGACAACATTTCATGCACTGTTAAATATGTTTAAGAAAGTTGCAAGTGAAAATCTATGTCTCTGACTGAGTTTGCATTACTGCTTATTTTGACCTCTGCTGGCTGATTAAATCTCATTTTCAACGTCCAATGCAGAATGTGATAAAACCAGATCCAGCTACTAAAATGCATCATTCTTTTTGTTTTAGACAACATTTCATGCACTGTTAAACATGTTAAAGCAAGTTACAAGTGAAAATCTATGTCTCTGACTGAGTTTGCATTACTGCTTATTTTGACCTCTGCTGGCTGAGAACAGCTCATTTTCAACGTTCAATTCAGAATGTAAAAAAACCAGATCCAGTCACAAAAATGCATCATTCTTTTTGTTTTAGACAACATTTCATGCACTGTTAAACATGTTAAAGCAAGTTGCAAGTGAAAATCTATGTCTCTGACGGAGTTTGCATTACTGCTTATTTTGACCTCTGCTGGCTAAGAACAGCTCATTTTCAACGTTTAATTCAGAATGTGATAAAACCAGATCCAGCCACAAAAATGCATCATTCTTTTTGTTTTAGACAACATTTCATGCACTGTTAAATATGTTTAAGAAAGTTGCAAGTGAAAATCTATGTCTCTGACTGAGTTTGCATTACTGCTTATTTTGACCTCTGCTGGCTCTGAAAAGCTCATTTTCAACGTTCAATTCAGAATGTGATAAAACCAGATCCAGCCACAAAAAAGCATTTTCTTTTTGTTTTAGACAACATTTCATGCACTGTTAAATATGTTTAAAAAAGTTGCAAGTGAAAATCTATGTCTCTGACTGAGTGTGCATTACTGCCTATTTTGACCTCTGCTGGCTCTGAAAAGCTCATTTTCAACGTCCAATGCAGAATGTGATAAAACCAGATCCAACTACTAAAATGCATCATTCTTTTTGTTTTAGACAACATTTCATGCACTGTTAAACATGTTAAAGCAAGTTGCAAGTGAAAATCCTTGTCTCTGACTGAGTTTGCATTACTGCTTATTTTGACCTCTACTGGCTGAGAACAGCTCATTTTCAACGTTCAATTCAGAATGTGCTAAAACCAGATCCAGCCACAAAAATGCATCATACTTTTTGTTTTAGACAATATTTCATGCACTGTTAAACATGTTAAAGCAAGTTGCAATTGAAAATCTATGTCCCCGACTGAGTTTGCATTACTGCTTATTTTGACCTCTGCTGGCTGAGAACAGCTCATTTTCAACGTTCAATTCAGTATGTGATAAAACCAGATCCAGCCACAAAAATGCATCATTCTTTTTGTTTTAGACATTTCATGCACTGTTAAACATGTTAAAGCAAGTTGCAAGTGAAAATCTATGTCTCTGACTGAGTTTGCATTACTGCTTATTTTGACCTCTGCTGGCTCTGAAAAGCTCATTTTCAACGTCCAATGCAGAATGTGATAAAACCAGATCCAGCTACTAAAATGCACCATTCTTTTTGTTTTAGACAACATTTCATGCACTGTTAAACATGTTAAAGCAAGTTGCAAGTGAAAATCCATGTCTCTGACTGAGTTTGCATTACTGCTTATTTTGACCTCTACTGGCTGAGAACAGCTCATTTTCAACGTTCAATTCAGAATGTGATAAAACCAGATCCAGCCACTAAAAAGCATTTTCTTTTTGTTTTAGACAACATTTCATGCACTGTTAAATATGTTTAAGAAAGTTGCAAGTGAAAATCTATGTCTCTGACTGAGTTTGCATTACTTCTTATTTTGAGCTCTACTGGCTGAGTAAAGCTCATTTTCAACGTCCAATGCAGAATGTGATAAAACCAGATCCAGCTACTAAAATGCATCATTCTTTTTGTTTTAGACAACATTTCATGCACTGTTAAACATGTTAAAGCAAGTTGCAAGTGAAAATCTATGTCTCTGACTGAGTTTGCATTACTGCTTATTTTGACCTCTGCTGGCTGAGAACAGCTCATTTTCAACGTTCAATTCAGAATGTAAAAAAACCAGATCCAGACACAAAAATGCATCATTCTTTTTGTTTTAGACAACATTTCATGCACTGTTAAACATGTTAAAGCAAGTTGCAAGTGAAAATCTATGTCTCTGACGGAGTTTGCATTACTGCTTATTTTGACCTCTGCTGGCTCAAAAAAAAGCTAATTTTCAACGTCCAATTCAGAATGTGATAAAACCAGATCCAGCCACTAAAAAGCATTTTCTTTTTGCTTTAGACAACATTTCATGCACTGTTAAATATGTTTAAGAAAGTTGCAAGTGAAAATCTATGTCTCTGACTGAGTTTGCATTACTTCTTATTTTGAGCTCTACTGGCTGAGTAAAGCTCATTTTCAACGTCCAATGCAGAATGTGATAAATTCAGATCCAGCTACTAAAATGCATCATTCTTTTTGTTTTAGACAACATTTCATGCACTGTTAAACATGTTAAAGCAAGTTGCAAGTGAAAATCTATGTCTATGACTGAGTTTGCATTACCGCTTATTTTGACCTCTGCTGGCTGAGTAAAGCTCATTTTCAACGTCCAAGACGGAATGTGATAAAACATGATCCAGCTACTAAAATACATCATTCTTTTTGTTTTAGACAACATTTCATGCACTGTTAAACATGTTAAAGCAAGTTGCAAGTGAAAATCTATGTGTATGACTGAGTTTGCATTACTACTTAATTTGACCTCTGCTGGCTCTGAAAAGCTCATTTTCAACGTTCAATTCAGAATGTGATAAAACCAGATTCAGCCACTAAAAAGCATTTTCTTTTTGTTTTAGACAACATTTCATGCACTGTTAAACATGTTAAATCAAGTTGCAAGTGAAAATCTATGTCTCTGACTGAGTTTGCATTACTGCTTATTTTGACCTCTGCTGGCTGAGAACAGCTCATTTTCAACGTTCAATTCAGAATGTGATAAAATCAGATCCAGCCACAAAAATGCATCATTCTTTTTGTTTTAGACAACATTTCATGCACTGTTAAATATGTTTAAGAAAGTTGCAAGTAAAAATCTATGTCTCTGACTGAATTTGCATTACTGCTTGTTTAGACCTCTGCTGGCTGAGTAAAGCTCATTTTCAACGTCCAATTCAGAATGTGATAAAACCAGATCCAGCTACTAAAATGCATCATTCTTTTTGTTTTAGACAACATTTCATGCACTGTTAAACATGTTAAAGCAAGTTGCAAGGGAAAATCTATGTCTCTGACTGAGTTTGCATTACTGCTTATTTTGACCTCTGCTGGCTCTGAAAAGCTCATTTTCAACGTTCAATTCAGAATGTGATACAACCAGATCCAGCCACTAAAAAGCATTTTCTTTTTGTTTTATACAACATTTCATGCACTGTTTAATATGTTTAAGAAAGTTGCAAGTGAAAATCTATGTCTCTGACTGAGTTTGCATTACTGCTTATTTTGACCTCTGCTGGCTCTGAAAAGCTCATTTTCAACGTTCAATTCAGAATGTGATAAAACCAGATCCAGCCACTAAAAAGCATTTTCTTTTTGTTTTAGAGAACATTTCATGCACTGTTAAATATGTTTAAGAAAGTTGCAAGTGAAAATCTATGTCTCTGACTGAGTTTGCATTACTTCTTATTTTGAGCTCTACTGGCTGAGTAAAGCTCATTTTCAACGTCCAATGCAGAATGTGATAAAACCAGATCCAGCTACTAAAATGCATCATTCTTTTTGTTTTAGACAACATTTCATGCACTTTTAAACATGTTAAAGCAAGTTGCAAGTGAAAATCTATGTCTCTGACTGAGTTTGCATTACTGCTTATTTTGACCTCTGCTGGCTGAGAACAGCTCATTTTCAACTTTCAATGCAGAATGTGATAAAACCAGATCCAGCCACAAAAACGCATCATTCTTTTTGTTTTAGACAACATTTCATGCACTGTTAAACATGTTAAAGCAAGTTGCAAGTGAAAATCTATGTCTCTGACTGAGTTTGCATTACTGCTTATTTTGACCTCTGCTGGCACTGAAAAGCTCATTTTCAACGTTCAATTCAGAATGTGATAAAACCAGATCCAGCCACTAAAAAGCATTTTCTTTTTGTTTTAGACAACATTTCATGCACTGTTAAATATGTTTAAGAAAGGTGCAAGTGAAAATCTATGTCTCTGACTGAGTTTGCATTACTGCTTATTTTGACCTCTGCTGGCTGAGTAAAGCTCATTTTCAACGTCCAATGCAGAATGTGATAAAACCAGATCCAGCTACTAAAATGCATCATTCTTTTTGTTTTAGACAACATTTCATGCACTGTTAAACATGTTAAAGCAAGTTGCAAGTGAAAATCTATGTCTCTGACTGAGTTTGCATTACTGCTTATTTTGACCTCTGCTGGCTGAGAACAGCTCATTTTCAACGTTCAATTCAGAATGTGGTAAAACCAGATCCAGCCACTAAAATGCATCATTCTTTTTGTTTTAGACAACATTCCATGCACTGTTAAACTTGTTAAAGCAAGTTGCAAGTGAAAATCTATGTCTATGACTGAGTTTGCATTACTGCTTATTTTGACCTCTGCTGGCTCTGAAAAGCTAATTTTCAACGTTCAATTCAGAACGTGATAAAACCAGATCCAGCCACTAAAAAGCATTTTCTTTTTGCTTTAGACAACATTTCATGCACTGTTAAATATGTTTAAGAAAGTTGCAAGTGAAAATCTATGTCTCTGACTGAGTTTGCATTACTGCTTATTTTGACCTCTGCTGGCTCTGAAAAGCTAATTTTCAACGTTCAATTCAGAATGTGATAAAACCAGATCCAGCCACTAAAAAGCATTTTCTTTTTGTTTTAGACAACATTTCATGCACTGTTAAATATGTTTAAGAAAGTTGCAAGTGAAAATCTATGTCTCTGACTGAGTTTGCATTACTGCTTATTTTGACCTCTGCTGGCTGATTAAAGCTCATTTTCAACGTCCAATGCAGAATGTGATAAAACCAGATCCAGCTACTAAAATGCATCATTCTTTTTGTTTTAGACAACATTTCATGCACTGTTAAACATGTTAAAGCAAGTTACAAGTGAAAATCTATGTCTCTGACTGAGTTTGCATTACTGCTTATTTTGACCTCTGCTGGCTGAGAACAGCTCATTTTCAACGTTCAATTCAGAATGTGATAAAACCAGATCCAGCCACAAAAATGCATCATTCTTTTTGTTTTAGACAACATTTCATGCACTGTTAAACATGTTAAAGCAAGTTGCAAGTGAAAATCTATGTCTCTGACTGAGTTTGCATTACTGCTTATTTTGACCTCTGCTTGCTCTGAAAAGCTCATTTTCAACGTTCAATTCAGAATGTGATAAAACCAGATCCAGCCACTAAAAAGCATTTTCTTTTTGTTTTAGACAACATTTCATGCACTGTTAAATATGTTTAAAAAAGTTGCAAGTGAAAATCTATGTCTCTGACTGAGTGTGCATTACTGCTTATTTTGACCTCTGCTGGCTCTGAAAAGCTCATTTTCAACGTCCAATGCAGAATGTGATAAAACCAGATCCAGCCACAAAAATGCATCATACTTTTTGTTTTAGACAATATTTCATGCACTGTTAAACATGTTAAAGCAAGTTGCAATTGAAAATCTATGTCCCTGACTGAGTTTGCATTACTGCTTATTTTGACCTCTGCTGGCTGAGAACAGCTCATTTTCAACGTTCAATTCAGAATGTGATAAAACCAGATCCAGCCACAAAAATGCATCATTCTTTTTGTTTTAGACATTTCATGCACTGTTAAACATGTTAAAGCAAGTTGCAAGTGAAAATCTATGTCTCTGACTGAGTTTGCATTACTGCTTATTTTGACCTCTGCTGGCTCTGAAAAGCTCATTTTCAACGTTCAATTCAGAATGTGATAAAACCAGATCCAGCCACTAAAAAGCATTTTCTTTTTGTTTTAGACAACATTTCATGCACTGTTAAATATGTTTAAGAAAGTTGCAAGTGAAAATCTATGTCTCTGACTGAGTTTGCATTACTTCTTATTTTGAGCTCTACTGGCTGAGTAAAGCTCATTTTCAACGTCCAATGCAGAATGTGATAAAACCAGATCCAGCTACTAAAATGCATCATTCTTTTTGTTTTAGACAACATTTCATGCACTGTTAAACATGTTAAAGCAAGTTGCAAGTGAAAATCTATGTCTCTGACGGAGTTTGCATTACTGCTTATTTTGACCTCTGCTGGCTCAAAAAAAAGCTAATTTTCAACGTCCAATTCAGAATGTGATAAAACCAGATCCAGCCACTAAAAAGCATTTTCTTTTTGCTTTAGACAACATTTCATGCACTGTTAAATATGTTTAAGAAAGTTGCAAGTGAAAATCTATGTCTCTGACTGAGTTTGCATTACTTCTTATTTTGAGCTCTACTGGCTGAGTAAAGCTCATTTTCAACGTCCAATGCAGAATGTGATAAATTCAGATCCAGCTACTAAAATGCATCATTCTTTTTGTTTTAGACAACATCTCATGCACTGTTAAACATGTTAAAGCAAGTTGCAAGTGAAAATCTATGTCTCTGACTGAGTTTGCATTACTGCTTATTTTGACCTCTGCTGGCTGAGAACAGCTCATTTTCAACGTTCAATTCAGAATGTGATAAAACCAGATCCAGCCACAAAAATGCATCATTCTTTTTGTTTTAGACAACATTTCATGCACTGTTAAATATGTTTAAGAAAGTTGCAAGTAAAAATCTATGTCTCTGACTGAATTTGCATTACTGCTTGTTTAGACCTCTGCTGGCTGAGTAAAGCTCATTTTCAACGTCCAACTCAGAATGTGATAAAACCAGATCCAGCTACTAAAATGCATCATTCTTTTTGTTTTAGACAACATTTCATGCACTGTTAAACATGTTAAAGCAAGTTGCAAGGGAAAATCTATGTCTCTGACTGAGTTTGCATTACTGCTTATTTTGACCTCTGCTGGCTGAGAACAGCTCATTTTCAACGTTCAATTCAGAATGTGATAAAACCAGATCCAGCCACAAAAATGCATCATTCTTTTTGTTTTAGACAACATTTCATGCACTGTTAAACATGTTAAAGCAAGTTGCAAGTGAAAATCTATGTCTCTGACTGAGTTTGCATTACTGCTTATTTTGACCTCTGCTGGCTGAGAACAGCTCATTTTCAACGTTCAATTAAAAATGTGATAAAACCAGATCCAGCCACAAAAATGCATCATTCTTTTTGTTTTAGACAACATTTCATGCACTGTTAAACATGTTAAAGCAAGTTGCAAGTGAAAATCTATGTCTCTGACTGAGTTTGCATTACTGCTTATTTTGACCTCTGCTGGCTCTGAAAAGCTCATTTTCAACGTTCAATTCAGAATGTGATACAACCAGATCCAGCCAGTAAAAAGCATTTTCTTTTTGTTTTATACAACATTTCATGCACTGTTAAATATGTTTAAGAAAGTTGCAAGTGAAAATCTATGTCTCTGACTGAGTTTGCATTACTGCTTATTTTGACCTCTGCTGGCTCTGAAAAGCTCATTTTCAACGTTCAATTCAGAATGTGATAAAACCAGATCCAGCCACTAAAAAGCATTTTCTTTTTGTTTTAGACAACATTTCATGCACTGTTAAATATGTTTAAGAAAGTTGCAAGTGAAAATCTATGTCTCTGACTGAGTTTGCATTACTTCTTATTTTGAGCTCTACTGGCTGAGTAAAGCTCATTTTCAACGTCCAATGCAGAATGTGATAAATTCAGATCCAGCTACTAAAATGCATCATTCTTTTTGTTTTAGACAACATTTCATGCACTTTTAAACATGTTAAAGCAAGTTGCAAGTGAAAATCTATGTCTCTGACTGAGTTTGCATTACTGCTTATTTTGACCTCTGCTGGCTGAGAACAGCTCATTTTCAACTTTCAATGCAGAATGTGATAAAACTAGATCCAGCCACAAAAACGCATCATTCTTTTTGTTTTAGACAACATTTCATGCACTGTTAAACATGTTAAAGCAAGTTGCAAGTGAAAATCTATGTCTCTGACTGAGTTTGCATTACTGCTTATTTTGACCTCTGCTGGCACTGAACAGCTCATTTTCAACGTTCAATTCAGAATGTTATAAAACCAGATCCAGCCACAAAAATGCATTTTCTTTTAGTTTTAGACAACATTTCATGCACTGTTAAATATGTTTAAGAAAGGTGCAAGTGAAAATCTATGTCTCTGACTGAGTTTGCATTACTGCTTATTTTGACCTCTGCTGGCTCAAAAAAAAAGCTAATTTTCAACGTCCAATTCAGAATGTGATAAAACCAGATCCAGCCACTAAAAAGCATTTTCTTTTTGTTTTAGACAACATTTCATGCACTGTTAAATATGTTTAAGAAAGGTGCAAGTGAAAATCTATGTCTCTGACTGAGTTTGCATTACTGCTTATTTTGACCTCTGCTGGCTGAGTAAAGCTCATTTTCAACGTCCAATGCAGAATGTGATAAAACCAGATCCAGCTACTAAAATGCATCATTCTTTTTGTTTTAGACAACATTTCATGCACTGTTAAACATGTTAAAGCAAGTTGCAAGTGAAAATCTATGTCTCTGACTGAGTTTGCATTACTGCTTATTTTGACCTCTGCTGGCTGAGAACAGCTCATTTTCAACGTTCAATTCAGAATGTGATAAAACCAGATCCAGCCACTAAAATGCATCATTCTTTTTGTTTTAGACAACATTTCATGCACTGTTAAACTTGTTAAAGCAAGTTGCAAGTGAAAATCTATGTCTATGACTGAGTTTGCATTACTGCTTATTTTGACCTCTGCTGGCTCTGAAAAGCTAATTTTCAACGTTCAATTCAGAACGTGATAAAACCAGATCCAGCCACTAAAAAGCATTTTCTTTTTGCTTTAGACAACATTTCATGCACTGTTAAATATGTTTAAGAAAGTTGCAAGTGAAAATCTATGTCTCTGACTGAGTTTGCATTACTGCTTATTTTGACCTCTGCTGGCTCTGAAAAGCTCATTTTCAACGTTCAATTCAGAATGTGATAAAACCAGATCCAGCCACTAAAAAGCATTTTCTTTTTGTTTTAGACAACATTTCATGCACTGTTAAATATGTTTAAGTAAGTTGCAAGTGAAAATCTATGTCTCTGACTGAGTTTGCATTACTGCTTATTTTGACCTCTGCTGGCTGAGTAAAGCTCATTTTCAACGTCCAATGCAGAATGTGATAAAACCAGATCCAGCTACTAAAATGCATCATTCTTTTTGTTTTAGACAACATTTCATGCACTGTTAAACATGTTAAAGCAAGTTACAAGTGAAAATCTATGTCTCTGACTGAGTTTGCATTACTGCTTATTTTGACCTCTGCTGGCTGAGAACAGCTCATTTTCAACGTTCAATTCAGAATGTGATAAAACCAGATCCAGCCACAAAAATGCATCATTCTTTTTGTTTTAGACAACATTTCATGCACTGTTAAACATGTTAAAGCAAGTTGCAAGTGAAAATCTATGTCTCTGACTGAGTTTGCATTACTGCTTATTTTGACCTCTGCTGGCTCTGAAAAGCTCATTTTCAACGTTCAATTCAGAATGTGATAAAACCAGATCCAGCCACTAAAAAGCATTTTCTTTTTGTTTTAGACAACATTTCATGCACTGTTAAATATGTTTAAAAAAGTTGCAAGTGAAAATCTATGTCTCTGACTGAGTTTGCATTACTGCTTATTTTGACCTCTTCTGGCTCTGAAAAGCTCATTTTCAACGTCCAATGCAGAATGTGATAAAACCAGATCCAGCTACTAAAATGCATCATTCTTTTTGTTTTAGACAACATTTCATGCACTGTTAAACATGTTAAAGCAAGTTGCAAGTGAAAATCCTTGTCTCTGACTGAGTTTGCATTACTGCTTATTTTGACCTCTACTGGCTGAGAACAGCTCATTTTCAACGTTCAATTCAGAATGTGATAAAACCAGATCCAGCCACAAAAATGCATCATACTTTTTGTTTTAGACAATATTTCATGCACTGTTAAACATGTTAAAGCAAGTTGCAATTGAAAATCTATGTCCCTGACTGAGTTTGCATTACTGCTTATTTTGACCTCTGCTGGCTGAGAACAGCTCATTTTCAACGTTCAATTCAGAATGTGATAAAACCAGATCCAGCCACAAAAATGCATCATTCTTTTTGTTTTAGACAACATTTCATGCACTGTTAAACATGTTAAAGCAAGTTGCAAGTGAAAATCTATGTCTCTGACTAAGTTTGCATTACTGCTTATTTTGACCTCTGCTGGCTCTGAAAAGCTCATTTTCAACGTTCAATTCAGATTGTGATAAAACCAGATCCAGCCACAAAAATGCATTTTCTTTTAGTTTTAGACAACATTTCATGCACTGTTAAATATGTTTAAGAAAGGTGCAAGTGAAAATCTATGTCTCTGACTGAGTTTGCATTACTGCTTATTTTGACCTCTGCTGGCTCAAAAAAACAGCTAATTTTCAACGTCCAATTCAGAATGTGATAAAACCAGATCCAGCCACTAAAAAGCATTTTCTTTTTGTTTTAGACAACATTTCATGCACTGTTAAATATGTTTAAGAAAGGTGCAAGTGAAAATCTATGTCTCTGACTGAGTTTGCATTACTGCTTATTTTGACCTCTGCTGGCTGAGTAAAGCTCATTTTCAACGTCCAATGCAGAATGTGATAAAACCAGATCCAGCTACTAAAATGCATCATTCTTTTTGTTTTAGACAACATTTCATGCACTGTTAAACATGTTAAAGCAAGTTGCAAGTGAAAATCTATGTCTCTGACTGAGTTTGCATTACTGCTTATTTTGACCTCTGCTGGCTGAGAACAGCTCATTTTCAACGTTCAATTCAGAATGTGATAAAACCAGATCCAGCCACAAAAATGCATCATTCTTTTTGTTTTAGACAACATTTCATGCACTGTTAAACATGTTAAAGCAAGTTGCAAGTGAAAATCTATGTCTCTGACTGAGTTTGCATTACTGCTTATTTTGACCTCTGCTGGCTCTGAAAAGCTCATTTTCAACGTTCAATTCAGAATGTGATAAAACCAGATCCAGCCACTAAAAAGCATTTTCTTTTTGTTTTAGACAACATTTCATGCACTGTTAAATATGTTTAAAAAAGTTGCAAGTGAAAATCTATGTCTCTGACTGAGTTTGCATTACTGCTTATTTTGACCTCTGCTGGCTCTGAAAAGCTCATTTTCAACGTCCAATGCAGAATGTGATAAAACCAGATCCAGCTACTAAAATGCATCATTCTTTTTGTTTTAGACAACATTTCATGCACTGTTAAACATGTTAAAGCAAGTTGCAAGTGAAAATCCTTGTCTCTGACTGAGTTTGCATTACTGCTTATTTTGACCTCTGCTGGCTGAGAACAGCTCATTTTCAACGTTCAATTCAGAATGTGATAAAACCAGATCCAGCCACAAAAATGCATCATACTTTTTGTTTTAGACAACATTTCATGCACTGTTAAACATGTTAAAGCAAGTTACAATTGAAAATCTATGTCCCTGACTGAGTTTGCATTACTGCTTATTTTGACGTCTGCTGGCTCTGAAAAACTCATTTTCAACGTTCAATTCAAAATGTGATAAAACCAGATCCAGCCACTAAAAAGCATTTTCTTTTTGTTTTAGACAACATTTCATGCACTGTTAAATATGTTTAAGAAAGTTGCAAGTGAAAATCTGTCTCTGACTGAGTTTGCATTACTGCTTATTTTGACCTCTGCTGGCTCTGAAAAGCTCATTTTCAACGTCCAATGCAGAATGTGATAATCCAGATCCAGCTACTAAAATGCATCATTCTTTTTGTTTAAGACAACGTTTCATGCACTGTTAAACATGTTAAAGCAAGTTGCAAGTGAAAATCTATGTCTCTGACTGAGTTTGCATTACTGCTTATTTTGACCTCTTCTGGCTCTGAAAAGCTTATTTTCAACGTTCAATTCAGAATGTGATAAAACCAGATCCAGCCACTAAAAAGCATTTTCTTTTTGTTTTAGACAACATTTCATGCACTGTTAAATATGTTTAAGAAGGTTGCAAGTGAAA
Source organism: Danio rerio (assembly GCF_052040795.2). Classification (NCBI taxonomy): domain Eukaryota; kingdom Metazoa; phylum Chordata; class Actinopteri; order Cypriniformes; family Danionidae; genus Danio; species Danio rerio. Next base: position 58,747,763 of record NC_141025.1, on the reverse strand, counting down.
ATCTATGTCTCTGACTGAGTTTGCATCACTTCTTATTTTGACTTCTGCTGGCTGAGTAAAGCTCATTTTCAACGTCCAATGCAGAATGTGATAAAACCAGATCCAGCTACTAAAATGCATCATTCTTTTTGTTTTAGACAACATCTCATGCACTGTTAAACATGTTAAAGCAAGTTGCAAGTGAAAATCTATGTCTCTGACTGAGTTTGCATTACTGCTTATTTTGACCTCTGCTGGCTGAGAACAGCTCATTTTCAACGTTCAATTCAGAATGTGATAAAACCAGATCCAGCCACAAAAATGCATCATTCTTTTTGTTTTAGACAACATTTCATGCACTGTTAAATATGTTTAAGAAAGTTGCAAGTGAAAATCTATGTCTCTGACTGAGTTTGCATTACTTCTTATTTTGAGCTCTACTGGCTGAGTAAAGCTCATTTTCAACGTCCATTGCAGAATGTGATAAAACCAGATCCAGCTACTAAAATGCATCATTCTTTTTGTTTTAGACAACATTTCATGCACTGTTAAACATGTTAAAGCAAGTTGCAAGTGAAAATCTATGTCTCTGACGGAGTTTGCATTACTGCTTATTTTGACCTCTGCTGGCTCAAAAAAAAGCTAATTTTCAACGTCCAATTCAGAATGTGATAAAACCAGATCCAGCCACTAAAAAGCATTTTCTTTTTGCTTTAGACAACATTTCATGCACTGTTAAATATGTTTAAGAAAGTTGCAAGTGAAAATCTATGTCTCTGACTGAGTTTGCATTACTTCTTATTTTGAGCTCTACTGGCTGAGTAAAGCTCATTTTCAACGTCCAATGCAGAATGTGATAAATTCAGATCCAGCTACTAAAATGCATCATTCTTTTTGTTTTAGACAACTTTTCATGCACTGTTAAATATGTTTAAGAAAGGTGCAAGTGAAAATCTATGTCTCTGACTGAGTTTGCATTACTGCTTATTTTGGCCTCTGCTGGCTGAGTAAAGCTCATTTTCAACGTCCAATGCAGAATGTAATAAAACCAGATCCAGCTACTAAAATGCATCATTCTTTTTGTTTTAGACAACATTTCATGCACTGTTAAACATGTTAAAGCAAGTTGCAAGTGAAAATCTATGTCTATAACGGAGTTTGCATTACTGCTTATTTTGACCTCTGCTGGCTGAGAACAGCTCATTTTCAACGTTCAATTCAGAATGTGATAAAACCAGATCCAGCCACTAAAATGCATCATTCTTTTTGTTTTAGACAACATTTCATGCACTGTTAAACATGTTAAAGCAAGTTGCAAGTGAAAATCTATGTCTCTGACTGAGTTTGCATTACTGCTTATTTTGACCTCTGCTGGCTGAGAACAGCTCTTTTTCAACGTTCAATTCAGAATGTGATAAAACCAGATCCAGCCACTAAAAAGCATTTTCTTTTTGTTTTAGACAACATTTCATGCACTGTTAAATATGTTTAAGAAAGGTGCAAGTGAAAATCTATGTCTCTGACTGAGTTTGCATTACTGCTTATTTTGACCTCTGCTGGCTGAGAACAGCTCTTTTTCAACGTTCAATTCAGAATGTGATAAAACCAGATCCAGCCACTAAAATGCATCATTCTTTTTGTTTTAGACAACATTTCATGCACTGTTAAACATGTTAAAGCAAGTTGCAAGTGAAAATCTATGTCTCTGACTGAGTTTGCATTACTGCTTATTTTGACCTCTGCTGGCTCTGAAAAGCTTATTTTCAACGTTCAATTCAGAATGTTATAAAACCAGATCCAGCCACTAAAAAGCATTTTCTTTTTGTTTTAGACAACATTTCATGCACTGTTAAATATGTTTAAGGAGGATGCAAGTGAAAATCTATGTCTCTGACTGAGTTTGCATTACTTCTTATTTTGAGCTCTACTGGTTGAGTAAAGCTCATTTTCAACGTCCAATGCAGAATGTGATAAATTCAGATCCAGCTACTAAAATGCATCATTCTTTTTGTTTTAGACAACATTTCATGCACTGTTAAACATGTTAAAGCAAGTTGCAAGTGAAAATCTATGTGTATGACTGAGTTTGCATTACTACTTAATTTGACCTCTGCTGGCTCTGAAAAGCTCATTTTCAACGTTCAATTCAGAATGTGATAAAACCAGATCCAGCCACAAAAATGCATCATTCTTTTTGTTTTAGACAACATTTCATGCACTGTTAAATATGTTTAAGAAAGTTGCAAGTGAAAATCTATGTCTCTGACTGAGTTTGCATTACTTCTTATTTTGAGCTCTACTGGCTGAGTAAAGCTCATTTTCAACGTCCAATGCAGAATGTGATAAATTCAGATCCAGCTACTAAAATGCATCATTCTTTTTGTTTTAGACAACATTTCATGCACTTTTAAACATGTTAAAGCAAGATGCAAGTGAAAATCTATGTCTCTGACTGAGTTTGCATTACTGCTTATTTTGACTTCTGCTGGCTGAGAACAGCTCATTTTCAACGTTCAATTCAGAATGTGATAAAACCAGATCCAGCCACAAAAAAGCATCATTCTTTTTGTTTTAGACAACATTTCATGCACTGTTAAACATGTTAAAGCAAGTTGCAAGTAAAAATCCATGTCTCTGACTGAGTTTGCATTACTGTTTATTTTGACCTCTGCTGGCTGAGTAAATCTCATTTTCAACGTCCAATGCAGAATGTGATAAAACCAAATCCAGCTACTAAAATGCATCATTCATTTTGTTTTAGACAACATTTCATGCACTGTTAAACATGTTAAAGCAAGTTGCAAGTGAAAATCTATGTCTCTGACTGAGTTTGCATTACTGCTTATTTTGACCTCTGCTAGCTCTGAAAAGCTCATTTTCAACGTTCAATTCAGAATGTGATAAAACCAGATCCAGCCACTAAAAAGCATTTTCTTTTTGTTTTAGACAACATTTCATGCACTGTTAAATATGTTTAAGAAAGTTGCAAGTGAAAATCTATGTCTCTGACTGAGTTTGCATTACTGCTTATTTTGACCTCTGCTGGCTCTGAAAAGCTCATTTTCAACGTCCAATGCAGAATGTGATAAAACCAGATCCAGCTACTAAAATGCATCATTCTTTTTGTTTTAGACAACATTTCATGCACTGTTAAACATGTTAAAGCAAGTTGCAAGTGAAAATCTATGTCTCTGACTGAGTTTGCATTACTGCTTATTTTGACCTCTGCTGGCTCTGAAAAGCTCATTTTCAACGTTCAATTCAGAATGTGATAAAACCAGATCCAGCCACAAAAATGCATTTTCTTTTAGTTTTAGACAACATTTCATGCACTGTTAAATATGTTTAAGAAAGGTGAAAGTGAAAATCTATGTCTCTGACTGAGTTTGCATTACTGCTTATTTTGACCTCTGCTGGCTCAAAAAAAAAAGCTAATTTTCAACGTCCAATTCAGAATGTGATAAAACCAGATCCAGCCACTAAAAAGCATTTTCTTTTTGTTTTAGACAACATTTCATGCACTGTTAAATATGTTTAAGAAAGTTGCAAGTGAAAATCTATGTCTCTGACTGAGTTTGCATTACTGCTTATTTTGACCTCTGCTGGCTGAGTAAAGCTCATTTTCAACGTCCAATGCAGAATGTGATAAAACCAGATCCAGCTACTAAAATGCATCATTCTTTTTGTTTTAGACAACATTTCATGCACTGTTAAACATGTTAAAGCAAGTTGCAAGTGAAAATCTATGTCTCTGACTGAGTTTGCATTACTGCTTATTTTGACCTCTGCTGGCTGAGAACAGCTCATTTTCAACGTTCAATTCAGAATGTGATAAAACCAGATCCAGCCACTAAAATGCATCATTCTTTTTGTTTTAGACAACATTTCAATGCTTGTTAAACTTGTTAAAGCAAGTTGCAAGTGAAAATCTATGTCTATGACTGAGTTTGCATTACTGCTTATTTTGACCTCTGCTGGCTCTGAAAAGCTAATTTTCAACGTTCAATTCAGAACGTGATAAAACCAGATCCAGCCACTAAAAAGCATTTTCTTTTTGCTTTAGACAACATTTCATGCACTGTTAAATATGTTTAAGAAAGTTGCAAGTGAAAATCTATGTCTCTGACTGAGTTTGCATTACTGCTTATTTTGACCTCTGCTGGCTGAGTAAAGCTCATTTTCAACGTCCAATGCAGAATGTGATAAAACCAGATCCAGCTACTAAAATGCATCATTCTTTTTGTTTTAGACAACATTTCATGCACTGTTAAACATGTTAAAGCAAGTTGCAAGTGAAAATCTATGTCTCTGACTGAGTTTGCATTACTGCTTATTTTGACCTCTGCTGGCTGAGAACAGCTCATTTTCAACGTTCAATTCAGAATGTGATAAAACCAGATCCAGCCACAAAAATGCATCATTCTTTTTGTTTTAGACAACATTTCATGCACTGTTAAACATGTTAAAGCAAGTTGCAAGTGAAAATCTATGTCTCTAACTGAGTTTGCATTACTGCTTATTTTGACCTCTGCTGGCTCTGAAAAGCTCATTTTCAACGTTCAATTCAGAATGTGATAAAACCAGATCCAGCCACTAAAAAGCATTTTCTTTTTGTTTTAGACAACATTTCATGCACTGTTAGATATGTTTAAAAAAGTTGCAAGTGAAAATCTATGTCTCTGACTGAGTTTGCATTACTGCTTATTTTGACCTCTGCTGGCTCTGAAAAGCTCATTTTCAATGTCCAATGCAGAATGTGATAAAAACAGATCCAGCTACTAAAATGCATCTTTCTTTTTGTTTTAGACAACATTTCATGCACTGTTAAACATGTTAAAGCAAGTTGCAAGTGAAAATCTATGTCTCTGACTGAGTTTGCATTACTGCTTATTTTGACCTCTGCTGGCTGAGAACAGCTCATTTTCAACGTTCAATTCAGAATGTGATAAAACCAGATCCAGCCACAAAAATGCATCATTCTTTTTGTTTTAGACAACATTTCATGCACTGTTAAACATGTTAAAGCAAGTTGCAAGTGAAAATCTATGTCTCTGACTGAGTTTGCATTACTGCTTATTTTGACCTCTGCTGGCTCTGAAAAGCTCATTTTCAACGTTCAATTCAGAATGTGATAAAACCAGATCCAGCCACAAAAATGCATTTTCTTTTAGTTTTAGACAACATTTCATGCACTGTTAAATATGTTTAAGAAAGGTGCAAGTGAAAATCTATGTCTCTGACTGAGTTTGCATTACTGCTTATTTTGACCTCTGCTGGCTCAAAAAAAAAGCTAATTTTCAACGTCCAATTCAGAATGTGATAAAACCAGATCCAGCCACTAAAAAGCATTTTCTTTTTGTTTTAGACAACATTTCATGCACTGTTAAATATGTTTAAGAAAGGTGCAAGTGAAAATCTATGTCTCTGACTGAGTTTGCATTACTGCTTATTTTGACCTCTGCTGGCTGAGTAAAGCTCATTTTCAACGTCCAATGCAGAATGTGATAAAACCAGATCCAGCTACTAAAATGCATCATTCTTTTTGTTTTAGACAACATTTCATGCACTGTTAAACATGTTAAAGCAAGTTGCAAGTGAAAATCTATGTCTCTGACTGAGTTTGCATTACTGCTTATTTTGACCTCTGCTGGCTGAGAACAGCTCATTTTCAACGTTCAATTCAGAATGTGATAAAACCAGATCCAGCCACAAAAATGCATCATTCTTTTTGTTTTAGACAACATTTCATGCACTGTTAAACTTGTTAAAGCAAGTTGCAAGTGAAAATCTATGTCTATGACTGAGTTTGCATTACTGCTTATTTTGACCTCTGCTGGCTCTGAAAAGCTAATTTTCAACGTTCAATTCAGAACGTGATAAAACCAGATCCAGCCACTAAAAAGCATTTTCTTTTTGCTTTAGACAACATTTCATGCACTGTTAAATATGTTTAAGAAAGTTGCAAGTGAAAATCTATGTCTCTGACTGAGTTTGCATTACTGCTTATTTTGACCTCTGCTGGCTCTGAAAAGCTAATTTTCAACGTCCAATGCAGAATGTGATAAAACCAGATCCAGCTACTAAAATGCAACATTCTTTTTGTTTTAGACAACATTTCATGCACTGTTAAACATGTTAAAGCAAGTTGCAAGTGAAAATCCTTGTCTCTGACTGAGTTTGCATTACTGCTTATTTTGACCTCTACTGGCTGAGAACAGCTCATTTTCAACGTTCAATTCAGAATGTGATAAAACCAGATCCAGCCACAAAAATGCATCATACTTTTTGTTTTAGACAACATTTCATGCACTGTTAAACATGTTAAAGCAAGTTGCAATTGAAAATCTATGTCCCTGACTGAGTTTGCATTACTTCTTATTTTGACCTCTGCTGGCTCTGAAAAGCTCATTTTCAACGTTCAATTCAAAATGTGATAAAACCAGATCCAGCCACTAAAAAGCATTTTCTTTTTGTTTTAGACAACATTTCATGCACTGTTAAATATGTTTAAGAAAGTTGCAAGTGAAAATCTATGTCTCTGACTGAGTTTGCATTACTGCTTATTTTGACCTCTGCTGGTTGAGAACAGCTCATTTTCAACGTTCAATTCAGAATGTGATAAAACCAGATCCAGCCACAAAAATGCATCATTCTTTTTGTTTAAGACAACATTTCATGCACTGTTAAACATGTTAAAGCAAGTTGCAAGTGAAAATCTATGTCTCTGACTGAGTTTGCATTACTGCTTATTTTGACCTCTGCTGGCTGAGAACAGCTCATTTTCAACGTTCAATTCAGAATGTGATAAAACCAGATCCAGCCACACAACTGCATCATTCTTTTTGTTTTAGACAACATTTCATGCACTGTTAAACATGTTAAAGCAAGTTGCAAGTGAAAATCTATGTCTCTGACTGAGTTTGCATTACTGCTTATTTTGACCTCTGCTGGCTGAGAACAGCTCATTTTCAACGTTCAATTCAGAATGTGATAAAACCAGATCCAGCCACAAAAATGCATCATTCTTTTTGTTTTAGACAACATTTCATGCACTGTTAAACATGTTAAAGCAAGTTGCAAGTAAAAATCCATGTCTCTGACTGAGTTTGCATTACTGTTTATTTTGACCTCTGCTGGCTGAGTAAAGCTCATTTTCAACGTCCAATGCAGAATGTGATAAAACCAAATCCAGCTACTAAAATGCATCATTCTTTTTGTTTTAGACAACATTTCATGCACTGTTAAACATGTTAAAGCAAGTTGCAAGTGAAAATCTATGTCTCTGACTGAGTTTGCATTACTGCTTATTTTGACCTTTGCTGGCTGAGAACAGCTCATTTTCAACGTTCAATTCAGAATGTGATAAAACCAGATCCAGCCACAAAAATGCATCATTCTTTTTGTTTTAGACAACATTTCATGCACTGTTAAACATGTTAAAGCAAGTTGCAAGTGAAAATCTATGTCTCTGACTGAGTTTGCATTACTGCTTATTTTGACCTCTGCTAGCTCTGAAAAGCTCATTTTCAACGTTCAATTCAGAATGTGATAAAACCAGATCCAGCCACTAAAAAGCATTTTCTTTTTGTTTTAGACAACATTTCATGCACTGTTAAATATGTTTAAGAAAGTTGCAAGTGAAAATCTATGTCTCTGACTGAGTTTGCATTACTGCTTATTTTGACCTCTGCTGGCTCTGAAAAGCTCATTTTCAACGTCCAATGCAGAATGTGATAAAACCAGATCCAGCTACTAAAATGCATCATTCTTTTTGTTTTAGACAACATTTCATGCACTGTTAAACATGTTAAAGCAAGTTGCAAGTGAAAATCCATGTCTCTGACTGAGTTTGCATTACTGCTTATTTTGACCTCTACTGGCTGAGAACAGCTCATTTTCAACGTTCAATTCAGAATGTGATAAAACCAGATCCAGCCACTAAAAAGCATTTTCTTTTTGTTTTAGACAACATTTCATGCACTGTTAAATATGTTTAAGAAAGGTGCAAGTGAAAATCTATGTCTCTGACTGAGTTTGCATTACTGCTTATTTTGACCTCTGCTGGCTGAGTAAAGCTCATTTTCAACGTCCAATGCAGAATGTGATAAAACCAGATCCAGCTACTAAAATGCATCATTCTTTTTGTTTTAGACAACATTTCATGCACTGTTAAACATGTTAAAGCAAGTCGAAAGTGAAAATCTATGTCTCTGACTGAGTTTGCATTACTGCTTATTTTGACCTCTGCTGGCTGAGAACAGCTCATTTTCAACGTTCAATTCAGAATGTGATAAAACCAGATCCAGCCACAAAAATGCATCATTCTTTTTGTTTTAGACAACATTTCATGCACTGTTAAACATGTTAAAGCAAGTTGCAAGTGAAAATCTATGTCTCTGACTGAGTTTGCATTACTGCTTATTTTGACCTCTGCTGGCTCTGAAAAGCTCATTTTCAACGTTCAATTCAGAATTTGATAAAACCAGATCCAGCCACTAAAAAGCATTTTCTTTTTGTTTTAGACAACATTTCATGCACTGTTAAATATGTTTAAGAAAGTTGCAAGTGAAAATCTATGTCTCTGACTGAGTTTGCATTACTGCTTATTTTGACCTCTGCTGGCTCTGAAAAGCTCATTTTCAACGTCCAATGCAGAATGTGATAAAACCAGATCCAGCTACTAAAATGCAACATTCTTTTTGTTTTAGACAACATTTCATGCACTGTTAAACATGTTAAAGCAAGTTGCAAGTGAAAATCCATGTCTCTGACTGAGTTTGCATTACTGCTTATTTTGACCTCTACTGGCTGAGAACAGCTCATTTTCAACGTTCAATTCAGAATGTGATAAAACCAGATCCAGCCACAAAAATGCATTATACTTTTTTTTTAGACAACATTTCATGCACTGTTAAATATGTTTAAGAAAGGTGCAAGTGAAAATCTATGTCTCTGACTGAGTTTGCATTACTGCTTATTTTGACCTCTGCTGGCTGAGTAAAGCTCATTTTCAACGTAAAATGCAGAATGTGATAAAACCAGATCCAGCTACTAAAATGCATCATTCTTTTTGTTTTAGACAACATTTCATGCACTGTTAAACATGTTAAAGCAAGTTGCAAGTGAAAATCTATGTCTCTGACTGAGTTTGCATTACTGCTTATTTTGACCTCTGCTGGCTGAGAACAGCTCATTTTCAACGTTCAATTCAGAATGTGATAAAACCAGATCCAGCCACAAAAATGCATCATTCTTTTTGTTTTAGACAACATTTCATGCACTGTTAAATATGTTTAAGAAAGGTGCAAGTGAAAATCTATGTCTCTGACTGAGTTTGCATTACTGCTTATTTTGACCTCTGCTGGCTGAGTAAAGCTCATTTTCAACGTCCAATGCAGAATGTGATAAAACCAGATCCTGCTACTAAAATGCATCATTCTTTTTGTTTTAGACAACATTTCATGCACTGTTAAACATGTTAAAGCAAGTTGCAAGTGAAAATCTATGTCTCTGACTGAGTTTGCATTACTGCTTATTTTGACCTCTGCTGGCTGAGAACAGCTCATTTTCATCGTTCAGTTCAGAATGTGATAAAACCAGATCCAGCCACAAAAATGCATCATTCTTTTTGTTTTAGACAACATTTCATGCACTGTTAAACATGTTAAAGCAAGTTGCAAGTGAAAATCCATGTCTCTGACTGAGTTTGCATTACTGCTTATTTTGACCTCTACTGGCTGAGAACAGCTCATTTTCAACGTTCAATTCAGAATGTGATAAAACCAGATCCAGCCACAAAAATGCATCATACTTTTTGTTTTAGACAACATTTCATGCACTGTTAAACATGTTAAAGCAAGTTGCAATTGAAAATCTATGTCCCTGACTGAGTTTGCATTACTGCTTATTTTGACCTCTGCTGGCTCTGAAAAGCTCATTTTCAACGTTTAATTCAGAATGTGATAAAACCAAATCCAGCCACTAAAAAGCATTTTCTTTTTATTTTAGACAACATTTCATGCACTGTTAAATATGTTTAAGAAAGGTGCAAGTGAAAATCTATGTCTCTGACTGAGTTTGCATTACTGCTTATTTTGACCTCTGCTGGCTGAGTAAAGCTCATTTTCAATGTCCAATGCAGAATGTGATAAAACCAGATCCAGCTACTAAAATGCATCATTCTTTTTGTTTTAGACAACATTTCATGCACTGTTAAACATGTTAAAGCAAGTTGCAAGTGAAAATCTATGTCTCTGACTGAGTTTGCATTACTGCTTATTTTGACCTCTGCTGGCTGAGAACAGCTCATTTTCAATGTTCAATTCAGAATGTGATAAAACCAGATCCAGCCACTAAAATGCATCATTCTTTTTGTTTTAGACAACATTTCATGCACTGTTAAACTTGTTAAAGCAAGTTGCAAGTGAAAATCTATGTCTATGACTGAGTTTGCATTACTGCTTATTTTGACCTCTGCTGGCTCTGAAAAGCTCATTTTCAACGTTCAATTCAGAATGTGATAAAACCAGATCCGGCCACTAAAAAGCATTTTCTTTTTGCTTTAGACAACATTTCATGCACTGTTAAACATGTTAAAGCAAGTTGCAAGTGAAAATCTATGTCTCTGACTGAGTTTGCATTACTGCTTATTTTGACCTCTGCTGGCTCTGAAAAGCTCATTTTCAACGTCCAATGCAGAATGTGATAAAACCAGATCCAGCTACTAAAATGCATCATTCTTTTTGTTTTAGACAACATTTCATGCACTGTTAAACATGTTAAAGCAAGTTGCAAGTGAAAATCCTTGTCTCTGACTGAGTTTGCATTACTGCTTATTTTGACCTCTACTGGCTGAGAACAGCTCATTTTCAACGTTCAATTCAGAATGTGATAAAACCAGATCCAGCCACAAAAATGCATCATACTTTTTGTTTTAGACAATATTTCATGCACTGTTAAACATGTTAAAGCAAGTTGCAAGTGAAAATCTATGTCTCTGACTGAGTTTGCATTACTGCTTATTTTGACCTCTGCTGGCTGAGAACAGCTCATTTTCAACGTTCAATTCAGAATGTGATAAAACCAGATACAGCCACAAAAATGCATCATTCTTTTTGTTTTAGACAACATTTCATGCACTGTTAAATATGTTTAAGAAAGTTGCAAGTAAAAATCTATGTCTCTGACTGAATTTGCATTACTGCTTGTTTAGACCTCTGCTGGCTGAGTAAAGCTCATTTTCAACGTCCAATTCAGAATGTGATAAAACCAGATCCAGCTACTAAAATGCATCATTCTTTTTGTTTTAGACAACATTTCATGCACTGTTAAACATGTTAAAGCAAGTTGCAAGGGAAAATCTATGTCTCTGACTGAGTTTGCATTACTGCTTATTTTGACCTCTGCTGGCTGAGAACAGCTCATTTTCAACGTTCAATTCAAAATGTGATAAAACCAGATCCAGCCACAAAAATGCATCATTCTTTTTGTTTTAGACAACATTTCATGCACTGTTAAACATGTTAAAGCAAGTTGCAAGTGAAAATCTATGTCTCTGACTGAGTTTGCATTACTGCTTATTTTGACCTCTGCTGGCTCTGAAAAGCTCATTTTCAACGTTCAATTCAGAATGTGATACAACCAGATCCAGCCACTAAAAAGCATTTTCTTTTTGTTTTATACAACATTTCATGCACTGTTAAATATGTTTAAGAAAGTTGCAAGTGAAAATCTATGTCTCTGACTGAGTTTGCATTACTGCTTATTTTGACCTCTGCTGGCTCTGAAAAGCTAATTTTCAACGTTCAATTCAGAATGTGATAAAACCAGATCCAGCCACTAAAAAGCATTTTCTTTTTGTTTTAGACAACATTTCATGCACTGTTAAATATGTTTAAGAAAGTTGCAAGTGAAAATCTATGTCTCTGACTGAGTTTGCATTACTTCTTATTTTGAGCTCTACTGGCTGAGTAAAGCTCATTTTCAACGTCCAATGCAGAATGTGATAAATTCAGATCCAGCTACTAAAATGCATCATTCTTTTTGTTTTAGACAACATTTCATGCACTTTTAAACATGTTAAAGCAAGTTGCAAGTGAAAATCTATGTCTCTGACTGAGTTTGCATTACTGCTTATTTTGACCTCTGCTGGCACTGAAAAGCTCATTTTCAACGTTCAATTCAGAATGTGATAAAACCAGATCCAGCCACAAAAATGCATTTTCTTTTAGTTTTAGACAACATTTCATGCACTGTTAAATATGTTTAAGAAAGGTGCAAGTGAAAATCTATGTCTCTGACTGAGTTTGCATTACTGCTTATTTTGACCTCTGCTGGCTCAAAAAAAAAGCTAATTTTCAACGTCCAATTCAGAATGTGATAAAACCAGATCCAGCCACTAAAAAGCATTTTCTTTTTGTTTTAGACAACATTTCATGCACTGTTAAACATGTTAAAGCAAGTTGCAAGTGAAAATCTATGTCTCTGACTGAGTTTGCATTACTGCTTATTTTGACCTCTGCTGGCTGAGAACAGCTCATTTTCATCGTTCAGTTCAGAATGTGATAAAACCAGATCCAGCCACAAAAATGCATCATTCTTTTTGTTTTAGACAACATTTCATGCACTGTTAAACATGTTAAAGCAAGTTGCAAGTGAAAATCCATGTCTCTGACTGAGTTTGCATTACTGCTTATTTTGACCTCTACTGGCTGAGAACAGCTCATTTTCAACGTTCAATTCAGAATGTGATAAAACCAGATCCAGCCACAAAAATGCATCATACTTTTTGTTTTAGACAACATTTCATGCACTGTTAAACATGTTAAAGCAAGTTGCAATTGAAAATCTATGTCCCTGACTGAGTTTGCATTACTGCTTATTTTGACCTCTGCTGGCTCTGAAAAGCTCATTTTCAACGTTTAATTCAGAATGTGATAAAACCAAATCCAGCCACTAAAAAGCATTTTCTTTTTATTTTAGACAACATTTCATGCACTGTTAAATATGTTTAAGAAAGGTGCAAGTGAAAATCTATGTCTCTGACTGAGTTTGCATTACTGCTTATTTTGACCTCTGCTGGCTGAGTAAAGCTCATTTTCAATGTCCAATGCAGAATGTGATAAAACCAGATCCAGCTACTAAAATGCATCATTCTTTTTGTTTTAGACAACATTTCATGCACTGTTAAACATGTTAAAGCAAGTTGCAAGTGAAAATCTATGTCTCTGACTGAGTTTGCATTACTGCTTATTTTGACCTCTGCTGGCTGAGAACAGCTCATTTTCAATGTTCAATTCAGAATGTGATAAAACCAGATCCAGCCACTAAAATGCATCATTCTTTTTGTTTTAGACAACATTTCATGCACTGTTAAACTTGTTAAAGCAAGTTGCAAGTGAAAATCTATGTCTATGACTGAGTTTGCATTACTGCTTATTTTGACCTCTGCTGGCTCTGAAAAGCTCATTTTCAACGTTCAATTCAGAATGTGATAAAACCAGATCCGGCCACTAAAAAGCATTTTCTTTTTGCTTTAGACAACATTTCATGCACTGTTAAACATGTTAAAGCAAGTTGCAAGTGAAAATCTATGTCTCTGACTGAGTTTGCATTACTGCTTATTTTGACCTCTGCTGGCTCTGAAAAGCTCATTTTCAACGTCCAATGCAGAATGTGATAAAACCAGATCCAGCTACTAAAATGCATCATTCTTTTTGTTTTAGACAACATTTCATGCACTGTTAAACATGTTAAAGCAAGTTGCAAGTGAAAATCCTTGTCTCTGACTGAGTTTGCATTACTGCTTATTTTGACCTCTACTGGCTGAGAACAGCTCATTTTCAACGTTCAATTCAGAATGTGATAAAACCAGATCCAGCCACAAAAATGCATCATACTTTTTGTTTTAGACAATATTTCATGCACTGTTAAACATGTTAAAGCAAGTTGCAAGTGAAAATCTATGTCTCTGACTGAGTTTGCATTACTGCTTATTTTGACCTCTGCTGGCTGAGAACAGCTCATTTTCAACGTTCAATTCAGAATGTGATAAAACCAGATACAGCCACAAAAATGCATCATTCTTTTTGTTTTAGACAACATTTCATGCACTGTTAAATATGTTTAAGAAAGTTGCAAGTAAAAATCTATGTCTCTGACTGAATTTGCATTACTGCTTGTTTAGACCTCTGCTGGCTGAGTAAAGCTCATTTTCAACGTCCAATTCAGAATGTGATAAAACCAGATCCAGCTACTAAAATGCATCATTCTTTTTGTTTTAGACAACATTTCATGCACTGTTAAACATGTTAAAGCAAGTTGCAAGGGAAAATCTATGTCTCTGACTGAGTTTGCATTACTGCTTATTTTGACCTCTGCTGGCTGAGAACAGCTCATTTTCAACGTTCAATTCAAAATGTGATAAAACCAGATCCAGCCACAAAAATGCATCATTCTTTTTGTTTTAGACAACATTTCATGCACTGTTAAACATGTTAAAGCAAGTTGCAAGTGAAAATCTATGTCTCTGACTGAGTTTGCATTACTGCTTATTTTGACCTCTGCTGGCTCTGAAAAGCTCATTTTCAACGTTCAATTCAGAATGTGATACAACCAGATCCAGCCACTAAAAAGCATTTTCTTTTTGTTTTATACAACATTTCATGCACTGTTAAATATGTTTAAGAAAGTTGCAAGTGAAAATCTATGTCTCTGACTGAGTTTGCATTACTGCTTATTTTGACCTCTGCTGGCTCTGAAAAGCTAATTTTCAACGTTCAATTCAGAATGTGATAAAACCAGATCCAGCCACTAAAAAGCATTTTCTTTTTGTTTTAGACAACATTTCATGCACTGTTAAATATGTTTAAGAAAGTTGCAAGTGAAAATCTATGTCTCTGACTGAGTTTGCATTACTTCTTATTTTGAGCTCTACTGGCTGAGTAAAGCTCATTTTCAACGTCCAATGCAGAATGTGATAAATTCAGATCCAGCTACTAAAATGCATCATTCTTTTTGTTTTAGACAACATTTCATGCACTTTTAAACATGTTAAAGCAAGTTGCAAGTGAAAATCTATGTCTCTGACTGAGTTTGCATTACTGCTTATTTTGACCTCTGCTGGCACTGAAAAGCTCATTTTCAACGTTCAATTCAGAATGTGATAAAACCAGATCCAGCCACAAAAATGCATTTTCTTTTAGTTTTAGACAACATTTCATGCACTGTTAAATATGTTTAAGAAAGGTGCAAGTGAAAATCTATGTCTCTGACTGAGTTTGCATTACTGCTTATTTTGACCTCTGCTGGCTCAAAAAAAAAGCTAATTTTCAACGTCCAATTCAGAATGTGATAAAACCAGATCCAGCCACTAAAAAGCATTTTCTTTTTGTTTTAGACAACATTTCATGCACTGTTAAATATGTTTAAGAAAGGTGCAAGTGAAAATCTATGTCTCTGACTGAGTTTGCATTACTGCTTATTTTGACCTCTGCTGGCTGAGTAAAGCTCATTTTCAACGTCCAATGCAGAATGTGATAAAACCAGATCCAGCTACTAAAATGCATCATTCTTTTTGTTTTAGACAACATTTCATTCACTGTTAAACATGTTAAAGCAAGTTGCAAGTGAAAATCTATGTCTCTGACTGAGTTTGCATTACTGCTTATTTTGACCTCTGCTGGCTGAGAACAGCTCATTTTCAACGTTCAAT
Source organism: Danio rerio (assembly GCF_052040795.2). NCBI lineage: Eukaryota > Metazoa > Chordata > Actinopteri > Cypriniformes > Danionidae > Danio > Danio rerio. The sequence continues at coordinate 58,732,072 of NC_141025.1, read as the reverse complement.
TCAGAATGTGATAAAACCAGATCCAGCTACTAAAATGCATCATTCTTTTTGTTTTAGACAACATTTCATGCACTGTTAAACATGTTAAAGCAAGTTGCAAGTGAAAATCCTTGTCTCTGACTGAGTTTGCATTACTGCTTATTTTGACCTCTACTGGCTGAGAACAGCTCATTTTCAACGTTCAATTCAGAATGTGATAAAACCAGATCCAGCCACTAAAAAGCATTTTCTTTTTGTTTTAGACAACATTTCATGCACTGTTAAATATGTTTAAGAAGGTTGCAAGTGAAAATCTATGTCTCTGACTGAGTTTGCATTACTTCTTATTTTGAGCTCTACTGGCTGAGTAAAGCTCATTTTCAACGTCCAATGCAGAATGTGATAAATTCAGATCCAGCTACTAAAATGCATCATTCTTTTTGTTTTAGACAACATTTCATGCACTGTTAAACATGTTAAAGCAAGTTGCAAGTGAAAATCTATGTCTATGACTGAGTTTGCATTACTGCTTATTTTGACCTCTGCTGGCTGAGTAAAGCTCATTTTCAACGTCCAAGACGGAATGTGATAAAACATGATCCAGCTACTAAAATACATCATTCTTTTTGTTTTAGACAACATTTCATGCACTGTTAAACATGTTAAAGCAAGTTGCAAGTGAAAATCTATGTGTATGACTGAGTTTGCATTACTACTTAATTTGACCTCTGCTGGCTCTGAAAAGCTCATTTTCAACGTTCAATTCAGAATGTGATAAAACCAGATCCAGACACAAAAATGCATCATTCTTTTTGTTTTAGACAACATTTCATGCACTGTTAAATATGTTTAAGAAAGTTGCAAGTGAAAATCTATGTCTCTGACTGAGTTTGCATTACTGCTTGTTTTGACTTCTGCTGGCTGAGTAAAGCTCATTTTCAACGTCCAATGCAGAATGTGATAAAACCAGATCCAGCTACTAAAATGCATCATTCTTTTTGTTTTAGACAACATCTCATGCACTGTTAAACATGTTAAAGCAAGTTGCAAGTGAAAATCTATGTCTCTGACTGAGTTTGCATTACTGCTTATTTTGACCTCTGCTGGCTGAGAACAGCTCATTTTCAACGTTCAATTCAGAATGTGATAAAACCAGATCCAGCCACTAAAAAGCATTTTCTTTTTGTTTTAGACAACATTTCATGCACTGTTAAATATGTTTAAGAAAGTTGCAAGTGAAAATCTATGTCTCTGACTGAGTTTGCATTACTGCTTATTTTGACCTCTGCTGGCTGAGAACAGCTCATTTTCAACGTTCAATTCAGAATGTGATAAAACCAGATCCAGCCACAAAAATGCATCATTCTTTTTGTTTTAGACAACATTTCATGCACTGTTAAACATGTTAAAGCAAGTTGCAAGTGAAAATCTATGTCTCTGACTGAGTTTGCATTACTGCTTATTTTGACCTCTGCTGGCTGAGAACAGCTCATTTTCAACGTTCAATTCAAAATGTGATAAAACCAGATCCAGCCACAAAAATGCATCATTCTTTTTGTTTTAGACAACATTTCATGCACTGTTAAACATGTTAAAGCAAGTTGCAAGTGAAAATCTATGTCTCTGACTGAGTTTGCATTACTGCTTATTTTGACCTCTGCTGGCTCTGAAAAGCTCATTTTCAACGTTCAATTCAGAATGTGATACAACCAGATCCAGCCACTAAAAAGCATTTTCTTTTTGTTTTATACAACATTTCATGCACTGTTAAATATGTTTAAGAAAGTTGCAAGTGAAAATCTATGTCTCTGACTGAGTTTGCATTACTGCTTATTTTGACCTCTGCTGGCTCTGAAAAGCTCATTTTCAACGTTCAATTCAGAATGTGATAAAACCAAATCCAGCCACTAAAAAGCATTTTCTTTTTGTTTTAGACAACATTTCATGCACTGTTAAATATGTTTAAGAAAGTTGCAAGTGAAAATCTATGTCTCTGACTGAGTTTGCATTACTTCTTATTTTGAGCTCTACTGGCTGAGTAAAGCTCATTTTCAACGTCCAATGCAGAATGTGATAAATTCAGATCCAGCTACTAAAATGCATCATTCTTTTTGTTTTAGACAACATTTCATGCACTTTTAAACATATTAAAGCAAGTTGCAAGTGAAAATCTATGTCTCTGACTGAGTTTGCATTACTGCTTATTTTGACCTCTGCTGGCTGAGAACAGCTCATTTTCAACTTTCAATGCAGAATGTGATAAAACCAGATCCAGCCACAAAAACGCATCATTCTTTTTGTTTTAGACAACATTTCATGCACTGTTAAACATGTTAAAGCAAGTTGCAAGTGAAAATCTATGTCTCTGACTGAGTTTGCATTACTGCTTATTTTGACCTCTGCTGGCACTGAAAAGCTCATTTTCAACGTTCAATTCAGAATGTGATAAAACCAGATCCAGCCACAAAAATGCATTTTCTTTTAGTTTTAGACAACATTTCATGCACTGTTAAATATGTTTAAGAAAGGTGCAAGTGAAAATCTATGTCTCTGACTGAGTTTGCATTACTGCTTATTTTGACCTCTGCTGGCTCAAAAAAAAAGCTAATTTTCAACGTCCAATTCAGAATGTGATAAAACCAGATCCAGCCACTAAAAAGCATTTTCTTTTTGTTTTAGACAACATTTCATGCACTGTTAAATATGTTTAAGAAAGGTGCAAGTGAAAATCTATGTCTCTGACTGAGTTTGCATTACTGCTTATTTTGACCTCTGCTGGCTGAGTAAAGCTCATTTTCAACGTCCAATGCAGAATGTGATAAAACCAGATCCAGCTACTAAAATGCATCATTCTTTTTGTTTTAGACAACATTTCATTCACTGTTAAACATGTTAAAGCAAGTTGCAAGTGAAAATCTATGTCTCTGACTGAGTTTGCATTACTGCTTATTTTGACCTCTGCTGGCTGAGAACAGCTCATTTTCAACGTTCAATTCAGAATGTGATAAAACCAGATCCAGCTACTAAAATGCATCATTCTTTTTGTTTTAGACAACATTTCATGCACTGTTAAACATTTTAAAGCAAGTTGCAAGTGAAAATCCTTGTCTCTGACTGAGTTTGCATTACTGCTTATTTTGACCTCTACTGGCTGAGAACAGCTCATTTTCAACGTTCAATTCAGAATGTGATAAAACCAGATCCAGCCACTAAAATGCATCATTCTTTTTGTTTTAGACAACATTTCATGCACTGTTAAACATGTTAAAGCAAGTTGCAAGTGAAAATCTATGTCTCTGACTGAGTTTGCATTACTGCTTATTTTGACCTCTGCTGGCTGAGAACAGCTCATTTTCAACGTTCAATTCAGAATGTGATAAAACCAGATCCAGCCACTAAAAAGCATTTTCTTTTTGTTTTAGACAACATTTCATGCACTGTTAAATATGTTTAAGAAGGTTGCAAGTGAAAATCTATGTCTCTGACTGAGTTTGCATTACTTCTTATTTTGAGCTCTACTGGCTGAGTAAAGCTCATTTTCAACGTCCAATGCAGAATGTGATAAATTCAGATCCAGCTACTAAAATGCATCATTCTTTTTGTTTTAGACAACATTTCATGCACTGTTAAACATGTTAAAGCAAGTTGCAAGTGAAAATCTATGTCTATGACTGAGTTTGCATTACTGCTTATTTTGACCTCTGCTGGCTGAGTAAAGCTCATTTTCAACGTCCAAGACGGAATGTGATAAAACATGATCCAGCTACTAAAATACATCATTCTTTTTGTTTTAGACAACATTTCATGCACTGTTAAACATGTTAAAGCAAGTTGCAAGTGAATATCTATGTGTATGACTGAGTTTGCATTACTACTTAATTTGACCTCTGCTGGCTCTGAAAAGCTCATTTTCAACGTTCAATTCAGAATGTGATAAAACCAGATCCAGACACAAAAATGCATCATTCTTTTTGTTTTAGACAACATTTCATGCACTGTTAAATATGTTTAAGAAAGTTGCAAGTGAAAATCTATGTCTCTGACTGAGTTTGCATTACTGCTTGTTTTGACTTCTGCTGGCTGAGTAAAGCTCATTTTCAACGTCCAATGCAGAATGTGATAAAACCAGATCCAGCTACTAAAATGCATCATTCTTTTTGTTTTAGACAACATCTCATGCACTGTTAAACATGTTAAAGCAAGTTGCAAGTGAAAATCTATGTCTCTGACTGAGTTTGCATTACTGCTTATTTTGACCTCGGCTGGCTGAGAACAGCTCATTTTCAACGTTCAATTCAGAATGTGATAAAACCAGATCCAGCCACTAAAAAGCATTTTCTTTTTGTTTTAGACAACATTTCATGCACTGTTAAATATGTTTAAGAAAGTTGCAAGTGAAAATCTATGTCTCTGACTGAGTTTGCATTACTGCTTATTTTGACCTCTGCTGGCTGAGAACAGCTCATTTTCAACGTTCAATTCAGAATGTGATAAAACCAGATCCAGCCAAAAAAATGCATCATTCTTTTTGTTTTAGACAACATTTCATGCACTGTTAAACATGTTAAAGCAAGTTGCAAGTGAAAATCTATGTCTCTGACTGAGTTTGCATTACTGCTTATTTTGACCTCTGCTGGCTGAGAACAGCTCATTTTCAACGTTCAATTCAAAATGTGATAAAACCAGATCCAGCCACAAAAATGCATCATTCTTTTTGTTTTAGACAACATTTCATGCACTGTTAAACATGTTAAAGCAAGTTGCAAGTGAAAATCTATGTCTCTGACTGAGTTTGCATTACTGCTTATTTTGACCTCTGCTGGCTCTGAAAAGCTCATTTTCAACAATCAATTCAGAATGTGATACAACCAGATCCAGCCACTAAAAAGCATTTTCTTTTTGTTTTATACAACATTTCATGCACTGTTAAATATGTTTAAGAAAGTTGCAAGTGAAAATCTATGTCTCTGACTGAGTTTGCATTACTGCTTATTTTGACCTCTGCTGGCTCTGAAAAGCTCATTTTCAACGTTCAATTCAGAATGTGATAAAACCAAATCCAGCCACTAAAAAGCATTTTCTTTTTGTTTTAGACAACATTTCATGCACTGTTAAATATGTTTAAGAAAGTTGCAAGTGAAAATCTATGTCTCTGACTGAGTTTGCATTACTTCTTATTTTGAGCTCTACTGGCTGAGTAAAGCTCATTTTCAACGTCCAATGCAGAATGTGATAAATTCAGATCCAGCTACTAAAATGCATCATTCTTTTTGTTTTAGACAACATTTCATGCACTTTTAAACATATTAAAGCAAGTTGCAAGTGAAAATCTATGTCTCTGACTGAGTTTGCATTACTGCTTATTTTGACCTCTGCTGGCTGAGAACAGCTCATTTTCAACTTTCAATGCAGAATGTGATAAAACCAGATCCAGCCACAAAAACGCATCATTCTTTTTGTTTTAGACAACATTTCATGCACTGTTAAACATGTTAAAGCAAGTTGCAAGTGAAAATCTATGTCTCTGACTGAGTTTGCATTACTGCTTATTTTGACCTCTGCTGGCACTGAAAAGCTCATTTTCAACGTTCAATTCAGAATGTGATAAAACCAGATCCAGCCACAAAAATGCATTTTCTTTTAGTTTTAGACAACATTTCATGCAATGTTAAATATGTTTAAGAAAGGTGCAAGTGAAAATCTATGTCTCTGACTGAGTTTGCATTACTGCTTATTTTGACCTCTGCTGGCTCAAAAAAAAAGCTAATTTTCAACGTCCAATTCAGAATGTGATAAAACCAGATCCAGCCACTAAAAAGCATTTTCTTTTTGTTTTAGACAACATTTCATGCACTGTTAAATATGTTTAAGAAAGTTGCAAGTGAAAATCTATGTCTCTGACTGAGTTTGCATTACTGCTTATTTTGACCTCTGCTGGCTCTGAAAAGCTCATTTTCAACGTCCAATGCAGAATGTGATAAAACCAGATCCAGCTACTAAAATGCATCATTCTTTTTGTTTAAGACAACATTTCATGCACTGTTAAACATGTTAAAGCAAGTTGCAAGTGAAAATCTATGTCTCTGACTGAGTTTGCATTACTGCTTATTTTGACCTCTGCTGGCTCTGAAAAGCTTATTTTCAACGTTCAATTCAGAATGTAATAAAACCAGATCCAGCCACTAAAAAGCATTTTCTTTTTGTTTTAGACAACATTTCATGCACTGTTAAATATGTTTAAGAAGGTTGCAAGTGAAAATCTATGTCTCTGACTGAGTTTGCATTACTTCTTATTTTGAGCTCTACTGGCTGAGTAAAGCTCATTTTCAACGTCCAATGCAGAAAGTGATAAATTCAGATCCAGCTACTAAAATGCATCATTCTTTTTGTTTTAGACAACATTTCATGCACTGTTAAACATGTTAAAGCAAGTTGCAAGTGAAAATCTATGTCTATGACTGAGTTTGCATTACTGCTTATTTTGACCTCTGCTGGCTGAGTAAAGCTCATTTTCAACGTCCAAGACAGAATGTGATAAAACCAGACCCAGCTACTAAAATACATCATTCTTTTTGTTTTAGACAACATTTCATGCACTGTTAAACATGTTTAAGCAAGTTGCAAGTGAAAATCTATGTGTATGACTGAGTTTGCATTACTACTTAATTTGACCTCTGCTGGCTCTGAAAAGCTCATTTTCAACGTTCAATTCAGAATGTGATGAAACCAGATCCAGCCACAAAAATGCATCATTCTTTTTGTTTTAGACAACATTTCATGCACTGTTAAATATGTTTAAGAAAGTTGCAAGTGAAAATCTATGTCTCTGACTGAGTTTGCATTACTGCTTGTTTTGACCTCTGCTGGCTGAGTAAAGCTCATTTTCAACGTCCAATTCAGAATGTGATAAAACCAGATCCAGCTACTAAAATGCATCATTCTTTTTGTTTTAGACAACATTTCATGAACTGTTAAACATGTTAAAGCAAGTTGCAAGGGAAAATCTATGTCTCTGACTGAGTTTGCATTACTGCTTATTTTGACCTCTGCTGGCTGAGAACAGCTCATTTTCAACGTTCAATTCAGAATGTGATAAAACCAGATCCAGCCACAAAAATGCATCATTCTTTTTGTTTTAGACAACATTTCATGCACTGTTAAACATGTTAAAGCAAGTTGCAAGTGAAAATCTATGTCTCTGACTGAGTTTGCATTACTGCTTATTTTGACCTCTGCTGGCTGAGAACAGCTCATTTTCAACGTTCAATTCAGAATGTGATAAAACCAGATCCAGCCACAAAAATGCATCATTCTTTTTGTTTTAGACAACATTTCATGCACTGTTAAACATGTTAAAGCAAGTTGCAAGTGAAAATCTATGTCTCTGACTGAGTTTGCATTACTGCTTATTTTGACCTCTGCTGGCTCTGAAAAGCTCATTTTCAACGTTCAATTCAAAATGTGATAAAACCAGATCCAGCCACTAAAAAGCATTTTCTTTTTGTTTTAGACAACATTTCATGCACTGTTAAATATGTTTAAGAAAGTTGCAAGTGAAAATCTATGTCTCTGACTGAGTTTGCATTACTGCTTATTTTGACCTCTGCTGGCTCTGAAAAGCTTATTTTCAACGTTCAATTCAGAATGTGATAAAACCAGATCCAGCCACTAAAAAGCATTTTCTTTTTGTTTTAGACAACATTTCATGCACTGTTAAATATGTTTAAGAAGGTTGCAAGTGAAAATCTATGTCTCTGACTGAGTTTGCATTACTTCTTATTTTGAGCTCTACTGGCTGAGTAAAGCTCATTTTCAACGTCCAATGCAGAAAGTGATAAATTCAGATCCAGCTACTAAAATGCATCATTCTTTTTGTTTTAGACAACATTTCATGCACTGTTAAACATGTTAAAGCAAGTTGCAAGTGAAAATCTATGTCTATGACTGAGTTTGCATTACTGCTTATTTTGACCTCTGCTGGCTGAGTAAAGCTCATTTTCAACGTCCAAGACAGAATGTGATAAAACCAGACCCAGCTACTAAAATACATCATTCTTTTTGTTTTAGACAACATTTCATGCACTGTTAAACATGTTTAAGCAAGTTGCAAGTGAAAATCTATGTGTATGACTGAGTTTGCATTACTACTTAATTTGACCTCTGCTGGCTCTGAAAAGCTCATTTTCAACGTTCAATTCAGAATGTGATGAAACCAGATCCAGCCACAAAAATGCATCATTCTTTTTGTTTTAGACAACATTTCATGCACTGTTAAATATGTTTAAGAAAGTTGCAAGTGAAAATCTATGTCTCTGACTGAGTTTGCATTACTGCTTGTTTTGACCTCTGCTGGCTGAGTAAAGCTCATTTTCAACGTCCCATTCAGAATGTGATAAAACCAGATCCAGCTACTAAAATGCATCATTCTTTTTGTTTTAGACAACATTTCATGCACTGTTAAACAAGTTAAAGCAAGTTGCAAGGGAAAATCTATGTCTCTGACTGAGTTTGCATTACTGCTTATTTTGACCTCTGCTGGCTGAGAACAGCTCATTTTCAACGTTCAATTCAGAATGTGATAAAACCAGATCCAGCTACAAAAATGCATCATTCTTTTTGTTTTAGACAACATTTCATGCACTGTTAAACATGTTAAAGCAAGTTGCAAGTGAAATTCTATGTCTCTGACTGAGTTTGCATTACTGCTTATTTTGACCTCTGCTGGCTGAGAACAGCTCATTTTCAACGTTCAATTCAAAATGTGATAAAACCAGATCCAGCCACAAAAATGCATCATTCTTTTTGTTTTAGACAACATTTCATGCACTGTTAAACATGTTAAAGCAAGTTGCAATTGAAAATCTATGTCTCTGACTGAGTTTGCATTACTGCTTATTTTGACCTCTGCTGGCTCTGAAAAGCTCATTTTCAACGTTCAATTCAAAATGTGATAAAACCAGATCCAGCCACTAAAAAGCATTTTCTTTTTGTTTTAGACAACATTTCATGCACTGTTAAATATGTTTAAGAAAGTTGCAAGTGAAAATCTATGTCTCTGACTGAGTTTGCATTACTGCTTATTTTGACCTCTGCTGGCTGAGAACAGCTCATTTTCAACGTTCAATTCAGAATGTGATAAAACCAGATCCAGCCACAAAAATGCATCATTCTTTTTGTTTTAGACAACATTTCATGCACTGTTAAATATGTTTAAGAAAGTTGCAAGTGAAAATCTATGTCTCTGACTGAGTTTGCATTACTGCTTATTTTGACCTCTGCTGGCTGAGTAAAGCTCATTTTCAATGTCCAATGCAGAATGTGATAAAACCAGATCCAGCTACTAAAATGCATCATTCTTTTTGTTTTAGACAACATTTCATGCACTGTTAAACATGTTAAAGCAAGTTGCAAGTGAAAATCTATGTCTCTGACTGAGTTTGCATTACTGCTTATTTTGACCTCGGCTGGCTGAGAACAGCTCATTTTCAACGTTCAATTCAGAATGTGATAAAACCAGATCCAGCCACAAAAATGCATCATTCTTTTAGTTTTAGACAACATTTCATGCACTGTTAAACATGTTAAAGCAAGTTGCAAGTGAAAATCTATGTCTCTGACTGAGTTTGCGTTACTGCTTATTTTGACCTCTGCTGGCTCTGAAAAGCTTATTTTCAACGTTCAATTCAGAATGTGATAAAACCAGATCCAGCCACTAAAAAGCATTTTCTTTTTGTTTTAGACAACATTTCATGCACTGTTAAATATGTTTAAAAAAGTTGCAAGTGAAAATCTATGTCTCTGACTGAGTTTGCATTACTGCTTATTTTGACCTCTGCTGGCTCTGAAAAGCTCATTTTCAACGTCCAATGCAGAATGTGATGAAACCAGATCCAGCTACTAAAATGCATCATTCTTTTTGTTTTAGATAACATTTCATGCACTGTTAAACATGTTAAAGCAAGTTGCAAGTGAAAATCCTTGTCTCTGACTGAGTTTGCATTACTGCTTATTTTGACCTCTACTGGCTGAGAACAGCTCATTTTCAACGTTCAATTCAGAATATGATAAAACCAGATCCAGCCACTAAAATGCATCATTTTTTTTGTTTTAGACAACATTTCATGCACTGTTAAACATGTTAAAGCAAGTTGCAAGTGAAAATCTATGTCTCTGACTGAGTTTGCATTACTGCTTATTTTGACCTCTGCTGGCTGAGAACAGCTCATTTTCAACGTTCAATTCAGAATGTGAAAAAACCAGATCCAGTCACAAAAATGCATCATTCTTTTTGTTTTAGACAACATTTCATGCACTGTTAAACATGTTAAAGCAAGTTGCAAGTGAAAATCTATGTCTCTGACGGAGTTTGCATTACTGCTTATTTTGACCTCTGCTGGCTCAAAAAAAAGCTAATTTTCAACGTCCAATTCAGAATGTGATAAAACCAGATCCAGCCACAAAAATGCATCATTCTTTTTGTTTTAGACAACTATTCATGCACTGTTAAATATGTTTAAGAAAGTTGCAAGTGAAAATCTATGTCTCTGACTGAGTTTGCATTACTGCTTGTTTTGACCTCTGCTGGCTGAGTAAAGCTCATTTTCAACGTCCAATGCAGAATGTGATAAAACCAGATCCAGCTACTAAAATGCATCATTCTTTTTGTTTTAGACAACATCTCATGCACTGTTAAACATGTTAAAGCAAGTTGCAAGTGAAAATCTATGTCTCTGACTGAGTTTGCATTACTGCTTATTTTGACCTCTGCTGGCTGAGAACAGCTCATTTTCAACGTTCAATTCAGAATGTGATAAAACCAGATCCAGCCACAAAAATGCATCATTCTTTTTGTTTTAGACAACATTTCATGCACTGTTAAATATGTTTAAGAAAGTTGCAAGTGAAAATCTATGTCTCTGACTGAATTTGCATTACTGCTTGTTTAGACCTCTGCTGGCTGAGTAAAGCTCATTTTCAACGTCCAATTCAGAATGTGATAAAACCAGATCCAGCTACTAAAATGCATCATTCTTTTTGTTTTAGACAACATTTCATGCACTGTTAAACATGTTAAAGCAAGTTGCAAGAGAAAATCTATGTCTCTGACTGAGTTTGCATTACTGCTTATTTTGACCTCTGCTGGCTGAGAACAGCTCATTTTCAACGTTCAATTCAGAATGTGATAAAACCAGATCCAGCCACAAAAATGCATCATTCTTTTTGTTTTAGACAACATTTCATGCACTGTTAAACATGTTAAAGCAAGTTGCAAGTGAAAATCTATGTCTCTGACTGAGTTTGCATTACTGCTTATTTTGACCTCTGCTGGCTCTGAAAAGCTCATTTTCAACGTTCAATTCAGAATGTGATAAAACCAGATCCAGCCACAAAAATGCATTTTCTTTTAGTTTTAGACAACATTTCATGCACTGTTAAATATGTTTAAGAAAGGTGCAAGTGAAAATCTATGTCTCTGACTGAGTTTGCATTACTGCTTATTTTGACCTCTGCTGGCTCAAAAAAAAAGCTAATTTTCAACGTCCAATTCAGAATGTGATAAAACCAGATCCAGCCACTAAAAAGCATTTTCTTTTTGTTTTAGACAACATTTCATGCACTGTTAAATATGTTTAAGAAAGGTGCAAGTGAAAATCTATGTCTCTGACTGAGTTTGCATTACTGCTTATTTTGACCTCTGCTGGCTGAGAACAGCTCTTTTTCAACGTTCAATTCAGAATGTGATAAAACCAGATCCAGCCACTAAAATGCATCATTCTTTTTGTTTTAGACAACATTTCATGCACTGTTAAACATGTTAAAGCAAGTTGCAAGTGAAAATCTATGTCTCTGACTGAGTTTGCATTACTGCTTATTTTGACCTCTGCTGGCTCTGAAAAGCTTATTTTCAACGTTCAATTCAGAATGTGATAAAACCAGATCCAGCCACTAAAATGCATCATTCTTTTTGTTTTAGACAACATTTCATGCACTGTTAAACATGTTAAAGCAAGTTGCAAGTGAAAATCTATGTCTATGACTGAGTTTGCATTACTGCTTATTTTGACCTCTGCTGGCTGAGTAAAGCTCATTTTCAACGTCCAAGACAGAATGTGATAAAACCAGACCCAGCTACTAAAATACATCATTCTTTTTGTTTTAGACAACATTTCATGCACTGTTAAACAAGTTTAAGCAAGTTGCAAGTGAAAATCTATGTGTATGACTGAGTTTGCATTACTACTTAATTTGACCTCTGCTGGCTCTGAAAAGCTCATTTTCAACGTTCAATTCAGAATGTGATGAAACCAGATCCAGCCACAAAAATGCATCATTCTTTTTGTTTTAGACAACATTTCATGCACTGTTAAACAAGTTAAAGCAAGTTGCAAGGGAAAATCTATGTCTCTGACTGAGTTTGCATTACTGCTTATTTTGACCTCTGCTGGCTGAGAACAGCTCATTTTCAACGTTCAATTCAGAATGTGATAAAACCAGATCCAGCTACAAAAATGCATCATTCTTTTTGTTTTAGACAACATTTCATGCACTGTTAAACATGTTAAAGCAAGTTGCAAGTGAAATTCTATGTCTCTGACTGAGTTTGCATTACTGCTTATTTTGACCTCTGCTGGCTGAGAACAGCTCATTTTCAACGTTCAATTCAAAATGTGATAAAACCAGATCCAGCCACAAAAATGCATCATTCTTTTTGTTTTAGACAACATTTCATGCACTGTTAAACATGTTAAAGCAAGTTGCAAGTGAAAATCTATGTCTCTGACTGAGTTTGCATTACTGCTTATTTTGAACTCTGCTGGCTCTGAAAAGCTCATTTTCAACGTTCAATTCAGAATGTTATACAACCAGATCCAGCTACTAAAATGCATCATTCTTTTTGTTTTAGACAACATTTCATGCACTGTTAAATATGTTTAAGAAAGTTGCAAGTGAAAATCTATGTCTCTGACTGAGTTTGCATTACTTCTTATTTTGAGCTCTACTGGCTGAGTAAAGCTCATTTTCAACGTCCAATGCAGAATGTGATAAATTCAGATCCAGCTACTAAAATGCATCATTCTTTTTGTTTTAGACAACATTTCATGCACTTTTAAACATGTTAAAGCAAGTTGCAAGTGAAAATCTATGTCTCTGACTGAGTTTGCATTACTGCTTATTTTGACCTCTGCTGGCTGAGAACAGCTCATTTTCAACGTTCAATGCAGAATGTGATAAAACCAGATCCAGCCACAAAAATGCATTTTCTTTTTGTTTTAGACAACATTTCATGCACTGTTAAATATGTTTAAGAAAGGTGCAAGTGAAAATCTATGTCTCTGACTGAGTTTGCATTACTGCTTATTTTGGCCTCTGCTGGCTGAGTAAAGCTCATTTTCAACGTCCAATGCAGAATGTAATAAAACCAGATCCAGCTACTAAAATGCATCATTCTTTTTGTTTTAGACAACATTTCATGCACTGTTAAACATGTTAAAGCAAGTTGCAAGTGAAAATCTATGTCTCTGACTGAGTTTGCATTACTGCTTGTTTTGACCTCTGCTGGTTGAGTAAAGCTCATTTTCAACGTCCAATGCAGAATGTGATAAAACCAGATCCAGCTACTAAAATGCATCATTCTTTTTGTTTTAGACAACATTTCATGCACTGTTAAACATGTTAAAGCAAGTTGCAAGTGAAAATCCTTGTCTCTGACTGAGTTTGCATTACTGCTTATTTTGACCTCTACTGGCTGAGAACAGCTCATTTTCAACGTTCAATTCAGAATGTGATAAAACCAGATCCAGCCACAAAAATGCATCATACTTTTTGTTTTAGAGAACATTTCATGCACTGTTAAACATGTTAAAGCAAGTAGCAATTGAAAATCTATGTCCCTGACTGAGTTTGCATTACTGCTTATTTTGACCTCTGCTGGCTCTGAAAAGCTCATTTTCAACGTTCAATTCAAAATGTGATAAAACCAGATCCAGCCACTAAAAAGCATTTTCTTTTTGTTTTAGACAACATTTCATGCACTGTTAAATATGTTTAAGAAAGTTGCAAGTGAAAATCTATGTCTCTGACTGAGTTTGCATTACTGCTTATTTTGACCTCTGCTGGCTGAGAACAGCTCATTTTCAACGTTCAATTCAGAATGTGATAAAACCAGATCCAGCCACAAAAATGCATCATTCTTTTTGTTTTAGACAACATTTCATGCACTGTTAAATATGTTTAAGAAAGTTGCAAGTGAAAATCTATGTCTCTGACTGAGTTTGCATTACTGCTTATTTTGACCTCTGCTGGCTGAGTAAAGCTCATTTTCAATGTCCAATGCAGAATGTGATAAAACCAGATCCAGCTACTAAAATGCATCATTCTTTTTGTTTTAGACAACATTTCATGCACTGTTAAACATGTTAAAGCAAGTTGCAAGTGAAAATCTATGTCTCTGACTGAGTTTGCATTACTGCTTATTTTGACCTCGGCTGGCTGAGAACAGCTCATTTTCAACGTTCAATTCAGAATGTGATAAAACCAGATCCAGCCACAAAAATGCATAATTCTTTTTGTTTTAGACAACATTTCATGCACTGTTAAACATGTTAAAGCAAGTTGCAAGTGAAAATCTATGTCTCTGACTGAGTTTGCATTACTGCTTATTTTGACCTCTGCTGGCTCTGAAAAGCTTATTTTCAACGTTCAATTCAGAATGTGATAAAACCAGATCCAGCCACTAAAAAGCATTTTCTTTTTGTTTTAGACAACATTTCATGCACTGTTAAATATGTTTAAAAAAGTTGCAAGTGAAAATCTATGTCTCTGACTGAGTTTGCATTACTGCTTATTTTGACCTCTGCTGGCTCTGAAAAGCTCATTTTCAACGTCCAATGCAGAATGTGATGAAACCAGATCCAGCTACTAAAATGCATCATTCTTTTTGTTTTAGATAACATTTCATGCACTGTTAAACATGTTAAAGCAAGTTGCAAGTGAAAATCCTTGTCTCTGACTGAGTTTGCATTACTGCTTATTTTGACCTCTACTGGCTGAGAACAGCTCATTTTCAACGTTCAATTCAGAATATGATAAAACCAGATCCAGCCACTAAAATGCATCATTCTTTTTGTTTTAGACAACATTTCATGCACTGTTAAACATGTTAAAGCAAGTTGCAAGTGAAAATCTATGTCTCTGACTGAGTTTGCATTACTGCTTATTTTGACCTCTGCTGGCTGAGAACAGCTCATTTTCAACGTTCAATTCAGAATGTGAAAAAACCAGATCCAGTCACAAAAATGCATCATTCTTTTTGTTTTAGACAACATTTCATGCACTGTTAAACATGTTAAAGCAAGTTGCAAGTGAAAATCTATGTCTCTGACGGAGTTTGCATTACTGCTTATTTTGACCTCTGCTGGCTCAAAAAAAAGCTAATTTTCAACGTCCAATTCAGAATGTGATAAAACCAGATCCAGCCACAAAAATGCATCATTCTTTTTGTTTTAGACAACTATTCATGCACTGTTAAATATGTTTAAGAAAGTTGCAAGTGAAAATCTATGTCTCTGACTGAGTTTGCATTACTGCTTGTTTTGACCTCTGCTGGCTGAGTAAAGCTCATTTTCAACGTCCAATTCAGAATGTGATAAAACCAGATCCAGCTACAAAAATGCATCATTCTTTTTGTTTTAGACAACATTTCATGCACTGTTAAACATGTTAAAGCAAGTTGCAAGAGAAAATCTATGTCTCTGACTGAGTTTGCATTACTGCTTATTTTGACCTCTGCTGGCTGAGAACAGCTCATTTTCAACGTTCAATTCAGAATGTGATAAAACCAGATCCAGCCACAAAAATGCATCATTCTTTTTGTTTTAGACAACATTTCATGCACTGTTAAACATGTTAAAGCAAGTTGCAAGTGAAAATCTATGTCTCTGACTGAGTTTGCATTACTGCTTATTTTGACCTCTGCTGGCTCTGAAAAGCTCATTTTCAACGTTCAATTCAGAATGTGATAAAACCAGATCCAGCCACAAAAATGCATTTTCTTTTAGTTTTAGACAACATTTCATGCACTGTTAAATATGTTTAAGAAAGGTGCAAGTGAAAATCTATGTCTCTGACTGAGTTTGCATTACTGCTTATTTTGACCTCTGCTGGCTCAAAAAAAAAGCTAATTTTCAACGTCCAATTCAGAATGTGATAAAACCAGATCCAGCCACTAAAAAGCATTTTCTTTTTGTTTTAGACAACATTTCATGCACTGTTAATTATGTTTAAGAAAGGTGCAAGTGAAAATCTATGTCTCTGACTGAGTTTGCATTACTGCTTATTTTGACCTCTGCTGGCTGAGTAAAGCTCATTTTCAACGTCCAATGCAGAATGTGATAAAACCAGATCCAGCTACTAAAATGCATCATTCTTTTTGTTTTAGACAACATTTCATGCACTGTTAAACATGGTAAAGCAAGTTGCAAGTGAAAATCTATGTCTCTGACTGAGTTTGCATTACTGCTTATTTTGACCTCTGCTGGCTGAGAACAGCTCATTTTCAACGTTCAATTCAGAATGTGATAAAACCAGATCCAGCCACTAAAATGCATCATTCTTTTTGTCTTAGACAACATTTCATGCACTGTTAAACTTGTTAAAGCAAGTTGCAAGTGAAAATCTATGTCTATGACTGAGTTTGCATTACTGCTTATTTTGACCTCTGCTGGCACTGAAAAGCTAATTTTCAACGTTCAATTCAGAACGTGATAAAACCAGATCCAGCCACTAAAAAGCATTTTCTTTTTGCTTTAGACAACATTTCATGCACTGTTAAATATGTTTAAGAAAGTTGCAAGTGAAAATCTATGTCTCTGACTGAGTTTGCATTACTGCTTATTTTGACCTCTGCTGGCTCTGAAAAGCTCATTTTCAACGTTCAATTCAGAATGTCATAAAACCAGATCCAGCCACTAAAAAGCATTTTCTTTTTGTTTTAGACAACATTTCATGCACTGTTAAATATGTTTAAGAAAGTTGCAAGTGAAAATCTATGTCTCTGACTGAGTTTGCATTACTGCTTATTTTGACCTCTGCTGGCTGAGTAAAGCTAATTTTCAACGTTCAATTCAGAATGTGATAAAACCAGATCCAGCCACAAAAATGCATCATTCTTTTTGTTTTAGACAACATTTCATGCACTGTTAAACATGTTAAAGCAAGTTGCAAGTGAAAATCTATGTCTCTGACTGAGTTTGCATTACTGCTTATTTTGACCTCTGCTGGCTGAGAACAGCTCATTTTCAACGTTCAATTCAGAATGTGAAAAAACCAGATCCAGTCACAAAAATGCATCATTCTTTTTGTTTTAGACAACATATCATGCACTGTTAAACATGTTAAAGCAAGTTGCAAGTGAAAATCTATGTCTCTGACGGAGTTTGCATTACTGCTTATTTTGACCTCTGCTGGCTCAAAAAAAAGCTAATTTTCAACGTCCAATTCAGAATGTGATAAAACCAGATCCAGCCACAAAAATGCATCATTCTTTTTGTTTTAGACAACATTTCATGCACTGTTAAATATGTTTAAGAAAGTTGCAAGTGAAAATCTATGTCTCTGACTGAGTTTGCATTACTGCTTGTTTTGACCTCTGCTGGCTGAGTAAAGCTCATTTTCAACGTCCAATGCAGGATGTGATAAAACCAGATCCAGCTACTAAAATGCATCATTCTTTTTGTTTTAGACAACATCTCATGCACTGTTAAACATGTTAAAGCAAGTTGCAAGTGAAAATCTATGTCTCTGACTGAGTTTGCATTACTGCTTATTTTGACCTCTGCTGGCTGAGAACAGCTCATTTTCAACGTTCAATTCAGAATGTGATAAAACCAGATCCAGCCACAAAAATGCATCATTCTTTTTGTTTTAGACAACATTTCATGCACTGTTAAATATGTTTAAGAAAGTTGCAAGTGAAAATCTATGTCTCTGACTGAATTTGCATTACTGCTTGTTTAGACCTCTGCTGGCTGAGTAAAGCTCATTTTCAAAGTCCAATTCAGAATGTGATAAAACCAGATCCAGCTACTAAAATGCATCATTCTTTTTGTTTTAGACAACATTTCATGCACTGTTAAACATGTTAAAGCAAGTTGCAAGTGAAAATCTATGTCTCTGACTGAGTTTGCATTACTGCTTATTTTGACCTCGGCTGGCTGAGAACAGCTCATTTTCAACGTTCAATTCAAAATGTGATAAAACCAGATCCAGCCACAAAAATGCATCATTCTTTTTGTTTTAGACAACATTTCATGCACTGTTAAACATGTTAAAGCAAGTTGCAATTGAAAATCTATGTCTCTGACTGAGTTTGCATTACTGCTTATTTTGACCTCTGCTGGCTCTGAAAAGCTCATTTTCAACGTTCAATTCAAAATGTGATAAAACCAGATCCAGCCACTAAAAAGCATTTTCTTTTTGTTTTAGACAACATTTCATGCACTGTTAAATATGTTTAAGAAAGTTGCAAGTGAAAATCTATGTCTCTGACTGAGTTTGCATTACTGCTTATTTTGACCTCTGCTGGCTGAGAACAGCTCATTTTCAACGTTCAATTCAGAATGTGATAAAACCAGATCCAGCCACAAAAATGCATCATTCTTTTTGTTTTAGACAACATTTCATGCACTGTTAAATATGTTTAAGAAAGTTGCAAGTGAAAATCTATGTCTCTGACTGAGTTTGCATTACTGCTTATTTTGACCTCTGCTGGCTGAGTAAAGCTCATTTTCAATGTCCAATGCAGAATGTGATAAAACCAGATCCAGCTACTAAAATGCATCATTCTTTTTGTTTTAGACAACATTTCATGCACTGTTAAACATGTTAAAGCAAGTTGCAAGTGAAAATCTATGTCTCTGACTGAGTTTGCATTACTGCTTATTTTGACCTCGGCTGGCTGAGAACAGCTCATTTTCAACGTTCAATTCAGAATGTGATAAAACCAGATCCAGCCACAAAAATGCATCATTCTTTTAGTTTTAGACAACATTTCATGCACTGTTAAACATGTTAAAGCAAGTTGCAAGTGAAAATCTATGTCTCTGACTGAGTTTGCGTTACTGCTTATTTTGACCTCTGCTGGCTCTGAAAAGCTTATTTTCAACGTTCAATTCAGAATGTGATAAAACCAGATCCAGCCACTAAAAAGCATTTTCTTTTTGTTTTAGACAACATTTCATGCACTGTTAAATATGTTTAAAAAAGTTGCAAGTGAAAATCTATGTCTCTGACTGAGTTTGCATTACTGCTTATTTTGACCTCTGCTGGCTCTGAAAAGCTCATTTTCAACGTCCAATGCAGAATGTGATGAAACCAGATCCAGCTACTAAAATGCATCATTCTTTTTGTTTTAGATAACATTTCATGCACTGTTAAACATGTTAAAGCAAGTTGCAAGTGAAAATCCTTGTCTCTGACTGAGTTTGCATTACTGCTTATTTTGACCTCTACTGGCTGAGAACAGCTCATTTTCAACGTTCAATTCAGAATATGATAAAACCAGATCCAGCCACTAAAATGCATCATTTTTTTTGTTTTAGACAACATTTCATGCACTGTTAAACATGTTAAAGCAAGTTGCAAGTGAAAATCTATGTCTCTGACTGAGTTTGCATTACTGCTTATTTTGACCTCTGCTGGCTGAGAACAGCTCATTTTCAACGTTCAATTCAGAATGTGAAAAAACCAGATCCAGTCACAAAAATGCATCATTCTTTTTGTTTTAGACAACATTTCATGCACTGTTAAACATGTTAAAGCAAGTTGCAAGTGAAAATCTATGTCTCTGACGGAGTTTGCATTACTGCTTATTTTGACCTCTGCTGGCTCAAAAAAAAGCTAATTTTCAACGTCCAATTCAGAATGTGATAAAACCAGATCCAGCCACAAAAATGCATCATTCTTTTTGTTTTAGACAACTATTCATGCACTGTTAAATATGTTTAAGAAAGTTGCAAGTGAAAATCTATGTCTCTGACTGAGTTTGCATTACTGCTTGTTTTGACCTCTGCTGGCTGAGTAAAGCTCATTTTCAACGTCCAATGCAGAATGTGATAAAACCAGATCCAGCTACTAAAATGCATCATTCTTTTTGTTTTAGACAACATCTCATGCACTGTTAAACATGTTAAAGCAAGTTGCAAGTGAAAATCTATGTCTCTGACTGAGTTTGCATTACTGCTTATTTTGACCTCTGCTGGCTGAGAACAGCTCATTTTCAACGTTCAATTCAGAATGTGATAAAACCAGATCCAGCCACAAAAATGCATCATTCTTTTTGTTTTAGACAACATTTCATGCACTGTTAAATATGTTTAAGAAAGTTGCAAGTGAAAATCTATGTCTCTGACTGAATTTGCATTACTGCTTGTTTAGACCTCTGCTGGCTGAGTAAAGCTCATTTTCAACGTCCAATTCAGAATGTGATAAAACCAGATCCAGCTACTAAAATGCATCATTCTTTTTGTTTTAGACAACATTTCATGCACTGTTAAACATGTTAAAGCAAGTTGCAAGAGAAAATCTATGTCTCTGACTGAGTTTGCATTACTGCTTATTTTGACCTCTGCTGGCTGAGAACAGCTCATTTTCAACGTTCAATTCAGAATGTGATAAAACCAGATCCAGCCACAAAAATGCATCATTCTTTTTGTTTTAGACAACATTTCATGCACTGTTAAACATGTTAAAGCAAGTTGCAAGTGAAAATCTATGTCTCTGACTGAGTTTGCATTACTGCTTATTTTGACCTCTGCTGGCTCTGAAAAGCTCATTTTCAACGTTCAATTCAGAATGTGATAAAACCAGATCCAGCCACAAAAATGCATTTTCTTTTAGTTTTAGACAACATTTCATGCACTGTTAAATATGTTTAAGAAAGGTGCAAGTGAAAATCTATGTCTCTGACTGAGTTTGCATTACTGCTTATTTTGACCTCTGCTGGCTCAAAAAAAAAGCTAATTTTCAACGTCCAATTCAGAATGTGATAAAACCAGATCCAGCCACTAAAAAGCATTTTCTTTTTGTTTTAGACAACATTTCATGCACTGTTAAATATGTTTAAGAAAGGTGCAAGTGAAAATCTATGTCTCTGACTGAGTTTGCATTACTGCTTATTTTGACCTCTGCTGGCTGAGAACAGCTCTTTTTCAACGTTCAATTCAGAATGTGATAAAACCAGATCCAGCCACTAAAATGCATCATTCTTTTTGTTTTAGACAACATTTCATGCACTGTTAAACATGTTAAAGCAAGTTGCAAGTGAAAATCTATGTCTCTGACTGAGTTTGCATTACTGCTTATTTTGACCTCTGCTGGCTCTGAAAAGCTTATTTTCAACGTTCAATTCAGAATGTGATAAAACCAGATCCAGCCACTAAAATGCATCATTCTTTTTGTTTTAGACAACATTTCATGCACTGTTAAACATGTTAAAGCAAGTTGCAAGTGAAAATCTATGTCTATGACTGAGTTTGCATTACTGCTTATTTTGACCTCTGCTGGCTGAGTAAAGCTCATTTTCAACGTCCAAGACAGAATGTGATAAAACCAGACCCAGCTACTAAAATACATCATTCTTTTTGTTTTAGACAACATTTCATGCACTGTTAAACAAGTTTAAGCAAGTTGCAAGTGAAAATCTATGTGTATGACTGAGTTTGCATTACTACTTAATTTGACCTCTGCTGGCTCTGAAAAGCTCATTTTCAACGTTCAATTCAGAATGTGATGAAACCAGATCCAGCCACAAAAATGCATCATTCTTTTTGTTTTAGACAACATTTCATGCACTGTTAAACAAGTTAAAGCAAGTTGCAAGGGAAAATCTATGTCTCTGACTGAGTTTGCATTACTGCTTATTTTGACCTCTGCTGGCTGAGAACAGCTCATTTTCAACGTTCAATTCAGAATGTGATAAAACCAGATCCAGCTACAAAAATGCATCATTCTTTTTGTTTTAGACAACATTTCATGCACTGTTAAACATGTTAAAGCAAGTTGCAAGTGAAATTCTATGTCTCTGACTGAGTTTGCATTACTGCTTATTTTGACCTCTGCTGGCTGAGAACAGCTCATTTTCAACGTTCAATTCAAAATGTGATAAAACCAGATCCAGCCACAAAAATGCATCATTCTTTTTGTTTTAGACAACATTTCATGCACTGTTAAACATGTTAAAGCAAGTTGCAAGTGAAAATCTATGTCTCTGACTGAGTTTGCATTACTGCTTATTTTGAACTCTGCTGGCTCTGAAAAGCTCATTTTCAACGTTCAATTCAGAATGTTATACAACCAGATCCAGCTACTAAAATGCATCATTCTTTTTGTTTTAGACAACATTTCATGCACTGTTAAATATGTTTAAGAAAGTTGCAAGTGAAAATCTATGTCTCTGACTGAGTTTGCATTACTTCTTATTTTGAGCTCTACTGGCTGAGTAAAGCTCATTTTCAACGTCCAATGCAGAATGTGATAAATTCAGATCCAGCTACTAAAATGCATCATTCTTTTTGTTTTAGACAACATTTCATGCACTTTTAAACATGTTAAAGCAAGTTGCAAGTGAAAATCTATGTCTCTGACTGAGTTTGCATTACTGCTTATTTTGACCTCTGCTGGCTGAGAACAGCTCATTTTCAACGTTCAATGCAGAATGTGATAAAACCAGATCCAGCCACAAAAATGCATTTTCTTTTTGTTTTAGACAACATTTCATGCACTGTTAAATATGTTTAAGAAAGGTGCAAGTGAAAATCTATGTCTCTGACTGAGTTTGCATTACTGCTTATTTTGGCCTCTGCTGGCTGAGTAAAGCTCATTTTCAACGTCCAATGCAGAATGTAATAAAACCAGATCCAGCTACTAAAATGCATCATTCTTTTTGTTTTAGACAACATTTCATGCACTGTTAAACATGTTAAAGCAAGTTGCAAGTGAAAATCTATGTCTCTGACTGAGTTTGCATTACTGCTTGTTTTGACCTCTGCTGGTTGAGTAAAGCTCATTTTCAACGTCCAATGCAGAATGTGATAAAACCAGATCCAGCTACTAAAATGCATCATTCTTTTTGTTTTAGACAACATTTCATGCACTGTTAAACATGTTAAAGCAAGTTGCAAGTGAAAATCCTTGTCTCTGACTGAGTTTGCATTACTGCTTATTTTGACCTCTACTGGCTGAGAACAGCTCATTTTCAACGTTCAATTCAGAATGTGATAAAACCAGATCCAGCCACAAAAATGCATCATACTTTTTGTTTTAGAGAACATTTCATGCACTGTTAAACATGTTAAAGCAAGTAGCAATTGAAAATCTATGTCCCTGACTGAGTTTGCATTACTGCTTATTTTGACCTCTGCTGGCTCTGAAAAGCTCATTTTCAACGTTCAATTCAAAATGTGATAAAACCAGATCCAGCCACTAAAAAGCATTTTCTTTTTGTTTTAGACAACATTTCATGCACTGTTAAATATGTTTAAGAAAGTTGCAAGTGAAAATCTATGTCTCTGACTGAGTTTGCATTACTGCTTATTTTGACCTCTGCTGGCTGAGAACAGCTCATTTTCAACGTTCAATTCAGAATGTGATAAAACCAGATCCAGCCACAAAAATGCATCATTCTTTTTGTTTTAGACAACATTTCATGCACTGTTAAATATGTTTAAGAAAGTTGCAAGTGAAAATCTATGTCTCTGACTGAGTTTGCATTACTGCTTATTTTGACCTCTGCTGGCTGAGTAAAGCTCATTTTCAATGTCCAATGCAGAATGTGATAAAACCAGATCCAGCTACTAAAATGCATCATTCTTTTTGTTTTAGAC
The DNA here is from genome assembly GCF_052040795.2 of Danio rerio. Classification (NCBI taxonomy): domain Eukaryota; kingdom Metazoa; phylum Chordata; class Actinopteri; order Cypriniformes; family Danionidae; genus Danio; species Danio rerio. Next base: position 58,708,214 of record NC_141025.1, on the reverse strand, counting down.
AACATTTCATGCACTGTTAAACATGTTAAAGCAAGTTGCAAGTGAAAATCTATGTCTCTGACTGAGTTTGCATTACTGCTTATTTTGACCTCGGCTGGCTGAGAACAGCTCATTTTCAACGTTCAATTCAGAATGTGATAAAACCAGATCCAGCCACAAAAATGCATAATTCTTTTTGTTTTAGACAACATTTCATGCACTGTTAAACATGTTAAAGCAAGTTGCAAGTGAAAATCTATGTCTCTGACTGAGTTTGCATTACTGCTTATTTTGACCTCTGCTGGCTCTGAAAAGCTTATTTTCAACGTTCAATTCAGAATGTGATAAAACCAGATCCAGCCACTAAAAAGCATTTTCTTTTTGTTTTAGACAACATTTCATGCACTGTTAAATATGTTTAAAAAAGTTGCAAGTGAAAATCTATGTCTCTGACTGAGTTTGCATTACTGCTTATTTTGACCTCTGCTGGCTCTGAAAAGCTCATTTTCAACGTCCAATGCAGAATGTGATGAAACCAGATCCAGCTACTAAAATGCATCATTCTTTTTGTTTTAGATAACATTTCATGCACTGTTAAACATGTTAAAGCAAGTTGCAAGTGAAAATCCTTGTCTCTGACTGAGTTTGCATTACTGCTTATTTTGACCTCTACTGGCTGAGAACAGCTCATTTTCAACGTTCAATTCAGAATATGATAAAACCAGATCCAGCCACTAAAATGCATCATTCTTTTTGTTTTAGACAACATTTCATGCACTGTTAAACATGTTAAAGCAAGTTGCAAGTGAAAATCTATGTCTCTGACTGAGTTTGCATTACTGCTTATTTTGACCTCTGCTGGCTGAGAACAGCTCATTTTCAACGTTCAATTCAGAATGTGAAAAAACCAGATCCAGTCACAAAAATGCATCATTCTTTTTGTTTTAGACAACATTTCATGCACTGTTAAACATGTTAAAGCAAGTTGCAAGTGAAAATCTATGTCTCTGACGGAGTTTGCATTACTGCTTATTTTGACCTCTGCTGGCTCAAAAAAAAGCTAATTTTCAACGTCCAATTCAGAATGTGATAAAACCAGATCCAGCCACAAAAATGCATCATTCTTTTTGTTTTAGACAACTATTCATGCACTGTTAAATATGTTTAAGAAAGTTGCAAGTGAAAATCTATGTCTCTGACTGAGTTTGCATTACTGCTTGTTTTGACCTCTGCTGGCTGAGTAAAGCTCATTTTCAACGTCCAATTCAGAATGTGATAAAACCAGATCCAGCTACAAAAATGCATCATTCTTTTTGTTTTAGACAACATTTCATGCACTGTTAAACATGTTAAAGCAAGTTGCAAGAGAAAATCTATGTCTCTGACTGAGTTTGCATTACTGCTTATTTTGACCTCTGCTGGCTGAGAACAGCTCATTTTCAACGTTCAATTCAGAATGTGATAAAACCAGATCCAGCCACAAAAATGCATCATTCTTTTTGTTTTAGACAACATTTCATGCACTGTTAAACATGTTAAAGCAAGTTGCAAGTGAAAATCTATGTCTCTGACTGAGTTTGCATTACTGCTTATTTTGACCTCTGCTGGCTCTGAAAAGCTCATTTTCAACGTTCAATTCAGAATGTGATAAAACCAGATCCAGCCACAAAAATGCATTTTCTTTTAGTTTTAGACAACATTTCATGCACTGTTAAATATGTTTAAGAAAGGTGCAAGTGAAAATCTATGTCTCTGACTGAGTTTGCATTACTGCTTATTTTGACCTCTGCTGGCTCAAAAAAAAAGCTAATTTTCAACGTCCAATTCAGAATGTGATAAAACCAGATCCAGCCACTAAAAAGCATTTTCTTTTTGTTTTAGACAACATTTCATGCACTGTTAATTATGTTTAAGAAAGGTGCAAGTGAAAATCTATGTCTCTGACTGAGTTTGCATTACTGCTTATTTTGACCTCTGCTGGCTGAGTAAAGCTCATTTTCAACGTCCAATGCAGAATGTGATAAAACCAGATCCAGCTACTAAAATGCATCATTCTTTTTGTTTTAGACAACATTTCATGCACTGTTAAACATGGTAAAGCAAGTTGCAAGTGAAAATCTATGTCTCTGACTGAGTTTGCATTACTGCTTATTTTGACCTCTGCTGGCTGAGAACAGCTCATTTTCAACGTTCAATTCAGAATGTGATAAAACCAGATCCAGCCACTAAAATGCATCATTCTTTTTGTCTTAGACAACATTTCATGCACTGTTAAACTTGTTAAAGCAAGTTGCAAGTGAAAATCTATGTCTATGACTGAGTTTGCATTACTGCTTATTTTGACCTCTGCTGGCACTGAAAAGCTAATTTTCAACGTTCAATTCAGAACGTGATAAAACCAGATCCAGCCACTAAAAAGCATTTTCTTTTTGCTTTAGACAACATTTCATGCACTGTTAAATATGTTTAAGAAAGTTGCAAGTGAAAATCTATGTCTCTGACTGAGTTTGCATTACTGCTTATTTTGACCTCTGCTGGCTCTGAAAAGCTCATTTTCAACGTTCAATTCAGAATGTCATAAAACCAGATCCAGCCACTAAAAAGCATTTTCTTTTTGTTTTAGACAACATTTCATGCACTGTTAAATATGTTTAAGAAAGTTGCAAGTGAAAATCTATGTCTCTGACTGAGTTTGCATTACTGCTTATTTTGACCTCTGCTGGCTGAGTAAAGCTAATTTTCAACGTTCAATTCAGAATGTGATAAAACCAGATCCAGCCACAAAAATGCATCATTCTTTTTGTTTTAGACAACATTTCATGCACTGTTAAACATGTTAAAGCAAGTTGCAAGTGAAAATCTATGTCTCTGACTGAGTTTGCATTACTGCTTATTTTGACCTCTGCTGGCTGAGAACAGCTCATTTTCAACGTTCAATTCAGAATGTGAAAAAACCAGATCCAGTCACAAAAATGCATCATTCTTTTTGTTTTAGACAACATATCATGCACTGTTAAACATGTTAAAGCAAGTTGCAAGTGAAAATCTATGTCTCTGACGGAGTTTGCATTACTGCTTATTTTGACCTCTGCTGGCTCAAAAAAAAGCTAATTTTCAACGTCCAATTCAGAATGTGATAAAACCAGATCCAGCCACAAAAATGCATCATTCTTTTTGTTTTAGACAACATTTCATGCACTGTTAAATATGTTTAAGAAAGTTGCAAGTGAAAATCTATGTCTCTGACTGAGTTTGCATTACTGCTTGTTTTGACCTCTGCTGGCTGAGTAAAGCTCATTTTCAACGTCCAATGCAGGATGTGATAAAACCAGATCCAGCTACTAAAATGCATCATTCTTTTTGTTTTAGACAACATCTCATGCACTGTTAAACATGTTAAAGCAAGTTGCAAGTGAAAATCTATGTCTCTGACTGAGTTTGCATTACTGCTTATTTTGACCTCTGCTGGCTGAGAACAGCTCATTTTCAACGTTCAATTCAGAATGTGATAAAACCAGATCCAGCCACAAAAATGCATCATTCTTTTTGTTTTAGACAACATTTCATGCACTGTTAAATATGTTTAAGAAAGTTGCAAGTGAAAATCTATGTCTCTGACTGAATTTGCATTACTGCTTGTTTAGACCTCTGCTGGCTGAGTAAAGCTCATTTTCAAAGTCCAATTCAGAATGTGATAAAACCAGATCCAGCTACTAAAATGCATCATTCTTTTTGTTTTAGACAACATTTCATGCACTGTTAAACATGTTAAAGCAAGTTGCAAGGGAAAATCTATGTCTCTGACTGAGTTTGCATTACTGCTTATTTTGACCTCTGCTGGCTGAGAACAGCTCATTTTCAACGTTCAATTCAGAATGTGATAAAACCAGATCCAGCCACAAAAATGCATCATTCTTTTTGTTTTAGACAACATTTCATGCACTGTTAAACATGTTAAAGCAAGTTGCAAGTGAAAATCTATGTCTCTGACTGAGTTTGCATTACTGCTTATTTTGACCTCTGCTGGCTGAGAACAGCTCATTTTCAACGTTCAATTCAGAATGTGATAAAACCAGATCCAGCCACAAAAATGCATCATTCTTTTTGTTTTAGACAACATTTCATGCACTGTTAAACATGTTAAAGCAAGTTGCAAGTGAAAATCTATGTCTCTGACTGAGTTTGCATTACTGCTTATTTTGACCTCTGCTGGCTCTGAAAAGCTCATTTTCAACGTTCAATTCAGAATGTGATACAACCAGATCCAGCCACTAAAAAGCATTTTCTTTTTGTTTTATACAACATTTCATGCATTGTTAAATATGTTTAAGAAAGTTGCAAGTGAAAATCTATGTCTCTGACTGAGTTTGCATTACTGCTTATTTTGACCTCTGCTGGCTCAGAAAAGCTCATTTTCAACGTTCAATTCAGAATGTGATAAAACCAGATCCAGCCACTAAAAAGCATTTTCTTTTTGTTTTATACAACATTTCATGCACTGTTAAATATGTTTAAGAAAGTTGCAAGTGAAAATCTATGTCTCTGACTGAGTTTGCATTACTTCTTATTTTGAGCTCTACTGGCTGAGTAAAGCTCATTTTCAACGTCCAATACAGAATGTGATAAATTCAGATCCAGCTACTAAAATGCATCATTCTTTTTGTTTTAGACAACATTTCATGCACTTTTAAACATTTTAAAGCAAGTTGCAAGTGAAAATCTATGTCTCTGACTGAGTTTGCATTACTGCTTATTTTGACTTCTGCTGGCTGAGAACAGCTCATTTTCAACGTTCAATTCAGAATGTGATAAAACCAGATCCAGCTACTAAAATGCATCATTCTTTTTGTTTTAGACAACATCTCATGCACTGTTAAACATGTTAAAGCAAGTTGCAAGTGAAAATCTATGTCTCTGACTGAGTTTGCATTACTGCTTATTTTGACCTCTGCTGGCTGAGAACAGCTCATTTTCAACGTTCAATTCAGAATGTGATAAAACCAGATCCAGCCACAAAAATGCATCATTCTTTTTGTTTTAGACAACATTTCATGCACTGTTAAATATGTTTAAGAAAGTTGCAAGTGAAAATCTATGTCTCTGACTGAATTTGCATTACTGCTTGTTTAGACCTCTGCTGGCTGAGTAAAGCTCATTTTCAAAGTCCAATTCAGAATGTGATAAAACCAGATCCAGCTACTAAAATGCATCATTCTTTTTGTTTTAGACAACATTTCATGCACTGTTAAACATGTTAAAGCAAGTTGCAAGGGAAAATCTATGTCTCTGACTGAGTTTGCATTACTGCTTATTTTGACCTCTGCTGGCTGAGAACAGCTCATTTTCAACGTTCAATTCAGAATGTGATAAAACCAGATCCAGCCACAAAAATGCATCATTCTTTTTGTTTTAGACAACATTTCATGCACTGTTAAACATGTTAAAGCAAGTTGCAAGTGAAAATCTATGTCTCTGACTGAGTTTGCATTACTGCTTATTTTGACCTCTGCTGGCTGAGAACAGCTCATTTTCAACGTTCAATTCAAAATGTGATAAAACCAGATCCAGCCACAAAAATGCATCATTCTTTTTGTTTTAGACAACATTTCATGCACTGTTAAACATGTTAAAGCAAGTTGCAAGTGAAAATCTATGTCTCTGACTGAGTTTGCATTACTGCTTATTTTGACCTCTGCTGGCTCTGAAAAGCTCATTTTCAACGTTCAATTCAGAATGTGATACAACCAGATCCAGCCACTAAAAAGCATTTTCTTTTTGTTTTATACAACATTTCATGCACTGTTAAATATGTTTAAGAAAGTTGCAAGTGAAAATCTATGTCTCTGACTGAGTTTGCATTACTGCTTATTTTGACCTCTGCTGGCTCAGAAAAGCTCATTTTCAACGTTCAATTCAGAATGTGATAAAACCAGATCCAGCCACTAAAAAGCATTTTCTTTTTGTTTTATACAACATTTCATGCACTGTTAAATATGTTTAAGAAAGTTGCAAGTGAAAATCTATGTCTCTGACTGAGTTTGCATTACTTCTTATTTTGAGCTCTACTGGCTGAGTAAAGCTCATTTTCAACGTCCAATACAGAATGTGATAAATTCAGATCCAGCTACTAAAATGCATCATTCTTTTTGTTTTAGACAACATTTCATGCACTTTTAAACATGTTAAAGCAAGTTGCAAGTGAAAATCTATGTCTCTGACTGAGTTTGCATTACTGCTTATTTTGACTTCTGCTGGCTGAGAACAGCTCATTTTCAACGTTCAATTCAGAATGTGATAAAACCAGATCCAGCTACTAAAATGCATCATTCTTTTTGTTTTAGACAACATCTCATGCACTGTTAAACATGTTAAAGCAAGTTGCAAGTGAAAATCTATGTCTCTGACTGAGTTTGCATTACTGCTTATTTTGACCTCTGCTGGCTGAGAACAGCTCATTTTCAACGTTCAATTCAGAATGTGATAAAACCAGATCCAGCCACAAAAATGCATCATTCTTTTTGTTTTAGACAACATTTCATGCACTGTTAAATATGTTTAAGAAAGTTGCAAGTGAAAATCTATGTCTCTGACTGAGTTTGCATTACTGCTTATTTTGACTTCTGCTGGCTGAGAACAGCTCATTTTCAACGTTCAATTCAAAATGTGATAAAACCAGATCCAGCCACAAAAATGCATCATTCTTTTTGTTTTAGACAACATTTCATGCACTGTTAAACATGTTAAAGCAAGTTGCAAGTGAAAATCTATGTCTCTGACTGAGTTTGCATTACTGCTTATTTTGACCTCTGCTGGCTCTGAAAAGCTCATTTTCAACGTTCAATTCAGAATGTGATACAACCAGATCCAGCCACTAAAAAGCATTTTCTTTTTGTTTTATACAACATTTCATGCACTGTTAAATATGTTTAAGAAAGTTGCAAGTGAAAATCTATGTCTCTGACTGAGTTTGCATTACTTCTTATTTTGAGCTCTACTGGCTGAGTAAAGCTCATTTTCAACGTCCAATGCAGAATGTGATAAATTCAGATCCAGCTACTAAAATGCATCATTCTTTTTGTTTTAGACAACATTTCATGCACTTTTAAACATGTTAAAGCATGTTGCAAGTGAAAATCTATGTCTCTGACTGAGTTTGCATTACTGCTTATTTTGACTTCTGCTGGATGAGAACAGCTCATTTTCAACGTTCAATTCAGAATGTGATAAAACCAGATCCAGCCACAAAACTGCATCATTCTTTTTGTTTTAGACAACATTTCATGCACTGTTAAACATGTTAAAGCAAGTTGCAAGTGAAAATCTATGTCTCTGACTGAGTTTGCATTACTGCTTATTTTGACCTCTGCTGGCTCTGAAAAGCTCATTTTCAACGTTCAATTCAGAATGTGATAAAACCAGATCCAGCCACAAAAATGCATTTTCTTTTAGTTTTAGACAACATTTCATGCACTGTTAAATATGTTTAAGAAAGGTGCAAGTGAAAATCTATGTCTCTGACTGAGTTTGCATTACTGCTTATTTTGACCTCTGCTGGCTCAAAAAAAAAGCTAATTTTCAACGTCCAATTCAGAATGTGATAAAACCAGATCCAGCCACTAAAAAGCATTTTCTTTTTGTTTTAGACAACATTTCATGCACTGTTAAATATGTTTAAGAAAGGTGCAAGTGAAAATCTATGTCTCTGACTGAGTTTGCATTACTGCTTATTTTGACCTCTGCTGGCTGAGTAAAGCTCATTTTCAACGTCCAATGCAGAATGTGATAAAACCAGATCCAGCTACTAAAATGCATCATTCTTTTTGTTTTAGACAACATTTCATGCACTGTTAAACATGTTAAAGCAAGTTGCAAGTGAAAATCTATGTCTCTGACTGAGTTTGCATTACTGCTTATTTTGACCTCTGCTGGCTGAGAACAGCTCATTTTCAACGTTCAATTCAGAATGTGATAAAACCAGATCCAGCCACTAAAATGCATCATTCTTTTTGTTTTAGACAACATTTCATGCACTGTTAAACTTGTTAAAGCAAGTTGCAAGTGAAAATCTATGTCTATGACTGAGTTTGCATTACTGCTTATTTTGACCTCTGCTGGCTCTGAAAAGCTAATTTTCAACGTTCAATTCAGAACGTGATGAAACCAGATCCAGCCACTAAAAAGCATTTTCTTTTTGCTTTAGACAACATTTCATGCACTGTTAAATATGTTTAAGAAAGTTGCAAGTGAAAATCTAAGTCTCTGACTGAGTTTGCATTACTGCTTATTTTGACCTCTGCTGGCTGAGTAAAGCTCATTTTCAACGTCCAATGCAGAATGTGATAAAACCAGATCCAGCTACTAAAATGCATCATTCTTTTTGTTTTAGACAACATTTCATGCACTGTTAAACATGTTAAAGCAAGTTGCAAGTGAAAATCTATGTCTCTGACTGAGTTTGCATTACTGCTTATTTTGACCTCTGCTGGCTGAGAACAGCTCATTTTCAACGTTCAATTCAGAATGTGATAAAACCAGATCCAGCCACAAAAATGCATCATTCTTTTTGTTTTAGACAACATTTCATGCACTGTTAAACATGTTAAAGCAAGTTGCAAGTGAAAATCTATGTCTCTGACTGAGTTTGCATTACTGCTTATTTTGACCTCTGCTGGCTCTGAAAAGCTCATTTTCAACGTTCAATTCAGAATGTGATAAAACCAGATCCAGCCACTAAAAAGCATTTTCTTTTTGTTTTAGACAACATTTCATGCACTGTTAAATATGTTTAAAAAAGTTGCAAGTGAAAATCTATGTCTCTGACTGAGTTTGCATTACTGCTTATTTTGACCTCTGCTGGCTCTGAAAAGCTCATTTTCAACGTCCAATGCAGAATGTGATAAAACCAGATCCAGCTACTAAAATGCATCATTCTTTTTGTTTTAGACAACATTTCATGCACTGTTAAACATGTTAAAGCAAGTTGCAAGTGAAAATCCTTGTCTCTGACTGAGTTTGCATTACTGCTTATTTTGACCTCTGCTGGCTGAGAATAGCTCATTTTCAACGTTCAATTCAGAATGTGATAAAACCAGATCCAGCCACAAAAATGCATAATTCTTTTTGTTTTAGACAACATTTCATGCACTGTTAAACATGTTAAAGCAAGTTGCAATTGAAAATCTATGTCCCTGACTGAGTTTGCATTACTGCTTATTTTTCACCTCTGCTGGCTCTGAAAAGCTCATTTTCAACGTTCAATTCAAAATGTGATAAAACCAGATCCAGCTACTAAAAAGCATTTTCTTTTTGTTTTAGACAACATTTCATGCACTGTTAAATATGTTTAAGAAAGTTGCAAGTGAAAATCTATGTCTCTGACTGAGTTTGCATTACTGCTTATTTTGACCTCTGCTGGCTGAGAACAGCTCATTTTCAACGTTCAATTCAGAATGTGATAAAACCAGATCCAGCCACAAAAATGCATCATTCTTTTTGTTTTAGACAACATTTCATGCACTGTTAAACATGTTAAAGCAAGTTGCAAGTGAAAATCTATGTCTCTGACTGAGTTTGCTTTACTGCTTATTTTGACCTCTGCTGGCTGAGAACAGCTCATTTTCAACGTTCAATTCAGAATGTGATAAAACCAGATCCAGCCACAAAAATGCATCATTCTTTTTGTTTTAGACAACATTTCATGCACTGTTAAACATGTTAAAGCAAGTTGCAAGTGAAAATCTATGTCTCTGACTGAGTTTGCATTACTGCTTATTTTGACCTCTGCTGGCTCTGAAAAGCTCATTTTCAACGTTCAATTCAGAATGTGATAAAACCAGATCCAGCCACAAAAATGCATTTTCTTTTAGTTTTAGACAACATTTCATGCACTGTTAAATATGTTTAAGAAAGGTGCAAGTGAAAATCTATGTCTCTGACTGAGTTTGCATTACTGCTTATTTTGACCTCTGCTGGCTCAAAAAAAAGCTAATTTTCAACGTCCAATTCAGAATGTGATAAAACCAGATCCAGCCATTAAAAAGCATTTTCTTTTTGTTTTAGACAACATTTCATGCACTGTTAAATATGTTTAAGAAAGGTGCAAGTGAAAATCTATGTCTCTGACTGAGTTTGCATTACTTCTTATTTTGAGCTCTACTGGCTGAGTAAAGCTCATTTTCAACTTCCAATACAGAATGTGATAAATTCAGATCCAGCTACTAAAATGCATCATTCTTTTTGTTTTAGACAACATTTCATGCACTTTTAAACATGTTAAAGCAAGTTGCAAGTGAAAATCTATGTCTCTGACTGAGTTTGCATTACTGCTTATTTTGACTTCTGCTGGCTGAGAACAGCTCATTTTCAACGTTCAATTCAGAATGTGATAAAACCAGATCCAGCTACTAAAATGCATCATTCTTTTTGTTTTAGACAACATCTCATGCACTGTTAAACATGTTAAAGCAAGTTGCAAGTGAAAATCTATGTCTCTGACTGAGTTTGCATTACTGCTTATTTTGACTTCTGCTGGCTGAGAACAGCTCATTTTCAACGTTCAATTCAAAATGTGATAAAACCAGATCCAGCCACAAAAATGCATCATTCTTTTTGTTTTAGACAACATTTCATGCACTGTTAAACATGTTAAAGCAAGTTGCAAGTGAAAATCTATGTCTCTGACTGAGTTTGCATTACTGCTTATTTTGACCTCTGCTGGCTCTGAAAAGCTCATTTTCAACGTTCAATTCAGAATGTGATACAACCAGATCCAGCCACTAAAAAGCATTTTCTTTTTGTTTTATACAACATTTCATGCACTGTTAAATATGTTTAAGAAAGTTGCAAGTGAAAATCTATGTCTCTGACTGAGTTTGCATTACTTCTTATTTTGAGCTCTACTGGCTGAGTAAAGCTCATTTTCAACGTCCAATGCAGAATGTGATAAATTCAGATCCAGCTACTAAAATGCATCATTCTTTTTGTTTTAGACAACATTTCATGCACTTTTAAACATGTTAAAGCATGTTGCAAGTGAAAATCTATGTCTCTGACTGAGTTTGCATTACTGCTTATTTTGACTTCTGCTGGATGAGAACAGCTCATTTTCAACGTTCAATTCAGAATGTGATAAAACCAGATCCAGCCACAAAACTGCATCATTCTTTTTGTTTTAGACAACATTTCATGCACTGTTAAACATGTTAAAGCAAGTTGCAAGTGAAAATCTATGTCTCTGACTGAGTTTGCATTACTGCTTATTTTGACCTCTGCTGGCTCTGAAAAGCTCATTTTCAACGTTCAATTCAGAATGTGATAAAACCAGATCCAGCCACAAAAATGCATTTTCTTTTAGTTTTAGACAACATTTCATGCACTGTTAAATATGTTTAAGAAAGGTGCAAGTGAAAATCTATGTCTCTGACTGAGTTTGCATTACTGCTTATTTTGACCTCTGCTGGCTGAGTAAAGCTCATTTTCAACGTCCAATGCAGAATGTGATAAAACCAGATCCAGCTACTAAAATGCATCATTCTTTTTGTTTTAGACAACATTTCATGCACTGTTAAACATGTTAAAGCAAGTTGCAAGTGAAAATCTATGTCTCTGACTGAGTTTGCATTACTGCTTATTTTGACCTCTGCTGGCTGAGAACAGCTCATTTTCAACGTTCAATTCAGAATGTGATAAAACCAGATCCAGCCACTAAAATGCATCATTCTTTTTGTTTTAGACAACATTTCATGCACTGTTAAACTTGTTAAAGCAAGTTGCAAGTGAAAATCTATGTCTATGACTGAGTTTGCATTACTGCTTATTTTGACCTCTGCTGGCTCTGAAAAGCTAATTTTCAACGTTCAATTCAGAACGTGATGAAACCAGATCCAGCCACTAAAAAGCATTTTCTTTTTGCTTTAGACAACATTTCATGCACTGTTAAATATGTTTAAGAAAGTTGCAAGTGAAAATCTAAGTCTCTGACTGAGTTTGCATTACTGCTTATTTTGACCTCTGCTGGCTGAGTAAAGCTCATTTTCAACGTCCAATGCAGAATGTGATAAAACCAGATCCAGCTACTAAAATGCATCATTCTTTTTGTTTTAGACAACATTTCATGCACTGTTAAACATGTTAAAGCAAGTTGCAAGTGAAAATCTATGTCTCTGACTGAGTTTGCATTACTGCTTATTTTGACCTCTGCTGGCTGAGAACAGCTCATTTTCAACGTTCAATTCAGAATGTGATAAAACCAGATCCAGCCACAAAAATGCATCATTCTTTTTGTTTTAGACAACATTTCATGCACTGTTAAACATGTTAAAGCAAGTTGCAAGTGAAAATCTATGTCTCTGACTGAGTTTGCATTACTGCTTATTTTGACCTCTGCTGGCTCTGAAAAGCTCATTTTCAACGTTCAATTCAGAATGTGATAAAACCAGATCCAGCCACTAAAAAGCATTTTCTTTTTGTTTTAGACAACATTTCATGCACTGTTAAATATGTTTAAAAAAGTTGCAAGTGAAAATCTATGTCTCTGACTGAGTTTGCATTACTGCTTATTTTGACCTCTGCTGGCTCTGAAAAGCTCATTTTCAACGTCCAATGCAGAATGTGATAAAACCAGATCCAGCTACTAAAATGCATCATTCTTTTTGTTTTAGACAACATTTCATGCACTTTTAAACATGTTAAAGCAAGTTGCAAGTGAAAATCCTTGTCTCTGACTGAGTTTGCATTACTGCTTATTTTGACCTCTACTGGCTGAGAATAGCTCATTTTCAACGTTCAATTCAGAATGTGATAAAACCAGATCCAGCCACAAAAATGCATAATTCTTTTTGTTTTAGACAACATTTCATGCACTGTTAAACATGTTAAAGCAAGTTGCAATTGAAAATCTATGTCCCTGACTGAGTTTGCATTACTGCTTATTTTTCACCTCTGCTGGCTCTGAAAAGCTCATTTTCAACGTTCAATTCAAAATGTGATAAAACCAGATCCAGCTACTAAAAAGCATTTTCTTTTTGTTTTAGACAACATTTCATGCACTGTTAAATATGTTTAAGAAAGTTGCAAGTGAAAATCTATGTCTCTGACTGAGTTTGCATTACTGCTTATTTTGACCTCTGCTGGCTGAGAACAGCTCATTTTCAACGTTCAATTCAGAATGTGATAAAACCAGATCCAGCCACAAAAATGCATCATTCTTTTTGTTTTAGACAACATTTCATGCACTGTTAAACATGTTAAAGCAAGTTGCAAGTGAAAATCTATGTCTCTGACTGAGTTTGCATTACTGCTTATTTTGACCTCTGCTGGCTGAGAACAGCTCATTTTCAACGTTCAATTCAGAATGTGATAAAACCAGATCCAGCCACAAAAATGCATCATTCTTTTTGTTTTAGACAACATTTCATGCACTGTTAAACATGTTAAAGCAAGTTGCAAGTGAAAATCTATGTCTCTGACTGAGTTTGCATTACTGCTTATTTTGACCTCTGCTGGCTCTGAAAAGCTCATTTTCAACGTTCAATTCAGAATGTGATAAAACCAGATCCAGCCACAAAAATGCATTTTCTTTTAGTTTTAGACAACATTTCATGCACTGTTAAATATGTTTAAGAAAGGTGCAAGTGAAAATCTATGTCTCTGACTGAGTTTGCATTACTGCTTATTTTGACCTCTGCTGGCTCAAAAAAAAGCTAATTTTCAACGTCCAATTCAGAATGTGATAAAACCAGATCCAGCCACTAAAAAGCATTTTCTTTTTGTTTTAGACAACATTTCATGCACTGTTAAACTTGTTAAAGCAAGTTGCAAGTGAAAATCTATGTCTATGACTGAGTTTGCATTACTGCTTATTTTGACCTCTGCTGGCTCTGAAAAGCTAATTTTCAACGTTCAATTCAGAACATGATAAAACCAGATCCAGCCACTAAAAAGCATTTTCTTTTTGCTTTAGACAACATTTCATGCACTGTTAAATATGTTTAAGAAAGTTGCAAGTGAAAATCTATGTCTCTGACTGAGTTTGCATTACTGCTTATTTTGACCTCTGCTGGCTCTGAAAAGCTCATTTTCAACGTTCAATTCAGAATGTGATAAAACCATATCCAGCCACTAAAAAGCATTTTCTTTTTGTTTTAGACAACATTTCATGCACTGTTAAATATGTTTAAGAAAGTTGCAAGTGAAAATCTATGTCTCTGACTGAGTTTGCATTACTGCTTATTTTGACCTCTGCTGGCTGAGTAAAGCTCATTTTCAACGTCCAATGCAGAATGTGATAAAACCAGATCCAGCTACTAAAATGCATCATTCTTTTTGTTTTAGACAACATTTCATGCACTGTTAAACATGTTAAAGCAAGTTGCAAGTGAAAAACTATGTCTCTGACTGAGTTTGCATTACTGCTTATTTTGACCTCTGCTGGCTGAGAACAGCTCATTTTCAACGTTCAATTCAGAATGTGATAAAACCAGATCCAGCCACAAAAATGCATCATTCTTTTTGTTTTAGACAACATTTCATGCACTGTTAAACATGTTAAAGCAAGTTGCAAGTGAAAATCTATGTCTCTGACTGAGTTTGCATTACTGCTTATTTTGACCTCTGATGGCTCTGAAAAGCTCATTTTCAACGTTCAATTCAGAATGTGATAAAACCAGATCCAGCCACTAAAAAGCATTTTCTTTTTGTTTTAGACAACATTTCATGCACTGTTAAACATGTTAAAGCAAGTTGCAAGTAAAAATCCATGTCTCTGACTGAGTTTGCATTACTGTTTATTTTGACCTCTGCTGGCTGAGTAAATCTCATTTTCAACGTCCAATGCAGAATGTGATAAAACCAAATCCAGCTACTAAAATGCATCATTCATTTTGTTTTAGACAACATTTCATGCACTGTTAAACATGTTAAAGCAAGTTGCAAGTGAAAATCTATGTCTCTGACTGAGTTTGCATTACTGCTTATTTTGACCTCTGCTAGCTCTGAAAAGCTCATTTTCAACGTTCAATTCAGAATGTGATAAAACCAGATCCAGCCACTAAAAAGCATTTTCTTTTTGTTTTAGACAACATTTCATGCACTGTTAATTATGTTTAAGAAAGTTGCAAGTGAAAATCTATGTCTCTGACTGAGTTTGCATTACTGCTTATTTTGACCTCTGCTGGCTCTGAAAAGCTCATTTTCAACGTCCAATGCAGAATGTGATAAAACCAGATCCAGCTACTAAAATGCATCATTCTTTTTGTTTTAGACAACATTTCATGCACTGTTAAACATGTTAAAGCAAGTTGCAAGTGAAAATCCATGTCTCTGACTGAGTTTGCATTACTGCTTATTTTGACCTCTACTGGCTGAGAACAGCTCATTTTCAACGTTCAATTCAGAATGTGATAAAACCAGATCCAGCCACTAAAAAGCATTTTCTTTTTGTTTTAGACAACATTTCATGCACTGTTAAATATGTTTAAGAAAGGTGCAAGTGAAAATCTATGTCTCTGACTGAGTTTGCATTACTGCTTATTTTGACCTCTGCTGGCTGAGTAAAGCTCATTTTCAACGTCCAATGCAGAATGTGATAAAACCAGATCCAGCCACTAAAATGCATCATTCTTTTTGTTTTAGACAACATTTCATGCACTGTTAAACATGTTAAAGCAAGTCGCAAGTGAAAATCTATGTCTCTGACTGAGTTTGCATTACTGCTTATTTTGACCTCTGCTGGCTGAGAACAGCTCATTTTCAACGTTCAATTCAGAATGTGATAAAACCAGATCCAGCCACAAAAATGCATCATTCTTTTTGTTTTAGACAACATTTCATGCACTGTTAAACATGTTAAAGCAAGTTGCAAGTGAAAATCTATGTCTCTGACTGAGTTTGCATTACTGCTTATTTTGACCTCTGCTGGCTCTGAAAAGCTCATTTTCAACGTTCAATTCAGAATTTGATAAAACCAGATCCAGCCACTAAAAAGCATTTTCTTTTTGTTTTAGACAACATTTCATGCACTGTTAAATATGTTTAAGAAAGTTGCAAGTGAAAATCTATGTCTCTGACTGAGTTTGCATTACTGCTTATTTTGACCTCTGCTGGCTCTGAAAAGCTCATTTTCAACGTCCAATGCAGAATGTGATAAAACCAGATACAGCTACTAAAATGCAACATTCTTTTTGTTTTAGACAACATTTCATGCACTGTTAAACATGTTGAAGCAAGTTGCAAGTGAAAATCCATGTCTCTGACTGAGTTTGCATTACTGCTTATTTTGACCTCTACTGGCTGAGAACAGCTTATTTTCAACGTTCAATTCAGAATGTGATAAAACCAGATCCAGCCACAAAAATGCATTATACTTTTTTTTTAGACAACATTTCATGCACTGTTAAATATGTTTAAGAAAGGTGCAAGTGAAAATCTATGTCTCTGACTGAGTTTGCATTACTGCTTATTTTGACCTCTGCTGGCTGAGTAAAGCTCATTTTCAACGTAAAATGCAGAATGTGATAAAACCAGATCCAGCTACTAAAATGCATCATTCTTTTTGTTTTAGACAACATTTCATGCACTGTTAAACATGTTAAAGCAAGTTGCAAGTGAAAATCTATGTCTCTGACTGAGTTTGCATTACTGCTTATTTTGACCTCTGCTGGCTGAGAACAGCTCATTTTCAACGTTCAATTCAGAATGTGATAAAACCAGATCCAGCCACAAAAATGCATCATTCTTTTTGTTTTAGACAACATTTCATGCACTGTTAAATATGTTTAAGAAAGGTGCAAGTGAAAATCTATGTCTCTGACTGAGTTTGCATTACTGCTTATTTTGACCTCTGCTGGCTGAGTAAAGCTCATTTTCAACGTCCAATGCAGAATGTGATAAAACCAGATCCTGCTACTAAAATGCATCATACTTTTTGTTTTAGACAACATTTCATGCACTGTTAAACATGTTAAAGCAAGTTGCAATTGAAAATCTATGTCCCTGACTGAGTTTGCATTACTGCTTATTTTGACCTCTGCTGGCTCTGAAAAGCTCATTTTCAACGTTTAATTCAGAATGTGATAAAACCAGATCCAGCCACTAAAAAGCATTTTCTTTTTGTTTTAGACAACATTTCATGCACTGTTAAATATGTTTAAGAAAGGGGCAAGTGAAAATCTATGTCTCTGACTGAGTTTGCATTACTGCTTATTTTGACCTCTGCTGGCTGAGTAAAGCTCATTTTCAATGTCCAATGCAGAATGTGATAAAACCAGATCCAGCTACTAAAATGCATCATTCTTTTTGTTTTAGACAACATTTCATGCACTGTTAAACATGTTAAAGCAAGTTGCAAGTGAAAATCTATGTCTCTGACTGAGTTTGCATTACTGCTTATTTTGACCTCTGCTGGCTGAGAACAGCTCATTTTCAACGTTCAATTCAGAATGTGATAAAACCAGATCCAGCCACAAAAATGCATCATTCTTTTTGTTTTAGACAACATTTCATGAACTGTTAAACATGTTAAAGCAAGTTGCAAGTAAAAATCCATGTCTCTGACTGAGTTTGCATTACTGTTTATTTTGACCTCTGCTGGCTGAGTAAAGCTCATTTTCAACGTCCAATGCAGAATGTGATAAAACCAGATCCAGCTACTAAAATGCATCATTCTTTTTGTTTTAGACAACATTTCATGCACTGTTAAACATGTTAAAGCAAGTTGCAAGTGAAAATCCATGTCTCTGACTGAGTTTGCATTACTGCTTATTTTGACCTCTGCTGGCTGAGTAAAGCTCATTTTCAACGTCCAATGCAGAATGTGATAAAACCAGATCCAGCTACTAAAATGCATCATTCTTTTTGTTTTAGACAACATTTCATGCACTGTTAAACATGTTAAAGCAAGTTGCAAGTGAAAATCTATGTCTCTGACTGAGTTTGCATTACTGCATATTTTGGTCTCTGCTGGCAGAGAACAGCTCATTTTCAACGTTCAATTCAGAATGTGATAAAACCAGATCCAGCCACAAAAATGCATCATTCTTTTTGTTTTAGACAACATTTCATGCACTGTTAAACATGTTAAAGCAAGTTGCAAGTGAAAATCTATGTCTCTGACTGAGTTTGCATTACTGCTTATTTTGACCTCTGCTGGCTCTGAAAAGCTCATTTTCAACGTTCAATTCAGAATGTGATAAAACCAGATCTAGCCACTAAAAAGCATTTTCTTTTTGTTTTAGACAACATTTCATGCACTGTTAAATATGTTTAAGAAAGTTGCAAGTGAAAATCTATGTCTCTGACTGAGTTTGCATTACTGCTTATTTTGACCTCTGCTGGCTGAGAACAGCTCATTTTCAACATTCAATTCAGAATGTGATAAAACCAGATCCAGCCACAAAAATGCATCATTCTTTTTGTTTTAGACAACATTTCATGCACTGTTAAACATGTTAAAGCAAGTTGCAAGTGAAAATCTATGTCTCTGAGTTTGCATTACTGCTTATTTTGACCTCTGCTGGCTCTGAAAAGCTCATTTTCAACGTTCAATTCAGAATTTGATAAAACCAGATCCAGCCACAAAAATGCATTTTCTTTTAGTTTTAGACAACATTTCATGCACTGTTAAATATGTTTAAGAAAGGTGCAAGTGAAAATCTATGTCTCTGACTGAGTTTGCATTACTGCTTATTTTGACCTCTGCTGGCTCAAAAAAAAAAGCTAATTTTCAACGTCCAATTCAGAATGTGATAAAACCAGATCCAGCCACTAAAAAGCATTTTCTTTTTGTTTTAGACAACATTTCATGCACTGTTAAATATGTTTAAGAAAGGTGCAAGTGAAAATCTATGTCTCTGACTGAGTTTGCATTACTGCTTATTTTGACATCTGCTGGCTCTGAAAAGCTAATTTTCAACGTTCAATTCAGAACGTGATAAAACCAGATCCAGCCACTAAAAAGCATTTTCTTTTTGCTTTAGACAACATTTCATGCACTGTTAAATATGTTTAAGAAAGTTGCAAGTGAAAATCTATGTCTCTGACTGAGTTTGCATTACTGCTTATTTTGACCTCTGCTGGCTCTGAAAAGCTCATTTTCAACGTTCAATTCAGAATGTGATAAAACCAGATCCAGCCACTAAAAAGCATTTTCTTTTTGTTTTAGACAACATTTCATGCACTGTTAAATATGTTTAAGAAAGTTGCAAGTGAAAATCTATGTCTCTGACTGAGTTTGCATTACTGCTTATTTTGACCTCTGCTGGCTGAGTAAAGCTCATTTTCAACGTCCAATGCAGAATGTGATAAAACCAGATCCAGCTACTAAAATGCATCATTCTTTTTGTTTTAGACAACATTTCATGCACTGTTAAACATGTTAAAGCAAGTTGCAAGTGAAAATCTATGTCTCTGACTGAGTTTGCATTACTGCTTATTTTGACCTCTGCTGGCTGAGAACAGCTCATTTTCAACGTTCAATTCAGAATGTGATAAAACCAGATCCAGCCACTAAAATGCATCATTCTTTTTGTTTTAGACAACATTTCATGCACTGTTAAACTTGTTAAAGCAAGTTGCAAGTGAAAATCTATGTCTATGACTGAGTTTGCATTACTGCTTATTTTGACCTCTGCTGGCTCTGAAAAGCTAATTTTCAACGTTCAATTAAGAACGTGATAAAACCAGATCCAGCCACTAAAAAGCATTTTCTTTTTGCTTTAGACAACATTTCATGCACTGTTAAATATGTTTAAGAAAGTTGCAAGTGAAAATCTATGTCTCTGACTGAGTTTGCATTACTGCTTATTTTGACCTCTGCTGGCTCTGAAAAGCTCATTTTCAACGTTCAATTCAGAATGTGATAAAACCAGATCCAGCCACTAAAAAGCATTTTCTTTTTGTTTTAGACAACATTTCATGCACTGTTAAATATGTTTAAGAAAGTTGCAAGTGAAAATCTATGTCTCTGACTGAGTTTGCATTACTGCTTATTTTGACCTCTGCTGGCTGAGTAAAGCTCATTTTCAACGTCCAATGCAGAATGTGATAAAACCAGATCCAGCTACTAAAATGCATCATTCTTTTTGTTTTAGACAACATTTCATGCACTGTTAAACATGTTAAAGCAAGTTGCAAGTGAAAATCTATGTCTCTGACTGAGTTTGCATTACTGCTTATTTTGACCTCTGCTGGCTGAGAACAGCTCATTTTCAACGTTCAATTCAGAATGTGATAAAACCAGATCCAGCCACAAAAATGCATCATTCTTTTTGTTTTAGACAACATTTCATGCACTGTTAAACATGTTAAAGCAAGTTGCAAGTGAAAATCTATGTCTCTGACTGAGTTTGCATTACTGCTTATTTTGACCTCTGCTGGCTCTGAAAAGCTCATTTTCAACGTTCAATTCAGAATGTGATAAAACCAGATCCAGCCACTAAAAAGCATTTTCTTTTTGTTTTAGACAACATTTTATGCACTGTTAAATATGTTTAAAAAAGTTGCAAGTAAAAATCTATGTCTCTGACTGAGTTTGCATTACTGCTTATTTTGACCTCTGCTGGCTCTGAAAAGCTCATTTTCAACGTCAAATGCAGAATGTGATAAAACCAGATCCAGCTACTAAAATGCATCATTCTTTTTGTTTTAGACAACATTTCATGCACTGTTAAACATGTTAAAGCAAGTTGCAATTGAAAATCTATGTCCCTGACTGAGTTTGCATTACTGCTTATTTTGACCTCTGCTGGCTCTGAAAAGCTCATTTTCAACGTTCAATTCAAAATGTGATAAAACCAGATCCAGCCACTAAAAAGCATTTTCTTTTTGTTTTAGACAACATTTCTTGCACTGTTAAATATGTTTAAGAAAGTTGCAAGTGAAAATCTATGTCTCTGACTGAGTTTGCATTACTGCTTATTTTGACCTCTGCTGGCTGAGAACAGCTCATTTTCAACGTTCAATTCAGAATGTGATAAAACCAGATCCAGCCACAAAATTGCATCATTCTTTTTGTTTTAGACAACATTTCATGCACTGTTAAACATGTTAAAGCAAGTTGCAAGTGAAAATCTATGTCTCTGACTGAGTTTGCATTACTGCTTGTTTTGACCTCTGCTGGCTGAGAACAGCTCATTTTCAACGTTCAATTCAGAATGTGATAAAACCAGATCCAGCCACAAAAATGCATCATTCTTTTTGTTTTAGACAACATTTCATGCACTGTTAAACATGTTAAAGCAAGTTGCAAGTGAAAATCTATGTCTCTGACTGAGTTTGCATTACTGCTTATTTTGACCTCTGCTGGCTCTGAAAAGCTCATTTTCAACGTTCAATTCAGAATGTGATAAAACCAGATCCAGCCACAAAAATGCATTTTCTTTTAGTTTTAGACAACATTTCATGCACTGTTAAATATGTTAAAGAAAGCTGCAAGTGAAAATCTATGTCTCTGACTGAGTTTGCATTTTTGCTTATTTTGACCTCTGCTGGCTCAAAAAAAAAGCTAATTTTCAACGTCCAATTCAGAATGTGATAAAACCAGATCCAGCCACTAAAAAGCATTTTCTTTTTGTTTTAGACAACATTTCATGCACTGTTAAATATGTTTAGGAAAGGTGCAAGTGAAAATCTATGTCTCTGACTGAGTTTGCATTACTGCTTATTTTGACCTCTGCTGGCTGAGTAAAGCTCATTTTCAACGTCCAATGCAGAATGTGATAAAACCAGATCCAGCTACTAAAATGCATCATTCTTTTTGTTTTAGACAACATTTCATGCACTGTTAAACATGTTAAAGCAAGTTGCAAGTGAAAATCTATGTCTCTGACTGAGTTTGCATTACTGCTTATTTTGACCTCTGCTGGCTGAGAACAGCTCATTTTCAACGTTCAATTCAGAATGTGATAAAACCAGATCCAGCCACTAAAATGCATCATTCTTTTTGTTTTAGACAACATTTCATGCACTGTTAAACTTGTTAAAGCAAGTTGCAAGTGAAAATCTATGTCTATGACTGAGTTTGCATTACTGCTTATTTTGACCTCTGCTGGCTCTGAAAAGCTAATTTTCAACGTTCAATTCAGAACGTGATAAAACCAGATCCAGCCACTAAAAAGCATTTTCTTTTTGCTTTAGACAACATTTCATGCACTGTTAAATATGTTTAAGAAAGTTGCAAGTGAAAATCTATGTCTCTGACTGAGTTTGCATTACTGCTTATTTTGACCTCTGCTGGCTCTGAAAAGCTCATTTTCAACGTTCAATTCAGAATGTGATAAAACCATATCCAGCCACTAAAAAGCATTTTCTTTTTGTTTTAGACAACATTTCATGCACTGTTAAATATGTTTAAGAAAGTTGCAAGTGAAAATCTATGTCTCTGACTGAGTTTGCATTACTGCTTATTTTGACCTCTGCTGGCTGAGTAAAGCTCATTTTCAACGTCCAATGCAGAATGTGATAAAACCAGATCCAGCTACTAAAATGCATCATTCTTTTTGTTTTAGACAACATTTCATGCACTGTTAAACATGTTAAAGCAAGTTGCAAGTGAAAATCTATGTCTCTGACTGAGTTTGCATTACTGCTTATTTTGACCTCTGCTGGCTGAGAACAGCTCATTTTCAACGTTCAATTCAGAATGTGATAAAACCAGATCCAGCCACAAAAATGCATCATTCTTTTTGTTTTAGACAACATTTCATGCACTGTTAAACATGTTAAAGCAAGTTGCAAGTGAAAATCTATGTCTCTGACTGAGTTTGCATTACTGCTTATTTTGACCTCTGCTGGCTCTGAAAAGCTCATTTTCAACGTTCAATTCAGAATGTGATAAAACCAGATCCAGCCACTAAAAAGCATTTTCTTTTTGTTTTAGACAACATTTCATGCACTGTTAAATATGTTTAAAAAAGTTGCAAGTGAAAATCTATGTCTCTGACTGAGTTTGCATTACTGCTTATTTTGACCTCTGCTGGCTCTGAAAAGCTCATTTTCAACGTCCAATGCAGAATGTGATAAAACCAGATCCAGTTACTAAAATGCATCATTCTTTTTGTTTTAGACAACATTTCATGCACTGTTAAACATGTTAAAGCAAGTTGCAAGTGAAAATCCTTGTCTCTGACTGAGTTTGCATTACTGCTTATTTTGACCTCTACTGGCTGAGAACAGCTCATTTTCAACGTTCAATTCAGAATGTGATAAAACCAGATCCAGCCACAAAAATGCATCATACTTTTTGTTTTAGACAACATTTCATGCACTGTTAAACATGTTAAAGCAAGTTGCAAGTGAAAATCTATGTCTCTGACTGAGTTTGCATTACTGCTTATTTTGACCTCTGCTGGCTGAGAACAGCTCATTTTCAACGTTCAATTCAGAATGTGATAAAACCAGATCCAGCCACTAAAATGCATCATTCTTTTTGTTTTAGACAACATTTCATGCACTGTTAAACTTGTTAAAGCAAGTTGCAAGTGAAAATCTATGTCTATGACTGAGTTTGCATTACTGCTTATTTTGACCTCTGCTGGCTCTGAAAAGCTCATTTTCAACGTTCAATTCAGAATGTGATAAAACCAGATCCAGCCACTAAAAAGCATTTTCTTTTTGCTTTAGACAACATTTCATGCACTGTTAAACATGTTAAAGCAAGTTGCAAGTGAAAATCTATGTCTCTGACTGAGTTTGCATTACTGCTTATTTTGACCTCTGCTGGCTGAGAACAGCTCATTTTCAACGTTCAATTCAGAATGTGATAAAACCAGATCCAGCCACAAAAATGCATCATTCTTTTTGTTTTAGACAACATTTCATGCACTGTTAAACATGTTAAAGCAAGTTGCAAGTAAAAATCCATGTGTCTGACTGAGTTTGCATTACTGTTTATTTTGACCTCTGCTGGCTGAGTAAAGCTCATTTTCAACGTCCAATGCAGAATGTGATAAAACCAGATCCAGCTACTAAAATGCATCATTCTTTTTGTTTTAGACAACATTTCATGCACTGTTAAACATGTTAAAGCAAGTTGCAAGTGAAAATCTATGTCTCTGACTGAGTTTGCATTACTGCTTATTTTGACCTTTGCTGGCTGAGAACAGCTCATTTTCAACGTTCAATTCAGAATGTGATAAAACCAGATCCAGCCACAAAAATGCATCATTCTTTTTGTTTTAGACAACATTTCATGCACTGTTAAACATGTTAAAGCAAGTTGCAAGTGAAAATCTATGTCTCTGACTGAGTTTGCATTACTGCTTATTTTGACCTCTGCTAGCTCTGAAAAGCTCATTTTCAACGTTCAATTCAGAATGTGATAAAACCAGATCCAGCCACTAAAAAGCATTTTCTTTTTGTTTTAGACAACATTTCATGCACTGTTAAATATGTTTAAGAAAGGTGCAAGTGAAAATCTATGTCTCTGACTGAGTTTGCATTACTGCTTATTTTGACCTCTGCTGGCTGAGTAAAGCTCATTTTCAACGTTCAATTCAGAATGTGATAAAACCAGATCCAGCCACAAAAATGCATCATACTTTTTGTTTTAGACAACATTTCATGCACTGTCAAACATGTTAAAGCAAGTTGCAATTGAAAATCTATGTCCCTGACTGAGTTTGCATTACTGCTTATTTTGACCTCTGCTGGCTCTGAAAAGCTCATTTTCAACGTTCAATTCAAAATGTGATAAAACCAGATCCAGCCACTAAAAAGCATTTTCTTTTTGTTTTAGACAACATTTCATGCACTGTTAAATATGTTTAAGAAAGTTGCAAGTGAAAATCTATGTCTCTGACTGAGTTTGCATTACTGCTTATTTTGACCTCTGCTGGCTGAGAACAGCTCATTTTCAACGTTCAATTCAGAATGTGATAAAACCAGATCCAGCCACAAAAATGCATCATTCTTTTTGTTTTAGACAACATTTCATGCACTGTTAAATATGTTTAAGAAAGGTGCAAGTGAAAATCTATGTCTCTGACTGAGTTTGCATTACTGCTTATTTTGACCTCTGCTGGCTCTGAAAAGCTCATTTTCAACGTTCAATTCAGAATGTGATACAACCAGATCCAGCCACTAAAAAGCATTTTCTTTTTGTTTTATACAACATTTCATGCACTGGTAAATATGTTTAAGAATGTTGCAAGTGAAAATCTATGTCTCTGACTGAGTTTGCATTACTGCTTATTTTGACCTCTGCTGGCTCTGAAAAGCTCATTTTCAACGTTCAATTCAGAATGTGATAAAACCAGATCCAGCCACTAAAAAGCATTTTCTTTTTGTTTTAGACAACATTTCATGCACTGTTAAATATGTTTAAGAAAGTTGCAAGTGAAAATCTATGTCTCTGACTGAGTTTGCATTACTTCTTATTTTGAGCCCTACTGGCTGAGTAAAGCTCATTTTCAACGTCCAATACAGAATGTGATAAATTCAGATCCAGCTACTAAAATGCATCATTCTTTTTGTTTTAGACAACATTTCATGCACTTTTAAACATGTTAAAGCAAGTTGCAAGTGAAAATCTATGTCTCTGACTGAGTTTGCATTACTGCTTATTTTGACTTCTGCTGGCTGAGAACAGCTCATTTTCAACGTTCAATTCAGAATGTGATAAAACCAGATCTAGCTACTAAAATGCATCATTCTTTTTGTTTTAGACAACATCTCATGCACTGTTAAACATGTTAAAGCAAGTTGTAAGTGAAAATCTATGTCTCTGACTGAGTTTGCATTACTGCTTATTTTGACCTCTGCTGGCTGAGAACAGCTCATTTTCAACGTTCAATTCAGAATGTGATAAAACCAGATCCAGCCACAAAAATGCATCATTCTTTTTGTTTTAGACAACATTTCATGCACTGTTAAATATGTTTAAGAAAGGTGCAAGTGAAAATCTATGTCTCTGACTGAGTTTGCATTACTGCTTATTTTGACCTCTGCTGGCTCAAAAAAAAAGCTAATTTTCAACGTCCAATTCAGAATGTGATAAAACCAGATCCAGCCACTAAAAAGCATTTTCTTTTTGTTTTAGACAACATTTCATGCACTGTTAAATATGTTTAAGAAAGGTGCAAGTGAAAATCTATGTCTCTGACTGAGTTTGCATTACTGCTTATTTTGACCTCTGCTGGCTGAGTAAAGCTCATTTTCAACGTCCAATGCAGAATGTGATAAAACCAGATCCAGCTACTAAAATGCATCATTCTTTTTGTTTTAGACAACATTTCATGCACTGTTAAACATGTTAAAGCAAGTTGCAAGTGAAAATCTATGTCTCTGACTGAGTTTGCATTACTGCTTATTTTGACCTCTGCTGGCTGAGAACAGCTCATTTTCAACGTTCAATTCAGAATGTGATAAAACCAGATCCAGCCACTAAAATGCATCATTCTTTTTGTTTTAGACAACATTTCAATGCTTGTTAAACTTGTTAAAGCAAGTTGCAAGTGAAAATCTATGTTTATGACTGAGTTTGCATTACTGCTTATTTTGACCTCTGCTGGCTCTGAAAAGCTAATTTTCAACGTTCAATTCAGAACGTGATAAAACCAGATCCAGCCACTAAAAAGCATTTTCTTTTTGCTTTAGACAACATTTCATGCACTGTTAAATATGTTTAAGAAAGTTGCAAGTGAAAATCTATGTCTCTGACTGAGTTTGCATTACTGCTTATTTTGACCTCTGCTGGCTGAGTAAAGCTCATTTTCAACGTCCAATGCAGAATGTGATAAAACCAGATCCAGCTACTAAAATGCATCATTCTTTTTGTTTTAGACAACATTTCATGCACTGTTAAACATGTTAAAGCAAGTTGCAAGTGAAAATCTATGTCTCTGACTGAGTTTGCATTACTGCTTATTTTGACCTCTGCTGGCTGAGAACAGCTCATTTTCAACGTTCAATTCAGAATGTGATAAAACCAGATCCAGCCACAAAAATGCATCATTCTTTTTGTTTTAGACAACATTTCATGCACTGTTAAACATGTTAAAGCAAGTTGCAAGTGAAAATCTATGTCTCTGACTGAGTTTGCATTACTGCTTATTTTGACCTCTGCTGGCTCTGAAAAGCTCATTTTCAACGTTCAATTCAGAATGTGATAAAACCAGATCCAGCCACTAAAAAGCATTTTCTTTTTGTTTTAGACAACATTTCATGCACTGTTAAATATGTTTAAAAAAGTTGCAAGTGAAAATCTATGTCTCTGACTGAGTTTGCATTACTGCTTATTTTGACCTCTGCTGGCTCTGAAAAGCTCATTTTCAACGTCCAATGCAGAATGTGATAAAACCAGATCCAGTTACTAAAATGCATCATTCTTTTTGTTTTAGACAACATTTCATGCACTGTTAAACATGTTAAAGCAAGTTGCAAGTGAAAATCCTTGTCTCTGACTGAGTTTGCATTACTGCTTATTTTGACCTCTACTGGCTGAGAACAGCTCATTTTCAACGTTCAATTCAGAATGTGATAAAACCAGATCCAGCCACAAAAATGCATCATACTTTTTGTTTTAGACAACATTTCATGCACTGTTAAACATGTTAAAGCAAGTTGCAATTGAAAATCTATGTCCCTGACTGAGTTTGCATTACTGCTTATTTTGACCTCTGCTGGCTCTGAAAAGCTCATTTTCAACGTTCAATTCAAAATGTGATAAAACCAGATCCAGCCACTAAAAAGCATCATTCTTTTTGTTTTAGACAACATTTCATGCACTGTTAAATATGTTTAAGAAAGTTGCAAGTGAAAATCTATGTCTCTGACTGAGTTTGCATTACTGCTTATTTTGACCTCTGCTGGCTGAGAACAGCTCATTTTCAACGTTCAATTCAGAATGTGATAAAACCAGATCCAGCCACAAAACTGCATCATTCTTTTTGTTTTAGACAACATTTCATGCACTGTTAAACATGTTAAAGCAAGTTGCAAGTAAAAAATCTATGTCTCTGACTGAGTTTGCATTACTGCTTATTTTGACCTCTGCTGGCTCTGAAAAGCTCATTTTCAACGTTCAATTCAGAATGTGATAAAACCAGATCCAGCCACTAAAAAGCATTTTCTTTTTGTTTTAGACAACATTTCATGCACTGTTAAACATGTTAAAGCAAGTTGCAAGTGAAAATCTATGTCTCTGACTGAGTTTGCATTACTGCTTATTTTGACCTCTGCTGGCTGAGAACAGCTCATTTTCAACGTTCAATTCAGAATGTGATAAAACCAGATCCAACCACAAAAATGCATCATTCTTTTTGTTTTAGACAACATTTCATGCACTGTTAAACATGTTAAAGCAAGTTGCAAGTAAAAATCCATGTCTCTGACTGAGTTTGCATTACTGTTTATTTTGACCTCTGCTGGCTGAGTAAAGCTCATTTTCAACGTCCAATGCAGAATGTGATAAAACCAGATCCAGCTACTAAAATGCATCATTCTTTTTGTTTTAGACAACATTTCATGCACTGTTAAACATGTTAAAGCAAGTTGCAAGTGAAAATCTATGTCTCTGACTGAGTTTGCATTACTGCTTATTTTGACCTTTGCTGGCTGAGAACAGCTCATTTTCAACGTTCAATTCAGAATGTGATAAAACCAGATCCAGCCACAAAAATGCATCATTCTTTTTGTTTTAGACAACATTTCATGCACTGTTAAACATGTTAAAGCAAGTTGCAAGTGAAAATCTATGTCTCTGACTGAGTTTGCATTACTGCTTATTTTGACCTCTGCTAGCTCTGAAAAGCTCATTTTCAACGTTCAATTCAGAATGTGATAAAACCAGATCCAGCCACTAAAAAGCATTTTCTTTTTGTTTTAGACAACATTTCATGCACTGTTAAATATGTTTAAGAAAGTTGCAAGTGAAAATCTATGTCTCTGACTGAGTTTGCATTACTGCTTATTTTGACCTCTGCTGGCTCTGAAAAGCTCATTTTCAACGTCCAATGCAGAATGTGATAAAACCAGATCCAGCTACTAAAATGCATCATTCTTTTTGTTTTAGACGACATTTCATGTTCTGTTAAACATGTTAAAGCAAGTTGCAAGTGAAAATCCATGTCTCTGACTGAGTTTGCATTACTGCTTATTTTGACCTCTGCTGGCTGAGTAAAGCTCATTTTCAACGTCCAATGCAGAATGTGATAAAACCCGATCCAGCTACTAAAATGCATCATTCTTTTTGTTTTAGACAACATTTCATGCACTGTTAAACATGTTAAAGCAAGTCGCAAGTGAAAATCTATGTCTCTGACTGAGTTTGCATTACTGCTTATTTTGACCTCTGCTAGCTCTGAAAAGCTCATTTTCAACGTTCAATTCAGAATGTGATAAAACCAGATCCAGCCACAAAAATGCATTTTCTTTTAGTTTTAGACAACATTTCATGCACTGTTAAATATGTTTAAGAAAGGTGCAAGTGAAAATCTATGTCTCTGACTGAGTTTGCATTACTGCTTATTTTGACCTCTGCTGGCTCAAAAAAAAAGCTAATTTTCAACGTCCAATTCAGAATGTGATAAAACCAGATCCAGCCACTAAAAAGCATTTTCTTTTTGTTTTAGACAACATTTCATGCACTGTTAAATATGTTTAAGAAAGGTGCAAGTGAAAATCTATGTCTCTGACTGAGTTTGCATTACTGCTTATTTTGACCTCTGCTGGCTGAGTAAAGCTCATTTTCAACGTCCAATGCAGAATGTGATAAAACCAGATCCAGCTACTAAAATGCATCATTCTTTTTGTTTTAGACAACATTTCATGCACTGTTAAACATGTTAAAGCAAGTTGCAAGTGAAAATCTATGTCTCTGACTGAGTTTGCATTACTGCTTATTTTGACCTCTGCTGGCTGAGAACAGCTCATTTTCAACGTTCAATTCAGAATGTGATAAAACCAGATCCAGCCACTAAAATGCATCATTCTTTTTGTTTTAGACAACATTTCAATGCTTGTTAAACTTGTTAAAGCAAGTTGCAAGTGAAAATCTATGTTTATGACTGAGTTTGCATTACTGCTTATTTTGACCTCTGCTGGCTCTGAAAAGCTAATTTTCAACGTTCAATTCAGAACGTGATAAAACCAGATCCAGCCACTAAAAAGCATTTTCTTTTTGCTTTAGACAACATTTCATGCACTGTTAAATATGTTTAAGAAAGTTGCAAGTGAAAATCTATGTCTCTGACTGAGTTTGCATTACTGCTTATTTTGACCTCTGCTGGCTGAGTAAAGCTCATTTTCAACGTCCAATGCAGAATGTGATAAAACCAGATCCAGCTACTAAAATGCATCATTCTTTTTGTTTTAGACAACATTTCATGCACTGTTAAACATGTTAAAGCAAGTTGCAAGTGAAAATCTATGTCTCTGACTGAGTTTGCATTACTGCTTATTTTGACCTCTGCTGGCTGAGAACAGCTCATTTTCAACGTTCAATTCAGAATGTGATAAAACCAGATCCAGCCACAAAAATGCATCATTCTTTTTGTTTTAGACAACATTTCATGCACTGTTAAACATGTTAAAGCAAGTTGCAAGTGAAAATCTATGTCTCTGACTGAGTTTGCATTACTGCTTATTTTGACCTCTGCTGGCTCTGAAAAGCTCATTTTCAACGTTCAATTCAGAATGTGATAAAACCAGATCCAGCCACTAAAAAGCATTTTCTTTTTGTTTTAGACAACATTTCATGCACTGTTAAATATGTTTAAAAAAGTTGCAAGTGAAAATCTATGTCTCTGACTGAGTTTGCATTACTGCTTATTTTGACCTCTGCTGGCTCTGAAAAGCTCATTTTCAACGTCCAATGCAGAATGTGATAAAACCAGATCCAGTTACTAAAATGCATCATTCTTTTTGTTTTAGACAACATTTCATGCACTGTTAAACATGTTAAAGCAAGTTGCAAGTGAAAATCCTTGTCTCTGACTGAGTTTGCATTACTGCTTATTTTGACCTCTACTGGCTGAGAACAGCTCATTTTCAACGTTCAATTCAGAATGTGATAAAACCAGATCCAGCCACAAAAATGCATCATACTTTTTGTTTTAGACAACATTTCATGCACTGTTAAACATGTTAAAGCAAGTTGCAATTGAAAATCTATGTCCCTGACTGAGTTTGCATTACTGCTTATTTTGACCTCTGCTGGCTCTGAAAAGCTCATTTTCAACGTTCAATTCAAAATGTGATAAAACCAGATCCAGCCACTAAAAAGCATTTTCTTTTTGTTTTAGACAACATTTCATGCACTGTTAAATATGTTTAAGAAAGTTGCAAGTGAAAATCTATGTCTCTGACTGAGTTTGCATTACTGCTTATTTTGACCTCTGCTGGCTGAGAACAGCTCATTTTCAACGTTCAATTCAGAATGTGATAAAACCAGATCCAGCCACAAAACTGCATCATTCTTTTTGTTTTAGACAACATTTCATGCACTGTTAAACATGTTAAACCAAGTTGCAAGTGAAAATCTATGTCTCTGACTGAGTTTGCATTACTGCTTATTTTGACCTCTGCTGGCTCTGAAAAGGTCATTTTCAACGTTCAATTCAGAATTTGATAAAACCAGATCCAGCCACTAAAAAGCATTTTCTTTTTGTTTTAGACAACATTTCATGCACTGTTAAATATGTTTAAGAAAGGTGCAAGTGAAAATCTATGTCTATGACTGAGTTTGCATTACTGCTTATTTTGACCTCTGCTGGCTCTGAAAAGCTCATTTTCAACGTTCAATTCAGAATGTGATAAAACCAGATCCAGCCACTAAAAAGCATTTTCTTTTTGCTTTAGACAACATTTCATGCACTGTTAAACATGTTAAAGCAAGTTGCAAGTGAAAATCTATGTCTCTGACTGAGTTTGCATTACTGCTTATTTTGACCTCTGCTGG
Source organism: Danio rerio (assembly GCF_052040795.2). Classification (NCBI taxonomy): domain Eukaryota; kingdom Metazoa; phylum Chordata; class Actinopteri; order Cypriniformes; family Danionidae; genus Danio; species Danio rerio. The sequence goes on along the minus strand of NC_141025.1, from coordinate 58,676,347 downwards.
CTGAGTAAAGCTCATTTTCAACGTTCAATTCAGAATGTGATAAAACCAGATCCAACCACAAAAATGCATCATTCTTTTTGTTTTAGACAACATTTCATGCACTGTTAAACATGTTAAAGCAAGTTGCAAGTGAAAATCTATGTCTCTGACTGAGTTTGCATTACTGCTTATTTTGACCTCTGCTAGCTCTGAAAAGCTCATTTTCAACGTTCAATTCAGAATGTGATAAAACCAGATCCAGCCACTAAAAAGCATTTTCTTTTTGTTTTAGACAACATTTCATGCACTGTTAAATATGTTTAAGAAAGTTGCAAGTGAAAATCTATGTCTCTGACTGAGTTTGCATTACTGCTTATTTTGACCTCTGCTGGCTCTGAAAAGCTCATTTTCAACGTCCAATGCAGAATGTGATAAAACCAGATCCAGCTACTAAAATGCATCATTCTTTTTGTTTTAGACGACATTTCATGTTCTGTTAAACATGTTAAAGCAAGTTGCAAGTGAAAATCCATGTCTCTGACTGAGTTTGCATTACTGCTTATTTTGACCTCTGCTGGCTGAGTAAAGCTCATTTTCAACGTCCAATGCAGAATGTGATAAAACCCGATCCAGCTACTAAAATGCATCATTCTTTTTGTTTTAGACAACATTTCATGCACTGTTAAACATGTTAAAGCAAGTTGCAAGTGAAAATCTATGTCTCTGACTGAGTTTGCATTACTGCATATTTTGACCTCTGCTGGCTGAGAACAGCTCATTTTCAACGTCCAATTCAGAATGTGATAAAACCAGATCCAGCCACAAAAATGCATCATTCTTTTTGTTTTAGACAACATTTCATGCACTGTTAAACATGTTAAAGCAAGTTGCAAGTGAAAATCTATGTCTCTGACTGAGTTTGCATTACTGCTTATTTTGACCTCTGCTGGCTCTGAAAAGCTCATTTTCAACGTTCAATTCAGAATGTGATAAAACCAGATCTAGCCACTAAAAAGCATTTTCTTTTTGTTTTAGACAACATTTCATGCACTGTTAAACATGTTAAAGCAAGTTGCAAGTGAAAATCTATGTCTCTGACTGAGTTTGCATTACTGCTTATTTTGACCTCTGCTGGCTGAGAACAGCTCATTTTCAACGTTCAATTCAGAATGTGATAAAACCAGATCCAGCCACTAAAATGCATCATTCTTTTTGTTTTAGACAACATTTCATGCACTGTTAAACTTGTTAAAGCAAGTTGCAAGTGAAAATCTATGTCTATGACTGAGTTTGCATTACTGCTTATTTTGACCTCTGCTGGCTCTGAAAAGCTAATTTTCAACGTTCAATTCAGAACGTGATAAAACCAGATCCAGCCACTAAAAAGCATTTTCTTTTTGCTTTAGACAACATTTCATGCACTGTTAAATATGTTTAAGAAAGTTGCAAGTTAAAATCTATGTCTCTGACTGAGTTTGCATTACTGCTTATTTTGACCTCTGCTGGCTCTGAAAAGCTCATTTTCAACGTTCAATTCAGAATGTGATAAAACCAGATCCAGCCACTAAAAAGCATTTTCTTTTTGTTTTAGACAACATTTCATGCACTGTTAAATATGTTTAAGAAAGTTGCAAGTGAAAATCTATGTCTCTGACTGAGTTTGCATTACTGCTTATTTTGACCTCTGCTGGCTCTGAAAAGCTCATTTTCAACGTCCAATGCAGAATGTGATAAAACCAGATCCAGCTACTAAAATGCATCATTCTTTTTGTTTTAGACAACATTTCATGCACTGTTAAACATGTTAAAGCAAGTTGCAAGTGAAAATCCTTGTCTCTGACTGAGTTTGCATTACTGCTTATTTTGACCTCTACTGGCTGAGAACAGCTCATTTTCAACGTTCAATTCAGAATGTGATAAAACCAGATCCAGCCACAAAAATGCATCATACTTTTTGTTTTAGACAACATTTCATGCACTGTCAAACATGTTAAAGCAAGTTGCAATTGAAAATCTATGTCCCTGACTGAGTTTGCATTACTGCTTATTTTGACCGCTGCTGGCTGAGAACAGCTCATTTTCAACGTTCAATTCAGAATGTGATAAAACCAGATCCAGCCACAAAAATGCATCATTCTTTTTGTTTTAGACAACATTTCATGCACTGTTAAATATGTTTAAGAAAGGTGCAAGTGAAAATCTATGTCTCTGACTGAGTTTGCATTACTGCTTATTTTGACCTCTGCTGGCTCTGAAAAGCTCATTTTCAACGTTCAATTCAGAATGTGATACAACCAGATCCAGCCACTAAAAAGCATTTTCTTTTTGTTTTATACAACATTTCATGCACTGTTAAATATGTTTAAGAATGTTGCAAGTGAAAATCTATGTCTCTGACTGAGTTTGCATTACTGCTTATTTTGACCTCTGCTGGCTCTGAAAAGCTCATTTTCAACGTTCAATTCAGAATGTGATAAAACCAGATCCAGCCACTAAAAAGCATTTTCTTTTTGTTTTAGACAACATTTCATGCACTGTTAAATATGTTTAAGAAAGTTGCAAGTGAAAATCTATGTCTCTGACTGAGTTTGCATTACTTCTTATTTTGAGCCCTACTGGCTGAGTAAAGCTCATTTTCAACGTCCAATACAGAATGTGATAAATTCAGATCCAGCTACTAAAATGCATCATTCTTTTTGTTTTAGACAACATTTCATGCACTTTTAAACATGTTAAAGCAAGTTGCAAGTGAAAATCTATGTCTCTGACTGAGTTTGCATTACTGCTTATTTTGACTTCTGCTGGCTGAGAACAGCTCATTTTCAACGTTCAATTCAGAATGTGATAAAACCAGATCCAGCTACTAAAATGCATCATTCTTTTTGTTTTAGACAACATCTCATGCACTGTTAAACATGTTAAAGCAAGTTGTAAGTGAAAATCTATGTCTCTGACTGAGTTTGCATTACTACTTATTTTGACCTCTGCTGGCTGAGAACAGCTCATTTTCAACGTTCAATTCAGAATGTGATAAAACCAGATCCAGCCACAAAAATGCATCATTCTTTTTGTTTTAGACAACATTTCATGCACTGTTAAATATGTTTAAGAAAGTTGCAAGTGAAAATCTATGTCTCTGACTGAATTTGCATTACTGCTTGTTTAGACCTCTGCTGGCTGAGTAGAGCTCATTTTCAACGTCCAATTCAGAATGTGATAAAACCAGATCCAGCTACTAAAATGCATCATTCTTTTTGTTTTAGACAACATTTCATGCACTGTTAAACATGTTAAAGCAAGTTGCAAGGGAAAATCTATGTCTCTGACTGAGTTTGCATTACTGCCTATTTTGACCTCTGCTGGCTGAGAACAGCTCATTTTCAACGTTCAATTCAGAATGTGATAAAACCAGATCCAGCCACAAAAATGCATCATTCTTTTTGTTTTAGACAACATTTCATGCACTGTTAAACATGTTAAAGCAAGTTGCAAGTGAAAATCTATGTCTCTGACTGAGTTTGCATTACTGCTTATTTTGACCTCTGCTGGGTGAGAACAGCTCATTTTCAACGTTCAATTCAAAATGTGATAAAACCAGATCCAGCCACAAAAATGCATCATTCTTTTTGTTTTAGACAACATTTCATGCACTGTTAAATATGTTTAAGAAAGGTGCAAGTGAAAATCTATGTCTCTGACTGAGTTTGCATTACTGCTTATTTTGACCTCTGCTGGCTCTGAAAAGCTCATTTTCAACGTCCAATGCAGAATGTGATAAAACCAGATCCAGCCACAAAAATGCATCATTCTTTTTGTTTTAGACAACATTTCATGCACTGTTAAACATGTTAAAGCAAGTTGCAAGTGAAAATCTATGTCTCTGACTGAGTTTGCATTACTGCTTATTTTGACCTCTGCTGGCTCTGAAAAGCTCATTTTCAACGTTCAATTCAGAATGTGATAAAACCAGATCCAGCCACAAAAATGCATTTTCTTTTAGTTTTAGACAACATTTCATGCACTGTTAAATATGTTTAAGAAAGGTGCAAGTGAAAATCTATGTCTCTGACTGAGTTTGCATTACTGCTTATTTTGACCTCTGCTGGCTCAAAAAAAAAGCTAATTTTCAACGTCCAATTCAGAATGTGATAAAACCAGATCCAGCCACTAAAAAGCATTTTCTTTTTGTTTTAGACAACATTTCATGCACTGTTAAATATGTTTAAGAAAGGTGCAAGTGAAAATCTATGTCTCTGACTGAGTTTGCATTACTGCTTATTTTGACCTCTGCTGGCTGAGTAAAGCTCATTTTCAACGTCCAATGCAGAATGTGATAAAACCAGATCCAGCTACTAAAATGCATCATTCTTTTTGTTTTAGACAACATTTCATGCACTGTTAAACATGTTAAAGCAAGTTGCAAGTGAAAATCTATGTCTCTGACTGAGTTTGCATTACTGCTTATTTTGACCTCTGCTGGCTGAGAACAGCTCATTTTCAACGTTCAATTCAGAATGTGATAAAACCAGATCCAGCCACTAAAATGCATCATTCTTTTTGTTTTAGACAACATTTCAATGCTTGTTAAACTTGTTAAAGCAAGTTGCAAGTGAAAATCTATGTCTATGACTGAGTTTGCATTACTGCTTATTTTGACCTCTGCTGGCTCTGAAAAGCTAATTTTCAACGTTCAATTCAGAACGTGATAAAACCAGATCCAGCCACTAAAAAGCATTTTCTTTTTGCTTTAGACAATATTTCATGCACTGTTAAATATGTTTAAGAAAGTTGCAAGTGAAAATCTATGTCTCTGACTGAGTTTGCATTACTGCTTATTTTGACCTCTGCTGGCTGAGTAAAGCTCATTTTCAACGTCCAATGCAGAATGTGATAAAACCAGATCCAGCTACTAAAATGCATCATTCTTTTTGTTTTAGACAACATTTCATGCACTGTTAAACATGTTAAAGCAAGTTGCAAGTGAAAATCTATGTCTCTGACTGAGTTTGCATTACTGCTTATTTTGACCTCTGCTGGCTGAGAACAGCTCATTTTCAACGTTCAATTCAGAATGTGATAAAACCAGATCCAGCCACAAAAATGCATCATTCTTTTTGTTTTAGACAACATTTCATGCACTGTTAAACATGTTAAAGCAAGTTGCAAGTGAAAATCTATGTCTCTGACTGAGTTTGCATTACTGCTTATTTTGACCTCTGCTGGCTCTGAAAAGCTCATTTTCAACGTTCAATTCAGAATGTGATAAAATCAGATCCAGCCACTAAAAAGCATTTTCTTTTTGTTTTAGACAACATTTCATGCACTGTTAAATATGTTTAAAAAAGTTGCAAGTGAAAATCTATGTCTCTGACTGAGTTTGCATTACTGCTTATTTTGACCTCTGCTGGCTGAGAACAGCTCATTTTCAACGTTCAATTCAGAATGTGATAAAACCAGATCCAGCCACAAAAATGCATCATTCTTTTTGTTTTAGACAACATTTCATGCACTGTTAAACATGTTAAAGCAAGTTGCAAGTGAAAATCTATGTCTCTGACTGAGTTTAAATTACTGCTTATTTTGACCTCTGCTGGCTGAGAACAGCTCATTTTCAACGTTCAATTCAGAATGTGATAAAACCAGATCCAGCCACAAAAATGCATCATTCTTTTTGTTTTAGACAACATTTCATGCACTGTTAAACATGTTAAAGCAAGTTGCAAGTGAAAATCTATGTCTCTGACTGAGTTTGCATTACTGCTTATTTTGACCTCTGCTGGCTCTGAAAGCTCATTTTCAACGTTCAATTCAGAATGTGATAAAACCAGATCCAGCCACAAAAATGCATTTTCTTTTAGTTTTAGACAACATTTCATGCACTGTTAAATATGTTTAAGAAAGGTGCAAGTGAAAATCTATGTCTCTGACTGAGTTTGCATTACTGCTTATTTTGACCTCTGCTGGCTCAAAAAAAAAGCTAATTTTCAACGTCCAATTCAGAATGTGATAAAACCAGATCCAGCCACTAAAAAGCATTTTCTTTTTGTTTTAGACAACATTTCATGCACTGTTAAATATGTTTAAGAAAGGTGCAAGTGAAAATCTATGTCTCTGACTGAGTTTGCATTACTGCTTATTTTGACCTCTGCTGGCTGAGTAAAGCTCATTTTCAACGTCCAATGCAGAATGTGATAAAACCAGATCCAGCTACTAAAATGCATCATTCTTTTTGTTTTAGACAACATTTCATGCACTGTTAAACATGTTAAAGCAAGTTGCAAGTGAAAATCTATGTCTCTGACTGAGTTTGCATTACTGCTTATTTTGACCTCTGCTGGCTGAGAACAGCTCATTTTCAACGTTCAATTCAGAATGTGATAAAACCAGATCCAGCCACTAAAATGCATCATTCTTTTTGTTTTAGACAACATTTCATGCACTGTTAAATATGTTTAAGAAAGTTGCAAGTGAAAATCTATGTCTCTGACTGAGTTTGCATTACTGCTTATTTTGACCTCTGCTGGCTCTGAAAAGCTCATTTTCAACGTTCAATTCAGAATGTGATAAAACCATATCCAGCCACTAAAAAGCATTTTCTTTTTGTTTTAGACAACATTTCATGCACTGTTAAATATGTTTAAGAAAGTTGCAAGTGAAAATCTATGTCTCTGACTGAGTTTGCATTACTGCTTATTTTGACCTCTGCTGGCTGAGTAAAGCTCATTTTCAACGTCCAATGCAGAATGTGATAAAACCAGATCCAGCTACTAAAATGCATCATTCTTTTTGTTTTAGACAACATTTCATGCACTGTTAAACATGTTAAAGCAAGTTGCAAGTGAAAATCTATGTCTCTGACTGAGTTTGCATTACTGCTTATTTTGACCTCTGCTGGCTGAGAACAGCTCATTTTCAACGTTCAATTCAGAATGTGATAAAACCAGATCCAGCCACAAAAATGCATCATTCTTTTTGTTTTAGACAACATTTCATGCACTGTTAAACATGTTAAAGCAAGTTGCAAGTGAAAATCTATGTCTCTGACTGAGTTTGCATTACTGCTTATTTTGACCTCTGCTGGCTCTGAAAAGCTCATTTTCAACGTTCAATTCAGAATGTGATAAAACCAGATCCAGCCACTAAAAAGCATTTTCTTTTTGTTTTAGACAACATTTCATGCACTGTTAAATATGTTTAAAAAAGTTGCAAGTGAAAATCTATGTCTCTGACTGAGTTTGCATTACTGCTTATTTTGACCTCTGCTGGCTCTGAAAAGCTCATTTTCAACGTCCAATGCAGAATGTGATAAAACCAGATCCAGCTACTAAAATGCATCATTCTTTTTGTTTTAGACAACATTTCATGCACTGTTAAACATGTTAAAGCAAGTTGCAAGTGAAAATCTATGTCTCTGACTGAGTTTGCATTACTGCTTATTTTGACCTCTGCTGGCTGAGAACAGCTCATTTTCAACGTTCAATTCAGAATGTGATAAAACCAGATCCAGCCACTAAAATGCATCATTCTTTTTGTTTTAGACAACATTTCATGCACTGTTAAATATGTTTAAGAAAGTTGCAAGTGAAAATCTATGTCTCTGACTGAGTTTGCATTACTGCTTATTTTGACCTCTGCTGGCTCTGAAAAGCTCATTTTCAACGTTCAATTCAGAATGTGATAAAACCATATCCAGCCACTAAAAAGCATTTTCTTTTTGTTTTAGACAACATTTCATGCACTGTTAAATATGTTTAAGAAAGTTGCAAGTGAAAATCTATGTCTCTGACTGAGTTTGCATTACTGCTTATTTTGACCTCTGCTGGCTGAGTAAAGCTCATTTTCAACGTCCAATGCAGAATGTGATAAAACCAGATCCAGCTACTAAAATGCATCATTCTTTTTGTTTTAGACAACATTTCATGCACTGTTAAACATGTTAAAGCAAGTTGCAAGTGAAAATCTATGTCTCTGACTGAGTTTGCATTACTGCTTATTTTGACCTCTGCTGGCTGAGAACAGCTCATTTTCAACGTTCAATTCAGAATGTGATAAAACCAGATCCAGCCACAAAAATGCATCATTCTTTTTGTTTTAGACAACATTTCATGCACTGTTAAACATGTTAAAGCAAGTTGCAAGTGAAAATCTATGTCTCTGACTGAGTTTGCATTACTGCTTATTTTGACCTCTGCTGGCTCTGAAAAGCTCATTTTCAACGTTCAATTCAGAATGTGATAAAACCAGATCCAGCCACTAAAAAGCATTTTCTTTTTGTTTTAGACAACATTTCATGCACTGTTAAATATGTTTAAAAAAGTTGCAAGTGAAAATCTATGTCTCTGACTGAGTTTGCATTACTGCTTATTTTGACCTCTGCTGGCTCTGAAAAGCTCATTTTCAACGTCCAATGCAGAATGTGATAAAACCAGATCCAGCTACTAAAATGCATCATTCTTTTTGTTTTAGACAACATTTCATGCACTGTTAAACACGTTAAAGCAAGTTGCAAGTGAAAATCCTTGTCTCTGACTGAGTTTGCATTACTGCTTATTTTGACCTCTACTGGCTGAGAACAGCTCATTTTCAACGTTCAATTCAGAATGTGATAAAACCAGATCCAGCCACAAAAATGCATCATACTTTTTGTTTTAGACAACATTTCATGCACTGTTAAACATGTTAAAGCAAGTTGCAATTGAAAATCTATGTCCCTGACTGAGTTTGCATTACTGCTTATTTTGACCTCTGCTGGCTCTGAAAAGCTCATTTTCAACGTTCAATTCAAAATGTGATAAAACCAGATCCAGCCACTAAAAAGCATTTTCTTTTTGTTTTAGACAACATTTCATGCACTGTTAAATATGTTTAAGAAAGTTGCAAGTGAAAATCTATGTCTCTGACTGAGTTTGCATTACTGCTTATTTTGACCTCTGCTGGCTGAGAACAGCTCATTTTCAACGTTCAATTCAGAATGTGATAAAACCAGATCCAGCCACAAAAATGCATCATTCTTTTTGTTTTAGACAACATTCCATGCACTGTTAAACATGTTAAAGCAAGTTGCAAGTGAAAATCTATGTCTCTGACTGAGTTTGCACTACTGCTTATTTTGACCTCTGCTGGCTGAGAACAGCTCATTTTCAACGTTCAATTCAGAATGTGATAAAACCAGATCCAGCCACAAAAATGCATCATTCTTTTTGTTTTAGACAACATTTCATGCACTGTTAAACATGTTAAAGCAAGTTGCAAGTAAAAATCCATGTCTCTGACTGAGTTTGCATTACTGTTTATTTTGACGTCTGCTGGCTGAGTAAAGCTCATTTTCAACGTCCAATGCAGAATGTGATAAAACCAAATCCAGCTACTAAAATGCATCATTCTTTTTGTTTTAGACAACATTTCATGCACTGTTAAACATGTTAAAGCAAGTTGCAAGTGAAAATCTATGTCTCTGACTGAGTTTGCATTACTGCTTATTTTGACCTTTGCTGGCTGAGAACAGCTCATTTTCAACGTTCAATTCAGAATGTGATAAAACCAGATCCAGCCACAAAAATGCATCATTCTTTTTGTTTTAGACAACATTTCATGCACTGTTAAACATGTTAAAGCAAGTTGCAAGTGAAAATCTATGTCTCTGACTGAGTTTGCATTACTGCTTATTTTGACCTCTGCTAGCTCTGAAAAGCTCATTTTCAACGTTCAATTCAGAATGTGATAAAACCAGATCCAGCCACTAAAAAGCATTTTCTTTTTGTTTTAGACAACATTTCATGCACTGTTAAATATGTTTAAGAAAGTTGCAAGTGAAAATCTATGTCTCTGACTGAGTTTGCATTACTGCTTATTTTGACCTCTGCTGGCTGAGAACAGCTCATTTTCAACGTTCAATTCAGAATGTGATAAAACCAGATCCAGCCACAAAAATGCATCATTCTTTTTGTTTTAGACAACATTTCATGCACTGTTAAACATGTTAAAGCAAGTTGCAAGTGAAAATCTATGTCTCTGACTGAGTTTAAATTACTGCTTATTTTGACCTCTGCTGGCTGAGAACAGCTCATTTTCAACGTTCAATTCAGAATGTGATAAAACCAGATCCAGCCACAAAAATGCATCATTCTTTTTGTTTTAGACAACATTTCATGCACTGTTAAACATGTTAAAGCAAGTTGCAAGTGAAAATCTATGTCTCTGACTGAGTTTGCATTACTGCTTATTTTGACCTCTGCTGGCTCTGAAAGCTCATTTTCAACGTTCAATTCAGAATGTGATAAAACCAGATCCAGCCACAAAAATGCATTTTCTTTTAGTTTTAGACAACATTTCATGCACTGTTAAATATGTTTAAGAAAGGTGCAAGTGAAAATCTATGTCTCTGACTGAGTTTGCATTACTGCTTATTTTGACCTCTGCTGGCTCAAAAAAAAAGCTAATTTTCAACGTCCAATTCAGAATGTGATAAAACCAGATCCAGCCACTAAAAAGCATTTTCTTTTTGTTTTAGACAACATTTCATGCACTGTTAAATATGTTTAAGAAAGGTGCAAGTGAAAATCTATGTCTCTGACTGAGTTTGCATTACTGCTTATTTTGACCTCTGCTGGCTGAGTAAAGCTCATTTTCAACGTCCAATGCAGAATGTGATAAAACCAGATCCAGCTACTAAAATGCATCATTCTTTTTGTTTTAGACAACATTTCATGCACTGTTAAACATGTTAAAGCAAGTTGCAAGTGAAAATCTATGTCTCTGACTGAGTTTGCATTACTGCTTATTTTGACCTCTGCTGGCTGAGAACAGCTCATTTTCAACGTTCAATTCAGAATGTGATAAAACCAGATCCAGCCACTAAAATGCATCATTCTTTTTGTTTTAGACAACATTTCATGCACTGTTAAATATGTTTAAGAAAGTTGCAAGTGAAAATCTATGTCTCTGACTGAGTTTGCATTACTGCTTATTTTGACCTCTGCTGGCTCTGAAAAGCTCATTTTCAACGTTCAATTCAGAATGTGATAAAACCATATCCAGCCACTAAAAAGCATTTTCTTTTTGTTTTAGACAACATTTCATGCACTGTTAAATATGTTTAAGAAAGTTGCAAGTGAAAATCTATGTCTCTGACTGAGTTTGCATTACTGCTTATTTTGACCTCTGCTGGCTGAGTAAAGCTCATTTTCAACGTCCAATGCAGAATGTGATAAAACCAGATCCAGCTACTAAAATGCATCATTCTTTTTGTTTTAGACAACATTTCATGCACTGTTAAACATGTTAAAGCAAGTTGCAAGTGAAAATCTATGTCTCTGACTGAGTTTGCATTACTGCTTATTTTGACCTCTGCTGGCTGAGAACAGCTCATTTTCAACGTTCAATTCAGAATGTGATAAAACCAGATCCAGCCACAAAAATGCATCATTCTTTTTGTTTTAGACAACATTTCATGCACTGTTAAACATGTTAAAGCAAGTTGCAAGTGAAAATCTATGTCTCTGACTGAGTTTGCATTACTGCTTATTTTGACCTCTGCTGGCTCTGAAAAGCTCATTTTCAACGTTCAATTCAGAATGTGATAAAACCAGATCCAGCCACTAAAAAGCATTTTCTTTTTGTTTTAGACAACATTTCATGCACTGTTAAATATGTTTAAAAAAGTTGCAAGTGAAAATCTATGTCTCTGACTGAGTTTGCATTACTGCTTATTTTGACCTCTGCTGGCTCTGAAAAGCTCATTTTCAACGTCCAATGCAGAATGTGATAAAACCAGATCCAGCTACTAAAATGCATCATTCTTTTTGTTTTAGACAACATTTCATGCACTGTTAAACATGTTAAAGCAAGTTGCAAGTGAAAATCTATGTCTCTGACTGAGTTTGCATTACTGCTTATTTTGACCTCTGCTGGCTGAGAACAGCTCATTTTCAACGTTCAATTCAGAATGTGATAAAACCAGATCCAGCCACTAAAATGCATCATTCTTTTTGTTTTAGACAACATTTCATGCACTGTTAAATATGTTTAAGAAAGTTGCAAGTGAAAATCTATGTCTCTGACTGAGTTTGCATTACTGCTTATTTTGACCTCTGCTGGCTCTGAAAAGCTCATTTTCAACGTTCAATTCAGAATGTGATAAAACCATATCCAGCCACTAAAAAGCATTTTCTTTTTGTTTTAGACAACATTTCATGCACTGTTAAATATGTTTAAGAAAGTTGCAAGTGAAAATCTATGTCTCTGACTGAGTTTGCATTACTGCTTATTTTGACCTCTGCTGGCTGAGTAAAGCTCATTTTCAACGTCCAATGCAGAATGTGATAAAACCAGATCCAGCTACTAAAATGCATCATTCTTTTTGTTTTAGACAACATTTCATGCACTGTTAAACATGTTAAAGCAAGTTGCAAGTGAAAATCTATGTCTCTGACTGAGTTTGCATTACTGCTTATTTTGACCTCTGCTGGCTGAGAACAGCTCATTTTCAACGTTCAATTCAGAATGTGATAAAACCAGATCCAGCCACAAAAATGCATCATTCTTTTTGTTTTAGACAACATTTCATGCACTGTTAAACATGTTAAAGCAAGTTGCAAGTGAAAATCTATGTCTCTGACTGAGTTTGCATTACTGCTTATTTTGACCTCTGCTGGCTCTGAAAAGCTCATTTTCAACGTTCAATTCAGAATGTGATAAAACCAGATCCAGCCACTAAAAAGCATTTTCTTTTTGTTTTAGACAACATTTCATGCACTGTTAAATATGTTTAAAAAAGTTGCAAGTGAAAATCTATGTCTCTGACTGAGTTTGCATTACTGCTTATTTTGACCTCTGCTGGCTCTGAAAAGCTCATTTTCAACGTCCAATGCAGAATGTGATAAAACCAGATCCAGCTACTAAAATGCATCATTCTTTTTGTTTTAGACAACATTTCATGCACTGTTAAACACGTTAAAGCAAGTTGCAAGTGAAAATCCTTGTCTCTGACTGAGTTTGCATTACTGCTTATTTTGACCTCTACTGGCTGAGAACAGCTCATTTTCAACGTTCAATTCAGAATGTGATAAAACCAGATCCAGCCACAAAAATGCATCATACTTTTTGTTTTAGACAACATTTCATGCACTGTTAAACATGTTAAAGCAAGTTGCAATTGAAAATCTATGTCCCTGACTGAGTTTGCATTACTGCTTATTTTGACCTCTGCTGGCTCTGAAAAGCTCATTTTCAACGTTCAATTCAAAATGTGATAAAACCAGATCCAGCCACTAAAAAGCATTTTCTTTTTGTTTTAGACAACATTTCATGCACTGTTAAATATGTTTAAGAAAGTTGCAAGTGAAAATCTATGTCTCTGACTGAGTTTGCATTACTGCTTATTTTGACCTCTGCTGGCTGAGAACAGCTCATTTTCAACGTTCAATTCAGAATGTGATAAAACCAGATCCAGCCACAAAAATGCATCATTCTTTTTGTTTTAGACAACATTCCATGCACTGTTAAACATGTTAAAGCAAGTTGCAAGTGAAAATCTATGTCTCTGACTGAGTTTGCACTACTGCTTATTTTGACCTCTGCTGGCTGAGAACAGCTCATTTTCAACGTTCAATTCAGAATGTGATAAAACCAGATCCAGCCACAAAAATGCATCATTCTTTTTGTTTTAGACAACATTTCATGCACTGTTAAACATGTTAAAGCAAGTTGCAAGTAAAAATCCATGTCTCTGACTGAGTTTGCATTACTGTTTATTTTGACGTCTGCTGGCTGAGTAAAGCTCATTTTCAACGTCCAATGCAGAATGTGATAAAACCAAATCCAGCTACTAAAATGCATCATTCTTTTTGTTTTAGACAACATTTCATGCACTGTTAAACATGTTAAAGCAAGTTGCAAGTGAAAATCTATGTCTCTGACTGAGTTTGCATTACTGCTTATTTTGACCTTTGCTGGCTGAGAACAGCTCATTTTCAACGTTCAATTCAGAATGTGATAAAACCAGATCCAGCCACAAAAATGCATCATTCTTTTTGTTTTAGACAACATTTCATGCACTGTTAAACATGTTAAAGCAAGTTGCAAGTGAAAATCTATGTCTCTGACTGAGTTTGCATTACTGCTTATTTTGACCTCTGCTAGCTCTGAAAAGCTCATTTTCAACGTTCAATTCAGAATGTGATAAAACCAGATCCAGCCACTAAAAAGCATTTTCTTTTTGTTTTAGACAACATTTCATGCACTGTTAAATATGTTTAAGAAAGTTGCAAGTGAAAATCTATGTCTCTGACTGAGTTTGCATTACTGCTTATTTTGACCTCTGCTGGCTCTGAAAAGCTCATTTTCAACGTCCAATGAAGAATGTGATAAAACCAGATCCAGCTACTAAAATGCATCATTCTTTTTGTTTTAGACAACATTTCATGCACTGTTAAACATGTTAAAGCAAGTTGCAAGTGAAAATCCATGTCTCTGACTGAGTTTGCATTACTGCTTATTTTGACCTCTACTGGCTGAGAACAGCTCATTTTCAACGTTCAATTCAGAATGTGATAAAACCAGATCCAGCCACTAAAAAGCATTTTCTTTTTGTTTTAGACAACATTTCATGCACTGTTAAATATGTTTAAGAAAGGTGCAAGTGAAAATCTATGTCTCTGACTGAGTTTGCATTACTGCTTATTTTGACCTCTGCTGGCTCTGAAAAGCTCATTTTCAACGTCCAATGCAGAATGTGATAAAACCAGATCCAGCTACTAAAATGCAACATTCTTTTTGTTTTAGACAACATTTCATGCACTGTTAAACATGTTAAAGCAAGTTGCAAGTGAAAATCTATGTCTCTGACTGAGTTTGCATTACTGCTTATTTTGACCTCTGCTGGCTGAGAACAGCTCATTTTCAACGTTCAATTCAGAATGTGATAAAACCAGATCCAGCCACAAAAATGCATCATTCTTTTTGTTTTAGACAACATTTCATGCACTGTTAAATATGTTTAAGAAAGGTGCAAGTGAAAATCTATGTCTCTGACTGAGTTTGCATTACTGCTTATTTTGACCTCTGCTGGCTGAGTAAAGCTCATTTTCAACGTCCAATGCAGAATGTGATAAAACCAGATCCTGCTACTAAAATGCATCATTCTTTTTGTTTTAGACAACATTTCATGCACTGTTAAACATGTTAAAGCAAGTTGCAAGTGAAAATCTATGTCTCTGACTGAGTTTGCATTACTGCTTATTTTGACCTCTGCTGGCTGAGAACAGCTCATTTTCAACGTTCAATTCAGAATGTGATAAAACCAGATCCAGCCACAAAAATGCATCATTCTTTTTGTTTTAGACAACATTTCATGCACTGTTAAACATGTTAAAGCAAGTTGCAAGTGAAAATCCATGTCTCTGACTGAGTTTGCATTACTGCTTATTTTGACCTCTACTGGCTGAGAACAGCTCATTTTCAACGTTCAATTCAGAATGTGATAAAACCAGATCCAGCCACAAAAATGCATCATACTTTTTGTTTTAGACAACATTTCATGCACTGTTAAACATGTTAAAGCAAGTTGCAAGTGAAAATCTAAGTCCATGACTGAGTTTGCATTACTGCTTATTTTGACCTCTGCTGGCTCTGAAAAGCTCATTTTCAACGTTCAATTCAGAATGTGATAAAACCAGATCCAGCCACTAAAAAGCATTTTCTTTTTGCTTTAGACAACATTTCATGCACTGTTAAACATGTTAAAGCAAGTTGCAAGTAAAAATCTATGTCTCTGACTGAGTTTGCATTACTGCTTATTTTGACCTCTGCTGGCTCTGAAAAGCTCATTTTCAACGTCCAATGCAGAATGTGATAAAACCAGATCCAGCTACTAAAATGCATCATTCTTTTTGTTTTAGACAACATTTCATGCACTGTTAAACATGTTAAAGCAAGTTGCAAGTGAAAATCCTTGTCTCTGACTGAGTTTGCATTACTGCTTATTTTGACCTCTACTGGCTGAGAACAGCTCATTTTTAACGTTCAATTCAGAATGTGATAAAACCAGATCCAGCCACAAAACTGCATCATACTTTTTGTTTAAGACAATATTTCATGCACTGTTAAACATGTTAAAGCAAGTTGCAATTGAAAATCTATGTCCCTGACTGAGTTTGCATTACTGCTTATTTTGACCTCTGCTGGCTGAGAACAGCTCATTTTCAACGTTCAATTCAGAATGTGATAAAACCAGATCCAGCCACAAAAATGCATCATTCTTTTTGTTTTAGACAACATTTCATGCACTGTTAAATATGTTTAAGAAAGTTGCAAGTGAAAATCTATGTCTCTGACTGAGTTTGCATTACTGCTTATTTTGACCTCTGCTGGCTGAGTAAAGCTCATTTTCAACGTCCAATGCAGAATGTGATAAAACCAGATCCAGCTACTAAAATGCATCATTCTTTTTGTTTTAGACAACATTTCATGCACTGTTAAACATGTTAAAGCAAGTTGCAAGTGAAAATCTATGTCTCTGACTGAGTTTGCATTACTGCTTATTTTGACCTCTGCTGGCTGAGAACAGCTCATTTTCAACGTTCAATTCAGAATGTGATAAAACCAGATCCAGCCACAAAAATGCATCATTCTTTTTGTTTTAGACAACATTTCATGCACTGTTAAACATGTTAAAGCAAGTTGCAAGTGAAAATCTATGTCTCTGACTGAGTTTGCATTACTGCTTATTTTGACCTCTGCTGGCTCTGAAAAGCTCATTTTCAACGTTCAATTCAGAATGTGATAAAACCAGATCCAGCCACTAAAAAGCATTTTCTTTTTGTTTTAGACAACATTTCATGCACTGTTAAATATGTTTAAAAAAGTTGCAAGTGAAAATCTATGTCTCTGACTGAGTTTGCATTACTGCTTATTTTGACCTCTGCTGGCTCTGAAAAGCTCATTTTCAACGTCCAATGCAGAATGTGATAAAACCAGATCCAGCTACTAAAATGCATCATTCTTTTTGTTTTAGACAACATTTCATGCACTGTTAAACATGTTAAAGCAAGTTGCAAGTGAAAATCCTTGTCTCTGACTGAGTTTGCATTACTGCTTATTTTGACCTCTACTGGCTGAGAACAGCTCATTTTCAACGTTCAATTCAGAATGTGATAAAACCAGATCCAGCCACAAAAATGCATCATACTTTTTGTTTTAGACAACATTTCATGCACTGTTAAACATGTTAAAGCAAGTTGCAATTGAAAATCTATGTCCCTGACTGAGTTTGCATTACTGCTTATTTTGACCTCTGCTGGCTCTGAAAAGCTCATTTTCAACGTTCAATTCAAAATGTGATAAAACCAGATCCAGCCACTAAAAAGCATTTTCTTTTTGTTTTAGACAACATTTCATGCACTGTTAAACATGTTAAAGCAAGTTGCAAGTGAAAATCTATGTCTCTGACTGAGTTTGCATTACTGCTTATTTTGACCTTTGCTGGCTGAGAACAGCTCATTTTCAACGTTCAATTCAGAATGTGATAAAACCAGATCCAGCCACAAAAATGCATCATTCTTTTTGTTTTAGACAACATTTCATGCACTGTTAAACATGTTAAAGCAAGTTGCAAGTGAAAATCTATGTCTCTGACTGAGTTTGCATTACTGCTTATTTTGACCTCTGCTAGCTCTGAAAAGCTCATTTTCAACGTTCAATTCAGAATGTGATAAAACCAGATCCAGCCACTAAAAAGCATTTTCTTTTTGTTTTAGACAACATTTCATGCACTGTTAAATATGTTTAAGAAAGTTGCAAGTGAAAATCTATGTCTCTGACTGAGTTTGCATTACTGCTTATTTTGACCTCTGCTGGCTCTGAAAAGCTCATTTTCAACGTCCAATGCAGAATGTGATAAAACCAGATCCAGCTACTAAAATGCATCATTCTTTTTGTTTTAGACAACATTTCATGCACTGTTAAACATGTTAAAGCAAGTTGCAAGTGAAAATCCATGTCTCTGACTGAGTTTGCATTACTGCTTATTTTGACCTCTACTGGCTGAGAACAGCTCATTTTCAACGTTCAATTCAGAATGTGATAAAACCAGATCCAGCCACTAAAAAGCATTTTCTTTTTGTTTTAGACAACATTTCATGCACTGTTAAATATGTTTAAGAAAGGTGCAAGTGAAAATCTATGTCTCTGACTGAGTTTGCATTACTGCTTATTTTGACCTCTGCTGGCTGAGTAAAGCTCATTTTCAACGTCCAATGCAGAATGTGATAAAACCAGATCCAGCTACTAAAATGCATCATTCTTTTTGTTTTAGACAACATTTCATGCACTGTTAAACATGTTAAAGCAAGTCGCAAGTGAAAATCTATGTCTCTGACTGAGTTTGCATTACTGCTTATTTTGACCTCTGCTGGCTGAGAACAGCTCATTTTCAACGTTCAATTCAGAATGTGATAAAACCAGATCCAGCCACAAAAATGCATCATTCTTTTTGTTTTAGACAACATTTCATGCACTGTTAAACATGTTAAAGCAAGTTGCAAGTGAAAATCTATGTCTCTGACTGAGTTTGCATTACTGCTTATTTTGACCTCTGCTGGCTCTGAAAAGCTCATTTTCAATGTTCAATTCAGAATTTGATAAAACCAGATCCAGCCACTAAAAAGCATTTTCTTTTTGTTTTAGACAACATTTCATGCACTGTTAAATATGTTTAAGAAAGTTGCAAGTGAAAATCTATGTCTCTGACTGAGTTTGCATTACTGCTTATTTTGACCTCTGCTGGCTCTGAAAAGCTCATTTTCAACGTCCAATGCAGAATGTGATAAAACCAGATCCAGCTACTAAAATGCAACATTCTTTTTGTTTTAGACAACATTTCATGCACTGTTAAACATGTTAAAGCAAGTTGCAAGTGAAAATCCATGTCTCTGACTGAGTTTGCATTACTGCTTATTTTGACCTCTACTGGCTGAGAACAGCTCATTTTAAACGTTCAATTCAGAATGTGATAAAACCAGATCCAGCCACAAAAATGCATTATACTTTTTTTTTAGACAACATTTCATGCACTGTTAAACATGTTAAAGCAAGTTGCAAGTGAAAATCTATGTCTCTGACTGAGTTTGCATTACTGCTTATTTTGACCTCTTCTGGCTGAGAACAGCTCATTTTCAACGTTCAATTCAGAATGTGATAAAACCAGATCCAGCCACAAAAATGCATCATTCTTTTTGTTTTAGACAACATTTCATGCACTGTTAAATATGTTTAAGAAAGGTGCAAGTGAAAATCTATGTCTCTGACTGAGTTTGCATTACTGCTTATTTTGACCTCTGCTGGCTGAGTAAAGCTCATTTTCAACGTCCAATGCAGAATGTGATAAAACCAGATCCTGCTACTAAAATGCATCATTCTTTTTGTTTTAGACAACATTTCATGCACTGTTAAACATGTTAAAGCAAGTTGCAAGTGAAAATCTATGTCTCTGACTGAGTTTGCATTACTGCTTATTTTGACCTCTGCTGGCTGAGAACAGCTCATTTTCAACGTTCAATTCAGAATGTGATAAAACCAGATCCAGCCACAAAAATGCATCATTCTTTTTGTTTTAGACAACATTTCATGCACTGTTAAACATGTTTAAGCAAGTTGCAAGTGAAAATCCATGTCTCTGACTGAGTTTGCATTACTGCTTATTTTGACCTCTTCTGGCTGAGAACAGCTCATTTTCAACGTTCAATTCAGAATGTGATAAAACCAGATCCAGCCACAAAAATGCATCATACTTTTTGTTTTAGACAACATTTCATGCACTGTTAAACATGTTAAAGCAAGTTGCAATTGAAAATCTATGTCCCTGACTGAGTTTGCATTACTGCTTATTTTGACCTCTGCTGGCTCTGAAAAGCTCATTTTCAACGTTTAATTCAGAATGTGATAAAACCAGATCCAGCCACTAAAAAGCATTTTCTTTTTGTTTTAGACATTTCATGCACTGTTAAATATGTTTAAGAAAGGTGCAAGTGAAAATCTATGTCTCTGACTGAGTTTGCATTACTGCTTATTTTGACCTCTGCTGGCTGAGTAAAGCTCATTTTCAATGTCCAATGCAGAATGTGATAAAACCAGATCCAGCTACTAAAATGCAACATTCTTTTTGTTTTAGACAACATTTCATGCACTGTTAAACATGTTAAAGCAAGTTGCAAGTGAAAATCTATGTCTCTGACTGAGTTTGCATTACTGCTTATTTTGACCTCTGCTGGCTGAGAACAGCTCATTTTCAACGTTCAATTCAGAATGTGATAAAACCAGATCCAGCCACTAAAATGCATCATTCTTTTTGTTTTAGACAACATTTCATGCACTGTTAAACTTGTTAAAGCAAGTTGCAAGTGAAAATCTATGTCTATGACTGAGTTTGCATTACTGCTTATTTTGACCTCTGCTGGCTCTGAAAAGCTCATTTTCAACGTTCAATTCAGAATGTGATAAAACCAGATCCAGCCACTAAAAAGCATTTTCTTTTTGCTTTAGACAACATTTCATGCACTGTTAAACATGTTAAAGCAAAATGCAAGTAAAAATCTATGTCTCTGACTGAGTTTGCATTACTGCTTATTTTGACCTCTGCTGGCTCTGAAAAGCTCATTTTCAACGTCCAATGCAGAATGTGATAAAACCAGATCCAGCTACTAAAATGCATCATTCTTTTTGTTTTAGACAACATTTCATGCACTGTTAAACATGTTAAAGCAAGTTGCAAGTGAAAATCCTTGTCTCTGACTGAGTTTGCATTACTGCTTATTTTGACCTCTACTGGCTGAGAACAGCTCATTTTCAACGTTCAATTCAGAATGTGATAAAACCAGATCCAGCCACAAAAATGCATCATACTTTTTGTTTTAGACAATATTTCATGCACTGTTAAACATGTTAAAGCAAGTTGCAATTGAAAATCTATGTCCCTGACTGAGTTTGCATTACTGCTTATTTTGACCTCTGCTGGCTGAGAACAGCTCATTTTCAACGTTCAATTCAGAATGTGATAAAACCAGATCCAGCCACAAAAATGCATCATTCTTTTTGTTTTAGACAACATTTCATGCACTGTTAAACATGTTAAAGCAAGTTGCAAGTGAAAATCTATGTCTCTGACTGAGTTTGCATTACTGCTTATTTTGACCTCTGCTGGCTCTGAAAAGCTCATTTTCAACGTTCAATTCAGAATGTGATAAAACCAGATCCAGCCACTAAAAAGCATTTTCTTTTTGTTTTAGACAACATTTCATGCACTGTTAAATATGTTTAAGAAAGTTGCAAGTGAAAATCTATGTCTCTGACTGAGTTTGCATTACTTCTTATTTTGAGCTCTACTGGCTGAGTAAAGCTCATTTTCAACGTCCAATGCAGAATGTGATAAAACCAGATCCAGCTACTAAAATGCATCATTCTTTTTGTTTTAGACAACATTTCATGCACTGTTAAACATGTTAAAGCAAGTTGCAATTGAAAATCTATGTCCCTGACTGAGTTTGCATTACTGCTTATTTTGACCTCTGCTGGCTGAGAACAGCTCATTTTCAACGTTCAATTCAGAATGTGATAAAACCAGATCCAGCCACAAAAATGCATCATTCTTTTTGTTTTAGACAACATTTCATGCACTGTTAAACATGTTAAAGCAAGTTGCAAGTGAAAATCTATGTCTCTGACTGAGTTTGCATTACTGCTTATTTTGACCTCTGCTGGCTCTGAAAAGCTCATTTTCAACGTTCAATTCAGAATGTGATAAAACCAGATCCAGCCACTAAAAAGCATTTTCTTTTTGTTTTAGACAACATTTCATGCACTGTTAAATATGTTTAAGAAAGTTGCAAGTGAAAATCTATGTCTCTGACTGAGTTTGCATTACTTCTTATTTTGAGCTCTACTGGCTGAGTAAAGCTCATTTTCAACGTCCAATGCAGAATGTGATAAAACCAGATCCAGCTACTAAAATGCATCATTCTTTTTGTTTTAGACAACATTTCATGCACTGTTAAACATGTTAAAGCAAGTTGCAAGTGAAAATCCTTGTCTCTGACTGAGTTTGCATTACTGCTTATTTTGACCTCTACTGGCTGAGAACAGCTCATTTTCAACGTTCAATTCAGAATGTGATAAAACCAGATCCAGCCACTAAAATGCATCATTCTTTTTGTTTTAGACAACATTTCATGCACTGTTAAACATGTTAAAGCAAGTTGCAAGTGAAAATCTATGTCTCTGACTGAGTTTGCATTACTGCTTATTTTGACCTCTGCTGGCTGAGAACAGCTCATTTTCAACGTTCAATTCAGAATGTAAAAAAACCAGATCCAGTCACAAAAATGCATCATTCTTTTTGTTTTAGACAACATTTCATGCACTGTTAAACATGTTAAAGCAAGTTGCAAGTGAAAATCTATGTCTCTGACGGAGTTTGCATTACTGCTTATTTTGACCTCTGCTGGCTGAGAACAGCTCAATTTTCAACGTTCAATTCAGAATGTGATAAAACCAGATCCAGCCACTAAAAAGCATTTTCTTTTTGTTTTAGACAACATTTCATGCACTGTTAAATATGTTTAAGAAGGTTGCAAGAGAAAATCTATGTCTCTGACTGAGTTTGCATTACTTCTTATTTTGAGCTCTACTGGCTGAGTAAAGCTCATTTTCAACGTCCAATGCAGAATGTGATAAATTCAGATCCAGCTACTAAAATGCATCATTCTTTTTGTTTTAGACAACATTTCATGCACTGTTAAACATGTTAAAGCAAGTTGCAAGTGAAAATCTATGTCTATGACTGAGTTTGCATTACTGCTTATTTTGACCTCTGCTGGCTGAGTAAAGCTCATTTTCAACGTCCAAGACGGAATGTGATAAAACATGATCCAGCTACTAAAATACATCATTCTTTTTGTTTTAGACAACATTTCATGCACTGTTAAACATGTTAAAGCAAGTTGCAAGTGAAAATCTATGTGTATGACTGAGTTTGCATTACTACTTAATTTGACCTCTGCTGGCTCTGAAAAGCTCATTTTCAACGTTCAATTCAGAATGTGATAAAACCAGATCCAGACACAAAAATGCATCATTCTTTTTGTTTTAGACAACATTTCATGCACTGTTAAATATGTTTAAGAAAGTTGCAAGTGAAAATCTATGTCTCTGACTGAGTTTGCATTACTGCTTGTTTTGACTTCTGCTGGCTGAGTAAAGCTCATTTTCAACGTCCAATGCAGAATGTGATAAAACCAGATCCAGCTACTAAAATGCATCATTCTTTTTGTTTTAGACAACATCTCATGCACTGTTAAACATGTTAAAGCAAGTTGCAAGTGAAAATCTATGTCTCTGACTGAGTTTGCATTACTGCTTATTTTGACCTCTGCTGGCTGAGAACAGCTCATTTTCAACGTTCAATTCAGAATGTGATAAAACCAGATCCAGCCACAATAATGCATCATTCTTTTTGTTTTAGACAACATTTCATGCACTGTTAAATATGTTTAAGAAAGTTGCAAGTAAAAATCTATGTCTCTGACTGAATTTGCATTACTGCTTGTTTAGACCTCTGCTGGCTGAGTAAAGCTCATTTTCAAGGTCCAATTCAGAATGTGATAAAACCAGATCCAGCTACTAAAATGCATCATTCTTTTTGTTTTAGACAACATTTCATGCACTGTTAAACATGTTAAAGCAAGTTGCAAGGGAAAATCTATGTCTCTGACTGAGTTTGCATTACTGCTTATTTTGACCTCTGCTGGCTGAGAACAGCTCATTTTCAACGTTCAATTCAGAATGTGATAAAACCAGATCCAGCCACAAAAATGCATCATTCTTTTTGTTTTAGACAACATTTCATGCACTGTTAAACATGTTAAAGCAAGTTGCAATTGAAAATCTATGTCTCTGACTGAGTTTGCATTACTGCTTATTTTGACCTCTGCTGGCTGAGAACAGCTCATTTTCAACGTTCAATTCAAAATGTGATAAAACCAGATCCAGCCACAAAAATGCATCATTCTTTTTGTTTTAGACAACATTTCATGCACTGTTAAACATGTTAAAGCAAGTTGCAAGTGAAAATCTATGTCTCTGACTGAGTTTGCATTACTGCTTATTTTGACCTCTGCTGGCTCTGAAAAGCTCATTTTCAACGTTCAATTCAGAATGTGATACAACCAGATCCAGCCACTAAAAAGCATTTTCTTTTTGTTTTATACAACATTTCATGCACTGTTAAATATGTTTAAGAAAGTTGCAAGTGAAAATCTATGTCTCTGACTGAGTTTGCATTACTGCTTATTTTGACCTCTGCTGGCTCTGAAAAGCTCATTTTCAACGTTCAATTCAGAATGTGATAAAACCAGATCCAGCCACTAAAAAGCATTTTCTTTTTGTTTTAGACAACATTTCATGCACTGTTAAATATGTTTAAGAAAGTTGCAAGTGAAAATCTATGTCTCTGACTGAGTTTGCATTACCTCTTATTTTGAGCTCTACTGGCTGAGTAAAGCTCATTTTCAACGTCCAATGCAGAATGTGATAAATTCAGATCCAGCTACTAAAATGCATCATTCTTTTTGTTTTAGACAACATTTCATGCACTTTTAAACATGTTAAAGCAAGTTGCAAGTGAAAAACTATGTCTCTGACTGAGTTTGCATTACTGCTTATTTTGACCTCTGCTGGCTGAGAACAGCTCATTTTCAACTTTCAATGCAGAATGTGATAAAACCAGATCCAGCCACAAAAACGCATCATTCTTTTTGTTTTAGACAACATTTCATGCACTGTTAAACATGTTAAAGCAAGTTGCAAGTGAAAATCTATGTCTCTGACTGAGTTTGCATTACTGCTTATTTTGACCTCTGCTGGCACTGAAAAGCTCATTTTCAACGTTCAATTCAGAATGTGATAAAACCAGATCCAGCCACAAAAATGCATTTTCTTTTAGTTTTAGACAACATTTCATGCACTGTTAAATATGTTTAAGAAAGGTGCAAGTGAAAACCTATGTCTCTGACTGAGTTTGCATTACTGCTTATTTTGACCTCTGCTGGCTCAAAAAAAAAGCTAATTTTCAACGTCCAATTCAGAATGTGATAAAACCAGATCCAGCCACTAAAAAGCATTTTCTTTTTGTTTTAGACAACATTTCATGCACTTTTAAATATGTTTAAGAAAGGTGCAAGTGAAAATCTATGTCTCTTACTGAGTTTGCATTACTGCTTATTTTGACCTGTGCTGGCTGAGTAAAGCTCATTTTCAACGTCCAATGCAGAATGTGATAAAACCAGATCCAGCTACTAAAATGCATCATTCTTTTTGTTTTAGACAACATTTCATGCACTGTTAAACATGTTAAAGCAAGTTGCAAGTGAAAATCTATGTCTCTGACTGAGTTTGCATTACTGCTTATTTTGACCTCTGCTGGCTGAGAACAGCTCATTTTCAACGTTCAATTCAGAATGTGATAAAACCAGATCCAGCCACTAAAATGCATCATTCTTTTTGTTTTAGACAACATTTCATGCACTGTTAAACTTGTTAAAGCAAGTTGCAAGTGAAAATCTATGTCTATGACTGAGTTTGCATTACTGCTTATTTTGACCTCTGCTGGCTCTGAAAAGCTAATTTTCAACGTCCAATTCAGAACGTGATAAAACCAGATCCAGCCACTAAAAAGCATTTTCTTTTTGCTTTAGACAACATTTCATGCACTGTTAAATATGTTTAAGAAAGTTGCAAGTGAAAATCTATGTCTCTGACTGAGTTTGCATTACTGCTTATTTTGACCTCTGCTGGCTCTGAAAAGCTCATTTTCAACGTTCAATTCAGAATGTGATAAAACCAGATCCAGCCACTAAAAAGCATTTTCTTTTTGTTTTAGACAACATTTCATGCACTGTTAAATATGTTTAAGAAAGTTGCAAGTGAAAATCTATGTCTCTGACTGAGTTTGCATTACTGCTTATTTTGACCTCTGCTGGCTGAGTAAAGCTCATTTTCAACGTCCAATGCAGAATGTGATAAAACCAGATCCAGCTACTAAAATGCATCATTCTTTTTGTTTTAGACAACATTTCATGCACTGTTAAACATGTTAAAGCAAGTTACAAGTGAAAATCTATGTCTCTGACTGAGTTTGCATTACTGCTTATTTTGACCTCTGCTGGCTGAGAACAGCTCATTTTCAACGTTCAATTCAGAATGTGATAAAACCAGATCCAGCCACAAAAATGCATCATTCTTTTTGTTTTAGACAACATTTCATGCACTGTTAAACATGTTAAAGCAAGTTGCAAGTGAAAATCTATGTCTCTGACTGAGTTTGCATTACTGCTTATTTTGACCTCTGCTGGCTCTGAAAAGCTCATTTTCAACGTTCAATTCAGAATGTGATAAAACCAGATCCAGCCACTAAAAAGCATTTTCTTTTTGTTTTAGACAACATTTCATGCACTGTTAAATATGTTTAAAAAAGTTGCAAGTGAAAATCTATGTCTCTGACTGAGTTTGCATTACTGCTTATTTTGACCTCTGCTGGCTCTGAAAAGCTCATTTTCAACGTCCAATGCAGAATGTGATAAAACCAGATCCAGCTACTAAAATGCATCATTCTTTTTGTTTTAGACAACATTTCATGCACTGTTAAACATGTTAAAGCAAGTTGCAAGTGAAAATCCTTGTCTCTGACTGAGTTTGCATTACTGCTTATTTTGACCTCTACTGGCTGAGAACAGCTCATTTTCAACGTTCAATTCAGAATGTGATAAAACCAGATCCAGCCACAAAAATGCATCATACTTTTTGTTTTAGACAATATTTCATGCACTGTTAAACATGTTAAAGCAAGTTGCAAGTGAAAATCTATGTCTCTGACTGAGTTTGCATTACTGCTTATTTTGACCTCTGCTGGCTCTGAAAAGCTCATTTTCAACGTTCAATTCAGAATGTGATAAAACCAGATCCAGCCACAAAAATGCATTTTCTTTTAGTTTTAGACAACATTTCATGCACTGTTAAATATGTTTAAGAAAGGTGCAAGTGAAAATCTATGTCTCTGACTGAGTTTGCATTACTGCTTATTTTGACCTCTGCTGGCTCAAAAAAAAAGCTAATTTTCAACGTCCAATTCAGAATGTGATAAATCCAGATCCAGCCACTAAAAAGCATTTTCTTTTTGTTTTAGACAACATTTCATGCACTTTTAAATATGTTTAAGAAAGGTGCAAGTGAAAATCTATGTCTCTGACTGAGTTTGCATTACTGCTTATTTTGACCTCTGCTGGCTGAGTAAAGCTCATTTTCAACGTCCAATGCAGAATGTGATAAAACCAGATCCAGCTACTAAAATGCATCATTCTTTTTGTTTTAGACAACATTTCATGCACTGTTAAACATGTTAAAGCAAGTTGCAAGTGAAAATCTATGTCTATGACTGAGTTTGCATTACTGCTTATTTTGACCTCTGCTGGCTCTGAAAAGCTAATTTTCAACGTTCAATTCAGAACGTGATAAAACCAGATCCAGCCACTAAAAAGCATTTTCTTTTTGCTTTAGACAACATTTCATGCACTGTTAAATATGTTTAAGAAAGTTGCAAGTGAAAATCTATGTCTCTGACTGAGTTTGCATTACTGCTTATTTTGACCTCTGCTGGCTCTGAAAAGCTCATTTTCAACGTTCAATTCAGAATGTGATAAAACCAGATCCAGCAACTAAAAAGCATTTTCTTTTTGTTTTAGACAACATTTCATGCACTGTTAAATATGTTTAAGAAAGTTGCAAGTGAAAATCTATGTCTCTGACTGAGTTTGCATTACTGCTTATTTTGACCTCTGCTGGCTGAGTAAAGCTCATTTTCAACGTCCAATGCAGAATGTGATAAAACCAGATCCAGCTACTAAAATGCATCATTCTTTTTGTTTTAGACAACATTTCATGCACTGTTAAACATGTTAAAGCAAGTTACAAGTGAAAATCTATGTCTCTGACTGAGTTTGCATTACTGCTTATTTTGACCTCTGCTGGCTGAGAACAGCTCATTTTCAACGTTCAATTCAGAATGTGATAAAACCAGATCCAGCCACAAAAATGCATCATTCTTTTTGTTTTAGACAACATTTCATGCACTGTTAAACATGTTAAAGCAAGTTGCAAGTGAAAATCTATGACTCTGACTGAGTTTGCATTACTGCTTATTTTGACCTCTGCTGGCTCTGAAAAGCTCATTTTCAACGTTCAATTCAGAATGTGATAAAACCAGATCCAGCCACTAAAAAGCATTTTCTTTTTGTTTTAGACAACATTTCATGCACTGTTAAATATGTTTAAAAAAGTTGCAAGTGAAAATCTATGTCTCTGACTGAGTTTGCATTACTGCTTATTTTGACCTCTGCTGGCTCTGAAAAGCTCATTTTCAACGTCCAATGCAGAATGTCATAAAACCAGATCCAGCTACTAAAATGCATCATTCTTTTTGTTTTAGACAACATTTCATGCACTGTTAAACATGTTAAAGCAAGTTGCAAGTGAAAATCCTTGTCTCTGACTGAGTTTGCATTACTGCTTATTTTGACCTCTACTGGCTGAGAACAGCTCATTTTCAACGTTCAATTCAGAATGTGATAAAACCAGATCCAGCCACAAAAATGCATCATACTTTTTGTTTTAGACAATATTTCATGCACTGTTAAACATGTTAAAGCAAGTTGCAATTGAAAATCTATGTCCCTGACTGAGTTTGCATTACTGCTTATTTTGACCTCTGCTGGCTGAGAACAGCTCATTTTCAACGTTCAATTCAGAATGTGATAAAACCAGATCCAGCCACAAAAATGCATCATTCTTTTTGTTTTAGACAACATTTCATGCACTTTAAACATGTTAAAGCAAGTTGCAAGTGAAAAATCTATGTCTCTGACTGAGTTTGCATTACTGCTTATTTTGACCTCTGCTGGCTCTGAAAAGCTCATTTTCAACGTTCAATTCAGAATGTGATAAAACCAGATCCAGCCACAAAAATGCATTTTCTTTTAGTTTTAGACAACATTTCATGCACTGTTAAATATGTTTAAGAAAGGTGCAAGTGAAAATCTATGTCTCTGACTGAGTTTGCATTACTGCTTATTTTGACCTCTGCTGGCTCAAAAAAAAAGCTAATTTTCAACGTCCAATTCAGAATGTGATAAAACCAGATCCAGCCACTAAAAAGCATTTTCTTTTTGTTTTAGACAACATTTCATGCACTTTTAAATATGTTTAAGAAAGGTGCAAGTGAAAATCTATGTCTCTGACTGAGTTTGCATTACTGCTTATTTTGACCTCTGCTGGCTGAGTAAAGCTCATTTTCAACGTCCAATGCAGAATGTGATAAAACCAGATCCAGCTACTAAAATGCATCATTCTTTTTGTTTTAGACAACATTTCATGCACTGTTAAACATGTTAAAGCAAGTTGCAAGTGAAAATCTATGTCTATGACTGAGTTTGCATTACTGCTTATTTTGACCTCTGCTGGCTCTGAAAAGCTAATTTTCAACGTTCAATTCAGAACGTGATAAAACCAGATCCAGCCACTAAAAAGCATTTTCTTTTTGCTTTAGACAACATTTCATGCACTGTTAAATATGTTTAAGAAAGTTGCAAGTGAAAATCTATGTCTCTGACTGAGTTTGCATTACTGCTTATTTTGACCTCTGCTGGCTGAGTAAAGCTCATTTTCAACGTCCAATGCAGAATGTGATAAAACCAGATCCAGCTACTAAAATGCATCATTCTTTTTGTTTTAGACAACATTTCATGCACTGTTAAACATGTTAAAGCAAGTTACAAGTGAAAATCTATGTCTCTGACTGAGTTTGCATTACTGCTTATTTTGACCTCTGCTGGCTGAGAACAGCTCATTTTCAACGTTCAATTCAGAATGTGATAAAACCAGATCCAGCCACAAAAATGCATCATTCTTTTTGTTTTAGACAACATTTCATGCACTGTTAAACATGTTAAAGCAAGTTGCAAGTGAAAATCTATGACTCTGACTGAGTTTGCATTACTGCTTATTTTGACCTCTGCTGGCTCTGAAAAGCTCATTTTCAACGTTCAATTCAGAATGTGATAAAACCAGATCCAGCCACTAAAAAGCATTTTCTTTTTGTTTTAGACAACATTTCATGCACTGTTAAATATGTTTAAAAAAGTTGCAAGTGAAAATCTATGTCTCTGACTGAGTTTGCATTACTGCTTATTTTGACCTCTGCTGGCTCTGAAAAGCTCATTTTCAACGTCCAATGCAGAATGTGATAAAACCAGATCCAGCTACTAAAATGCATCATTCTTTTTGTTTTAGACAACATTTCATGCACTGTTAAACATGTTAAAGCAAGTTGCAAGTGAAAATCCTTGTCTCTGACTGAGTTTGCATTACTGCTTATTTTGACCTCTACTGGCTGAGAACAGCTCATTTTCAACGTTCAATTCAGAATGTGATAAAACCAGATCCAGCCACAAAAATGCATCATACTTTTTGTTTTAGACAATATTTCATGCACTGTTAAACATGTTAAAGCAAGTTGCAATTGAAAATCTATGTCCCTGACTGAGTTTGCATTACTGCTTATTTTGACCTCTGCTGGCTGAGAACAGCTCATTTTCAACGTTCAATTCAGAATGTGATAAAACCAGATCCAGCCACAAAAATGCATCATTCTTTTTGTTTTAGACAACATTTCATGCACTGTTAAACATGTTAAAGCAAGTTGCAAGTGAAAAATCTATGTCTCTGACTGAGTTTGCATTACTGCTTATTTTGACCTCTGCTGGCTCTGAAAAGCTCATTTTCAACGTTCAATTCAGAATGTGATAAAACCAGATCCAGCCACAAAAATGCATTTTCTTTTAGTTTTAGACAACATTTCATGCACTGTTAAATATGTTTAAGAAAGGTGCAAGTGAAAATCTATGTCTCTGACTGAGTTTGCATTACTGCTTATTTTGACCTCTGCTGGCTCAAAAAAAAAGCTAATTTTCAACGTCCAATTCAGAATGTGATAAAACCAGATCCAGCTACTAAAATGCATCATTCTTTTTGTTTTAGACAACATTTCATGCACTGTTAAACATGTTAAAGCAAGTTGCAAGTGAAAATCTATGTCTCTGATTGAGTTTGCATTACTGCTTATTTTGACCTCTGCTGGCTGAGAACAGCTCATTTTCAACGTTCAATTCAGAATGTGATAAAACCAGATCCAGCCACTAAAATGCATCATTCTTTTTGTTTTAGACAACATTTCATGCACTGTTAAATATGTTTAAAAAAGTTGCAAGTGAAAATCTATGTCTCTGACTGAGTTTGCATTACTGCTTATTTTGACCTCTGCTGGCTCTGAAAAGCTCATTTTCAACGTCCAATGCAGAATGTCATAAAACCAGATCCAGCTACTAAAATGCATCATTCTTTTTGTTTTAGACAACATTTCATGCACTGTTAAACATGTTAAAGCAAGTTGCAAGTGAAAATCCTTGTCTCTGACTGAGTTTGCATTACTGCTTATTTTGACCTCTACTGGCTGAGAACAGCTCATTTTCAACGTTCAATTCAGAATGTGATAAAACCAGATCCAGCCACAAAAATGCATCATACTTTTTGTTTTAGACAATATTTCATGCACTGTTAAACATGTTAAAGCAAGTTGCAATTGAAAATCTATGTCCCTGACTGAGTTTGCATTACTGCTTATTTTGACCTCTGCTGGCTGAGAACAGCTCATTTTCAACGTTCAATTCAGAATGTGATAAAACCAGATCCAGCCACAAAAATGCATCATTCTTTTTGTTTTAGACAACATTTCATGCACTTTAAACATGTTAAAGCAAGTTGCAAGTGAAAAATCTATGTCTCTGACTGAGTTTGCATTACTGCTTATTTTGACCTCTGCTGGCTCTGAAAAGCTCATTTTCAACGTTCAATTCAGAATGTGATAAAACCAGATCCAGCCACAAAAATGCATTTTCTTTTAGTTTTAGACAACATTTCATGCACTGTTAAATATGTTTAAGAAAGGTGCAAGTGAAAATCTATGTCTCTGACTGAGTTTGCATTACTGCTTATTTTGACCTCTGCTGGCTCAAAAAAAAAGCTAATTTTCAACGTCCAATTCAGAATGTGATAAAACCAGATCCAGCCACTAAAAAGCATTTTCTTTTTGTTTTAGACAACATTTCATGCACTTTTAAATATGTTTAAGAAAGGTGCAAGTGAAAATCTATGTCTCTGACTGAGTTTGCATTACTGCTTATTTTGACCTCTGCTGGCTGAGTAAAGCTCATTTTCAACGTCCAATGCAGAATGTGATAAAACCAGATCCAGCTACTAAAATGCATCATTCTTTTTGTTTTAGACAACATTTCATGCACTGTTAAACATGTTAAAGCAAGTTGCAAGTGAAAATCTATGTCTATGACTGAGTTTGCATTACTGCTTATTTTGACCTCTGCTGGCTCTGAAAAGCTAATTTTCAACGTTCAATTCAGAACGTGATAAAACCAGATCCAGCCACTAAAAAGCATTTTCTTTTTGCTTTAGACAACATTTCATGCACTGTTAAATATGTTTAAGAAAGTTGCAAGTGAAAATCTATGTCTCTGACTGAGTTTGCATTACTGCTTATTTTGACCTCTGCTGGCTGAGTAAAGCTCATTTTCAACGTCCAATGCAGAATGTGATAAAACCAGATCCAGCTACTAAAATGCATCATTCTTTTTGTTTTAGACAACATTTCATGCACTGTTAAACATGTTAAAGCAAGTTACAAGTGAAAATCTATGTCTCTGACTGAGTTTGCATTACTGCTTATTTTGACCTCTGCTGGCTGAGAACAGCTCATTTTCAACGTTCAATTCAGAATGTGATAAAACCAGATCCAGCCACAAAAATGCATCATTCTTTTTGTTTTAGACAACATTTCATGCACTGTTAAACATGTTAAAGCAAGTTGCAAGTGAAAATCTATGACTCTGACTGAGTTTGCATTACTGCTTATTTTGACCTCTGCTGGCTCTGAAAAGCTCATTTTCAACGTTCAATTCAGAATGTGATAAAACCAGATCCAGCCACTAAAAAGCATTTTCTTTTTGTTTTAGACAACATTTCATGCACTGTTAAATATGTTTAAAAAAGTTGCAAGTGAAAATCTATGTCTCTGACTGAGTTTGCATTACTGCTTATTTTGACCTCTGCTGGCTCTGAAAAGCTCATTTTCAACGTCCAATGCAGAATGTGATAAAACCAGATCCAGCTACTAAAATGCATCATTCTTTTTGTTTTAGACAACATTTCATGCACTGTTAAACATGTTAAAGCAAGTTGCAAGTGAAAATCCTTGTCTCTGACTGAGTTTGCATTACTGCTTATTTTGACCTCTACTGGCTGAGAACAGCTCATTTTCAACGTTCAATTCAGAATGTGATAAAACCAGATCCAGCCACAAAAATGCATCATACTTTTTGTTTTAGACAATATTTCATGCACTGTTAAACATGTTAAAGCAAGTTGCAATTGAAAATCTATGTCCCTGACTGAGTTTGCATTACTGCTTATTTTGACCTCTGCTGGCTGAGAACAGCTCATTTTCAACGTTCAATTCAGAATGTGATAAAACCAGATCCAGCCACAAAAATGCATCATTCTTTTTGTTTTAGACAACATTTCATGCACTGTTAAACATGTTAAAGCAAGTTGCAAGTGAAAAATCTATGTCTCTGACTGAGTTTGCATTACTGCTTATTTTGACCTCTGCTGGCTCTGAAAAGCTCATTTTCAACGTTCAATTCAGAATGTGATAAAACCAGATCCAGCCACAAAAATGCATTTTCTTTTAGTTTTAGACAACATTTCATGCACTGTTAAATATGTTTAAGAAAGGTGCAAGTGAAAATCTATGTCTCTGACTGAGTTTGCATTACTGCTTATTTTGACCTCTGCTGGCTCAAAAAAAAAGCTAATTTTCAACGTCCAATTCAGAATGTGATAAAACCAGATCCAGCTACTAAAATGCATCATTCTTTTTGTTTTAGACAACATTTCATGCACTGTTAAACATGTTAAAGCAAGTTGCAAGTGAAAATCTATGTCTCTGATTGAGTTTGCATTACTGCTTATTTTGACCTCTGCTGGCTGAGAACAGCTCATTTTCAACGTTCAATTCAGAATGTGATAAAACCAGATCCAGCCACTAAAATGCATCATTCTTTTTGTTTTAGACAACATTTCATGCACTGTTAAACTTGTTAAAGCAAGTTGCAAGTGAAAATCTATGTCTATGACTGAGTTTGCATTACTGCTTATTTTGACCTCTGCTGGCTCTGAAAAGCTAATTTTCAACGTTCAATTCAGAACGTGATAAAACCAGATCCTGCCACTAAAAAGCATTTTCTTTTTGCTTTAGACAACATTTCATGCACTGTTAAATATGTTTAAGAAAGTTGCAAGTGAAAATCTATGTCTCTGACTGAGTTTGCATTACTGCTTATTTTGACCTCTGCTGGCTCTGAAAAGCTCATTTTCAACGTTCAATTCAGAATGTGATAAAACCAGATCCAGCCACTAAAAAGCATTTTCTTTTTGTTTTAGACAACATTTCATGCACTGTTAAATATGTTTAAGAAAGTTGCAAGTGAAAATCTATGTCTCTGACTGAGTTTGCATTACTGCTTATTTTGACCTCTGCTGGCTGAGTAAAGCTCATTTTCAACGTCCAATGCAGAATGTGATAAAACCAGATCCAGCTACTAAAATGCATCATTCTTTTTGTTTTAGACAACATTTCATGCACTGTTAAACATGTTAAAGCAAGTTACAAGTGAAAATCTATGTCTCTGACTGAGTTTGCATTACTGCTTATTTTGACCTCTGCTGGCTGAGAACAGCTCATTTTCAACGTTCAATTCAGAATGTGATAAAACCAGATCCAGCCACAAAAATGCATCATTCTTTTTGTTTTAGACAACATTTCATGCACTGTTAAACATGTTAAAGCAAGTTGCAAGTGAAAATCTATGACTCTGACTGAGTTTGCATTACTGCTTATTTTGACCTCTGCTGGCTCTGAAAAGCTCATTTTCAACGTTCAATTCAGAATGTGATAAAACCAGATCCAGCCACTAAAAAGCATTTTCTTTTTGTTTTAGACAACATTTCATGCACTGTTAAATATGTTTAAAAAAGTTGCAAGTGAAAATCTATGTCTCTGACTGAGTTTGCATTACTGCTTATTTTGACCTCTGCTGGCTCTGAAAAGCTCATTTTCAACGTCCAATGCAGAATGTGATAAAACCAGATCCAGCTACTAAAATGCATCATTCTTTTTGTTTTAGACAACATTTCATGCACTGTTAAACATGTTAAAGCAAGTTGCAAGTGAAAATCCTTGTCTCTGACTGAGTTTGCATTACTGCTTATTTTGACCTCTACTGGCTGAGAACAGCTCATTTTCAACGTTCAATTCAGAATGTGATAAAACCAGATCCAGCCACAAAAATGCATCATACTTTTTGTTTTAGACAATATTTCATGCACTGTTAAACATGTTAAAGCAGTTGCAATTGAAAATCTATGTCCCTGACTGAGTTTGCATTACTGCTTATTTTGACCTCTGCTGGCTGAGAACAGCTCATTTTCAACGTTCAATTCAGAATGTGATAAAACCAGATCCAGCCACTAAAATGCATCATACTTTTTGTTTTAGACAATATTTCATGCACTGTTAAACATGTTAAAGCAGTTGCAATTGAAAATCTATGTCCCTGACTGAGTTTGCATTACTGCTTATTTTGACCTCTGCTGGCTGAGAACAGCTCATTTTCAACGTTTAATTCAGAATGTGATAAAACCAGATCCAGCCACAAAAATGCATCATTCTTTTTGTTTTAGACAACATTTCATGCACTGTTAAACATGTTAAAGCAAGTTGCAAGTGAAAAATCTATGTCTCTGACTGAGTTTGCATTACTGCTTATTTTGACCTCTGCTGGCTCTGAAAAGCTCATTTTCAACGTTCAATTCAGAATGTGATAAAACCAGATCCAGCCACAAAAATGCATTTTCTTTTAGTTTTAGACAACATTTCATGCACTGTTAAATATGTTTAAGAAAGGTGCAAGTGAAAATCTATGTCTCTGACTGAGTTTGCATTACTGCTTATTTTGACCTCTGCTGGCTCAAAAAAAAAGCTAATTTTCAACGTCCAATTCAGAATGTGATAAAACCAGATCCAGCCACTAAAAAGCATTTTCTTTTTGTTTTAGACAACATTTCATGCACTGTTAAATATGTTTAAGAAAGGTGCAAGTGAAAATCTATGTCTCTGACTGAGTTTGCATTACTGCTTATTTTGACCTCTGCTGGCTGAATAAAGCTCATTTTCAACGTCCAATGCAGAATGTGATAAAACCAGATCCAGCTACTAAAATGCATCATTCTTTTTGTTTTAGACAACATTTCATGCACTGTTAAACATGTTAAAGCAAGTTGCAAGTGAAAATCTATGTCTCTGATTGAGTTTGCATTACTGCTTATTTTGACCTCTGCTGGCTGAGAACAGCTCATTTTCAACGTTCAATTCAGAATGTGATAAAACCAGATCCAGCCACTAAAATGCATCATTCTTTTTGTTTTAGACAACATTTCATGCACTGTTAAACTTGTTAAAGCAAGTTGCAAGTGAAAATCTATGTCTATGACTGAGTTTGCATTACTGCTTATTTTGACCTCTGCTGGCTCTGAAAAGCTAATTTTCAACGTTCAATTCAGAACGTGATAAAACCAGATCCTGCCACTAAAAAGCATTTTCTTTTTGCTTTAGACAACATTTCATGCACTGTTAAATATGTTTAAGAAAGTTGCAAGTGAAAATCTATGTCTCTGACTGAGTTTGCATTACTGCTTATTTTGACCTCTGCTGGCTCTGAAAAGCTCATTTTCAACGTTCAATTCAGAATGTGATAAAACCAGATCCAGCCACAAAAAAGCATTTTCTTTTTGTTTTAGACAACATTTCATGCACTGTTAAATATGTTTAAGAAAGTTGCAAGTGAAAATCTATGTCTCTGACTGAGTTTGCATTACTGCTTATTTTGACCTCTGCTGGCTGAGTAAAGCTCATTTTCAACGTCCAATGCAGAATGTGATAAAACCAGATCCAGCTACTAAAATGCATCATTCTTTTTGTTTTAGACAACATTTCATGCACTGTTAAACATGTTAAAGCAAGTTGCAAGTGAAAATCTATGTCTCTGACTGAGTTTGCATTACTGCTTATTTTGACCTCTGCTGGCTGAGAACAGCTCATTTTCAACGTTCAATTCAGAATGTGATAAAACCAGATCCAGCCACAAAAATGCATCATTCTTTTTGTTTTAGACAACATTTCATGCACTGTTAAACATGTTAAAGCAAGTTGCAAGTGAAAATCTATGTCTCTGACTGAGTTTGCATTACTGCTTATTTTGACCTCTGCTGGCTCTGAAAAGCTCATTTTCAACGTTCAATTCAGAATGTGATAAAACCAGATCCAGCCACTAAAAAGCATTTTCTTTTTGTTTTAGACAACATTTCATGCACTGTTAAATATGTTTAAAAAAGTTGCAAGTGAAAATCTATGTCTCTGACTGAGTTTGCATTACTGCTTATTTTGACCTCTGCTGGCTCTGAAAAGCTCATTTTCAACGTCCAATGCAGAATGTGATAAAACCAGATCCAGCTACTAAAATGCATCATTCTTTTTGTTTTAGACAACATTTCATGCACTGTTAAACATGTTAAAGCAAGTTGCAAGTGAAAATCCTTGTCTCTGACTGAGTTTGCATTACTGCTTATTTTGACCTCTACTGGCTGAGAACAGCTCATTTTCAACGTTCAATTCAGAATGTGATAAAACCAGATCCAGCCACAAAAATGCATCATACTTTTTGTTTTAGACAACATTTCATGCACTGTTAAACACGTTAAAGCAAGTTGCAATTGAAAATCTATGTCCCTGACTGAGTTTGCATTACTGCTTATTTTGACCTCTGCTGGCTCTGAAAAGCTCATTTTCAACGTCCAATGCAGAATGTGATAAAACCAGATCCAGCAACTAAAATGCATCATTCTTTTTGTTTAAGACAACATTTCATGCACTGTTAAACATGTTAAAGCAAGTTGCAAGTGAAAATCTATGTCTCTGACTGAGTTTGCATTACTGCTTATTTTGACCTCTGCTGGCTCTGAAAAGCTTATTTTCAACGTTCAATTCAGAATGTGATAAAACCAGATCCAGCCACTAAAAAGCATTTTCTTTTTGTTTTGGACAACATTTCATGCACTGTTAAATATGTTTAAGAAGGTTGCAAGTGAAAATCTATGTCTCTGACTGAGTTTGCATTACTTCTTATTTTGAGCTCTACTGGCTGAGTAAAGCTCATTTTCAACGTCCAATGCAGAATGTGATAAATTCAGATCCAGCTACTAAAATGCATCATTCTTTTTGTTTTAGACAACATTTCATACACTGTTAAACATGTTAAAGCAAGTTGCAAGTGAAAATCTATGTCTATGACTGAGTTTGCATTACTGCTTATTTTGACCTCTGCTGGCTG
This sequence comes from Danio rerio, assembly GCF_052040795.2. Classification (NCBI taxonomy): domain Eukaryota; kingdom Metazoa; phylum Chordata; class Actinopteri; order Cypriniformes; family Danionidae; genus Danio; species Danio rerio. The sequence continues at coordinate 58,637,699 of NC_141025.1, read as the reverse complement.
AGTAAAGCTCATTTTCAACGTCCAAGACAGAATGTGATAAAACCAGACCCAGCTACTAAAATACATCATTCTTTTTGTTTTAGACAACATTTCATGCACTGTTAAACATGTTTAAGCAAGTTGCAAGTGAAAATCTATGTGTATGACTGAGTTTGCATTACTACTTAGTTTGACCTCTGCTGGCTCTGAAAAGCTCATTTTCAATGTTCAATTCAGAATGTGATAAAACCAGATCCAGCCACAAAAATGCATCATTCTTTTTGTTTTAGACAACATTTCATGCACTGTTAAATATGTTTAAGAAAGTTGCAAGTGAAAATCTATGTCTCTGACTGAGTTTGCATTACTGCTTGTTTTGACCTCTGCTGGCTGAGTAAAGCTCATTTTCAACGTCCAATGCAGAATGTGATAAAACCAGATCCAGCTACTAAAATGCATCATTCTTTTTGTTTTAGACAACATCTCATGCACTGTTAAACATGTTAAAGCAAGTTGCAAGTGAAAATCTATGTCTCTGACTGAGTTTGCATTACTGCTTATTTTGACCTCTGCTGGCTGAGAACAGCTCATTTTCAACGTTCAATTCAGAATGTGATAAAACCAGATCCAGCCACAAAAATGCATCATTCTTTTTGTTTTAGACAACATTTCATGCACTGTTAAATATGTTTAAGAAAGTTGCAAGTGAAAATCTATGTCTCTGACTGAATTTGGATTACTGCTTGTTTAGACCTCTGCTGGCTGAGTAAAGCTCATTTTCAACGTCCAATTCAGAATGTGATAAAACCAGATCCAGCTACTAAAATGCATCATTCTTTTTGTTTTAGACAACATTTCATGCACTGTTAAACAAGTTAAAGCAAGTTGCAAGGGAAAATCTATGTCTCTGACTGAGTTTGCATTACTGCTTATTTTGACCTCTGCTGGCTGAGAAAAGCTAATTTTCAACGTTCAATTCAGAATGTGATAAAACCAGATCCAGCCACAAAAATGCATCATTCTTTTTGTTTTAGACAACATTTCATGCACTGTTAAACATGTTAAAGCAAGTTGCAAGTGAAAATCTATGTCTCTGACTGAGTTTGCATTACTGCTTATTTTGACCTCTGCTGGCTCTGAAAAGCTCATTTTCAACGTTCAATTCAGAATGTGATACAACCAGATCCAGCTACTAAAATGCATCATTCTTTTTGTTTTAGACAACATTTCATGCACTGTTAAATATGTTTAAGAAAGTTGCAAGTGAAAATCTATGTCTCTGACTGAGTTTGCATTACTTCTTATTTTGAGCTCTACTGGCTGAGTAAAGCTCATTTTCAACGTCCAATGCAGAATGTGATAAATTCAGATCCAGCTACTAAAATGCATCATTCTTTTTGTTTTAGACAACATTTCATGCACTTTTAAACATGTTAAAGCAAGTTGCAAGTGAAAATCTATGTCTCTGACTGAGTTTGCATTACTGCTTATTTTGACCTCTGCTGGCTGAGAAAAGCTAATTTTCAACGTTCAATTCAGAATGTGATAAAACCAGATCCAGCCACAAAAATTCATCATTCTTTTTGTTTTAGACAACATTTCATGCACTGTTAAACATGTTAAAGCAAGTTGCAAGTGAAAATCTATGTCTCTGACTGAGTTTGCATTACTGCTTATTTTGACCTCTGCTGGCTCTGAAAAGCTCATTTTCAACGTTCAATTCAGAATGTGATACAACCAGATCCAGCTACTAAAATGCATCATTCTTTTTGTTTTAGACAACATTTCATGCACTGTTAAATATGTTTAAGAAAGTTGCAAGTGAAAATCTATGTCTCTGACTGAGTTTGCATTACTTCTTATTTTGAGCTCTACTGGCTGAGTAAAGCTCATTTTCAACGTCCAATGCAGAATGTGATAAATTCAGATCCAGCTACTAAAATGCATCATTCTTTTTGTTTTAGACAACATTTCATGCACTTTTAAACATGTTAAAGCAAGTTGCAAGTGAAAATCTATGTCTCTGACTGAGTTTGCATTACTGCTTATTTCGACCTCTGCTGGCTGAGAACAGCTCATTTTCAACGTTCAATGCAGAATGTGATAAAACCAGATCCAGCCACAAAAATGCATTTTCTTTTTGTTTTAGACAACATTTCATGCACTGTTAAATATGTTTAAGAAAGGTGCAAGTGAAAATCTATGTCTCTGACTGAGTTTGCATTACTGCTTATTTTGGCCTCTGCTGGGTGATTAAAGCTCATTTTCAACGCCCAATGCAGAATGTAATAAAACCAGATCCAGCTACTAAAATGCATCATTCTTTTTGTTTTAGACAACATTTCATGCACTGTTAAACATGTTAAAGCAAGTTGCAAGTGAAAATCTATGTCTCTGACTGAGTTTGCATTACTGCTTGTTTTGACCTCTACTGGCTGAGTAAAGCTCATTTTCAACGTCCAATGCAGAATGTGATAAAACCAGATCCAGCCACAAAAATGCATCATACTTTTTGTTTTAGACAACATTTCATGCACTGTTAAACATGATAAAGCAAGTTGCAATTGAAAATCTATGTCCCTGACTGAGTTTGCATTACTGCTTATTTTGACCTCTGCTGGCTCTGAAAAGCTCATTTTCAACGTTCAATTCAAAATGTGATAAAACCAGATCCAGCCACTAAAAAGCATTTTCTTTTTGTTTTAGACAACATTTCATGCACTGTTAAATATGTTTAAGAAAGTTGCAAGTGAAAATCTATGTCTCTGACTGAGTTTGCATTACTGCTTGTTTTGGCCTCTGCTGGCTGAGTAAAGCTCATTTTCAACGTCCAATGCAGAATGTAATAAAACCAGATCCAGCTACTAAAATGCATCATTCTTTTTGTTTTAGACAACATTTCATGCACTGTTAAACATGTTAAAGCAAGTTGCAAGTGAAAATCTATGTCTATAACTGAGTTTGCATTACTGCTTATTTTGACCTCTGCTGGCTGAGAACAGCTCATTTTCAACGTTCAATTCAGAATGTGATAAAACCAGATCCAGCCACAAAAATGCATCATTCTTTTTGTTTTAGACAACATTTCATGCACTGTTAAACATGTTAAAGCAAGTTGCAAGTGAAAATCTATGTCTCTGACTGAGTTTGCATTACTGCTTATTTTGACCTCTGCTGGCTGAGAACAGCTCTTTTTCAACGTTCAATTCAGAATGTGATAAAACCAGATCCAGCCACTAAAAAGCATTTTCTTTTTGTTTTAGACAACATTTCATGCACTGTTAAATATGTTTAAGAAAGGTGCAAGTGAAAATCTATGTCTCTGACTGAGTTTGCTTTACTGCTTATTTTGACCTCTGCTGGCTGAGAACAGCTCTTTTTCAACGTTCAATTCAGAATGCGATAAAACCAGATCCAGCCACTAAAAAATGCATCATTCTTTTTGTTTTAGACAACATTTCATGCACTGTTAAACATGTTAAAGCAAGTTGCAAGTGAAAATCTATGTCTCTGACTGAGTTTGCATTACTGCTTATTTTGACCTCTGCTGGCTCTGAAAAGCTTATTTTCAACGTTCAATTCAGAATGTGATAAAACCAGATCCAGCCACTAAAAAGCATTTTCTTTTTGTTTTAGAAAACATTTCATGCACTGTTAAATATGTTTAAGGAGGTTGCAAGTGAAAATCTATGTCTCTGACTGAGTTTGCATTACTTCTTATTTTGAGCTCTACTGGTTGAGTAAAGCTCATTTTTAACGTCCAATGCAGAATGTGATAAATTCAGATCCAGCTACTAAAATGCATCATTCTTTTTGTTTTAGACAACATTTCATGCACTGTTAAACATGTTAAAGCAAGTTGCAAGTGAAAATCTATGTGTATGACTGAGTTTGCATTACTACTTAATTTGACCTCTGCTGGCTCTAAAAAAGCTCATTTTCAACGTTCAATTCAGAATGTGATAAAACCAGATCCAGCCACAAAAATGCATCATTCTTTTTGTTTTAGACAACATTTCATGCACTGTTAAATATGTTTAAGAAAGTTGCAAGTGAAAATCTATGTCTCTGACTGAATTTGCATTACTGCTTGTTTAGACCTCTGCTGGCTGAGTAAAGCTCATTTTTAACGTCCAATTCAGAATGTGATAAAACTAGATCCAGCTACTAAAATGCATCATTCTTTTTGTTTTAGACAACATTTCATGAACTGTTAAACATGTTAAAGCAAGTTGCAAGGGAAAATCTATGTCTCTGACTGAGTTTGCATTACTGCTTATTTTGACCTCTGCTGGCTGAGAACAGCTCATTTTCAACGTTCAATTCAGAATGTGATAAAACCAGGTCCAGCCACTAAAATGCATCATTCTTTTTGTTTTAGACAACATTTCATGCACTGTTAAACATGTTAAAGCAAGTTGCAAGTGAAAATCTATGTCTCTGACTGAGTTTGCATTACTGCTTATTTTGACCTCTGCTGGCTGAGAACAGCTCATTTTCAACGTTCAATTCAGAATGTGATAAAACCAGATCCAGCCACAAAAATGCATCATTCTTTTTGTTTTAGACAACATTTCATGCACTGTTAAATATGTTTAAGAAAGTTGCAAGTGAAAATCTATGTCTCTGACTGAATTTGCATTACTGCTTGTTTAGACCTCTGCTGGCTGAGTAAAGCTCATTTTCAACGTCCAATTCAGAATGTGATAAAACCAGATCCAGCTACTAAAATGCATGATTCTTTTTGTTTTAGACAACATTTCATGCACTGTTAAACAAGTTAAAGCAAGTTGCAAGGGAAAATCTATGTCTCTGACTGAGTTTGCATTACTGCTTATTTTGACCTCTGCTGGCTGAGAACAGCTCATTTTCAACGTTCAATTCAGAATGTGATAAAACCAGATCCAGCTACAAAAATGCATCATTCTTTTTGTTTTAGACAACATTTCATGCACTGTTAAACATGTTAAAGCAAGTTGCAAGTGAAATTCTATGTCTCTGACTGAGTTTGCATTACTGCTTATTTTGACCTCTGCTGGCTGAGAACAGCTCATTTTCAACGTTCAATTCAAAATGTGATAAAACCAGATCCAGCCACAAAAATGCATCATTCTTTTTGTTTTAGACAACATTTCATGCACTGTTAAACATGTTAAAGCAAGTTGCAAGTGAAAATCTATGTCTCTGACTGAGTTTGCATTACTGCTTATTTTGACCTCTGCTGGCTCTGAAAAGCTCATTTTCAACGTTCAATTCAGAATGTTATACAACCAGATCCAGCTACTAAAATGCATCATTCTTTTTGTTTTAGACAACATTTCATGCACTGTTAAATATGTTTAAGAAAGTTGCAAGTGAAAATCTATGTCTCTGACTGAGTTTGCATTACTTCTTATTTTGAGCTCTACTGGCTGAGTAAAGCTCATTTTCAACGTCCAATGCAGAATGTGATAAATTCAGATCCAGCTACTAAAATGCATCATTCTTTTTGTTTTAGACAACATTTCATGCACTTTTAAACATGTTAAAGCAAGTTGCAAGTGAAAATCTATGTCTCTGACTGAGTTTGCATTACTACTTATTTTGATCTCTGCTGGCTGAGAACAGCTCATTTTCAACGTTCAATGCAGAATGTGATAAAACCAGATCCAGCCACAAAAATGCATTTTCTTTTTGTTTTAGACAACATTTCATGCACTGTTAAATATGTTTAAGAAAGGTGCAAGTGAAAATCTATGTCTCTGACTGAGATTGCATTACTGCTTATTTTGGCCTCTGCTGGCTGAGTAAAGCTCATTTTCAACGTCCAATGCAGAATGTAATAAAACCAGATCCAGCTACTAAAATGCATCATTATTTTTGTTTTAGACAACATTTCATGCACTGTTAAACATGTTAAAGCAAGTTGCAAGTGAAAATCTATGTCTCTGACTGAGTTTGCATTACTGCTTGTTTTGACCTCTGCTGGCTGAGTAAAGCTCATTTTCAACGTCCAATGCAGAATGTGATAAAACCAGATCCAGCCACAAAAATGCATCATACTTTTTGTTTTAGAGAACATTTCATGCACTGTTAAACATGTTAAAGCAAGTAGCAATTGAAAATCTATGTCCCTGACTGAGTTTGCATTACTGCTTATTTTGACCTCTGCTGGCTCTGAAAAGCTCATTTTCAACGTTCAATTCAAAATGTGATAAAACCAGATCCAGCCACTAAAAAGCATTTTCTTTTTGTTTTAGACAACATTTCATGCACTGTTAAATATGTTTAAGAAAGTTGCAAGTGAAAATCTATGTCTCTGACTGAGTTTGCATTACTGCTTATTTTGACCTCTGCTGGCTGAGAACAGCTCATTTTCAACGTTCAATTCAGAATGTGATAAAACCAGATCCAGCCACAAAAATGCATCATTCTTTTTGTTTTAGACAACATTTCATGCACTGTTAAATATGTTTAAGAAAGTTGCAAGTGAAAATCTATGTCTCTGACTGAGTTTGCATTACTGCTTATTTTGACCTCTGCTGGCTGAGTAAAGCTCATTTTCAATGTCCAATGCAGAATGTGATAAAACCAGATCCAGCTACTAAAATGCATCATTCTTTTTGTTTTAGACAACATTTCATGCACTGTTAAACATGTTAAAGCAAGTTGCAAGTGAAAATCTATGTCTCTGACTGAGTTTGCATTACTGCTTATTTTGACCTCTGCTGGCTCTGAAAAGCTCATTTTCAACTTTCAATTCAGAATGTGATAAAACCAGATCCAGCCACTAAAAAGCATTTTCTTTTTGTTTTAGACAACATTTCATGCACTGTTAAATATGTTTAAAAAAGTTGCAAGTGAAAATCTATGTCTCTGACTGAGTTTGCATGACTGCTTATTTTGACCTCTGCTGGCTCTGAAAAGCTCATTTTCAACGTCCAATGCAGAATGTGATAAAACCAGATCCAGCTACTAAAATGCATCATTCTTTTTGTTTTAGATAACATTTCATGCACTGTTAAACATGTTAAAGCAAGTTGCAAGTGAAAATCCTTGTCTCTGACTGAGTTTGCATTACTGCTTATTTTGACCTCTACTGGCTGAGAACAGCTCATTTTCAACGTTCAATTCAGAATGTGATAAAACCAGATCCAGCCACTAAAATGCATCATTCTTTTTGTTTTAGACAACATTTCATGCACTGTTAAACATGTTAAAGCAAGTTGCAAGTGAAAATCTATGTCTCTGACTGAGTTTGCATTACTGCTTATTTTGACCTCTGCTGGCTCAAAAAAAAGCTAATTTTCAACGTCCAATTCAGAATGTGATAAAACCAGATCCAGCCACAAAAATGCATCATTCTTTTTGTTTTAGACAACATTTCATGCACTGTTAAACATGTTAAAGCAAGTTGCAAGGGAAAATCTATGTCTCTGACTGAGTTTGCATTACTGCTTATTTTGACCTCTGCTGGCTCTGAAAAGCTCATTTTCAACGTTCAATTCAGAATGTGATAAAACCATATCCAGCCACTAAAAAGCATTTTCTTTTTGTTTTAGACAACATTTCATGCACTGTTAAATATGTTTAAGAAAGTTGCAAGTGAAAATCTATGTCTCTGACTGAGTTTACATTACTGCTTATTTTGACCTCTGCTGGCTGAGTAAAGCTCATTTTCAACGTCCAATTCAGAATGTGATAAAACCAGATCCAGCTACTAAAATGCATCATTCTTTTTGTTTTAGACAACATTTCATGCACTGTTAAACATGTTAAAGCAAGTTGCAAGGGAAAATCTATGTCTCTGACTGAGTTTGCATTACTGCTTATTTTGACCTCTGCTGGCTCTGAAAAGCTCATTTTCAACGTTCAATTCAGAATGTGATAAAACCAGATCCAGCCACAAAAATGCATTTTCTTTTAGTTTTAGACAACATTTCATGCACTGTTAAATATGTTTAAGAAAGTTGCAAGTGAAAATCTATGTCTCTGACTGAGTTTGCATTACTGCTTATTTTGACCTCTGCTGGCTCTGAAAAGCTCATTTTCAACGTTCAATTCAGAATGTGATAAAACCAGATCCAGCCACTAAAAAGCATTTTCTTTTTGTTTTAGACAACATTTCATGCACTGTTAAATATGTTTAAGAAAGTTGCAAGTGAAAATCTATGTCTCTGACTGAGTTTGCATTACTTCTTATTTTGAGCTCTACTGGCTGAGTAAAGCTCATTTTCAACGTCCAATACAGAATGTGATAAATTCAGATCCAGCTCCTAAAATGCATCATTCTTATTGTTTTAGACAACATTTCATGCACTTTTAAACATGTTAAAGCAAGTTGCAAGTGAAAATCTATGTCTCTGACTGAGTTTGCATTACTGCTTATTTTGACTTCTGCTGGCTGAGAACAGCTCATTTTCAACGTTCAATTCAGAATGTGATAAAACCAGATCCAGCTACTAAAATGCATCATTCTTTTTGTTTTAGACAACATCTCATGCACTGTTAAACATGTTAAAGCAAGTTGCAAGTGAAAATCTATGTCTCTGACTGAGTTTGCATTACTGCTTATTTTGACCTCTGCTGGCTGAGAACAGCTCATTTTCAACGTTCAATTCAGAATGTGATAAAACCAGATCCAGCCACAAAACTGCATCATTCTTTTTGTTTTAGACAACATTTCATGCACTGTTAAATATGTTTAAGAAAGTTGCAAGTGAAAATCTATGTCTCTGACTGAATTTGCATTACTGCTTGTTTAGACTTCTGCTGGCTGAGTAAAGCTCATTTTCAACGTCCAATTCAGAATGTGATAAAACCAGATCCAGCTACTAAAATGCATCATTCTTTTTGTTTTAGACAACATTTCATGCACTGTTAAACATGTTAAAGCAAGTTGCAAGGGAAAATCTATGTCTCTGACTGAGTTTGCATTACTGCTTATTTTGACCTCTGCTGGCTGAGAACAGCTCATTTTCAACGTTCAATTCAGAATGTGATAAAACCAGATCCAGCCACAAAAATGCATCATTCTTTTTGTTTTAGACAACATTTCATGCACTGTTAAACATGTTAAAGGAAGTTGCAAGTGAAAATCTATGTCTCTGACTGAGTTTGCATTACTGCTTATTTTGACCTCTGCTGGGTGAGAACAGCTCATTTTCAACGTTCAATTCAAAATGTGATAAAACCAGATCCAGCCACAAAAATGCATCATTCTTTTTGTTTTAGACAACATTTCATGCACTGTTAAACATGTTAAAGCAAGTTGCAAGTGAAAATCTATGTCTCTGACTGAGTTTGCATTACTGCTTATTTTACCTCTGCTGGCTCTGAAAAGCTCATTTTCAACGTTCAATTCAGAATGTGATACAACCAGATCCAGCCACTAAAAAGCATTTTCTTTTTGTTTTATACAACATTTCATGCACTGTTAAATATGTTTAAGAAAGTTGCAAGTGAAAATCTATGTCTCTGACTGAGTTTGCATTATTTCTTATTTTGAGCTCTACTGGCTGAGTAAAGCTCATTTTCAAAGTCCAATGCAGAATGTGATAAATTCAGATCCAGCTACTAAAATGCATCATTCTTTTTGTTTTAGACAACATTTCATGCACTTTTAAACATGTTAAAGCAAGTTGCAAGTGAAAATCTATGTCTCTGACTGAGTTTGCATTACTGCTTATTTTGACTTCTGCTGGCTGAGAACAGCTCATTTTCAACGTTCAATTCAGAATGTGATAAAACCAGATCCAGCCACAAAAATGCATCATTCTTTTTGTTTTAGACAACATTTCATGCACTGTTAAACATGTTAAAGCAAGTTGCAAGTGAAAATCTATGTCTCTGACTGAGTTTGCATTACTGCTTATTTTGACCTCTGCTGGCTCTGAAAAGCTCATTTTCAACGTTCAATTCAGAATGTGATAAAACCAGATCCAGCCACAAAAATGCATTTTCTTTTAGTTTTAGACAACATTTCATGCACTGTTAAATATGTTTAAGAAAGGTGCAAGTGAAAATCTATGTCTCTGACTGAGTTTGCATTACTGCTTATTTTGACCTCTGCTGGCTCAAAAAAAAAGCTAATTTTCAACGTCCAATTCAGAATGTGATAAAACCAGATCCAGCCACTAAAAAGCATTTTCTTTTTGTTTTAGACAACATTTCATGCACTGTTAAATATGTTTAAGAAAGGTGCAAGTGAAAATCTATGTCTCTGACTGAGTTTGCATTACTGCTTATTTTGACCTCTGCTGGCTGAGTAAAGCTCATTTTCAACGTCCAATGCAGAATGTGATAAAACCAGATCCAGCTACTAAAATGCATCATTCTTTTTGTTTTAGACAACATTTCATGCACTGTTAAACATGTTAAAGCAAGTTGCAAGTGAAAATCTATGTCTCTGACTGAGTTTGCATTACTGCTTATTTTGACCTCTGCTGGCTGAGAACAGCTCATTTTCAACGTTCAATTCAAAATGTGATAAAACCAGATCCAGCCACAAAAATGCATCATTCTTTTTGTTTTAGACAACATTTCATGCACTGTTAAACATGTTAAAGCAAGTTGCAAGTGAAAATCTATGTCTCTGACTGAGTTTGCATTACTGCTTATTTTGACCTCTGCTGGCTCTGAAAAGCTCATTTTCAACGTTCAATTCAGAATGTTATACAACCAGATCCAGCTACTAAAATGCATCATTCTTTTTGTTTTAGACAACATTTCATGATCTGTTAAATATGTTTAAGAAAGTTGCAAGTGAAAATCTATGTCTCTGACTGAGTTTGCATTACTTCTTATTTTGAGCTCTACTGGCTGAGTAAAGCTCATTTTCAACGTCCAATGCAGAATGTGATAAATTCAGATCCAGCTACTAAAATGCATCATTCTTTTTGTTTTAGACAACATTTCATGCACTTTTAAACATGTTAAAGCAAGTTGCAAGTGAAAATCTATGTCTCTGACTGAGTTTGCATTACTGCTTATTTTGATCTCTGCTGGCTGAGAACAGCTCATTTTCAACGTTCAATGCAGAATGTGATAAAACCAGATCCAGCCACAAAAATGCATTTTCTTTTTGTTTTAGACAACATTTCATGCACTGTTAAATATGTTTAAGAAAGGTGCAAGTGAAAATCTATGTCTCTGACTGAGATTGCATTACTGCTTATTTTGGCCTCTGCTGGCTGAGTAAAGCTCATTTTCAACGTCCAATGCAGAATGTAATAAAACCAGATCCAGCTACTAAAATGCATCATTATTTTTGTTTTAGACAACATTTCATGCACTGTTAAACATGTTAAAGCAAGTTGCAAGTGAAAATCTATGTCTCTGACTGAGTTTGCATTACTGCTTGTTTTGACCTCTGCTGGCTGAGTAAAGCTCATTTTCAACGTCCAATGCAGAATGTGATAAAACCAGATCCAGCCACAAAAATGCATCATACTTTTTGTTTTAGAGAACATTTCATGCACTGTTAAACATGTTAAAGCAAGTAGCAATTGAAAATCTATGTCCCTGACTGAGTTTGCATTACTGCTTATTTTGACCTCTGCTGGCTCTGAAAAGCTCATTTTCAACGTTCAATTCAAAATGTGATAAAACCAGATCCAGCCACTAAAAAGCATTTTCTTTTTGTTTTAGACAACATTTCATGCACTGTTAAATATGTTTAAGAAAGTTGCAAGTGAAAATCTATGTCTCTGACTGAGTTTGCATTACTGCTTATTTTGACCTCTGCTGGCTGAGAACAGCTCATTTTCAACGTTCAATTCAGAATGTGATAAAACCAGATCCAGCCACAAAAATGCATCATTCTTTTTGTTTTAGACAACATTTCATGCACTGTTAAATATGTTTAAGAAAGTTGCAAGTGAAAATCTATGTCTCTGACTGAGTTTGCATTACTGCTTATTTTGACCTCTGCTGGCTGAGTAAAGCTCATTTTCAATGTCCAATGCAGAATGTGATAAAACCAGATCCAGCTACTAAAATGCATCATTCTTTTTGTTTTAGACAACATTTCATGCACTGTTAAACATGTTAAAGCAAGTTGCAAGTGAAAATCTATGTCTCTGACTGAGTTTGCATTACTGCTTATTTTGACCTTTGCTGGCTGAGAACAGCTCATTTTCAACGTTCAATTCAGAATGTGATAAAACCAGATCCAGCCACAAAAATGCATCATTCTTTTTGTTTTAGACAACATTTCATGCACTGTTAAACATGTTAAAGCAAGTTGCAAGTGAAAATCTATGTCTCTGACTGAGTTTGCATTACTGCTTATTTTGACCTCTGCTGGCTCTGAAAAGCTCATTTTCAACGTTCAATTCAGAATGTGATAAAACCAGATCCAGCCACTAAAAAGCATTTTCTTTTTGTTTTAGACAACATTTCATGCACTGTTAAATATGTTTAAAAAAGTTGCAAGTGAAAATCTATGTCTCTGACTGAGTTTGCATGACTGCTTATTTTGACCTCTGCTGGCTCTGAAAAGCTCATTTTCAACGTCCAATGCAGAATGTGATAAAACCAGATCCAGCTACTAAAATGCATCATTCTTTTTGTTTTAGATAACATTTCATGCACTGTTAAACATGTTAAAGCAAGTTGCAAGTGAAAATCCTTGTCTCTGACTGAGTTTGCATTACTGCTTATTTTGACCTCTACTGGCTGAGAACAGCTCATTTTCAACGTTCAATTCAGAATGTGATAAAACCAGATCCAGCCACTAAAATGCATCATTCTTTTTGTTTTAGACAACATTTCATGCACTGTTAAACATGTTAAAGCAAGTTGCAAGTGAAAATCTATGTCTCTGACTGAGTTTGCATTACTGCTTATTTTGACCTCTGCTGGCTCAAAAAAAAGCTAATTTTCAACGTCCAATTCAGAATGTGATAAAACCAGATCCAGCCACAAAAATGCATCATTCTTTTTGTTTTAGACAACATTTCATGCACTGTTAAACATGTTAAAGCAAGTTGCAAGGGAAAATCTATGTCTCTGACTGAGTTTGCATTACTGCTTATTTTGACCTCTGCTGGCTCTGAAAAGCTCATTTTCAACGTTCAATTCAGAATGTGATAAAACCATATCCAGCCACTAAAAAGCATTTTCTTTTTGTTTTAGACAACATTTCATGCACTGTTAAATATGTTTAAGAAAGTTGCAAGTGAAAATCTATGTCTCTGACTGAGTTTACATTACTGCTTATTTTGACCTCTGCTGGCTGAGTAAAGCTCATTTTCAACGTCCAATTCAGAATGTGATAAAACCAGATCCAGCCACAAAAATGCATTTTCTTTTAGTTTTAGACAACATTTCATGCACTGTTAAATATGTTTAAGAAAGTTGCAAGTGAAAATCTATGTCTCTGACTGAGTTTGCATTACTGCTTATTTTGACCTCTGCTGGCTCTGAAAAGCTCATTTTCAACGTTCAATTCAGAATGTGATAAAACCAGATCCAGCCACTAAAAAGCATTTTCTTTTTGTCTTAGACAACATTTCATGCACTGTTAAATATGTTTAAGAAAGTTGCAAGTGAAAATCTATGTCTCTGACTGAGTTTGCATTACTTCTTATTTTGAGCTCTACTGGCTGAGTAAAGCTCATTTTCAACGTCCAATACAGAATGTGATAAATTCAGATCCAGCTCCTAAAATGCATCATTCTTATTGTTTTAGACAACATTTCATGCACTTTTAAACATGTTAAAGCAAGTTGCAAGTGAAAATCTATGTCTCTGACTGAGTTTGCATTACTGCTTATTTTGACTTCTGCTGGCTGAGAACAGCTCATTTTCAACGTTCAATTCAGAATGTGATAAAACCAGATCCAGCTACTAAAATGCATCATTCTTTTTGTTTTAGACAACATCTCATGCACTGTTAAACATGTTAAAGCAAGTTGCAAGTGAAAATCTATGTCTCTGACTGAGTTTGCATTACTGCTTATTTTGACCTCTGCTGGCTGAGAACAGCTCATTTTCAACGTTCAATTCAGAATGTGATAAAACCAGATCCAGCCACAAAACTGCATCATTCTTTTTGTTTTAGACAACATTTCATGCACTGTTAAATATGTTTAAGAAAGTTGCAAGTGAAAATCTATGTCTCTGACTGAATTTGCATTACTGCTTGTTTAGACTTCTGCTGGCTGAGTAAAGCTCATTTTCAACGTCCAATTCAGAATGTGATAAAACCAGATCCAGCTACTAAAATGCATCATTCTTTTTGTTTTAGACAACATTTCATGCACTGTTAAACATGTTAAAGCAAGTTGCAAGGGAAAATCTATGTCTCTGACTGAGTTTGCATTACTGCTTATTTTGACCTCTGCTGGCTGAGAACAGCTCATTTTCAACGTTCAATTCAGAATGTGATAAAACCAGATCCAGCCACAAAAATGCATCATTCTTTTTGTTTTAGACAACATTTCATGCACTGTTAAACATGTTAAAGGAAGTTGCAAGTGAAAATCTATGTCTCTGACTGAGTTTGCATTACTGCTTATTTTGACCTCTGCTGGGTGAGAACAGCTCATTTTCAACGTTCAATTCAAAATGTGATAAAACCAGATCCAGCCACAAAAATGCATCATTCTTTTTGTTTTAGACAACATTTCATGCACTGTTAAACATGTTAAAGCAAGTTGCAAGTGAAAATCTATGTCTCTGACTGAGTTTGCATTACTGCTTATTTTACCTCTGCTGGCTCTGAAAAGCTCATTTTCAACGTTCAATTCAGAATGTGATACAACCAGATCCAGCCACTAAAAAGCATTTTCTTTTTGTTTTATACAACATTTCATGCACTGTTAAATATGTTTAAGAAAGTTGCAAGTGAAAATCTATGTCTCTGACTGAGTTTGCATTATTTCTTATTTTGAGCTCTACTGGCTGAGTAAAGCTCATTTTCAACGTCCAATGCAGAATGTGATAAATTCAGATCCAGCTACTAAAATGCATCATTCTTTTCGTTTTAGACAACATTTCATGCACTTTTAAACATGTTAAAGCAAGTTGCAAGTGAAAATCTATGTCTCTGACTGAGTTTGCATTACTGCTTATTTTGACTTCTGCTGGCTGAGAACAGCTCATTTTCAACGTTCAATTCAGAATGTGATAAAACCAGATCCAGCCACAAAAATGCATCATTCTTTTTGTTTTAGACAACATTTCATGCACTGTTAAACATGTTAAAGCAAGTTGCAAGTGAAAATCTATGTCTCTGACTGAGTTTGCATTACTGCTTATTTTGACCTCTGCTGGCTCTGAAAAGCTCATTTTCAACGTTCAATTCAGAATGTGATAAAACCAGATCCAGCCACAAAAATGCATTTTCTTTTAGTTTTAGACAACATTTCATGCACTGTTAAATATGTTTAAGAAAGGTGCAAGTGAAAATCTATGTCTCTGACTGAGTTTGCATTACTGCTTATTTTGACCTCTGCTGGCTCAAAAAAAAAGCTAATTTTCAACGTCCAATTCAGAATGTGATAAAACCAGATCCAGCCACTAAAAAGCATTTTCTTTTTGTTTTAGACAACATTTCATGCACTGTTAAATATGTTTAAGAAAGGTGCAAGTGAAAATCTATGTCTCTGACTGAGTTTGCATTACTGCTTATTTTGACCTCTGCTGGCTGAGTAAAGCTCATTTTCAACGTCCAATGCAGAATGTGATAAAACCAGATCCAGCTACTAAAATGCATCATTCTTTTTGTTTTAGACAACATTTCATGCACTGTTAAACATGTTAAAGCAAGTTGCAAGTGAAAATCTATGTCTCTGACTGAGTTTGCATTACTGCTTATTTTGACCTCTGCTGGCTGAGAACAGCTCATTTTCAACGTTCAATTCAGAATGTGATAAAACCAGATCCAGCCACTAAAATGCATCATTCTTTTTGTTTTAGACAACATTTCATGCACTGTTAAACTTGTTAAAGCAAGTTGCAAGTGAAAATCTATGTCTATGACTGAGTTTGCATTACTGCTTATTTTGACCTCTGCTGGCTCTGAAAAGCTAATTTTCAACGTTCAATTCAGAACGTGATAAAACCAGATCCAGCCACTAAAAAGCATTTTCTTTTTGCTTTAGACAACATTTCATGCACTGTTAAATACGTTTAAGAAAGTTGCAAGTGAAAATCTATGTCTCTGACTGAGTTTGCATTACTGCTTATTTTGACCTCTGCTGGCTGAGTAAAGCTCATTTTCAACGTCCAATGCAGAATGTGATAAAACCAGATCCAGCTACTAAAATGCATCATTCTTTTTGTTTTAGACAACATTTCATGCACTGTTAAACATGTTAAAGCAAGTTGCAAGTGAAAATCTATGTCTCTGACTGAGTTTGCATTACTGCTTATTTTGACCTCTGCTGGCTGAGAACAGCTCATTTTCAACGTTCAATTCAGAATGTGATAAAACCAGATCCAGCCACAAAAATGCATCATTCTTTTTGTTTTAGACAACATTTCATGCACTGTTAAACATGTTAAAGCAAGTTGCAAGTGAAAATCTATGTCTCTGACTGAGTTTGCATTACTGCTTATTTTGACCTCTGCTGGCTCTGAAAAGCTCATTTTCAACGTTCAATTCAGAATGTGATAAAACCAGATCCAGCCACTAAAAAGCATTTTCTTTTTGTTTTAGACAACATTTCATGCACTGTTAAATATGTTTAAAAAAGTTGCAAGTGAAAATCTATGTCTCTGACTGAGTTTGCATTACTGCTTATTTTGACCTCTGCTGGCTCTGAAAAGCTCATTTTCAACGTCCAATGCAGAATGTGATAAAACCAGATCCAGCTACTAAAATCCATCATTCTTTTTGTTTTAGACAACATTTCATGCACTGTTAAACATGTTAAAGCAAGTTGCAAGTGAAAATCCTTGTCTCTGACTGAGTTTGCATTACTGCTTATTTTGACCTCTACTGGCTGAGAACAGCTCATTTTCAACGTTCAATTCAGAATGTGATAAAACCAGATCCAGCCACAAAAATGCATCATTCTTTTTGTTTTAGACAACATTTCATGCACTGTTAAACATGTTAAAGCAAGTTGCAATTGAAAATCTATGTCCCTGACTGAGTTTGCATTACTGCTTATTTTTCACCTCTGCTGGCTCTGAAAAGCTCATTTTCAACGTTCAATTCAAAATGTGATAAAACCAGATCCAGCCACTAAAAAGCATTTTCTTTTTGTTTTAGACAACATTTCATGCACTGTTAAATATGTTTAAGAAAGTTGCAAGTGAAAATCTATGTCTCTGACTGAGTTTGCATTACTGCTTATTTTGACCTCTGCTGGCTGAGAACAGCTCATTTTCAACGTTCAATTCAGAATGTGATAAAACCAGATCCAGCCACAAAAATGCATCATTCTTTTTGTTTTAGACAACATTTCATGCACTGTTAAACATGTTAAAGCAAGTTGCAAGTGAAAATCTATGTCTCTGACTGAGTTTGCATTACTGCTTATTTTGACCTCTGCTGGCTGAGAACAGCTCATTTTCAACGTTCAATTCAGAATGTGATAAAACCAGATCCAGCCACAAAAATGCATCATTCTTTTTGTTTTAGACAACATTTCATGCACTGTTAAACATGTTAAAGCAAGTTGCAAGTGAAAATCTATGTCTCTGACTGAGTTTGCATTACTGCTTATTTTGACCTCTGCTGGCTCTGAAAAGCTCATTTTCAACGTTCAATTCAGAATGTGATAAAACCAGATCCAGCCACAAAAATGCATTTTCTTTTAGTTTTAGACAACATTTCATGCACTGTTAAATATGTTTAAGAAAGGTGCAAGTGAAAATCTATGTCTCTGACTGAGTTTGCATTACTGCTTATTTTGACCTCTGCTGGCTCAAAAAAAAAGCAAATTTTCAACGTCCAATTCAGAATGTGATAAAACCAGATCCAGCCACTAAAAAGCATTTTCTTTTTGTTTTAGACAACATTTCATGCACTGTTAAATATGTTTAAGAATTGTGCAAGTGAAAATCTATGTCTCTGACTGAGTTTGCATTACTGCTTATTTTGACCTCTGCTGGCTGAGTAAAGCTCATTTTCAACGTCCAATGCAGAATGTGATAAAACCAGATCCAGCTACTAAAACGCATCATTCTTTTTGTTTTAGACAACATTTCATGCACTGTTAAACATGTTAAAGCAAGTTGCAAGTGAAAATCTATGTCTCTGACTGAGTTTGCATTACTGCTTATTTTGACCTCTGCTGGCTCTGAAAAGCTAATTTTCAACGTTCAATTCAGAATGTGATAAAACCAGATCCAGCCACAAAAATGCATTTTCTTTTAGTTTTAGACAACATTTCATGCACTGTTAAATATGTTTAAGAAAGGTGCAAGTGAAAATCTATGTCTCTGACTGAGTTTGCATTACTGCTTATTTTGACCTCTGCTGGCTCAAAAAAAAAGCAAATTTTCAACGTCCAATTCAGAATGTGATAAAACCAGATCCAGCCACTAAAAAGCATTTTCTTTTTGTTTTAGACAACATTTCATGCACTGTTAAATATGTTTAAGAAAGGTGCAAGTGAAAATCTATGTCTCTGACTGAGTTTGCATTACTGCTTATTTTGACCTCTGCTGGCTGAGTAAAGCTAATTTTCAACGTCCAATGCAGAATGTGATAAAACCAGATCCAGCTACTAAAACGCATCATTCTTTTTGTTTTAGACAACATTTCATGCACTGTTAAACATGTTAAAGCAAGTTGCAAGTGAAAATCTATGTCTCTGACTGAGTTTGCATTACTGCTTATTTTGACCACTGCTGGCTGAGAACAGCTCATTTTCAACGTTCAATTCAGAATGTGATAAAACCAGATCCAGCCACTAAAATGCATCATTCTTTTTGTTTTAGACAACATTTCATGCACTGTTAAACTTGTTAAAGCAAGTTGCAAGTGAAAATCTATGTCTATGACTGAGTTTGCATTACTGCTTATTTTGACCTCTGCTGGCTCTGAAAAGCTAATTTTTAACGTTCAATTCAGAACGTGATAAAACCAGATCCAGCCACTAAAAAGCATTTTCTTTTTGCTTTAGACAACATTTCATGCACTGTTAAATATGTTTAAGAAAGTTGCAAGTGAAAATCTATGTCTCTGACTGAGTTTGCATTACTGCTTATTTTGACCTCTGCTGGCTCTGAAAAGCTCATTTTCAACGTTCAATTCAGAATGTGATAAAACCATATCCAGCCACTAAAAAGCATTTTCTTTTTGTTTTAGACAACATTTCATGCACTGTTAAATATGTTTAAGAAAGTTGCAAGTGAAAATCTATGTCTCTGACTGAGTTTACATTACTGCTTATTTTGACCTCTGCTGGCTGAGTAAAGCTCATTTTCAACGTCCAATGCAGAATGTGATAAAACCAGATCCAGCTACTAAAATGCATCATTCTTTTTGTTTTAGACAACATTTCATGCACTGTTAAACATGTTAAAGCAAGTTGCAAGTGAAAATCTATGTCTCTGACTGAGTTTGCATTACTGCTTATTTTGACCTCTGCTGGCTGAGAACAGCTCATTTTCAACGTTCAATTCAGAATGTGATAAAACCAGATCCAGCCACAAAAATGCATCATTCTTTTTGTTTTAGACAACATTTCATGCACTGTTAAACATGTTAAAGCAAGTTGCAAGTGAAAATCTATGTCTCTGACTGAGTTTGCATTACTGCTTATTTTGACCTCTGCTGGCTCTGAAAAGCTCATTTTCAACGTTCAATTCAGAATGTGATAAAACCAGATCCAGCCACTAAAAAGCATTTTCTTTTTGTTTTAGACAACATTTCATGCACTTTTAAATATGTTTAAAAAAGTTGCAAGTGAAAATCTATGTCTCTGACTAAGTTTGCATTACTGCTTATTTTGACCTCTGCTGGCTCTGAAAAGCTCATTTTCAACGTCCAATGCAGAATGTGATAAAACCAGATCCAGCTACTAAAATGCATCATTCTTTTTGTTTTAGACAACATTTCATGCACTGTTAAACATGTTAAAGCAAGTTGCAAGTGAAAATCCTTGTCTCTGACTGAGTTTGCATTACTGCTTATTTTGACCTCTACTGGCTGAGAACAGCTCATTTTCAACGTTCAATTCAGAATGTGATAAAACCAGATCCAGCCACAAAAATGCATCATTCTTTTTGTTTTAGACAACATTTCATGCACTGTTAAACATGTTAAAGCAAGTTGCAATTGAAAATCTATGTCCCTGACTGAGTTTGCATTACTGCTTATTTTTCACCTCTGCTGGCTCTGAAAAGCTCATTTTCAACGTTCAATTCAAAATGTGATAAAACCAGATCCAGCCACTAAAAAGCATTTTCTTTTTGTTTTAGACAACATTTCATGCACTGTTAAATATGTTTAAGAAAGTTGCAAGTGAAAATCTATGTCTCTGACTGAGTTTGCATTACTGCTTATTTTGACCTCTGCTGGCTGAGAACAGCTCATTTTCAACGTTCAATTCAGAATGTGATAAAACCAGATCCAGCCACAAAAATGCATCATTCTTTTTGTTTTAGACAACATTTCATGCACTGTTAAACATGTTAAAGCAAGTTGCAAGTGAAAATCTATGTCTCTGACTGAGTTTGCATTACTGCTTATTTTGACCTCTGCTGGCTGAGAACAGCTCATTTTCAACGTTCAATTCAGAATGTGATAAAACCAGATCCAGCCACAAAAATGCATCATTCTTTTTGTTTTAGACAACATTTCATGCACTGTTAAACATGTTAAAGCAAGTTGCAAGTGAAAATCTATGTCTCTGACTGAGTTTGCATTACTGCTTATTTTGACCTCTGCTGGCTCTGAAAAGCTCATTTTCAACGTTCAATTCAGAATGTGATAAAACCAGATCCAGCCACAAAAATGCATTTTCTTTTAGTTTTAGACAACATTTCATGCACTGTTAAATATGTTTAAGAAAGGTGCAAGTGAAAATCTATGTCTCTGACTGAGTTTGCATTACTGCTTATTTTGACCTCTGCTGGCTCAAAAAAAAAGCAAATTTTCAACGTCCAATTCAGAATGTGATAAAACCAGATCCAGCCACTAAAAAGCATTTTCTTTTTGTTTTAGACAACATTTCATGCACTGTTAAATATGTTTAAGAATTGTGCAAGTGAAAATCTATGTCTCTGACTGAGTTTGCATTACTGCTTATTTTGACCTCTGCTGGCTGAGTAAAGCTCATTTTCAACGTCCAATGCAGAATGTGATAAAACCAGATCCAGCTACTAAAACGCATCATTCTTTTTGTTTTAGACAACATTTCATGCACTGTTAAACATGTTAAAGCAAGTTGCAAGTGAAAATCTATGTCTCTGACTGAGTTTGCATTACTGCTTATTTTGACCTCTGCTGGCTCTGAAAAGCTAATTTTCAACGTTCAATTCAGAATGTGATAAAACCAGATCCAGCCACAAAAATGCATTTTCTTTTAGTTTTAGACAACATTTCATGCACTGTTAAATATGTTTAAGAAAGGTGCAAGTGAAAATCTATGTCTCTGACTGAGTTTGCATTACTGCTTATTTTGACCTCTGCTGGCTCAAAAAAAAAGCAAATTTTCAACGTCCAATTCAGAATGTGATAAAACCAGATCCAGCCACTAAAAAGCATTTTCTTTTTGTTTTAGACAACATTTCATGCACTGTTAAATATGTTTAAGAAAGGTGCAAGTGAAAATCTATGTCTCTGACTGAGTTTGCATTACTGCTTATTTTGACCTCTGCTGGCTGAGTAAAGCTAATTTTCAACGTCCAATGCAGAATGTGATAAAACCAGATCCAGCTACTAAAACGCATCATTCTTTTTGTTTTAGACAACATTTCATGCACTGTTAAACATGTTAAAGCAAGTTGCAAGTGAAAATCTATGTCTCTGACTGAGTTTGCATTACTGCTTATTTTGACCACTGCTGGCTGAGAACAGCTCATTTTCAACGTTCAATTCAGAATGTGATAAAACCAGATCCAGCCACTAAAATGCATCATTCTTTTTGTTTTAGACAACATTTCATGCACTGTTAAACTTGTTAAAGCAAGTTGCAAGTGAAAATCTATGTCTATGACTGAGTTTGCATTACTGCTTATTTTGACCTCTGCTGGCTCTGAAAAGCTAATTTTTAACGTTCAATTCAGAACGTGATAAAACCAGATCCAGCCACTAAAAAGCATTTTCTTTTTGCTTTAGACAACATTTCATGCACTGTTAAATATGTTTAAGAAAGTTGCAAGTGAAAATCTATGTCTCTGACTGAGTTTGCATTACTGCTTATTTTGACCTCTGCTGGCTCTGAAAAGCTCATTTTCAACGTTCAATTCAGAATGTGATAAAACCATATCCAGCCACTAAAAAGCATTTTCTTTTTGTTTTAGACAACATTTCATGCACTGTTAAATATGTTTAAGAAAGTTGCAAGTGAAAATCTATGTCTCTGACTGAGTTTACATTACTGCTTATTTTGACCTCTGCTGGCTGAGTAAAGCTCATTTTCAACGTCCAATGCAGAATGTGATAAAACCAGATCCAGCTACTAAAATGCATCATTCTTTTTGTTTTAGACAACATTTCATGCACTGTTAAACATGTTAAAGCAAGTTGCAAGTGAAAATCTATGTCTCTGACTGAGTTTGCATTACTGCTTATTTTGACCTCTGCTGGCTGAGAACAGCTCATTTTCAACGTTCAATTCAGAATGTGATAAAACCAGATCCAGCCACAAAAATGCATCATTCTTTTTGTTTTAGACAACATTTCATGCACTGTTAAACATGTTAAAGCAAGTTGCAAGTGAAAATCTATGTCTCTGACTGAGTTTGCATTACTGCTTATTTTGACCTCTGCTGGCTCTGAAAAGCTCATTTTCAACGTTCAATTCAGAATGTGATAAAACCAGATCCAGCCACTAAAAAGCATTTTCTTTTTGTTTTAGACAACATTTCATGCACTTTTAAATATGTTTAAAAAAGTTGCAAGTGAAAATCTATGTCTCTGACTAAGTTTGCATTACTGCTTATTTTGACCTCTGCTGGCTCTGAAAAGCTCATTTTCAACGTCCAATGCAGAATGTGATAAAACCAGATCCAGCTACTAAAATGCATCATTCTTTTTGTTTTAGACAACATTTCATGCACTGTTAAACATGTTAAAGCAAGTTGCAAGTGAAAATCCTTGTCTCTGACTGAGTTTGCATTACTGCTTATTTTGACCTCTACTGGCTGAGAACAGCTCATTTTCAACGTTCAATTCAGAATGTGATAAAACCAGATCCAGCCACAAAAATGCATCATACTTTTTGTTTTAGACAACATTTCATGCACAGTTAAACATGTTAAAGCAAGTTGCAATTGAAAATCTATGTCCCTGACTGAGTTTGCATTACTGCTTATTTTGACCTCTGCTGGCTCTGAAAAGCTCATTTTCAACGTTCAATTCAAAATGTGATAAAACCAGATCCAGCCACTAAAAAGCATTTTCTTTTTGTTTTAGACAACATTTCATGCACTGTTAAATATGTTTAAGAAAGTTGCAAGTGAAAATCTATGTCTCTGACTGAGTTTGCATTACTGCTTATTTTGACCTCTGCTGGCTGAGAACAGCTCATTTTCAACGTTCAATTCAGAATGTGATAAAACCAGATCCAGCCACAAAAATGCATCATTCTTTTTGTTTTAGACAACATTTCATGCACTGTTAAACATGTTAAAGCAAGTTGCAAGTGAAAATCTATGTCTCTGACTGAGTTTGCATTACTGCTTATTTTGACCTCTGCTGGCTGAGAACAGCTCATTTTCAACGTTCAATTCAGAATGTGATAAAACCAGATCCAGCCACAAAAATGCATTTTCTTTTAGTTTTAGACAACATTTCATGCACTGTTAAATATGTTTAAGAAAGGTGCAAGTGAAAATCTATGTCTCTGACTGAGTTTGCATTACTGCTTATTTTGACCTCTGCTGGCTCAAAAAAAAAGCAAATTTTCAACGTCCAATTCAGAATGTGATAAAACCAGATCCAGCCACTAAAAAGCATTTTCTTTTTGTTTTAGACAACATTTCATGCACTGTTAAATATGTTTAAGAAAGGTGCAAGTGAAAATCTATGTCTCTGACTGAGTTTGCATTACTGCTTATTTTGACCTCTGCTGGCTGAGTAAAGCTCATTTTCAACGTCCAATGCAGAATGTGATAAAACCAGATCCAGCTACTAAAACGCATCATTCTTTTTGTTTTAGACAACATTTCATGCACTGTTAAACATGTTAAAGCAAGTTGCAAGTGAAAATCTATGTCTCTGACTGAGTTTGCATTACTGCTTATTTTGACCACTGCTGGCTGAGAACAGCTCATTTTCAACGTTCAATTCAGAATGTGATAAAACCAGATCCAGCCACTAAAATGCATCATTCTTTTTGTTTTAGACAACATTTCATGCACTGTTAAACTTGTTAAAGCAAGTTGCAAGTGAAAATCTATGTCTATGACTGAGTTTGCATTACTGCTTATTTTGACCTCTGCTGGCTCTGAAAAGCTAATTTTTAACGTTCAATTCAGAACGTGATAAAACCAGATCCAGCCACTAAAAAGCATTTTTTTTTTGCTTTAGACAACATTTCATGCACTGTTAAATATGTTTAAGAAAGTTGCAAGTGAAAATCTATGTCTCTGACTGAGTTTGCATTACTGCTTATTTTGACCTCTGCTGGCTCTGAAAAGCTCATTTTCAACGTTCAATTCAGAATGTGATAAAACCATATCCAGCCACTAAAAAGCATTTTCTTTTTGTTTTAGACAACATTTCATGCACTGTTAAATATGTTTAAGAAAGTTGCAAGTGAAAATCTATGTCTCTGACTGAGTTTACATTACTGCTTATTTTGACCTCTGCTGGCTGAGTAAAGCTCATTTTCAACGTCCAATGCAGAATGTGATAAAACCAGATCCAGCTACTAAAATGCATCATTCTTTTTGTTTTAGACAACATTTCATGCACTGTTAAACATGTTAAAGCAAGTTGCAAGTGAAAATCTATGTCTCTGACTGAGTTTGCATTACTGCTTATTTTGACCTCTGCTGGCTGAGAACAGCTCATTTTCAACGTTCAATTCAGAATGTGATAAAACCAGATCCAGCCACAAAAATGCATCATTCTTTTTGTTTTAGACAACATTTCATGCACTGTTAAACATGTTAAAGCAAGTTGCAAGTGAAAATCTATGTCTCTGACTGAGTTTGCATTACTGCTTATTTTGACCTCTGCTGGCTCTGAAAAGCTCATTTTCAACGTTCAATTCAGAATGTGATAAAACCAGATCCAGCCACTAAAAAGCATTTTCTTTTTGTTTTAGACAACATTTCATGCACTTTTAAATATGTTTAAAAAAGTTGCAAGTGAAAATCTATGTCTCTGACTAAGTTTGCATTACTGCTTATTTTGACCTCTGCTGGCTCTGAAAAGCTCATTTTCAACGTCCAATGCAGAATGTGATAAAACCAGATCCAGCTACTAAAATGCATCATTCTTTTTGTTTTAGACAACATTTCATGCACTGTTAAACATGTTAAAGCAAGTTGCAAGTGAAAATCCTTGTCTCTGACTGAGTTTGCATTACTGCTTATTTTGACCTCTACTGGCTGAGAACAGCTCATTTTCAACGTTCAATTCAGAATGTGATAAAACCAGATCCAGCCACAAAAATGCATCATACTTTTTGTTTTAGACAACATTTCATGCACAGTTAAACATGTTAAAGGAAGTTGCAAGTGAAAATCTATGTCCCTGACTGAGTTTGCATTACTGCTTATTTTGACCTCTGCTGGCTCTGAAAAGCTCATTTTCAACGTTCAATTCAAAATGTGATAAAACCAGATCCAGCCACTAAAAAGCATTTTCTTTTTGTTTTAGACAACATTTCATGCACTGTTAAATATGTTTAAGAAAGTTGCAAGTGAAAATCTATGTCTCTGACTGAGTTTGCATTACTGCTTATTTTGACCTCTGCTGGCTGAGAACAGCTCATTTTCAACGTTCAATTCAGAATGTGATAAAACCAGATCCAGCCACAAAAATGCATCATTCTTTTTGTTTTAGACAACATTTCATGCACTGTTAAACATGTTAAAGCAAGTTGCAAGTGAAAATCTATGTCTCTGACTGAGTTTGCATTACTGCTTATTTTGACCTCTGCTGGCTGAGAACAGCTCATTTTCAACGTTCAATTCAGAATGTGATAAAACCAGATCCAGCCACAAAACTGCATCATTCTTTTTGTTTTAGACAACATTTCATGCACTGTTAAACATGTTAAAGCAAGTTGCAAGTGAAAATCTATGTCTCTGACTGAGTTTGCATTACTGCTTATTTTGACCTCTGCTGGCTGAGAACAGCTCATTTTCAACGTTCAATTCAGAATGTGATAAAACCAGATCCAGCCACAAAACTGCATCATTCTTTTTGTTTTAGACAACATTTCATGCACTGTTAAACATGTTAAAGCAAGTTGCAAGTGAAAATCTATGTCTCTGACTGAGTTTGCATTACTGCTTATTTTGACCTCTGCTGGCTCTGAAAAGCTCATTTTTAACGTTCAATTCAGAATGTTATACAGCCAGATCCAGCTACTAAAATGCATCATTCTTTTTGTTTTAGACAACATTTCATGCACTGTTAAATATGTTTAAGAAAGTTGCAAGTGAAAATCTATGTCTCTGACTGAGTTTGCATTACTTCTTATTTTGAGCTCTACTGGCTGAGTAAAGCTCATTTTCAACGTCCAATGCAGAATGTGATAAATTCAGATCCAGCTACTAAAATGCATCATTCTTTTTGTTTTAGACAACATTTCATGCACTTTTAAACATGTTAAAGCAAGTTGCAAGTGAAAATCTATGTCTCTGACTGAGTTTGCATTACTGCTTATTTTGACCTCTGCTGGCTGAGAACAGCTCATTTTCAACGTTCAATGCAGAATGTGATAAAACCAGATCCAGCCACAAAAATGCATTTTCTTTTTGTTTTAGACAACATTTCATGCACTGTTAAATATGTTTAAGAAAGGTGCAAGTGAAAATCTATGTCTCTGACTGAGTTTGCATTACTGCTTATTTTGGCCTCTGCTGGCTGAGTAAAGCTCATTTTCAACGTCCAATGCAGAATGTAATAAAACCAGATCCAGCTACTAAAATGCATCATTCTTTTTGTTTTAGACAACATTTCATGCACTGTTAAACATGTTAAAGCAAGTTGCAAGTGAAAATCTATGTCTCTGACTGAGTTTGCATTACTGCTTGTTTTGACCTCTGCTGGCTGAGTAAAGCTCATTTTCAACGTCCAATGCAGAATGTGATAAAACCAGATCCAGCTACTAAAAAGCATCATTCTTTTTGTTTTAGACAACATTTCATGCACTGTTAAACATGTTAAAGCAAGTTGCAAGTGAAAATCCTTGTCTCTGACTGAGTTTGCATTACTGCTTATTTTGACCTCTACTGGCTGAGAACAGCTCATTTTCAACGTTCAATTCAGAATGTGATAAAACCAGATCCAGCCACAAAAATGCATCATACTTTTTGTTTTAGAGAACATTTCATGCACTGTTAAACATGTTAAAGCAAGTAGCAATTGAAAATCTATGTCCCTGACTGAGTTTGCATTACTGCTTATTTTGACCTCTGCTGGCTCTGAAAAGCTCATTTTCAACGTTCAATTCAAAATGTGATAAAACCAGATCCAGCCACTAAAAAGCATTTTCTTTTTGTTTTAGACA
The DNA here is from genome assembly GCF_052040795.2 of Danio rerio. Lineage (NCBI taxonomy): Eukaryota > Metazoa > Chordata > Actinopteri > Cypriniformes > Danionidae > Danio > Danio rerio. The sequence continues at coordinate 58,609,920 of NC_141025.1, read as the reverse complement.
ACATTTCATGCACTGTTAAATATGTTTAAGAAAGTTGCAAGTGAAAATCTATGTCTCTGACTGAGTTTGCATTACTGCTTATTTTGACCTCTGCTGGCTGAGAACAGCTCATTTTCAACGTTCAATTCAGAATGTGATAAAACCAGATCCAGCCACAAAAATGCATCATTCTTTTTGTTTTAGACAACATTTCATGCACTGTTAAATATGTTTAAGAAAGTTGCAAGTGAAAATCTATGTCTCTGACTGAGTTTGCATTACTGCTTATTTTGACCTCTGCTGGCTGAGTAAAGCTCATTTTCAATGTCCAATGCAGAATGTGATAAAACCAGATCCAGCTACTAAAATGCATCATTCTTTTTGTTTTAGACAACATTTCATGCACTGTTAAACATGTTAAAGCAAGTTGCAAGTGAAAATCTATGTCTCTGACTGAGTTTGCATTACTGCTTATTTTGACCTCGGCTGGCTGAGAACAGCTCATTTTCAACGTTCAATTCAGATAGTGATAAAACCAGATCCAGCCACAAAAATGCATCATTCTTTTTGTTTTAGACAACATTTCATGCACTGTTAAACATGTTAAAGCAAGTTGCAAGTGAAAATCTATGTCTCTGACTGAGTTTGCATTACTGCTTATTTTGACCTCTGCTGGCTCTGAAAAGCTCATTTTCAACGTTCAATTCAGAATGTGATAAAACCAGATCCAGCCACTAAAAAGCATTTTCTTTTTGTTTTAGGCAACATTTCATGCACTGTTAAATATGTTTAAAAAAGTTGCAAGTGAAAATCTATGTCTCTGACTGAGTTTGCATTACTGCTTATTTTGACCTCTGCTGGCTCTGAAAAGCTCATTTTCAACGTCCAATGCAGAATGTGATAAAACCAGATCCAGCTACTAAAATGCATCATTCTTTTTGTTTTAGATAACATTTCATGCACTGTTAAACATGTTAAAGCAAGTTGCAAGTGAAAATCCTTGTCTCTGACTGAGTTTGCATTACTGCTTATTTTGACCTCTACTGGCTGAGAACAGCTCATTTTCAACGTTCAATTCAGAATGTGATAAAACCAGATCCAGCCACTAAAATGCATCATTCTTTTTGTTTTAGACAACATTTCATGCACTGTTAAACATGTTAAAGCAAGTTGCAAGTGAAAATCTATGTCTCTGACTGAGTTTGCATTACTGCTTATTTTGACCTCTGCTGGCTGAGAACAGCTCATTTTTCAACGTTCAATTCAGAATGTGATAAAACCAGATCCAGCCACAAAAATGCATCATTTTCAACGTTCAATTCAGAATGTTATACAACCAGATCCAGCTACTAAAATGCATCATTCTTTTTGTTTTAGACAACATTTCATGCACTGTTAAATATGTTTAAGAAAGTTGCAAGTGAAAATCTATGTGTCTGACTGAGTTTGCATTACTTCTTATTTTGAGCTCTACTGGCTGAGTAAAGCTCATTTTCAACGTCCAATGCAGAATGTGATAAATTCAGATCCAGCTACTAAAATGCATCATTCTTTTTGTTTTAGACAACATTTCATGCACTTTTAAACATGTTAAAGCAAGTTGCAAGTGAAAATCTATGTCTCTGACTGAGTTTGCATTGCTGCTTATTTTGATCTCTGCTGGCTGAGAACAGCTCATTTTCAACGTTCAATGCAGAATGTGATAAAACCAGATCCAGCCACAAAAATGCATTTTCTTTTTGTTTTAGACAACATTTCATGCACTGTTAAATATGTTTAAGAAAGGTGCAAGTGAAAATCTATGTCTCTGACTGAGTTTGCATTACTGCTTATTTTGGCCTCTGCTGGCTGAGTAAAGCTCATTTTCAACGTCCAATGCAGAATGTAATAAAACCAGATCCAGCTACTAAAATGCATCATTCTTTTTGTTTTAGACAACATTTCATGCACTGTTAAACATGTTAAAGCAAGTTGCAAGTGAAAATCCTTGTCTCTGACTGAGTTTGCATTACTGCTTATTTTGACCTCTACTGGCTGAGAACAGCTCATTTTCAACGTTCAATTCAGAATGTGATAAAACCAGATCCAGCCACAAAAATGCATCATACTTTTTGTTTTAGAGAACATTTCATGCACTGTTAAACATGTTAAAGCAAGTAGCAATTGAAAATCTATGTCCCTGACTGAGTTTGCATTACTGCTTATTTTGACCTCTGCTGGCTCTGAAAAGCTCATTTTCAACGTTCAATTCAAAATGTGATAAAACCAGATCCAGCCACTAAAAAGCATTTTCTTTTTGTTTTAGACAACATTTCATGCACTGTTAAATATGTTTAAGAAAGTTGCAAGTGAAAATCTATGTCTCTGACTGAGTTTGCATTACTGCTTATTTTGACCTCTGCTGGCTGAGTAAAGCTCATTTTCAATGTCCAATGCAGAATGTGATAAAACCAGATCCAGCTACTAAAATGCATCATTCTTTTTGTTTTAGACAACATTTCATGCACTGTTAAACATGTTAAAGCAAGTTGCAAGTGAAAATCTATGTCTCTGACTGAGTTTGCATTACTGCTTATTTTGACCTCGGCTGGCTGAGAACAGCTCATTTTCAACGTTCAATTCAGAATGTGATAAAACCAGATCCAGCCACAAAAATGCATCATTCTTTTTGTTTTAGACAACATTTCATGCACTGTTAAACATGTTAAAGCAAGTTGCAAGTGAAAATCTATGTCTCTGACTGAGTTTGCATTACTGCTTATTTTGACCTCTGCTGGCTCTGAAAAGCTCATTTTCAACGTTCAATTCAGAATGTGATAAAACCAGATCCAGCCACTAAAAAGCATTTTCTTTTTGTTTTAGACAACATTTCATGCACTGTTAAATATGTTTAAAAAAGTTGCAAGTGAAAATCTGTCTCTGACTGAGTTTGCATTACTGCTTATTTTGACCTCTGCTGGCTCTGAAAAGCTCATTTTCAACGTCCAGTGCAGAATGTGATAAAACCAGATCCAGCTACTAAAATGCATCATTCTTTTTGTTTTAGATAACATTTCATGCACTGTTAAACATGTTAAAGCAAGTTGCAAGTGAAAATCCTTGTCTCTGACTGAGTTTGCATTACTGCTTATTTTGACCTCTACTGGCTGAGTAAAGCTCATTTTCAACGTCCAATGCAGAATGTAATAAAACCAGATCCAGCTACTAAAATGCATCATTCTTTTTGTTTTAGACAACATTTCATGCACTGTTAAACATGTTAAAGCAAGTTGCAAGTGAAAATCTATGTCTCTGACTGAGTTTGCATTACTGCTTGTTTTGACCTCTGCTGGCTGAGTAAAGCTCATTTTCAACGTCCAATGCAGAATGTGATAAAACCAGATCCAGCTACTAAAAAGCATCATTCTTTTTGTTTTAGACAACATTTCATGCACTGTTAAACATGTTAAAGCAAGTTGCAAGTGAAAATCCTTGTCTCTGACTGAGTTTGCATTACTGCTTATTTTGACCTCTACTGGCTGAGAACAGCTCATTTTCAACGTTCAATTCAGAATGTGATAAAACCAGATCCAGCCACAAAAATGCATCATACTTTTTGTTTTAGAGAACATTTCATGCACTGTTAAACATGTTAAAGCAAGTAGCAATTGAAAATCTATGTCCCTGACTGAGTTTGCATTACTGCTTATTTTGACCTCTGCTGGCTCTGAAAAGCTCATTTTCAACGTTCAATTCAAAATGTGATAAAACCAGATCCAGCCACTAAAAAGCATTTTCTTTTTGTTTTAGACAACATTTCATGCACTGTTAAATATGTTTAAGAAAGTTGCAAGTGAAAATCTATGTCTCTGACTGAGTTTGCATTATTGCTTATTTTGACCTCTGCTGGCTGAGAACAGCTCATTTTCAACGTTCAATTCAGAATGTGATAAAACCAGATCCAGCCACAAAAATGCATCATTCTTTTTGTTTTAGACAACATTTCATGCACTGTTAAATATGTTTAAGAAAGTTGCAAGTGAAAATCTATGTCTCTGACTGAGTTTGCATTACTGCTTATTTTGACCTCTGCTGGCTGAGTAAAGCTCATTTTCAATGTCCAATGCAGAATGTGATAAAACCAGATCCAGCTACTAAAATGCATCATTCTTTTTGTTTTAGACAACATTTCATGCACTGTTAAACATGTTAAAGCAAGTTGCAAGTGAAAATCTATGTCTCTTACTGAGTTTGCATTACTGCTTATTTTGACCTCGGCTGGCTGAGAACAGCTCATTTTCAACGTTCAATTCAGATAGTGATAAAACCAGATCCAGCCACAAAAATGCATCATTCTTTTTGTTTTAGACAACATTTCATGCACTGTTAAACATGTTAAAGCAAGTTGCAAGTGAAAATCTATGTCTCTGACTGAGTTTGCATTACTGCTTATTTTGACCTCTGCTGGCTCTGAAAAGCTCATTTTCAACGTTCAATTCAGAATGTGATAAAACCAGATCCAGCCACTAAAAAGCATTTTCTTTTTGTTTTAGGCAACATTTCATGCACTGTTAAATATGTTTAAAAAAGTTGCAAGTGAAAATCTATGTCTCTGACTGAGTTTGCATTACTGCTTATTTTGACCTCTGCTGGCTCTGAAAAGCTCATTTTCAACGTCCAATGCAGAATGTGATAAAACCAGATCCAGCTACTAAAATGCATCATTCTTTTTGTTTTAGATAACATTTCATGCACTGTTAAACATGTTAAAGCAAGTTGCAAGTGAAAATCCTTGTCTCTGACTGAGTTTGCATTACTGCTTATTTTGACCTCTACTGGCTGAGAACAGCTCATTTTCAACGTTCAATTCAGAATGTGATAAAACCAGATCCAGCCACTAAAATGCATCATTCTTTTTGTTTTAGACAACATTTCATGCACTGTTAAACATGTTAAAGCAAGTTGCAAGTGAAAATCTATGTCTCTGACTGAGTTTGCATTACTGCTTATTTTGACCTCTGCTGGCTGAGAACAGCTCATTTTCAACGTTCAATTCAGAATGTGATAAAACCAGATCCAGCCACAAAAATGCATCATTTTCAACGTTCAATTCAGAATGTTATACAACCAGATCCAGCTACTAAAATGCATCATTCTTTTTGTTTTAGACAACATTTCATGCACTGTTAAATATGTTTAAGAAAGTTGCAAGTGAAAATCTATGTCTCTGACTGAGTTTGCATTACTTCTTATTTTGAGCTCTACTGGCTGAGTAAAGCTCATTTTCAACGTCCAATGCAGAATGTGATAAATTCAGATCCAGCTACTAAAATGCATCATTCTTTTTGTTTTAGACAACATTTCATGCACTTTTAAACATGTTAAAGCAAGTTGCAAGTGAAAATCTATGTCTCTGACTGAGTTTGCATTACTGCTTATTTTGATCTCTGCTGGCTGAGAACAGCTCATTTTCAACGTTCAATGCAGAATGTGATAAAACCAGATCCAGCCACAAAAATGCATTTTCTTTTTGTTTTAGACAACATTTCATGCACTGTTAAATATGTTTAAGAAAGGTGCAAGTGAAAATCTATGTCTCTGACTGAGTTTGCATTACTGCTTATTTTGGCCTCTGCTGGCTGAGTAAAGCTCATTTTCAACGTCCAATGCAGAATGTAATAAAACCAGATCCAGCTACTAAAATGCATCATTCTTTTTGTTTTAGACAACATTTCATGCACTGTTAAACATGTTAAAGCAAGTTGCAAGTGAAAATCCTTGTCTCTGACTGAGTTTGCATTACTGCTTATTTTGACCTCTACTGGCTGAGAACAGCTCATTTTCAACGTTCAATTCAGAATGTGATAAAACCAGATCCAGCCACAAAAATGCATCATACTTTTTGTTTTAGAGAACATTTCATGCACTGTTAAACATGTTAAAGCAAGTAGCAATTGAAAATCTATGTCCCTGACTGAGTTTGCATTACTGCTTATTTTGACCTCTGCTGGCTCTGAAAAGCTCATTTTCAACGTTCAATTCAAAATGTGATAAAACCAGATCCAGCCACTAAAAAGCATTTTCTTTTTGTTTTAGACAACATTTCATGCACTGTTAAATATGTTTAAGAAAGTTGCAAGTGAAAATCTATGTCTCTGACTGAGTTTGCATTACTGCTATTTTGACCTCTGCTGGCTGAGAACAGCTCATTTTCAACGTTCAATTCAGAATGTGATAAAACCAGATCCAGCCACAAAAATGCATCATTCTTTTTGTTTTAGACAACATTTCATGCACTGTTAAATATGTTTAAGAAAGTTGCAAGTGAAAATCTATGTCTCTGACTGAGTTTGCATTACTGCTTATTTTGACCTCTGCTGGCTGAGTAAAGCTCATTTTCAATGTCCAATGCAGAATGTGATAAAACCAGATCCAGCTACTAAAATGCATCATTCTTTTTGTTTTAGACAACATTTCATGCACTGTTAAACATGTTAAAGCAAGTTGCAAGTGAAAATCTATGTCTCTGACTGAGTTTGCATTACTGCTTATTTTGACCTCGGCTGGCTGAGAACAGCTCATTTTCAACGTTCAATTCAGAATGTGATAAAACCAGATCCAGCCACAAAAATGCATCATTCTTTTTGTTTTAGACAACATTTCATGCACTGTTAAACATGTTAAAGCAAGTTGCAAGTGAAAATCTATGTCTCTGACTGAGTTTGCATTACTGCTTATTTTGACCTCTGCTGGCTCTGAAAAGCTCATTTTCAACGTTCAATTCAGAATGTGATAAAACCAGATCCAGCCACTAAAAAGCATTTTCTTTTTGTTTTAGACAACATTTCATGCACTGTTAAATATGTTTAAAAAAGTTGCAAGTGAAAATCTGTCTCTGACTGAGTTTGCATTACTGCTTATTTTGACCTCTGCTGGCTCTGAAAAGCTCATTTTCAACGTCCAATGCAGAATGTGATAAAACCAGATCCAGCTACTAAAATGCATCATTCTTTTTGTTTTAGATAACATTTCATGCACTGTTAAACATGTTAAAGCAAGTTGCAAGTGAAAATCCTTGTCTCTGACTGAGTTTGCATTACTGCTTATTTTGACCTCTACTGGCTGAGAACAGCTCATTTTCAACGTTCAATTCAGAATGTGATAAAACCAGATCCAGCCACTAAAATGCATCATTCTTTTTGTTTTAGACAACATTTCATGCACTGTTAAACATGTTAAAGCAAGTTGCAAGTGAAAATCTATGTCTCTGACTGAGTTTGCATTACTGCTTATTTTGACCTCTGCTGGCTGAGAACAGCTCATTTTCAACGTTCAATTCAGAATGTGAAAAAAACAGATCCAGTCACAAAAATGCATCATTCTTTTTGTTTTAGACAACATTTCATGCACTGTTAAACATGTTAAAGCAAGTTGCAAGTGAAAATCTATGTCTCTGACGGAGTTTGCATTACTGCTTATTTTGACCTCTGCTGGCTCAAAAAAAAGCTAATTTTCAACGTCCAATTCAGAATGTGATAAAACCAGATCCAGCCACAAAAATGCATCATTCTTTTTGTTTTACACAACATTTCATGCACTGTTAAATATGTTTAAGAAAGTTGCAAGTGAAAATCTATGTCTCTGACTGAGTTTGCATTACTGCTTGTTTTGACCTCTGCTGGCTGAGTAAAGCTCATTTTCAACGTCCAATTCAGAATGTGATAAAACCAGATCCAGCTACTAAAATGCATCATTCTTTTTGTTTTAGACAACATCTCATGCACTGTTAAACATGTTAAAGCAAGTTGCAAGTGAAAATCTATGTCTCTGACTGAGTTTGCATTACTGCTTATTTTGACCTCTGCTGGCTGAGAACAGCTCATTTTCAACGTTCAATTCAGAATGTGATAAAACCAGATCCAGCCACAAAAATGCATCATTCTTTTTGTTTTAGACAACATTTCATGCACTGTTAAATATGTTTAAGAAAGTTGCAAGTGAAAATCTATGTCTCTGACTGAATTTGCATTACTGCTTGTTTAGACCTCTGCTGGCTGAGTAAAGCTCATTTTCAACGTCCAATTCAGAATGTGATAAAACCAGATCCAGCTACTAAAATGCATCATTCTTTTTGTTTTAGACAACATTTCATGCACTGTTAAATATGTTAAAGCAAGTTGCAAGGGAAAATCTATGTCTCTGACTGAGTTTGCATTACTGCTTATTTTGACCTCTGCTGGCTCTGAAAAGCTCATTTTTAACGTTCAATTCAGAATGTGATAAAACCAGATCCAGCCACAAAAATGCATTTTCTTTTAGTTTTAGACAACATTTCATGCACTGTTAAATATGTTTAAGAAAGTTGCAAGTGAAAATCTATGTCTCTGACTGAGTTTGCATTACTGCTTATTTTGACCTCTGCTGGCTCTGAAAAGCTCATTTTCAACGTTCAATTCAGAATGTGATAAAACCAGATCCAGCCACTAAAAAGCATTTTCTTTTTGTTTTAGACAACATTTCATGCACTGTTAAATATGTTTAAGAAAGTTGCAAGTGAAAATCTATGTCTCTGACTGAGTTTGCATTACTTCTTATTTTGAGCTCTACTGGCTGAGAACAGCTCATTTTCAACGTTCAATTCAGAATGTGATAAAACCAGATCCAGCTACTAAACTGCATCATTCTTTTTGTTTTAGACAACATCTCATGCACTGTTAAACATGTTAAAGCAAGTTGCAAGTGAAAATCTATGTCTCTGACTGAGTTTGCATTACTGCTTATTTTGACCTCTGCTGGCTGAGAACAGCTCATTTTCAACGTTCAATTCAGAATGTGATAAAACCAGATCCAGCCACAAAAATGCATCATTCTTTTTGTTTTAGACAACATTTCATGCACTGTTAAATATGTTTAAGAAAGTTGCAAGTGAAAATCTATGTCTCTGACTGAATTTGCATTACTGCTTATTTTGACCTCTGCTGGGTGAGAACAGCTCATTTTCAACGTTCAATTCAAAATGTGATAAAACCAGATCCAGCCACAAAAATGCATCATTCTTTTTGTTTTAGACAACATTTCATGCACTGTTAAACATGTTAAAGCAAGTTGCAAGTGAAAATCTATGTCTCTGACTGAGTTTGCATTACTGCTTATTTTACCTCTGCTGGCTCTGAAAAGCTCATTTTCAACGTTCAATTCAGAATGTGATACAACCAGATCCAGCCACTAAAAAGCATTTTCTTTTTGTTTTATACAACATTTCATGCACTGTTAAATATGTTTAAGAAAGTTGCAAGTGAAAATCTATGTCTCTGACTGAGTTTGCATTACTTCTTATTTTGAGCTCTACTGGCAGAGTAAAGCTCATTTTCAACGTCCAATGCAGAATGTGATAAATTCAGATCCAGCTACTAAAATGCATCATTCTTTTTGTTTTAGACAACATTTCATGCACTTTTAAACATGTTAAAGCAAGTTGCAAGTGAAAATCTATGTCTCTGACTGAGTTTGCATTACTGCTTATTTTGACTTCTGCTGGCTGAGAACAGCTCATTTTCAACGTTCAATTCAGAATGTGATAAAACCAGATCCAGCCACAAAAATGCATCATTCTTTTTGTTTTAGACAACATTTCATGCACTGTTAAACATGTTAAAGCAAGTTGCAAGTGAAAATCTATGTCTCTGACTGAGTTTGCATTACTGCTTATTTTGACCTCTGCTGGCTCTGAAAAGCTCATTTTCAACGTTCAATTCAGAATGTGATAAAACCAGATCCAGCCACAAAAATGCATTTTCTTTTAGTTTTAGACAACATTTCATGCACTGTTAAATATGTTTAAGAAAGGTGCAAGTGAAAATCTATGTCTCTGACTGAGTTTGCATTACTGCTTATTTTGACCTCTGCTGGCTCAAAAAAAAAAAGCTAATTTTCAACGTCCAATTCAGAATGTGATAAAACCAGATCCAGCCACTAAAAAGCATTTTCTTTTTGTTTTAGACAACATTTCATGCACTGTTAAATATGTTTAAGAAAGGTGCAAGTGAAAATCTATGTCTCTGACTGAGTTTGCATTACTGCTTATTTTGACCTCTGCTGGCTGAGTAAAGCTCATTTTCAACGTCCAATGCAGAATGTGATAAAACCAGATCCAGCTACTAAAATGCATCATTCTTTTTGTTTTAGACAACATTTCATGCACTGTTAAACATGTTAAAGCAAGTTGCAAGTGAAAATCTATGTCTCTGACTGAGTTTGCATTACTGCTTATTTTACCTCTGCTGGCTCTGAAAAGCTCATTTTCAACGTTCAATTCAGAATGTGATACAACCAGATCCAGCCACTAAAAAGCATTTTCTTTTTGTTTTATACAACATTTCATGCACTGTTAAATATGTTTAAGAAAGTTGCAAGTGAAAATCTATGTCTCTGACTGAGTTTGCATTACTTCTTATTTTGAGCTCTACTGGCTGAGTAAAGCTCATTTTCAACGTCCAATGCAGAATGTGATAAATTCAGATCCAGCTACTAAAATGCATCATTCTTTTTGTTTTAGACAACATTTCATGCACTGTTAAACATGTTAAAGCAAGTTGCAAGTGAAAATCTATGTCTCTGACTGAGTTTGCATTACTGCTTATTTTGACCTCTGCTGGCTCTGAAAAGCTCATTTTCAACGTTCAATTCAGAATGTGATAAAACCAGATCCAGCCACTAAAAAGCATTATCTTTTTGTTTTAGACAACATTTCATGCACTGTTAAATATGTTTAAAAAAGTTGCAAGTGAAAATCTATGTCTCTGACTGAGTTTGCATTACTGCTTATTTTGACCTCTGCTGGCTCTGAAAAGCTCATTTTCAACGTCCAATGCAGAATGTGATAAAACCAGATCCAGCTACTAAAATGCATCATTCTTTTTGTTTTAGACAACATTTCATGCACTGTTAAACATGTTAAAGCAAGTTGCAAGTGAAAATCCTTGTCTCTGACTGAGTTTGCATTACTGCTTATTTTGACCTCTACTGGCTGAGAACAGCTCATTTTCAACGTTCAATTCAGAATGTGATAAAACCAGATCCAGCCACAAAAATGCATCATTTTTTTTGTTTTAGACAACATTTCATGCACTGTTAAACATGTTAAAGCAAGTTGCAAGTGAAAATCTATGTCCCTGACTGAGTTTGCATTACTGCTTATTTTTCACCTCTGCTGGCTCTGAAAAGCTCATTTTCAACGTTCAATTCAAAATGTGATAAAACCAGATCCAGCCACTAAAAAGCATTTTCTTTTTGTTTTAGACAACATTTCATGCACTGTTAAATATGTTTAAGAAAGTTGCAAGTGAAAATCTATGTCTCTGACTGAGTTTGCATTACTGCTTATTTTGACCTCTGCTGGCTGAGAACAGCTCATTTTCAACGTTCAATTCAGAATGTGATAAAACCAGATCCAGCCACAAAAATGCATCATTCTTTTTGTTTTAGACAACATTTCATGCACTGTTAAACATGTTAAAGCAAGTTGCAAGTGAAAATCTATGTCTCTGACTGAGTTTGCATTACTGCTTATTTTGACCTCTGCTGGCTGAGAACAGCTCATTTTCAACGTTCAATTCAGAATGTGATAAAACCAGATCCAGCCACAAAAATGCATCATTCTTTTTGTTTTAGACAACATTTCATGCAATGTTAAACATGTTAAAGCAAGTTGCAAGTGAAAATCTATGTCTCTGACTGAGTTTGCATTACTGCTTATTTTGACCTCTGCTGGCTCTAAAAAGCTCATTTTCAACGTTCAATTCAGAATGTGATAAAACCAGATCCAGCCACAAAAATGCATTTTCTTTTAGTTTTAGACAACATTTCATGCACTGTTAAATATGTTTAAGAAAGGTGCAAGTGAAAATCTATGTCTCTGACTGAGTTTGCATTACTGCTTATTTTGACCTCTGCTGGCTCAAAAAAAAAGCAAATTTTCAACGTCCAATTCAGAATGTGATAAAACCAGATCCAGCCACTAAAAAGCATTTTCTTTTTGTTTTAGACAACATTTCATGCACTGTTAAATATGTTTAAGAAAGGTGCAAGTGAAAATCTATGTCTCTGACTGAGTTTGCATTACTGCTTATTTTGACCTCTGCTGGCTGAGTAAAGCTCATTTTCAACGTCCAATGCAGAATGTGATAAAACCAGATCCAGCTACTAAAACGCATCATTCTTTTTGTTTTAGACAACATTTCATGCACTGTTAAACATGTTAAAGCAAGTTGCAAGTGAAAATCTATGTCTCTGACTGAGTTTGCATTACTGCTTATTTTGACCACTGCTGGCTGAGAACAGCTCATTTTCAACGTTCAATTCAGAATGTGATAAAACCAGATCCAGCCACTAAAATGCATCATTCTTTTTGTTTTAGACAACATTTCATGCACTGTTAAACATGTTAAAGCAAGTTGCAAGTGAAAATCTATGTCTATGACTGAGTTTGCATTACTGCTTATTTTGACCTCTGCTGGCTCTATAAAGCTAATTTTTAACGTTCAATTCAGAACGTGATAAAACCAGATCCAGCCACTAAAAAGCATTTTCTTTTTGCTTTAGACAACATTTCATGCACTGTTACATATGTTTAAGAAAGTTGCAAGTGAAAATCTATGTCTCTGACTGAGTTTGCATTACTGCTTATTTTGACCTCTGCTGGCTCTGAAAAGCTCATTTTCAACGTTCAATTCAGAATGTGATAAAACCATATCCAGCCACTAAAAAGCATTTTCTTTTTGTTTTAGACAACATTTCATGCACTGTTAAATATGTTTAAGAAAGTTGCAAGTGAAAATCTATGTCTCTGACTGAGTTTGCATTACTGCTTATTTTGACCTCTGCTGGCTGAGTAAAGCTCATTTTCAACGTCCAATGCAGAATGTGATAAAACCAGATCCAGCTACTAAAATGCATCATTCTTTTTGTTTTAGACAACATTTCATGCACTGTTAAACATGTTAAAGCAAGTTGCAAGTGAAAATCTATGTCTCTGACTGAGTTTGCATTACTGCTTATTTTGACCTCTGCTGGCTGAGAACAGCTCATTTTCAACGTTCAATTCAGAATGTGATAAAACCAGATCCAGCCACAAAAATGCATCATTCTTTTTGTTTTAGACAACATTTCATGCACTGTTAAACATGTTAAAGCAAGTTGCAAGTGAAAATCTATGTCTCTGACTGAGTTTGCATTACTGCTTATTTTGACCTCTGCTGGCTCTGAAAAGCTCATTTTCAACGTTCAATTCAGAATGTGATAAAACCAGATCCAGCCACTAAAAAGCATTTTCTTTTTGTTTTAGACAACATTTCATGCACTGTTAAATATGTTTAAAAAAGTTGCAAGTGAAAATCTATGTCACTGACTAAGTTTGCATTACTGCTTATTTTGACCTCTGCTGGCTCTGAAAAGCTCATTTTCAACGTCCAATGCAGAATGTGATAAAACCAGATCCAGCTACTAAAATGCATCATTCTTTTTGTTTTAGACAACATTTCATGCACTGTTAAACATGTTAAAGCAAGTTGCAAGTGAAAATCCTTGTCTCTGACTGAGTTTGCATTACTGCTTATTTTGACCTCTACTGGCTGAGAACAGCTCATTTTCAACGTTCAATTCAGAATGTGATAAAACCAGATCCAGCCACAAAAATGCATCATACTTTTTGTTTTAGACAACATTTCATGCACTGTTAAACATGTTAAAGCAAGTTGCAATTGAAAATCTATGTCCCTGACTGAGTTTGCATTACTGCTTATTTTGACCTCTGCTGGCTCTGAAAAGCTCATTTTCAACGTTCAATTCAAAATGTGATAAAACCAGATCCAGCCACTAAAAAGCATTTTCTTTTTGTTTTAGACAACATTTCATGCACTGTTAAATATGTTTAAGAAAGTTGCAAGTGAAAATCTATGTCTCTGACTGAGTTTGCATTACTGCTTATTTTGACCTCTGCTGGCTGAGAACAGCTCATTTTCAACGTTCAATTCAGAATGTGATAAAACCAGATCCAGCCACAAAAATGCATCATTCTTTTTGTTTTAGACAACATTTCATGCACTGTTAAACATGTTAAAGCAAGTTGCAAGTGAAAATCTATGTCTCTGACTGAGTTTGCATTACTGCTTATTTTGACCTCTGCTGGCTGAGAACAGCTCATTTTCAACGTTCAATTCAGAATGTGATAAAACCAGATCCAGCCACAAAAATGCATCATTCTTTTTGTTTTAGACAACATTTCATGCAATGTTAAACATGTTAAAGCAAGTTGCAAGTGAAAATCTATGTCTCTGACTGAGTTTGCATTACTGCTTATTTTGACCTCTGCTGGCTCTGAAAAGCTCATTTTCAACGTTCAATTCAGAATGTGATAAAACCAGATCCAGCCACAAAAATGCATTTTCTTTTAGTTTTAGACAACATTTCATGCACTGTTAAATATGTTTAAGAAAGGTGCAAGTGAAAATCTATGTCTCTGACTGAGTTTGCATTACTGCTTATTTTGACCTCTGCTGGCTCAAAAAAAAAGCAAATTTTCAACGTCCAATTCAGAATGTGATAAAACCAGATCCAGCCACTAAAAAGCATTTTCTTTTTGTTTTAGACAACATTTCATGCACTGTTAAATATGTTTAAGAAAGGTGCAAGTGAAAATCTATGTCTCTGACTGAGTTTGCATTACTGCTTATTTTGACCTCTGCTGGCTGAGTAAAGCTCATTTTCAACGTCCAATGCAGAATGTGATAAAACCAGATCCAGCTACTAAAACGCATAATTCTTTTTGTTTTAGACAACATTTCATGCACTGTTAAACATGTTAAAGCAAGTTGCAAGTGAAAATCTATGTCTCTGACTGAGTTTGCATTACTGCTTATTTTGACCACTGCTGGCTGAGAACAGCTCATTTTCAACGTTCAATTCAGAATGTGATAAAACCAGATCCAGCCACTAAAATGCATCATTCTTTTTGTTTTAGACAACATTTCATGCACTGTTAAACATGTTAAAGCAAGTTGCAAGTGAAAATCTATGTCTATGACTGAGTTTGCATTACTGCTTATTTTGACCTCTGCTGGCTCTATAAAGCTAATTTTTAACGTTCAATTCAGAACGTGATAAAACCAGATCCAGCCACTAAAAAGCATTTTCTTTTTGCTTTAGACAACATTTCATGCACTGTTACATATGTTTAAGAAAGTTGCAAGTGAAAATCTATGTCTCTGACTGAGTTTGCATTACTGCTTATTTTGACCTCTGCTGGCTCTGAAAAGCTCATTTTCAACGTTCAATTCAGAATGTGATAAAACCATATCCAGCCACTAAAAAGCATTTTCTTTTTGTTTTAGACAACATTTCATGCACTGTTAAATATGTTTAAGAAAGTTGCAAGTGAAAATCTATGTCTCTGACTGAGTTTGCATTACTGCTTATTTTGACCTCTGCTGGCTGAGTAAAGCTCATTTTCAACGTCCAATGCAGAATGTGATAAAACCAGATCCAGCTACTAAAATGCATCATTCTTTTTGTTTTAGACAACATTTCATGCACTGTTAAACATGTTAAAGCAAGTTGCAAGTGAAAATCTATGTCTCTGACTGAGTTTGCATTACTGCTTATTTTGACCTCTGCTGGCTGAGAACAGCTCATTTTCAACGTTCAATTCAGAATGTGATAAAACCAGATCCAGCCACAAAAATGCATCATTCTTTTTGTTTTAGACAACATTTCATGCACTGTTAAACATGTTAAAGCAAGTTGCAAGTGAAAATCTATGTCTCTGACTGAGTTTGCATTACTGCTTATTTTGACCTCTGCTGGCTCTGAAAAGCTCATTTTCATTGTTCAATTCAGAATGTGATAAAACCAGATCCAGCCACTAAAAAGCATTTTCTTTTTGTTTTAGACAACATTTCATGCACTGTTAAATATGTTTAAAAAAGTTGCAAGTGAAAATCTATGTCACTGACTAAGTTTGCATTACTGCTTATTTTGACCTCTGCTGGCTCTGAAAAGCTCATTTTCAACGTCCAATGCAGAATGTGATAAAACCAGACCCAGCTACTAAAATGCATCATTCTTTTTGTTTTAGACAACATTTCATGCACTGTTAAACATGTTAAAGCAAGTTGCAAGTGAAAATCCTTGTCTCTGACTGAGTTTGCATTACTGCTTATTTTGACCTCTACTGGCTGAGAACAGCTCATTTTCAACGTTCAATTCAGAATGTGATAAAACCAGATCCAGCCACAAAAATGCATCATACTTTTTGTTTTAGACAACATTTCATGCACTGTTAAACATGTTAAAGCAAGTTGCAATTGAAAATCTATGTCCCTGACTGAGTTTGCATTACTGCTTATTTTGACCTCTGCTGGCTCTGAAAAGCTCATTTTCAACGTTCAATTCAAAATGTGATAAAACCAGATCCAGCCACTAAAAAGCATTTTCTTTTTGTTTTAGACAACATTTCATGCACTGTTAAATATGTTTAAGAAAGTTGCAAGTGAAAATCTATGTCTCTGACTGAGTTTGCATTACTGCTTATTTTGACCTCTGCTGGCTGAGAACAGCTCATTTTCAACGTTCAATTCAGAATGTGATAAAACCAGATCCAGCCACAAAAATGCATCATACTTTTTGTTTTAGACAACATTTCATGCACTGTTAAACATGTTAAAGCAAGTTGCAATTGAAAATCTATGTCCCTGACTGAGTTTGCATTACTGCTTATTTTGACCTCTGCTGGCTCTGAAAAGCTCATTTTCAACGTTCAATTCAAAATGTGATAAAACCAGATCCAGCCACTAAAAAGCATTTTCTTTTTGTTTTAGACAACATTTCATGCACTGTTAAATATGTTTAAGAAAGTTGCAAGTGAAAATCTATGTCTCTGACTGAGTTTGCATTACTGCTTATTTTGACCTCTGCTGGCTGAGAACAGCTCATTTTCAACGTTCAATTCAGAATGTGATAAAACCAGATCCAGCCACAAAAATGCATCATTCTTTTTGTTTTAGACAACATTTCATGCACTGTTAAACATGTTAAAGCAAGTTGCAAGTGAAAATCTATGTCTCTGACTGAGTTTGCATTACTGCTTATTTTGACCTCTGCTGGCTGAGAACAGCTCATTTTCAACGTTCAATTCAGAATGTGATAAAACCAGATCCAGCCACAAAAATGCATCATTCTTTTTGTTTTAGACAACATTTCATGCAATGTTAAACATGTTAAAGCAAGTTGCAAGTGAAAATCTATGTCTCTGACTGAGTTTGCATTACTGCTTATTTTGACCTCTGCTGGCTCTGAAAAGCTAATTTTCAACGTTCAATTCAGAATGTGATAAAACCAGATCCAGCCACAAAAATGCATTTTCTTTTAGTTTTAGACAACATTTCATGCACTGTTAAATATGTTTAAGAAAGGTGCAAGTAAAAATCTATGTCTCTGACTGAGTTTGCATTACTGCTTATTTTGACCTCTGCTGGCTGAGTAAAGCTCATTTTCAACGTCCAATGCAGAATGTGATAAAACCAGATCCAGCTACTAAAACGCATCATTCTTTTTGTTTTAGACAACATTTCATGCACTGTTAAACATGTTAAAGCAAGTTGCAAGTGAAAATCTATGTCTCTGACTGAGTTTGCATTACTGCTTATTTTGACCACTGCTGGCTGAGAACAGCTCATTTTCAACGTTCAATTCAGAATGTGATAAAACCAGATCCAGCCACTAAAATGCATCATTCTTTTTGTTTTAGACAACATTTCATGCACTGTTAAACTTGTTAAAGCAAGTTGCAAGTGAAAATCTATGTCTATGACTGAGTTTGCATTACTGCTTATTTTGACCTCTGCTGGCTCTATAAAGCTAATTTTTAACGTTCAATTCAGAACGTGATAAAACCAGTTCCAGCCACTAAAAAGCATTTTCTTTTTGCTTTAGACAACATTTCATGCACTGTTACATATGTTTAAGAAAGTTGCAAGTGAAAATCTATGTCTCTGACTGAGTTTGCATTACTGCTTATTTTGACCTCTGCTGGCTCTGAAAAGCTCATTTTCAACGTTCAATTCAGAATGTGATAAAACCATATCCAGCCACTAAAAAGCATTTTCTTTTTGTTTTAGACAACATTTCATGCACTGTTAAATATGTTTAAGAAAGTTGCAAGTGAAAATCTATGTCTCTGACTGAGTTTGCATTACTGCTTATTTTGACCTCTGCTGGCTGAGTAAAGCTCATTTTCAATGTCCAATGCAGAATGTGATAAAACCAGATCCAGCTACTAAAATGCATCATTCTTTTTGTTTTAGACAACATTTCATGCACTTTTAAACATGTTAAAGCAAGTTGCAAGTGAAAATCTATGTCTCTGACTGAGTTTGCATTACTGCTTATTTTGACCTCTGCTGGCTGAGAACAGCTCATTTTCAACGTTCAATTCAGAATGTGATAAAACCAGATCCAGCCACAAAAATGCATCATTCTTTTTGTTTTAGACAACATTTCATGCACTGTTAAACATGTTAAAGCAAGTTGCAAGTGAAAATCTATGTCTCTGACTGAGTTTGCATTACTGCTTATTTTGACCTCTGCTGGCTCTGAAAAGCTCATTTTCATTGTTCAATTCAGAATGTGATAAAACCAGATCCAGCCACTAAAAAGCATTTTCTTTTTGTTTTAGACAACATTTCATGCACTGTTAAATATGTTTAAAAAAGTTGCAAGTGAAAATCTATGTCACTGACTAAGTTTGCATTACTGCTTATTTTGACCTCTGCTGGCTCTGAAAAGCTCATTTTCAACGTCCAATGCAGAATGTGATAAAACCAGATCCAGCTACTAAAATGCATCATTCTTTTTGTTTTAGACAACATTTCATGCACTGTTAAACATGTTAAAGCAAGTTGCAAGTGAAAATCCTTGTCTCTGACTGAGTTTGCATTACTGCTTATTTTGACCTCTACTGGCTGAGAACAGCTCATTTTCAACGTTCAATTCAGAATGTGATAAAACCAGATCCAGCCACAAAAATGCATCATACTTTTTGTTTTAGACAACATTTCATGCACTGTTAAACATGTTAAAGCAAGTTGCAATTGAAAATCTATGTCCCTGACTGAGTTTGCATTACTGCTTATTTTGACCTCTGCTGGCTCTGAAAAGCTCATTTTCAACGTTCAATTCAAAATGTGATAAAACCAGATCCAGCCACTAAAAAGCATTTTCTTTTTGTTTTAGACAACATTTCATGCACTGTTAAATATGTTTAAGAAAGTTGCAAGTGAAAATCTATGTCTCTGACTGAGTTTGCATTACTGCTTATTTTGACCTCTGCTGGCTGAGAACAGCTCATTTTCAACGTTCAATTCAGAATGTGATAAAACCAGATCCAGCCACAAAAATGCATCATTCTTTTTGTTTTAGACAACATTTCATGCACTGTTAAACATGTTAAAGCAAGTTGCAAGTGAAAATCTATGTCTCTGACTGAGTTTGCATTACTGCTTATTTTGACCTCTGCTGGCTGAGAACAGCTCATTTTCAACGTTCAATTCAGAATGTGATAAAACCAGATCCAGCCACAAAACTGCATCTTTCTTTTTGTTTTAGACAACATTTCATGCACTGTTAAACATGTTAAAGCAAGTTGCAAGTGAAAATCTATGTCTCTGACTGAGTTTGCATTACTGCTTATTTTGACCTCTGCTGGCTGAGAACAGCTCATTTTCAACGTTCAATTCAGAATGTGATAAAACCAGATCCAGCCACAAAAATGCATCATACTTTTTGTTTTAGACAACATTTCATGCACTGTTAAACATGTTAAAGCAAGTCGCAAGTGAAAATCTATGTCTCTGACTGAGTTTGCATTACTGTTTATTTTGACCTCTGCTGGCTGAGTAAAGCTCATTTTCAACGTCCAATGCAGAATGTGATAAAACCAAATCCAGCTACTAAAATGCATCATTCTTTTTGTTTTAGACAACATTTCATGCACTGTTAAACATGTTAAAGCAAGTTGCAAGTGAAAATCTATGTCTCTGACTGAGTTTGCATTACTGCTTATTTTGACCTCTGCTAGCTCTGAAAAGCTCATTTTCAACGTTCAATTCAGAATGTGATAAAACCAGATCCAGCCACTAAAAAGCATTTTCTTTTTGTTTTAGACAACATTTCATGCACTGTTAAATATGTTTAAGAAAGTTGCAAGTGAAAATCTATGTCTCTGACTGAGTTTGCATTACTGCTTATTTTGACCTCTGCTGGCTCTGAAAAGCTCATTTTCAACGTCCAATGCAGAATGTGATAAAACCAGATCCAGCTACTAAAATGCATCATTCTTTTTGTTTTAGACAACATTTCATGCACTGTTAAACATGTTAAAGCAAGTTGCAAGTGAAAATCTATGTCTCTGACTGAGTTTGCATTACTGCTTATTTTGACCTCTGCTGGCTGAGAACAGCTCATTTTCAACGTTCAATTCAAAATGTGATAAAACCAGATCCAGCCACAAAAATGCATCATTCTTTTTGTTTTAGACAACATTTCATGCACTGTTAAACATGTTAAAGCAAGTTGCAAGTGAAAATCTATGTCTCTGACTGAGTTTGCATTACTGCTTATTTTGACCTCTGCTGGCTCTGAAAAGCTCATTTTCAACGTTCAATTCAGAATGTGATAAAACCAGATCCAGCCACTAAAAAGCATTTTCTTTTTGTTTTAGACAACATTTCATGCACTGTTAAATATGTTTAAGAAAGGTGCAAGTGAAAATCTATGTCTCTGACTGAGTTTGCATTACTGCTTATTTTGACCTCTGCTGGCTGAGTAAAGCTCATTTTCAACGTCCAATGCAGAATGTGATAAAACCAGATCCAGCTACTAAAATGCATCATTCTTTTTGTTTTAGACAACATTTCATGCACTGTTAAATATGTTAAAGCAAGTCGCAAGTGAAAATCTATGTCTCTGACTGAGTTTGCATTACTGCTTATTTTGACCTCTGCTGGCTGAGAACAGCTCATTTTCAACGTTCAATTCAGAATGTGATAAAACCAGATCCAGCCACAAAAATGCATCATTCTTTTTGTTTTAGACAACATTTCATGCACTGTTAAACATGTTAAAGCAAGTTGCAAGTGAAAATCTATGTCTCTGACTGAGTTTGCATTACTGCTTATTTTGACCTCTGCTGGCTCTGAAAAGCTCATTTTCAACGTTCAATTCAGAATTTGATAAAACCAGATCCAGCCACTAAAAAGCATTTTCTTTTTGTTTTAGACAACATTTCATGCACTGTTAAATATGTTTAAGAAAGTTGCAAGTGAAAATCTATGTCTCTGACTGAGTTTGCATTACTGCTTATTTTGACCTCTGCTGGCTCTGAAAAGCTCATTTTCAACGTCCAATGCAGAATGTGATAAAACCAGATCCAGCTACTAAAATGCAACATTCTTTTTGTTTTAGACAACATTTCATGCACTGTTAAACATGTTAAAGCAAGTTGCAAGTGAAAATCCATGTCTCTGACTGAGTTTGCATTACTGCTTATTTTGACCTCTACTGGCTGAGAACAGCTCATTTTCAACGTTCAATTCAGAATGTGATAAAACCAGATCCAGCCACAAAAATGCATTATACTTTTTTTTTAGACAACATTTCATGCACTGTTAAATATGTTTAAGAAAGGTGCAAGTGAAAATCTATGTCTCTGACTGAGTTTGCATTACTGCTTATTTTGACCTCTGCTGGCTGAGTAAAGCTCATTTTCAACGTAAAATGCAGAATGTGATAAAACCAGATCCAGCTACTAAAATGCATCATTCTTTTTGTTTTAGACAACATTTCATGCACTGTTAAACATGTTAAAGCAAGTTGCAAGTGAAAATCTATGTCTCTGACTGAGTTTGCATTACTGCTTATTTTGACCTCTGCTGGCTGAGAACAGCTCATTTTCAATGTTCAATTCAGAATGTGATAAAACCAGATCCAGCCACAAAAATGCATCATTCTTTTTGTTTTAGACAACATTTCATGCACTGTTAAATATGTTTAAGAAAGGTGCAAGTGAAAATCTATGTCTCTGACTGAGTTTGCATTACTGCTTATTTTGACCTCTGCTGGCTGAGTAAAGCTCATTTTCAACGTCCAATGCAGAATGTGATAAAACCAGATCCTTCTACTAAAATGCATCATTCTTTTTGTTTTAGACAACATTTCATGCACTGTTAAACATGTTAAAGCAAGTTGCAAGTGAAAATCTATGTCTCTGACTGAGTTTGCATTACTGCTTATTTTGACCTCTGCTGGCTGAGAACAGCTCATTTTCAACGTTCAATTCAGAATGTGATAAAACCAGATCCAGCCACAAAAATGCATCATTCTTTTTGTTTTAGACAACATTTCATGCACTGTTAAACATGTTAAAGCAAGTTGCAAGTGAAAATCCATGTCTCTGACTGAGTTTGCATTACTGCTTATTTTGACCTCTACTGGCTGAGAACAGCTCATTTTCAACGTTCAATTCAGAATGTGATAAAACCAGATCCAGCCACTAAAAAGCATTTTCTTTTTGTTTTAGACAACATTTCATGCACTGTTAAATATGTTTAAGAAAGTTGCAAGTGAAAATCTATGTCTCTGACTGAGTTTGCATTACTGCTTATTTTGACCTCTGCTGGCTCTGAAAAGCTCATTTTCAACGTCCAATGCAGAATGTGATAAAACCAGATCCAGCTACTAAAATGCATCATTCTTTTTGTTTTAGACAACATTTCATGCACTGTTAAACATGTTAAAGCAAGTTGCAAGTGAAAATCCATGTCTCTGACTGAGTTTGCATTACTGCTTATTTTGACCTATACTGGCTGAGAACAGCTCATTTTCAACGTTCAATTCAGAATGTGATAAAACCAGATCCAGCCACTAAAAAGCATTTTCTTTTTGTTTTAGACAACATTTCATGCACTGTTAAATATGTTTAAGAAAGGTGCAAGTGAAAATCTATGTCTCTGACTGAGTTTGCATTACTGCTTATTTTGACCTCTGCTGGCTGAGTAAAGCTCATTTTCAACGTCCAATGCAGAATGTGATAAAACCAGATCCAGCTACTAAAATGCATCATTCTTTTTGTTTTAGACAACATTTCATGCACTGTTAAACATGTTAAAGCAAGTCGCAAGTGAAAATCTATGTCTCTGACTGAGTTTGCATTACTGCTTATTTTGACCTCTGCTGGCTGAGAACAGCTCATTTTCAACGTTCAATTCAGAATGTGATAAAACCAGATCCAGCCACAAAAATGCATCATTCTTTTTGTTTTAGACAACATTTCATGCACTGTTAAACATGTTAAAGCAAGTTGCAAGTGAAAATCTATGTCTCTGACTGAGTTTGCATTACTGCTTATTTTGACCTCTGCTGGCTCTGAAAAGCTCATTTTCAACGTTCAATTCAGAATTTGATAAAACCAGATCCAGCCACTAAAAAGCATTTTCTTTTTGTTTTAGACAACATTTCATGCACTGTTAAATATGTTTAAGAAAGTTGCAAGTGAAAATCTATGTCTCTGACTGAGTTTGCATTACTGCTTATTTTGACCTCTGCTGGCTCTGAAAAGCTCATTTTCAACGTCCAATGCAGAATGTGATAAAACCAGATCCAGCTACTAAAATGCAACATTCTTTTTGTTTTAGACAACATTTCATGCACTGTTAAACATGTTAAAGCAAGTTGCAAGTGAAAATCCATGTCTCTGACTGAGTTTGCATTACTGCTTATTTTGACCTCTACTGGCTGAGAACAGCTCATTTTCAACGTTCAATTCAGAATGTGATAAAACCAGATCCAGCCACAAAAATGCATTATACTTTTTTTTTAGACAACATTTCATGCACTGTTAAATATGTTTAAGAAAGGTGCAAGTGAAAATCTATGTCTCTGACTGAGTTTGCATTACTGCTTATTTTGACCTCTGCTGGCTGAGTAAAGCTCATTTTCAACGTAAAATGCAGAATGTGATAAAACCAGATCCAGCTACTAAAATGCATCATTCTTTTTGTTTTAGACAACATTTCATGCACTGTTAAACATGTTAAAGCAAGTTGCAAGTGAAAATCTATGTCTCTGACTGAGTTTGCATTACTGCTTATTTTGACCTCTGCTGGCTGAGTAAAGCTCATTTTCAACGTCCAATGCAGAATGTGATAAAACCAGATCCTTCTACTAAAATGCATCATTCTTTTTGTTTTAGACAACATTTCATGCACTGTTAAACATGTTAAAGCAAGTTGCAAGTGAAAATCTATGTCTCTGACTGAGTTTGCATTACTGCTTATTTTGACCTCTGCTGGCTGAGAACAGCTCATTTTCAACGTTCAATTCAGAATGTGATAAAACCAGATCCAGCCACTAAAAAGCATTTTCTTTTTGTTTTAGACAACATTTCATGCACTGTTAAACATGTTAAAGCAAGTTGCAAGTGAAAATCCATGTCTCTGACTGAGTTTGCATTACTGCTTATTTTGACCTCTACTGGCTGAGAACAGCTCATTTTCAACGTTCAATTCAGAATGTGATAAAACCAGATCCAGCCACAAAAATGCATCATACTTTTTGTTTTAGACAACATTTCATGCACTGTTAAACATGTTAAAGCAAGTTGCAATTGAAAATCTATGTCCCTGACTGAGTTTGCATTACTGCTTATTTTGACCTCTGCTGGCTCTGAAAAGCTCATTTTCAACGTTTAATTCAGAATGTGATAAAACCAGATCCAGCCACTAAAAAGCATTTTCTTTTTGTTTTAGACAACATTTCATGCACTGTTAAACATGTTAAAGCAAGTTGCAAGTGAAAATCTATGTCTATGACTGAGTTTGCATTACTGCTTATTTTGACCTCTGCTGGCTCTGAAAAGCTCATTTTCAGCGTTCAATTCAGAATGTGATAAAACCAGATCCAGCCACTAAAAAGCATTTTCTTTTTGCTTTAGACAACATTTCATGCACTGTTAAACATGTTAAAGCAAGTTGCAAGTGAAAATCTATGTCTCTGACTGAGTTTGCATTACTGCTTATTTTGACCTCTGCTGGCTGAGAACAGCTCATTTTCAACGTTCAATTCAGAATGTGATAAAACCAGATCCAGCCACAAAAATGCATCATTCTTTTTGTTTTAGACAACATTTCATGCACTGTTAAACATGTTAAAGCAAGTTGCAAGTGAAAATCTATGTCTCTGACTGAGTTTGCATTACTGCTTATTTTGACCTCTGCTGGCTCTGAAAAGCTCATTTTCAACGTTCAATTCAGAATTTGATAAAACCAGATCCAGCCACTAAAAAGCATTTTCTTTTTGTTTTAGACAACATTTCATGCACTGTTAAATATGTTTAAGAAAGTTGCAAGTGAAAATCTATGTCTCTGACTGAGTTTGCATTACTGCTTATTTTGACCTCTGCTGGCTCTGAAAAGCTCATTTTCAACGTCCAATGCAGAATGTGATAAAACCAGATCCAGCTACTAAAATGCAACATTCTTTTTGTTTTAGACAACATTTCATGCACTGTTAAACATGTTAAAGCAAGTTGCAAGTGAAAATCCATGTCTCTGACTGAGTTTGCATTACTGCTTATTTTGACCTCTACTGGCTGAGAACAGCTCATTTTCAACGTTCAATTCAGAATGTGATAAAACCAGATCCAGCCACAAAAATGCATTATACTTTTTTTTTAGACAACATTTCATGCACTGTTAAATATGTTTAAGAAAGGTGCAAGTGAAAATCTATGTCTCTGACTGAGTTTGCATTACTGCTTATTTTGACCTCTGCTGGCTGAGTAAAGCTCATTTTCAACGTAAAATGCAGAATGTGATAAAACCAGATCCAGCTACTAAAATGCATCATTCTTTTTGTTTTAGACAACATTTCATGCACTGTTAAACATGTTAAAGCAAGTTGCAAGTGAAAATCTATGTCTCTGACTGAGTTTGCATTACTGCTTATTTTGACCTCTGCTGGCTGAGAACAGCTCATTTTCAATGTTCAATTCAGAATGTGATAAAACCAGATCCAGCCACAAAAATGCATCATTCTTTTTGTTTTAGACAACATTTCATGCACTGTTAAATATGTTTAAGAAAGGTGCAAGTGAAAATCTATGTCTCTGACTGAGTTTGCATTACTGCTTATTTTGACCTCTGCTGGCTGAGTAAAGCTCATTTTCAACGTCCAATGCAGAATGTGATAAAACCAGATCCTTCTACTAAAATGCATCATTCTTTTTGTTTTAGACAACATTTCATGCACTGTTAAACATGTTAAAGCAAGTTGCAAGTGAAAATCTATGTCTCTGACTGAGTTTGCATTACTGCTTATTTTGACCTCTGCTGGCTGAGAACAGCTCATTTTCAACGTTCAATTCAGAATGTGATAAAACCAGATCCAGCCACAAAAATGCATCATTCTTTTTGTTTTAGACAACATTTCATGCACTGTTAAACATGTTAAAGCAAGTTGCAAGTGAAAATCCATGTCTCTGACTGAGTTTGCATTACTGCTTATTTTGACCTCTACTGGCTGAGAACAGCTCATTTTCAACGTTCAATTCAGAATGTGATAAAACCAGATCCAGCCACTAAAAAGCATTTTCTTTTTGTTTTAGACAACATTTCATGCACTGTTAAATATGTTTAAGAAAGTTGCAAGTGAAAATCTATGTCTCTGACTGAGTTTGCATTACTGCTTATTTTGACCTCTGCTGGCTCTGAAAAGCTCATTTTCAACGTCCAATGCAGAATGTGATAAAACCAGATCCAGCTACTAAAATGCATCATTCTTTTTGTTTTAGACAACATTTCATGCACTGTTAAACATGTTAAAGCAAGTTGCAAGTGAAAATCCATGTCTCTGACTGAGTTTGCATTACTGCTTATTTTGACCTATACTGGCTGAGAACAGCTCATTTTCAACGTTCAATTCAGAATGTGATAAAACCAGATCCAGCCACTAAAAAGCATTTTCTTTTTGTTTTAGACAACATTTCATGCACTGTTAAATATGTTTAAGAAAGGTGCAAGTGAAAATCTATGTCTCTGACTGAGTTTGCATTACTGCTTATTTTGACCTCTGCTGGCTGAGTAAAGCTCATTTTCAACGTCCAATGCAGAATGTGATAAAACCAGATCCAGCTACTAAAATGCATCATTCTTTTTGTTTTAGACAACATTTCATGCACTGTTAAACATGTTAAAGCAAGTCGCAAGTGAAAATCTATGTCTCTGACTGAGTTTGCATTACTGCTTATTTTGACCTCTGCTGGCTGAGAACAGCTCATTTTCAACGTTCAATTCAGAATGTGATAAAACCAGATCCAGCCACAAAAATGCATCATTCTTTTTGTTTTAGACAACATTTCATGCACTGTTAAACATGTTAAAGCAAGTTGCAAGTGAAAATCTATGTCTCTGACTGAGTTTGCATTACTGCTTATTTTGACCTCTGCTGGCTCTGAAAAGCTCATTTTCAACGTTCAATTCAGAATTTGATAAAACCAGATCCAGCCACTAAAAAGCATTTTCTTTTTGTTTTAGACAACATTTCATGCACTGTTAAATATGTTTAAGAAAGTTGCAAGTGAAAATCTATGTCTCTGACTGAGTTTGCATTACTGCTTATTTTGACCTCTGCTGGCTCTGAAAAGCTCATTTTCAACGTCCAATGCAGAATGTGATAAAACCAGATCCAGCTACTAAAATGCAACATTCTTTTTGTTTTAGACAACATTTCATGCACTGTTAAACATGTTAAAGCAAGTTGCAAGTGAAAATCCATGTCTCTGACTGAGTTTGCATTACTGCTTATTTTGACCTCTACTGGCTGAGAACAGCTCATTTTCAACGTTCAATTCAGAATGTGATAAAACCAGATCCAGCCACAAAAATGCATTATACTTTTTTTTTAGACAACATTTCATGCACTGTTAAATATGTTTAAGAAAGGTGCAAGTGAAAATCTATGTCTCTGACTGAGTTTGCATTACTGCTTATTTTGACCTCTGCTGGCTGAGTAAAGCTCATTTTCAACGTAAAATGCAGAATGTGATAAAACCAGATCCAGCTACTAAAATGCATCATTCTTTTTGTTTTAGACAACATTTCATGCACTGTTAAACATGTTAAAGCAAGTTGCAAGTGAAAATCTATGTCTCTGACTGAGTTTGCATTACTGCTTATTTTGACCTCTGCTGGCTGAGTAAAGCTCATTTTCAACGTCCAATGCAGAATGTGATAAAACCAGATCCTTCTACTAAAATGCATCATTCTTTTTGTTTTAGACAACATTTCATGCACTGTTAAACATGTTAAAGCAAGTTGCAAGTGAAAATCTATGTCTCTGACTGAGTTTGCATTACTGCTTATTTTGACCTCTGCTGGCTGAGAACAGCTCATTTTCAACGTTCAATTCAGAATGTGATAAAACCAGATCCAGCCACTAAAAAGCATTTTCTTTTTGTTTTAGACAACATTTCATGCACTGTTAAACATGTTAAAGCAAGTTGCAAGTGAAAATCCATGTCTCTGACTGAGTTTGCATTACTGCTTATTTTGACCTCTACTGGCTGAGAACAGCTCATTTTCAACGTTCAATTCAGAATGTGATAAAACCAGATCCAGCCACAAAAATGCATCATACTTTTTGTTTTAGACAACATTTCATGCACTGTTAAACATGTTAAAGCAAGTTGCAATTGAAAATCTATGTCCCTGACTGAGTTTGCATTACTGCTTATTTTGACCTCTGCTGGCTCTGAAAAGCTCATTTTCAACGTTTAATTCAGAATGTGATAAAACCAGATCCAGCCACTAAAAAGCATTTTCTTTTTGTTTTAGACAACATTTCATGCACTGTTAAACATGTTAAAGCAAGTTGCAAGTGAAAATCTATGTCTATGACTGAGTTTGCATTACTGCTTATTTTGACCTCTGCTGGCTCTGAAAAGCTCATTTTCAGCGTTCAATTCAGAATGTGATAAAACCAGATCCAGCCACTAAAAAGCATTTTCTTTTTGCTTTAGACAACATTTCATGCACTGTTAAACATGTTAAAGCAAGTTGCAAGTGAAAATCTATGTCTCTGACTGAGTTTGCATTACTGCTTATTTTGACCTCTGCTGGCTGAGAACAGCTCATTTTCAACGTTCAATTCAGAATGTGATAAAACCAGATCCAGCCACAAAAATGCATCATTCTTTTTGTTTTAGACAACATTTCATGCACTGTTAAACATGTTAAAGCAAGTTGCAAGTGAAAATCTATGTCTCTGACTGAGTTTGCATTACTGCTTATTTTGACCTCTGCTGGCTGAGAACAGCTCATTTTCAACGTTCAATTCAGAATGTGATAAAACCAGATCCAGCCACAAAAATGCATCTTTCTTTTTGTTTTAGACAACATTTCATGCACTGTTAAACATGTTAAAGCAAGTTGCAAGTAAAAATCCATGTCTCTGACTGAGTTTGCATTACTGTTTATTTTGACCTCTGCTGGCTGAGTAAAGCTCATTTTCAACGTCCAATGCAGAATGTGATAAAACCAGATCCAGCTACTAAAATGCATCATTCTTTTTGTTTTAGACAACATTTCATGCACTGTTAAACATGTTAAAGCAAGTTGCAAGTGAAAATCTATGTCTCTGACTGAGTTTGCATTACTGCTTATTTTGACCTTTGCTGGCTGAGAACAGCTCATTTTCAACGTTCAATTCAGAATGTGATAAAACCAGATCCAGCCACAAAAATGCATCATTCTTTTTGTTTTAGACAACATTTCATGCACTGTTAAACATGTTAAAGCAAGTTGCAAGTGAAAATCTATGTCTCTGACTGAGTTTGCATTACTGCTTATTTTGACCTCTGCTGGCTGAGAACAGCTCATTTTCAACATTCAATTCAGAATGTGATAAAACCAGATCCAGCCACAAAAATGCATCATTCTTTTTGTTTTAGACAACATTTCATGCACTGTTAAACATGTTAAAGCAAGTTGCAAGTGAAAATCCATGTCTCTGACTGAGTTTGCATTACTGCTTATTTTGACCTCTACTGGCTGAGAACAGCTCATTTTCAACGTTCAATTCAGAATGTGATAAAACCAGATCCAGCCACAAAAATGCATCATACTTTTTGTTTTAGACAACATTTCATGCACTGTTAAACATGTTAAAGCAAGTTGCAATTGAAAATCTATGTCCCTGACTGAGTTTGGATTACTGCTTATTTTGACCTCTGCTGGCTCTGAAAAGCTCATTTTCAACGTTTAATTCAGAATGTGATAAAACCAGATCCAGCCACTAAAAAGCATTTTCTTTTTGTTTTAGACAACATTTCATGCACTGTTAAATATGTTTAAGAAAGGTGCAAGTGAAAATCTATGTCTCTGACTGAGTTTGCATTACTGCTTATTTTGACCTCTGCTGGCTGAGTAAAGCTCATTTTCAATGTCCAATGCAGAATGTGATAAAACCAGATCCAGCTACTAAAATGCATCATTCTTTTTGTTTTAGACAACATTTCATGCACTGTTAAACATGTTAAAGCAAGTTGCAAGTGAAAATCTATGTCTCTGACTGAGTTTGCATTACTGCTTATTTTGACCTCTGCTGGCTGAGAACAGCTCATTTTCAACATTCAATTCAGAATGTGATAAAACCAGATCCAGCCACTAAAATGCATCATTCTTTTTGTTTTAGACAACATTTCATGCACTGTTAAACTTGTTAAAGCAAGTTGCAAGTGAAAATCTATGTCTATGACTGAGTTTGCATTACTGCTTATTTTGACCTCTGCTGGCTCTGAAAAGCTCATTTTCAGCGTTCAATTCAGAATGTGATAAAACCAGATCCAGCCACTAAAAAGCATTTTCTTTTTGCTTTAGACAACATTTCATGCACTGTTAAACATGTTAAAGCAAGTTGCAAGTGAAAATCTATGTCTCTGACTGAGTTTGCATTACTGCTTATTTTGACCTCTGCTAGCTCTGAAAAGCTCATTTTCAACGTTCAATTCAGAATGTGATAAAACCAGATCCAGCCACTAAAAAGCATTTTCTTTTTGTTTTAGACAACATTTCATGCACTGTTAAATATGTTTAAGAAAGTTGCAAGTGAAAATCTATGTCTCTGACTGAGTTTGCATTACTGCTTATTTTGACCTCTGCTGGCTCTGAAAAGCTCATTTTCAACGTCCAATGCAGAATGTGATAAAACCAGATCCAGCTACTAAAATGCATCATTCTTTTTGTTTTAGACAACATTTCATGCACTGTTAAACATGTTAAAGCAAGTTGCAAGTGAAAATCCATGTCTCTGACTGAGTTTGCATTACTGCTTATTTTGACCTCTGCTGGCTGAGTAAAGCTCATTTTCAACGTCCAATGCAGAATGTGATAAAACCAGATCCAGCTACAAAAATGCATCATTCTTTTTGTTTTAGACAACATTTCATGCACTGTTAAACATGTTAAAGCAAGTTGCAAGTGAAAATCTATGTCTCTGACTGAGTTTGCATTACTGCATATTTTGACCTCTGCTGGCTCTGAAAAGCTCATTTTCAACGTTCAATTCAGAATGTGATAAAACCAGATCTAGCCACTAAAAAGCATTTTCTTTTTGTTTTAGACAACATTTCATGCACTGTTAAATATGTTTAAGAAAGTTGCAAGTGAAAATCTATGTCTCTGACTGAGTTTGCATTACTGCTTATTTTGACCTCTGCTGGCTGAGAACAGCTCATTTTCAACGTTCAATTCAGAATGTGATAAAACCAGATCCAGCCACAAAAATGCATCATTCTTTTTGTTTTAGACAACATTTCATGCACTGTTAAACATGTTAAAGCAAGTTGCAAGTGAAAATCTATGTCTCTGACTGAGTTTGCATTACTGCTTATTTTGACCTCTGCTGGCTCTGAAAAGCTCATTTTCAACGTTCAATTCAGAATGTGATAAAACCAGATCCAGCCACAAAAATGCATTTTCTTTTAGTTTTAGACAACATTTCATGCACTGTTAAATATGTTTAAGAAAGGTGCAAGTGAAAAGCTATGTCTCTGACTGAGTTTGCATTACTGCTTATTTTGACCTCTGCTGGCTGAGAACAGCTCATTTTCAACGTTCAATTCAGAATGTGATAAAACCAGATCCAGCCACAAAAATGCATCATTCTTTTTGTTTTAGACAACATTTCATGCACTGTTAAACATGTTAAAGCAAGTTGCAAGTGAAAATCTATTTCTCTGACTGAGTTTGCATTACTGCTTATTTTGACCTCTGCTGGCTGAGAACAGCTCATTTTCAACGTTCAATTCAGAATGTGATAAAACCAGATCCAGCCACAAAAATGCATCATTCTTTTTGTTTTAGACAACATTTCATGCACTGTTAAACATGTTAAAGCAAGTTGCAAGTAAAAATCCATGTCTCTGACTGAGTTTGCATTACTGTTTATTTTGACCTCTGCTGGCTGAGTAAAGCTCATTTTCAACGTCCAATGCAGAATGTGATAAAACCAGATCCAGCTACTAAAATGCATCATTCTTTTTGTTTTAGACAACATTTCATGCACTGTTAAACATGTTAAAGCAAGTTGCAAGTGAAAATCTATGTCTCTGACTGAGTTTGCATTACTGCTTATTTTGACCTTTGCTGGCTGAGAACAGCTCATTTTCAACGTTCAATTCAGAATGTGATAAAACCAGATCCAGCCACAAAAATGCATCATTCTTTTTGTTTTAGACAACATTTCATGCACTGTTAAACATGTTAAAGCAAGTTGCAAGTGAAAATCTATGTCTCTGACTGAGTT
The DNA here is from genome assembly GCF_052040795.2 of Danio rerio. Classification (NCBI taxonomy): domain Eukaryota; kingdom Metazoa; phylum Chordata; class Actinopteri; order Cypriniformes; family Danionidae; genus Danio; species Danio rerio. The sequence goes on along the minus strand of NC_141025.1, from coordinate 58,577,055 downwards.
TGCATTACTGCTTATTTTGACCTCTGCTGGCTGAGAACAGCTCATTTTCAACGTTCAATTCAGAATGTGATAAAACCAGATCCAGCCACAAAAATGCATCATTCTTTTTGTTTTAGACAACATTTCATGCACTGTTAAACATGTTAAAGCAAGTTGCAAGTAAAAATCCATGTCTCTGACTGAGTTTGCATTACTGTTTATTTTGACCTCTGCTGGCTGAGTAAAGCTCATTTTCAACGTCCAATGCAGAATGTGATAAAACCAGATCCAGCTACTAAAATGCATCATTCTTTTTGTTTTAGACAACATTTCATGCACTGTTAAACATGTTAAAGCAAGTTGCAAGTGAAAATCTATGTCTCTGACTGAGTTTGCATTACTGCTTATTTTGACCTTTGCTGGCTGAGAACAGCTCATTTTCAACGTTCAATTCAGAATGTGATAAAACCAGATCCAGCCACAAAAATGCATCATTCTTTTTGTTTTAGACAACATTTCATGCACTGTTAAACATGTTAAAGCAAGTTGCAAGTGAAAATCTATGTCTCTGACTGAGTTTGCATTACTGCTTATTTTGACCTCTGCTGGCTGAGAACAGCTCATTTTCAACATTCAATTCAGAATGTGATAAAACCAGATCCAGCCACAAAAATGCATCATTCTTTTTGTTTTAGACAACATTTCATGCACTGTTAAACATGTTAAAGCAAGTTGCAAGTGAAAATCCATGTCTCTGACTGAGTTTGCATTACTGCTTATTTTGACCTCTACTGGCTGAGAACAGCTCATTTTCAACGTTCAATTCAGAATGTGATAAAACCAGATCCAGCCACAAAAATGCATCATACTTTTTGTTTTAGACAACATTTCATGCACTGTTAAACATGTTAAAGCAAGTTGCAATTGAAAATCTATGTCCCTGACTGAGTTTGGATTACTGCTTATTTTGACCTCTGCTGGCTCTGAAAAGCTCATTTTCAACGTTTAATTCAGAATGTGATAAAACCAGATCCAGCCACTAAAAAGCATTTTCTTTTTGTTTTAGACAACATTTCATGCACTGTTAAATATGTTTAAGAAAGGTGCAAGTGAAAATCTATGTCTCTGACTGAGTTTGCATTACTGCTTATTTTGACCTCTGCTGGCTGAGTAAAGCTCATTTTCAATGTCCAATGCAGAATGTGATAAAACCAGATCCAGCTACTAAAATGCATCATTCTTTTTGTTTTAGACAACATTTCATGCACTGTTAAACATGTTAAAGCAAGTTGCAAGTGAAAATCTATGTCTCTGACTGAGTTTGCATTACTGCTTATTTTGACCTCTGCTGGCTGAGAACAGCTCATTTTCAACATTCAATTCAGAATGTGATAAAACCAGATCCAGCCACTAAAATGCATCATTCTTTTTGTTTTAGACAACATTTCATGCACTGTTAAACTTGTTAAAGCAAGTTGCAAGTGAAAATCTATGTCTATGACTGAGTTTGCATTACTGCTTATTTTGACCTCTGCTGGCTCTGAAAAGCTCATTTTCAGCGTTCAATTCAGAATGTGATAAAACCAGATCCAGCCACTAAAAAGCATTTTCTTTTTGCTTTAGACAACATTTCATGCACTGTTAAACATGTTAAAGCAAGTTGCAAGTGAAAATCTATGTCTCTGACTGAGTTTGCATTACTGCTTATTTTGACCTCTGCTGGCTGAGAACAGCTCATTTTCAACGTTCAATTCAGAATGTGATAAAACCAGATCCAGCCACAAAAATGCATCATTCTTTTTGTTTTAGACAACATTTCATGCACTGTTAAACATGTTAAAGCAAGTTGCAAGTGAAAATCTATGTCTCTGACTGAGTTTGCATTACTGCTTATTTTGACCTCTGCTGGCTGAGAACAGCTCATTTTTAACGTTCAATTCAGAATGTGATAAAACCAGATCCAGCCACAAAAATGCATCATTCTTTTTGTTTTAGACAACATTTCATGCACTGTTAAACATGTTAAAGCAAGTTGCAAGTAAAAATCCATGTCTCTGACTGAGTTTGCATTACTGTTTATTTTGACCTCTGCTGGCTGAGTAAAGCTCATTTTCAACGTCCAATGCAGAATGTGATAAAACCAGATCCAGCTACTAAAATGCATCATTCTTTTTGTTTTAGACAACATTTCATGCACTGTTAAACATGTTAAAGCAAGTTGCAAGTGAAAATCTATGTCTCTGACTGAGTTTGCATTACTGCTTATTTTGACCTTTGCTGGCTGAGAACAGCTCATTTTCAACGTTCAATTCAGAATGTGATAAAACCAGATCCAACCACAAAAATGCATCATTCTTTTTGTTTTAGACAACATTTCATGCACTGTTAAACATGTTAAAGCAAGTTGCAAGTGAAAATCTATGTCTCTGACTGAGTTTGCATTACTGCTTATTTTGACCTCTGCTAGCTCTGAAAAGCTCATTTTCAACGTTCAATTCAGAATGTGATAAAACCAGATCCAGCCACTAAAAAGCATTTTCTTTTTGTTTTAGACAACATTTCATGCACTGTTAAATATGTTTAAGAAAGTTGCAAGTGAAAATCTATGTCTCTGACTGAGTTTGCATTACTGCTTATTTTGACCTCTGCTGGCTCTGAAAAGCTCATTTTCAACGTCCAATGCAGAATGTGATAAAACCAGATCCAGCTACTAAAATGCATCATTCTTTTTGTTTTAGACAACATTTCATGCACTGTTAAACATGTTAAAGCAAGTTGCAAGTGAAAATCCATGTCTCTGACTGAGTTTGCATTACTGCTTATTTTGACCTCTGCTGGCTGAGTAAAGCTCATTTTCAACGTCCAATGCAGAATGTGATAAAACCAGATCCAGCTACAAAAATGCATCATTCTTTTTGTTTTAGACAACATTTCATGCACTGTTAAACATGTTAAAGCAAGTTGCAAGTGAAAATCTATGTCTCTGACTGAGTTTGCATTACTGCATATTTTGACCTCTGCTGGCTCTGAAAAGCTCATTTTCAACGTTCAATTCAGAATGTGATAAAACCAGATCTAGCCACTAAAAAGCATTTTCTTTTTGTTTTAGACAACATTTCATGCACTGTTAAATATGTTTAAGAAAGTTGCAAGTGAAAATCTATGTCTCTGACTGAGTTTGCATTACTGCTTATTTTGACCTCTGCTGGCTGAGAACAGCTCATTTTCAACGTTCAATTCAGAATGTGATAAAACCAGATCCAGCCACAAAAATGCATCATTCTTTTTGTTTTAGACAACATTTCATGCACTGTTAAACATGTTAAAGCAAGTTGCAAGTGAAAATCTATGTCTCTGACTGAGTTTGCATTACTGCTTATTTTGACCTCTGCTGGCTCTGAAAAGCTCATTTTCAACGTTCAATTCAGAATGTGATAAAACCAGATCCAGCCACAAAAATGCATTTTCTTTTAGTTTTAGACAACATTTCATGCACTGTTAAATATGTTTAAGAAAGGTGCAAGTGAAAAGCTATATCTCTGAGTTTGCATTACTGCTTATTTTGACCTCTGCTGGCTCAAAAAAAAAAGCTAATTTTCAACGTCCAATTCAGAATGTGATAAAACCAGATCCAGCCACTAAAAAGCATTTTCTTTTTGTTTTAGACAACATTTCATGCACTGTTAAACATGTTAAAGCAAGTTGCAAGTGAAAATCTATGTCTCTGACTGAGTTTGCATTACTGCTTATTTTGACCTCTGCTGGCTGAGAACAGCTCATTTTCAACGTTCAATTCAGAATGTGATAAAACCAGATCCAGCCACAAAAATGCATCATTCTTTTTGTTTTAGACAACATTTCATGCACTGTTAAACATGTTAAAGCAAGTTGCAAGTGAAAATCTATGTCTCTGACTGAGTTTGCATTACTGCTTATTTTGACCTCTGCTGGCTGAGAACAGCTCATTTTCAACGTTCAATTCAGAATGTGATAAAACCAGATCCAGCCACAAAAATGCATCATTCTTTTTGTTTTAGACAACATTTCATGCACTGTTAAACATGTTAAAGCAAGTTGCAAGTAAAAATCCATGTCTCTGACTGAGTTTGCATTACTGTTTATTTTGACCTCTGCTGGCTGAGTAAAGCTCATTTTCAACGTCCAATGCAGAATGTGATAAAACCAGATCCAGCTACTAAAATGCATCATTCTTTTTGTTTTAGACAACATTTCATGCACTGTTAAACATGTTAAAGCAAGTTGCAAGTGAAAATCTATGTCTCTGACTGAGTTTGCATTACTGCTTATTTTGACCTTTGCTGGCTGAGAACAGCTCATTTTCAACGTTCAATTCAGAATGTGATAAAACCAGATCCAGCCACAAAAATGCATCATTCTTTTTGTTTTAGACAACATTTCATGCACTGTTAAACATGTTAAAGCAAGTTGCAAGTGAAAATCTATGTCTCTGACTGAGTTTGCATTACTGCTTATTTTGACCTCTGCTAGCTCTGAAAAGCTCATTTTCAACGTTCAATTCAGAATGTGATAAAACCAGATCCAGCCACTAAAAAGCATTTTCTTTTTGTTTTAGACAACATTTCATGCACTGTTAAATATGTTTAAGAAAGTTGCAAGTGAAAATCTATGTCTCTGACTGAGTTTGCATTACTGCTTATTTTGACCTCTGCTGGCTGATAACAGCTCATTTTCAACGTTCAATTCAGAATGTGATAAAACCAGATCCAGCCACAAAAATGCATCATTCTTTTTGTTTTAGACAACATTTCATGCACTGTTAAACATGTTAAAGCAAGTTGCAAGTAAAAATCTATGTCTCTGACTGAGTTTGCATTACTGCTTATTTTGACCTCTGCTGGCTCTGAAAAGCTCATTTTCAACGTTCAATTCAGAATGTGATAAAACCAGATCCAGCCACAAAAATGCATTTTCTTTTAGTTTTAGACAACATTTCATGCACTGTTAAATATGTTTAAGAAAGGTGCAAGTGAAAATCTATGTCTCTGACTGAGTTTGCATTACTGCTTATTTTGACCTCTGCTGGCTCAAAAAAAAAAGCTAATTTTCAACGTCCAATTCAGAATGTGATAAAACCAGATCCAGCCACTAAAAAGCATTTTCTTTTTGTTTTAGACAACATTTCATGCACTGTTAAACATGTTAAAGCAAGTTGCAAGTGAAAATCTATGTCTCTGACTGAGTTTGCATTACTGCTTATTTTGACCTCTGCTGGCTGAGAACAGCTCATTTTCAACGTTCAATTCAGAAAGTGATAAAATCAGATCCAGCCACTAAAATGCATCATTCTTTTTGTTTTAGACAACATTTCATGCACTGTTAAACTTGTTAAAGCAATTTGCAAGTGAAAATCTATGTCTATGACTGAGTTTGCATTACTGCTTATTTTGACCTCTGCTGGCTCTGAAAAGCTAATTTTCAACGTTCAATTCAGAACGTGATAAAACCAGATCCAGCCACTAAAAAGCATTTTCTTTTTGCTTTAGACAACATTTCATGCACTGTTAAATATGTTTAAGAAAGTTGCAAGTGAAAATCTATTTCTCTGACTGAGTTTGCATTACTGCTTATTTTGACCTCTGCTGGCTCTGAAAAGCTCATTTTCAACGTTCAATTCAGAATGTGATAAAACCAGATCCAGCCACTAAAAAGCATTTTCTTTTTGTTTTAGACAACATTTCATGCACTGTTAAATATGTTTAAGAAAGTTGCAAGTGAAAATCTATGTCTCTGACTGAGTTTGCATTACTGCTTATTTTGACCTCTGCTGGCTGAGTAAAGCTCATTTTCAACGTCCAATGCAGAATGTGATAAAACCAGATCCAGCTACTAAAATGCATCATTCTTTTTGTTTTAGACAACATTTCATGCACTGTTAAAAATGTTAAAGCAAGTTGCAAGTGAAAATCTATGTCTCTGACTGAGTTTGCATTACTGCTTATTTTGACCTCTGCTGGCTGAGAACAGCTCATTTTCAACGTTCAATTCAGAATGTGATAAAACCAGATCCAGCCACTAAAATGCATCATTCTTTTTGTTTTAGACAACATTTCATGCACTGTTAAACATGTTAAAGCAAGTTGCAAGTGAAAATCTATGTCTCTGACTGAGTTTGCATTACTGCTTATTTTGACCTCTGCTGGCTCTGAAAAGCTCATTTTCAACGTTCAATTCAGAATGTGATAAAACCAGATCCAGCCACTAAAAAGCATTTTCTTTTTGTTTTAGACAACATTTCATGCACTGTTAAATATGTTTAAAAAAGTTGCAAGTGAAAATCTATGTCTCTGACTGAGTTTGCATTACTGCTTATTTTGACCTCTGCTGGCTCTGAAAAGCTCATTTTCAACGTCCAATGCAGAATGTGATAAAACCAGATCCAGCTACTAAAATGCATCATTCTTTTTGTTTTAGACAACATTTCATGCACTGTTAAACATGTTAAAGCAAGTTGCAAGTGAAAATCCTTGTCTCTGACTGAGTTTGCATTACTGCTTATTTTGACCTCTACTGGCTGAGAACAGCTCATTTTCAACGTTCAATTCAGAATGTGATAAAACCAGATCCAGCCACAAAAATGCATCATACTTTTTGTTTTAGACAACATTTCATGCACTGTTAAACATGTTAAAGTGAGTTGCAATTGAAAATCTATGTCCCTGACTGAGTTTGCATTACTGCTTATTTTGACCTCTGCTGGCTCTGAAAAGCTCATTTTCAACGTTCAATTCAAAATGTGATAAAACCAGATCCAGCCACTAAAAAGCATTTTCTTTTTGTTTTAGACAACATTTCATGCACTGTTAAATATGTTTAAGAAAGTTGCAAGTGAAAATCTATGTCTCTGACTGAGTTTGCATTACTGCTTATTTTGACCTCTCCTGGCTGAGAACAGCTCATTTTCAACGTTCAATTCAGAATGTGATAAAACCAGATCCAGCCACAAAAATGCATCATTCTTTTTGTTTTAGACAACATTTCATGCACTGTTAAACATGTTAAAGCAAGTTGCAAGTGAAAATCTATGTCTCTGACTGAGTTTGCATTACTGCTTATTTTGACCTCTGCTGGCTCTGAAAAGCTCATTTTCAACGTTCAATTCAGAATGTGATAAAACCATATCCAGCCACTAAAAAGCATTTTCTTTTTGTTTTAGACAACATTTCATGCACTGTTAAATATGTTTAAGAAAGTTGCAAGTGAAAATCTATGTCTCTGACTGAGTTTGCATTACTGCTTATTTTGACCTCTGCTGGCTGAGTAAAGCTCATTTTCAACGTCCAATGCAGAATGTGATAAAACCAGATCCAGCTACTAAAATGCATCATTCTTTTTGTTTTAGACAACATTTCATGCACTGTTAAACATGTTAAAGCAAGTTGCAAGTGAAAATCTATGTCTCTGACTGAGTTTGCATTACTGCTTATTTTGACCTCTGCTGGCTGAGAACAGCTCATTTTCAACGTTCAATTCAGAATGTGATAAAACCAGATCCAGCCACAAAAATGCATCATTCTTTTTGTTTTAGACAACATTTCATGCACTGTTAAACATGTTAAAGCAAGTTGCAAGTGAAAATCTATGTCTCTGACTGAGTTTGCATTACTGCTTATTTTGACCTCTGCTGGCTCTGAAAAGCTCATTTTCAACGTTCAATTCAGAATGTGATAAAACCAGATCCAGCCACTAAAAAGCATTTTCTTTTTGTTTTAGACAACATTTCATGCACTGTTAAATATGTTTTAAAAAGTTGCAAGTGAAAATCTATGTCTCTGACTGAGTTTGCATTACTGCTTATTTTGACCTCTGCTGGCTCTGAAAAGCTCATTTTCAACGTCCAATGCAGAATGTGATAAAACCAGATCCAGCTACTAAAATGCATCATTCTTTTTGTTTTAGACAACATTTCATGCACTGTTAAACATGTTAAAGCAAGTTGCAAGTGAAAATCTATGTCTCTGACTGAGTTTGCATTACTGCTTATTTTGACCTCTGCTGGCTCTGAAAAGCTCATTTTCAACGTTCAATTCAGAATGTGATAAAACCAGATCCAGCCACTAAAAAGCATTTTCTTTTTGTTTTAGACAACATTTCATGCACTGTTAAATATGTTTAAGAAAGTTGCAAGTGAAAATCCATGTCTCTGACTGAGTTTGCATTACTGCTTATTTTGACCTCTGCTGGCTGAGAACAGCTCATTTTCAACGTTCAATTCAGAATGTGATAAAACCAGATCCAGCCACAAAAATGCATCATTCTTTTTGTTTTAGACAACATTTCATGCACTGTTAAACATGTTAAAGCAAGTTGCAAGTGAAAATCTATGTCTCTGACTGAGTTTGCATTACTGCTTATTTTGACCTCTGCTGGCTCTGAAAAGCTCATTTTCAACGTCCAATGCAGAATGTGATAAAACCAGATCCAGCTACTAAAATGCATCATTCTTTTTGTTTTAGACAACATTTCATGCACTGTTAAACATGTTAAAGCAAGTTGCAAGTGAAAATCCTTGTCTCTGACTGAGTTTGCATTACTGCTTATTTTGACCTCTACTGGCTGAGAACAGCTCATTTTCAACGTTCAATTCAGAATGTGATAAAACCAGATCCAGCCACAAAAATGCATCATACTTTTTGTTTTAGACAACATTTCATGCACTGTTAAACATGTTAAAGTGAGTTGCAATTGAAAATCTATGTCCCTGACTGAGTTTGCATTACTGCTTATTTTGACCTCTGCTGGCTCTGAAAAGCTCATTTTCAACGTTCAATTCAAAATGTGATAAAATCAGATCCAGCCACTAAAAAGCATTTTCTTTTTGTTTTAGACAACATTTCATGCACTGTTAAATATGTTTAAGAATGTTGCAAGTGAAAATCTATGTCTCTGACTGAGTTTGCATTACTGCTTATTTTGACCTCTGCTGGCTGAGAACAGCTCATTTTCAACGTTCAATTCAGAATGTGATAAAACCAGATCCAGCCACAAAAATGCATCATTCTTTTTGTTTTAGACAACATTTCATGCACTGTTAAACATGTTAAAGCAAGTTGCAAGTGAAAATCTATGTCTCTGACTGAGTTTGCATTACTGCTTATTTTGACCTCTGCTGGCTCTGAAAAGCTCATTTTCAACGTTCAATTCAGAATGTGATAAAACCAGATCCAGCCACAAAAATGCATTTTCTTTTAGTTTTAGACAACATTTCATGCACTGTTAAATATGTTTAAGAAAGTTGCAAGTGAAAATCTATGTCTCTGACTGAGTTTGCATTACTGCTTATTTTGACCTCTGCTGGCTCTGAAAAGCTCATTTTCAACGTTCAATTCAGAATGTGATAAAACCATATCCAGCCACTAAAAAGCATTTTCTTTTTGTTTTAGACAACATTTCATGCACTGTTAAATATGTTTAAGAAAGTTGCAAGTGAAAATCTATGTCTCTGACTGAGTTTGCATTACTGCTTATTTTGACCTCTGCTGGCTGAGTAAAGCTCATTTTCAACGTCCAATGCAGAATGTGATAAAACCAGATCCAGCTACTAAAATGCATCATTCTTTTTGTTTTAGACAACATTTCATGCACTGTTAAACATGTTAAAGCAAGTTGCAAGTGAAAATCTATGTCTCTGACTGAGTTTGCATTACTGCTTATTTTGACCTCTGCTGGCTGAGAACAGCTCATTTTCAACGTTCAATTCAGAATGTGATAAAACCAGATCCAGCCACAAAAATGCATCATTCTTTTTGTTTTAGACAACATTTCATGCACTGTTAAACATGTTAAAGCAAGTTGCAAGTGAAAATCTATGTCTCTGACTGAGTTTGCATTACTGCTTATTTTGACCTCTGCTGGCTCTGAAAAGCTCATTTTCAACGTTCAATTCAGAATGTGATAAAACCAGATCCAGCCACTAAAAAGCATTTTCTTTTTGTTTTAGACAACATTTCATGCACTGTTAAATATGTTTAAAAAAGTTGCAAGTGAAAATCTATGTCTCTGACTGAGTTTGCATTACTGCTTATTTTGACCTCTGCTGGCTCTGAAAAGCTCATTTTCAACGTCCAATGCAGAATGTGATAAAACCAGATCCAGCTACTAAAATGCATCATTCTTTTTGTTTTAGACAACATTTCATGCACTGTTAAACATGTTAAAGCAAGTTGCAAGTGAAAATCTATGTCTCTGACTGAGTTTGCATTACTGCTTATTTTGACCTCTGCTGGCTCTGAAAAGCTCATTTTCAACGTTCAATTCAGAATGTGATAAAACCAGATCCAGCCACTAAAAAGCATTTTCTTTTTGTTTTAGACAACATTTCATGCACTGTTAAATATGTTTAAGAAAGTTGCAAGTGAAAATCTATGTCTCTGATTGAGTTTGCATTACTGCTTATTTTGACCTCTGCTGGCTGAGAACAGCTCATTTTCAACGTTCAATTCAGAATGTGATAAAACCAGATCCAGCCACAAAAATGCATCATTCTTTTTGTTTTAGACAACATTTCATGCACTGTTAAACATGTTAAAGCAAGTTGCAAGTGAAAATCTATGTCTCTGACTGAGTTTGCATTACTGCTTATTTTGACCTCTGCTGGCTGAGAACAGCTCATTTTCAACGTTCAATTCAGAATGTGATAAAACCAGATCCAGCCACAAAACTGCATCATTCTTTTTGTTTTAGACAACATTTCATGCACTGTTAAACATGGTAAAGCAAGTTGCAAGTGAAAATCTATGTCTCTGACTGAGTTTGCATTACTGCCTATTTTGACCTCTGCTGGCTGAGTAAAGCTCATTTTCAACGTCCAATGCAGAATGTGATAAAACCAGATCCAGCTACTAAAATGCATCATTCTTTTTGTTTTAGACAACATTTCATGCACTGTTAAACATGGTAAAGCAAGTTGCAAGTGAAAATCTATGTCTCTGACTGAGTTTGCATTACTGCTTATTTTGACCTCTGCTGGCTGAGAACAGCTCATTTTCAACGTTCAATTCAGAATGTGATAAAACCAGATCCAGCCACTAAAATGCATCATTCTTTTTGTTTTAGACAACATTTCATGCACTGTTAAACTTGTTAAAGCAAGTTGCAAGTGAAAATCTATGTCTATGACTGAGTTTGCATTACTGCTTATTTTGACCTCTGCTGGCTCTGAAAAGCTCATTTTCAACGTTCAATTCAGAATGTGATAAAACCAGATCCAGCCACTAAAAAGCATTTTCTTTTTGCTTTAGACAACATTTCATGCACTGTTAAACATGTTAAAGCAAGTTGCAAGTGAAAATCTATGTCTCTGACTGAGTTTGCATTACTGCTTATTTTGACCTCTGCTGGCTGAGAACAGCTCATTTTCAACGTTCAATTCAGAATGTGATAAAACCAGATCCAGCCACAAAAATGCATCATTCTTTTTGTTTTAGACAACATTTCATGCACTGTTAAACATGTTAAAGCAAGTTGCAAGTGAAAATCTATGTCTCTGACTGAGTTTGCATTACTGCTTATTTTGACCTCTGCTGGCTGAGAACAGCTCATTTTCAACGTTCAATTCAGAATGTGATAAAACCAGATCCAGCCACAAAAATGCATCATTCTTTTTGTTTTAGACAACATTTCATGCACTGTTAAACATGTTAAAGCAAGTTGCAAGTAAAAATCCATGTCTCTGACTGAGTTTGCATTACTGTTTATTTTGACCTCTGCTGGCTGAGTAAAGCTCATTTTCAACGTCCAATGCAGAATGTGATAAAACCAGATCCAGCTACTAAAATGCATCATTCTTTTTGTTTTAGACAACATTTCATGCACTGTTAAACATGTTAAAGCAAGTTGCAAGTGAAAATCTATGTCTCTGACTGAGTTTGCATTACTGCTTATTTTGACCTTTGCTGGCTGAGAACAGCTCATTTTCAACGTTCAATTCAGAATGTGATAAAACCAGATCCAGCCACAAAAATGCATCATTCTTTTTGTTTTAGACAACATTTCATGCACTGTTAAACATGTTAAAGCAAGTTGCAAGTGAAAATCTATGTCTCTGACTGAGTTTGCATTACTGCTTATTTTGACCTCTGCTAGCTCTGAAAAGCTCATTTTCAACGTTCAATTCAGAATGTGATAAAACCAGATCCAGCCACTAAAAAGCATTTTCTTTTTGTTTTAGACAACATTTCATGCACTGTTAAATATGTTTAAGAAAGTTGCAAGTGAAAATCTATGTCTCTGACTGAGTTTGCATTACTGCTTATTTTGACCTCTGCTGGCTGATAACAGCTCATTTTCAACGTTCAATTCAGAATGTGATAAAACCAGATCCAGCCACAAAAATGCATCATTCTTTTTGTTTTAGACAACATTTCATGCACTGTTAAACATGTTAAAGCAAGTTGCAAGTAAAAATCTATGTCTCTGACTGAGTTTGCATTACTGCTTATTTTGACCTCTGCTGGCTCTGAAAAGCTCATTTTCAACGTTCAATTCAGAATGTGATAAAACCAGATCCAGCCACAAAAATGCATTTTCTTTTAGTTTTAGACAACATTTCATGCACTGTTAAATATGTTTAAGAAAGGTGCAAGTGAAAATCTATGTCTCTGACTGAGTTTGCATTACTGCTTATTTTGACCTCTGCTGGCTCAAAAAAAAAAGCTAATTTTCAACGTCCAATTCAGAATGTGATAAAACCAGATCCAGCCACTAAAAAGCATTTTCTTTTTGTTTTAGACAACATTTCATGCACTGTTAAACATGTTAAAGCAAGTTGCAAGTGAAAATCTATGTCTCTGACTGAGTTTGCATTACTGCTTATTTTGACCTCTGCTGGCTGAGAACAGCTCATTTTCAACGTTCAATTCAGAAAGTGATA